>NC_071505.1:287689591-288314591 GCF_027887155.1 Malaclemys terrapin pileata | reverse complement strand
TCAAAAACATCCTTTGAGAAAAGCACCTTGCTTACTGCAACTGTTTTTTTTTTTCTGCTCAGTGTAATTAAGTCAATCAAACAAACAAAAAATGCTCCCTTAAATTCTACCAGATCAACAAGCTTTAGGGTATCCCTGGAATGGCCATGGAAGTTTTGCCATTGACCAGAATTTCACCCAGGGTGTATTACGATATTTGCTTATTACATTATTCATAACTCTTCCCCCGTGACCTGGATCCCCCTGCCTGTTTGTTATTCCCTCTTGCTTCTTATCTTATATTTTTGTCTTATGAACCTATGTCCTTGTGAACCCTTTGTCTTACAATGCCTAGCATATTGGGCCCCTATCCATATTGTTGCAGTACAAATAAGCTTTTTTTAAATTTTAAAACTCTTTATATGGAGGGGCTAGCCCAGGGGTTGGCAACGTTTGGCACGCGGCTCGCCAGGGTAAGTACAGATAGGGATTTTCCACTTTGTTTCTAATTTGGGCCACTAATATGTCATGATAAGCACCATTGGTAGGTTTTAAACATTGGAAATAATCAATTTGTGAGATGCACCCTATTACATTACACTCATCATTCCTTCTATTTTCCCCTCATTTGTTTTACACCCACGTATCCCATCTTGCTGACGTGGCACGTTCGGCCGATCGCGGCCCCCACTGGCCGCGGTTTGCTGTCCCGAGCCAATGGGGGCATCGAGAAGCGGCGCGGGCGAAGGATGTGCTTACCGCGGCTTCCCGCCGCCCCCATTGACCCGGGACTGTGAACCGCAGCCAGTGGGAGCCGCGATCGGCCAAAGCTGCCGCTTCAGTGGGTAAATAAACTGGCCCAGCCCGCCAGGGTGCTTACCCTGGTGAGTCGCGTGCCAAATGTTGCCGACCCCTGGGCTAGACAGACTTAATCTCCAGTTCAGACAGAACGGAGGACAGTTATCTCCCAAAAAGAGGTTCTATCTGTGCATGAGTAAGGAACCAAGTACTGCTTCAGAGTTTTCATTTAAAAAAACCAAAACACCATACATAATTTCTCATGTTTTGTACCCGTCCTAAACATTTCTCATAGTGTGTATCAGGGATAGCATGGGGATGGCATATACAGTGAGGGTTGTGGCATAAAGACTGGTCACAATTTTTAAAAAAGCTTAAAAACTTTCAAAGGGGCTTTTCTAAACAAAAAGTGATCACAAGTATTTTGAGAATTGAAACAAAGAGCTAGATTGTGGTTTTTGAGCCACAGCCCTGCACAGGGAGTGTTACAGAGCTGCACCATGTCAAAGGAAGGGCAGCAAAGGCATAGTCTTCTGATATTGTCCTGAGCGTATGATAGGTGAGAAATCTGTTCCAATCCAGGTTGAAAGGAGTTACCACATTGGTGAGCAAAGAACCAGTGTGGGGGTGGAGAGACGGCCCTGCCTCTCTAATCCAACTTTAGAGTTTTGCTCCATGCTGGGTGAGCGGGAACAAAAAACTAGAGCTGGGCAAAAAAATTCTGACTGAAACATTTTTCAGCAAAAAAATGAAGGTTCAGTGACACCAAAACATGATGCAAATTCATGTCAGTTTTGCTGAACAGTTTCAATAAAAAAATCCTTAAAAAATCCCCCCAAATAAAATATTTCATTGATGTTTTCAAACGAAAATATTTGAATTTTCAAAACGACTTCTTGTTTTGAAACTTTCTTTAATTTTATATTTTTTTAAATGTAAAAAAAAAAAAAAAGTCAACATTGAAAGGAAGCATGTTTCAACCAACCTGAAACTATTTGTTTTAAATTTATCTTTGTTTGAAATTACCAGCAAATCAAAAAAATCAATTCTTCACGCAGCTCTAATGAAATGCCCTACACTGGCCAAAGGGCAAGGACTGTTGTTGTGTGAGACCCTTGTACAGCCACACAAGGAAAAGGGGAATTTCCAGCTCATCCCTCCGCAGCCAAATCTGGGCTACATATAATCTAACCCTAGGTTTACAGGGCCAAATTCTGCATTCCTTACTCAGAATTTTGCCTTTGGATCTGACTCAAAGCTTTGAAAATGACAGCATGGATTCCAAAGTGATGTTTGTGAGTTAAAAGCTCATTCTCTAAACAGAGTTCTCAAACTGTGGGTCAGGACCCCAAAGTGGGTCATAACCCCATTTTAATGGGGTTGCCAAGGCTGGTGTTAGACTTGTTGGGGCCCAGGGAGGAGTGGCTCAGGTTTTGGCTTTAGCCTTTGGCAGTGGGGCTCAGGTTACAGGCCCTCCCGCCCAGAGCTGAAGCCCTTGGGCTTCGACTTTGGCCACCCAACCCTGGGATGGTGAGGCTTTGGCCACCGAGGCCAGGGCGGTGGGACTTTGCCCCCCAGCCTGGGGCAGTGGGGCTCAGGCTTTACTTTGAGCCCCCCTCCTGAGGTTTTGTAATATTTTTTGTTGTCAGAAGGGGGTCACAGTGAAATGAAGTTTGAAAACCACTGTGAAACAATGCAAAAACATACAGCTCTTGCAATATGTCCACCCCATATTTCATAGCTATAATATACCAGTTGGATACGCTTTGGTGTTGTAATAGCAAACAGTTCTCTTCATCATGACTCCTTGTCCCTGCATAATAAGAGACTTGTTTTTCTCATCCTTACATAATTGTCACTCATTTTCTTCTCATCTGTTCACCAAATTAAAAAAAAAAAAAGAGAGAGAGAGAGAGAGGATTATTGATAGATTTGCCTACAAGTCTGTAATGGCTCATCATCTTAATGGTTTGTGCTTTGATCTTCTCTTTCCCTGGCTGCACTATTGAACACTCATGAGTGGGACCATTAGCCCTAACCACCGGTTCTCACTTAACAATAAGAAAAATTGACAACCAGGCCTTGTTTTCAGAATTAATTCTTAGTAGTGGGTCTGAGGGTCCCCTCCCACTACAGTATTTTTGTTGTGACTCTTTAATGCTCACATTACAGAGTACAAAAATATCTCATTCATTGGGAAACCAGGTCCATTCACATACAGTACTGTCAGAATAATAGAGAGCTTCCATTGACAATGAACATTTGAAAATTGCACTATGCGAAAAGGGAGAAAGAGTTGAAGCAAAATTCCTGAAATTCTAAAGATAGAAAAATCTTTCAAGGACCATGTTGTCATTTATGCAATGCATTTGGAAGTGTCAGGCTGACTGGTTCCAGTTCTGTCACCCCATCTCCACGAGGCCATGATGTCTCCAATTCTCATAGACTTTTTTCCCATTTCCTTTTCCCTACCACAATAGATCACTTGGAGGATTTTTTTCACAAGATCTGTCTATGGAGCATCCCCATGTGCATGTGGATTTCCTCTTTTCTGCATAGAGGGGAGGGGGTAGGGTTTTAATTACCTCTGCTTTACTGCCCCCCCAGCCTTCAGCCATGAGGAACATTATGGTGTTGGCTGTTTGGTGTGTACTTTAAAGCTGAAAAGCACCACATCATATTATGCTATATGTCAAATCACCAGGTGGAATGAGCAGAGGCACTGTGGGCTGGAATCATTTGCACCTGTGTAAACTGAGCACAACAGGTTTATAATGCTAATAAATATTTTTGTCCGGTATCTATTAAAAAGGGGCTTACACTGGATGTTTCAGAGGAACACGACCCCACTGCAGCTGCATAACACAACACAATTAGCTTATTCATGGCTATGTACTAGTCCCTTTATCTAAAATAATAGTTCAGACAGACATAGGGGTGGAATTTTCAAAAGTGCTTAGCAATGATCTTATTTTGCTCCCGTTGAAGTCAATGGGAACAGAGCTACGGCAAAGCTGGGTTGCTCCTGAACATCACTGTATCTCTGCATCAGGAGTAAAATGAGTATTTTTATACGTGTTTTTTTGCTTATAGATCACCTGTTTCCCTGGCTGTCTTTTATTAGTAGAGATCCAGTAGGCCATTCAGTTGCATGCAATATTTATTTAAATAAATGGAGATATTCCATCTCCTAGAACTGGAAGGGACCTTGAAAGGTCATTGACTCCAGCCCCCTGCCTTCACTAGCAGGACCAAGTACTGGTTTTGCTCCAGATCCCTAAGTTCCCCAAGGATTGGGCTCACAACCCTGGGTTTAGCAGGGCAATGCTCAAACCACTGAGATATCCCTCCCCCCATTTATTTATTTCTGTTTCGTTTTGTCTTGGTGGCTCTGTTCTGACCGCTCTCCACATGTCAGTATGAAAGGGCTATAGAGCCCTTGATACAAATTAGAGGAAACTTCCACATTTTGGGGAGGAAGGACTTTGGACCGAATGTCCTGCCACCTTCACTTTTCTGGGTGTCCCCTTGTTCAGACCAGCTTTGTCACTGCTCCCCTGCTTTTTCCTGGAACCTTTGTTGTACTACAGCCCAGTATTTGGATACCCATTCTGGCATGTTGTGCCATCCATTTATTGTTATTATTTCTGTACTGAAATGAGTATACAGGCAGTATATTCTATCATGCATTAGGCTGGGATTCTTTTTCCTTAACCCAGTCATGCACGAGTCACTGACAGAATGATTAACAACGGGCCACGATGTGCGGTTTGATTCTCATTTTACACCTGCATAGAAGTTCAATTGGAGACATCACTGTTGTTATATGTGCCTAGCGTTGTCATTTTGAAGAAACTCAGTGATAAAGGTCTTCCCCAGCTTATTTGCTCTTTTGCAGCAGTCTGTATGTAATTTTTAGGACCCTTCAAATCTTTCAGCTTCCCCATAGGAAGCAAATGGTTTACCAAGACATGCGTATTTTTTAAAATCTTTCACAGCAGAACAACCAAATAAATACATAAATAAAATCATTACATGTAAATTGCCATCCATTATCATAAATAATCTGCTATGGTTTTCCTTTGTGGCTAATAATGGAAGCCAAATATGTAATAATACTATTTGTAGTCAACCATAATGAGAAACAAGGATACCATTTACTGTAATAATCAACTACCAGCATGGTATAGAGAGAAACTTTAAAAGGTAATTGAACAGTACTAATAGAAAGATTAGGCTAAAGTTCATAAGCCAGTTGTATTGACTGAAGAAGAAAAACCAGGCCCTTGGCAATGTTGTCATTTAATTGACCACCCCTTGTCATTTTATAATGGATTCAGCTAAGGTGATTTTTTTTTTTTTTTTAGGTAACCCATGTACAGGACATTACAGTTTCTGCTGCAGACTCTGCTTTGATGGTTTTCATTATAGTTACTTTCTTAGATTAGGCTTAAATACTGTGATGCTTTGTTCCTAATGCACATTAATATTCCATCGGTACCTCTTTTTCATAGAAAAAAATGTGGGACTATTTCATTAGCCTGCTGGATCGGAGATCCTGTTTGGAATGCATATTTCTGTGTCAGCTGTAGAGAATGCATAAGACAGAATGTAGCTGACAAGTGACAGGGCGATAGTAATTAAGTACAGATAATGTGAGCCACCCATTCAGTCTATGTATCTCAAAAGTACCAGCAACTGTATCAAGAGACAAGGGCAAGATAAATGGCACAAAGAACATTTTAAAATAAATATCTCTGAAGGGGTGGGGATAGGTATCATACTCATTTGTATTTCCCAAATCTTGCCTTTCTTATTTATTTGAATTACAGTAGCATGCCAAAGTCCCAATCAAGGATTAGGGCTCAGGAGTGCTGGGTGTTGTACAAACATATACTGCAAAAGGACAATACATGCCCTAGACAGGTAAGGGTGAAATCCTGACCCTATTGAAGTCAGCTGGAGGAGTTTTACCATTGACTTCATAGGGCCTAAGATTTCACTCCTAGTGTGTAAGAAGAGGCAACATGTCCATGGAACAGACAAATGAACAGGGGAGAGGAGGCTGAGGGAACATTAAAACCAGCCCATTTTGTATAATACATGGCAATCTCATTTTGCCACAGGCTTAACCATTTTTAGACAGCTCCATACTGCAGGCAGTGCAATTCAGTTAAGTCTTGAGGAGAATAAGGTGAGGACTTTACAGATCTGTTTCAGGGCACTTTTTCCCCTACTCAGAGAGAGGTACAGGGAAAAAGGAAATAAAAAAGGTGCTTATGAGTGAAGCAAGCAAGCAAGTATTCAAGCTGGCTCTGCCTAACTTATAAGGGAGTTGAGGGGCTTACAACAGCTGCTTAATGGTATCTGATAGGACCTGTCAGAAATGTCATATGAACTACATTCTTCACAGATAACCAAGTGGAAAAATGACACCAACCTGTGTCACAACAGGTGGCTGCTGGGCGACAAAATACATTGGACTACCCAACTATCAGCTGAAAGATGCCATGGAACTTCTGACTATCCATGACAGGAAACAGATATTTGCAAAACGGGAGGGACCATAAAAGCGGACATGAAGCCACATCAGGATTTCTCTTTCAAAAAGAAATTACTTTCCCTAGTAATGGGCCAACAAAATTGAATCTCCCATAGTTTTCCTAGGAGCTTGGGTTGTGGATGAAATGTCAATGAAAACAGAACTCGCAATAAGCCCAAAACATGCACATTTTGCTTTGAATGCAAATGTTTTCCCCAAAGATATCCTGAATGAGCACATAGGTGAAATGTTTTCTATGCTCTGAACAGGATCATTAATTGATTCTACCGTTACTGTCACATTTCAGAGATCCTGAAATCTGCAATTAAAGGGCAAACATCAGATTAATACTTGGTAAACAGTTATTGGCTTTGCAAATAAAGAAATGAAGCAAAGAACTGCGCCACCTTGTATAGTATGGACCTCAAGACAGCCTTCAAGCAAATCTTCTCTGGAAAAGGTTATGTCAGACCTCAGGTAATGTCAAATGGAAATCACTTTCTACTTCTGGTTAAGAGTTTTTGGTCATATAAACATTGAAGATCCTATGTTCCACAACAGAGCCAAGAGCATGACTTGCAGCATTACAGAATGACATACAGTTCTTCAGGCTGGTATTTCATTTGAAATAACTTGACTATGAGAAATACTATACAAAAGTAACAAGCAACTGTATTTCAGTGAAGATGAAGATGCAAACAGAGCAGCCTCTATACCTTCTACAATGCCTCTAAAATATTGGACATTGTAGGAAACACTAGATTATCCCCATCTTTCCTTGTATAAGAATTTAGTACTCATGAAGATGCCAAACTCTTTATTGCAAAGTAAAAGACTCAATTTACCATGGAACACTCTTAATACAGGCAACAACATTGCAAGTTTTGTTGCTAAAATACCTCCATTTTTTGTTTGCTTCTTTTCCTGCAGGGACCATTTCTCTGTGTGAAAAATTTGTTATCAGAGCTGGATAAAATATTCTGGATATAGTTTCATGAAAATTTTGAATTTAAAAAAGCACCCGAGAAAGAACTCTCATCTATGTGTCCTGTAGCTGAATAACCCAATGCATTTAAAGGTCAGGATCTCTTGTCCTATGTCTACCACTCAGGACCTTTCATCCTACCTCTACCACTCATTAGCCTGAATAGTACTTTTGCAAATATATTATATTTGATCAACAATGTTTAGCTGTGAAGTAGGGAAATATAATTATTAGAGCTGGGCAGGAAAGGGATTTCCCATCCCGGGAGAATTGTCAAGATTTTGACATCTTTTACAGTCCCAAAATGGGACAAAAAGTTGATGTCTTAAAAATGGTTGCAAAATTATAATCCGGGGAAAAAATGGATCAGGTAAATTGAAAACTTTAATTTAGATAATTTCAAAATTTTTCATTTCAATTTTGATCTTTTTTTATTTTTAGCTTTTTTAAAGCACAAAATAACTAACCTTTCAAAAAAAAAGTCATTTTGAATCAAAAACATTTGTTTTGAAAATGGTAGAAAAAAGGTATTTTAACCATTTCACATTTTTTCCAAATGTTTTTTTCAAATTGGAAGATTCATCAAAACCATTTTTCCCAGGAATGATTTCAGTTGCAATGAGTAGACAATTTCTGACCAACTAAACTTTCAGTCACAAAATTCCCCACCAGCTCTAATAATTATGTCTGTGTGACAGATATGGCAGTATAGGTGAGTAAGAATAATTAGATCTCAGGTCTTCTTTATTACTAATTTTTATTATTTCTATAGTTTCCTGTGAGTACAAGATCCTAAGTCTACTCTACTGTAGTCCAGTGATTAGGTGAACGACTGAATAAAGAAGCCTGGTTTCTAACCTTGGCTCTGAAACTGGTTCGCTGAGCAACCTTGGTCAAGTCTCTGAACCTGTGTTTCCCTATATTTGAAATGGAAATAATGATACTTACACCTACTTCCTGCTTCATAACTTAATCGTGTTTTTAAAATGAATAGTATGTGCTAAGCAAGATTAAGGCCAGTGAGAGGAAGAAATAGAACCCAGGAGAACCTTGTGCTTCACCTTCTGATTAACTACGAGGTGGTTTAGGTGAAAGAGGCAAGGGGAGGAAAGGTTCTTCTTCCGGCTTCTTCGAAATCCTCTATTGAAAGGATTTTGTGTAACTGGTTTTTCTCAGTATTTTAATTCTTTGTTACAGTCTTCTGAAATCTCATTGTTAAAAAAAATCTAAATTATGGGAGTTTGAAATCATGCAAAATAAGTTGGCACAAAATATTTCATGAATTTCACCCAACCTACCCACAACCTCGTAGGCCAGAGGTAACAACTCATTGGTATGCTTGTATTACAAGGTATTCTACATTTTGGAGCTTTGGCATCAAGGAAATATAGTACAGTGTGTTTTAAGAACATAATTCAGGTTGCAGAGTCCCTAGGATTTTTTTGCCCACTAATGCAATGTAGCAAGTGTCTAATTTGCCCACAATCGTTACATTTTGCTCTTTCTTCAGAATACACCAAAGCCTTTGCTAAGTGGGTAATTGAACTACAATGAAAACATGAACGTGACCTTCCTTTCAGTCTTGCAGCGTGAAAGATCTAAGTAGTAGAGAAGGGAAAAAAAAACCCTTATGCTTATGATGTTTGGTTTCTGATTTCTGAATCTATCTTATGAGAGCCACTTCAATTGGCAGGGTGTATCCCTCACCAAGCATCTCTGCATTATTAATAGCTGCCACACTCTGGCATGCTTGAAAAATTGTTTTTTGCAATGAAAAATTAGGTTCATGTAACAATCTTTCATGAATTTGTATATGTCTTCCACTAATTAGTCTCTTAAGTAGTTCATCTGTGTCATCACTAAATCTTATACCAAGTAGAAAATGGATAACTGCAGTGTACAGGCCTGTAATTCCCTCAGACATTTCTTCATGCTATTGGAATCTATGACATTCAGAAACTATATTAACCTTTGGAGTAAAGTGAATTTCCAAACCAGTAATAGCAGAAGCATATGTATCACCTCGATCTGGCCAGGTATGGAAAATACACTCTCCTTCTTTGCCCAAGCAATGATGCAAAAAGCTTCAGTTATGTGTATCAGGCCATGCTTGCCCTGCAACATCAATCACAAATAGGTAATTTTAAAGCATTTTCATCCACATTCAAAACAAAATTGATGGATCTCTTGGGCAAGGAAGAAAACTACCAAGTACTAGAACAGCAGCAAAAAGAGATTGTCTCATCACTAACTTGTTGTGTGGGTTAAAGTAATAATGACAGATGGCAATAGATTTACTCCAACATTTACTGCAATGCAGCTATTTCTGCCTTCTTTGCTATTAAACTGGTTGCAACCACTTTGTCTTTCAAAATGGTGTCTTTTCACCTATTTAGATGGCAAATATGATATTTTACATTAAACGTGCACAGTAGCAAAAAAAAAAAAGAAAAGTTTCTCACAGTGTAAATGGAAAATGCCTTCCTCAACCAGACAGAAAACCATGGATTGGCTTAGGTCATTGTTAAAATATAAGCTCTGAGCTTGCAAACACCTATGCATGACTGAATACCCATTGGCTTCAGTGAGGCTACTCACATATCTAAAAATAATTTAAGCATTTATGTGTTTGCAGCATAAAGATCATAGGTGCATTCAGCCCATTGGACTACCAATCCCCTTCTCACCTTAGATCGTTTAAGCAAATAAATAAATAACTTAATAAATAAAATAATATAATAAAAATCTTCTGATGCAATAATGGACTAGTAAACTGGCATACAATAGAGCAGGGGTGACCAAAATTACTGGCCCTCTGAGCCGCGTACAACAATGTTCAGAAGTTCGAGAGCCAGGGCACATCCACTGGGGACCGGGGCTTCAGTCCTGCTCCTTCTGAAGCCCCAAGCCCTGGCAGGTGCACCCCACAGGCCTGAAGCCCCAAGACCCCCCTACCACCTCACCCCACTGACCCACCCCCACCCCCCAGTCTGATAGTGGAGAATGGGAGGGTGGGGGGGAGGAAGGGGCTCCACGAGTTGCACTTTAATGGTAAAAGAACTGCAAGTGGCTTGTGAGCCACAGTTTGGCCACCTCTGCAATAGAGGCTTCTTCAATGAATAGTAATGTCTTGATCTTATACAGCACTTTTCATCAGCAGATCTGAAAGCACTTTACAAAGATGTAAAGAATCATTACCCCCATTTTACAGACTGTGAAACTGAAGCAAAGAGAGGCAAAGTGACTTGCCCAGGATCATCCAACAGGCCAGTGGGGAACTAAGATTATAACTCAGGTTCCCCAATTCCCATTCTAGTGCTCTATCCACTAGACCACACTGATTCACCTCCAGGACTTCTTCAGAAAAGGAAAGGTGAATAGCTACTCTCTACAGTCTGTTACAGAGCTATATTTGGATTAAATATTTTTCTGTGGCACTATGTCCAGATGTTTTACTAATCACGATAAGAAAGAAAGAAAGATAATGTCACCTCAAATCCCTGGCTTTGATCTCTTCTTTTTGAGAATATCTTGACTCTTGGAAAGATGAGTGGGTATTCCATTGAATCTTTTCAGCTGGTAGTTTTAATTCTACCTGCAACCACAGTAAACTTTCCTTTAAACAGCTGGAAAGTATGCTATGTTATGCTAGCACTGAGTGAAGAAAGACAAAATTTATGGAAAAATGCATAGAACTGACTTGATGAATATGTTTGAGATTATTTACTCGGTTCTATAATATGGGTAATGAAAAAGAATGTTTACCAAATAATTCAAAGGAATATTGCAAATCTGTTCAAATAAATAATTCAATGACAATAATTTGACCATCTCTAGTAATGGGCATTATCAGTTTAGGCTAGATTATGCCATTTAGGACCAGCCCTGCATTGCCACAGGGGAAGCATAAGAAGTTATTCTACTCCCAGAAATGCAGGTGTGATATGCAACATACTCAACATATGTAACCAGTCAGCTCCACTAACCAGTGTGTGCAAGAGGTAGAACCATTGTATTAAACCTCTCCTCATCCTTCCCCACCCCTTTTCATGCATCACATGGATTAAAAAAAGAACTAGAGGGTCCAAAAAATAACCAGATAAGTTCATGAAGGATAGGCTATTAACTAGGATGGGCAGGGATGATGTCCCTAGCCTCTGTTTGCCAGAAACTGGCAATGGGAAACAGGATGGATCACTTGATGATTATCTGTTCTGTTCATTCCCTCTGGGGCACCTGGCATTGGTTACTGTCAGAAGACAGGATACTGGGCTAGATGGACTTTTGGTCTGACCCAGTATGGCCATTCTTATGTTCTTACACATCTCCATGAGAATAGGGGCTGAGCCACATAAGGGAGGGAGCTCTCCTCATTGGGGCAGTGCCTACATGTAAAACAGGGCACTGATTAGTGCTTAGCCTTCTGCTCTGGTCATATGATTTAAAGAGGAAGGGGAACTAAAAGTCCTATAGAACTCTCTAGGACCGATACTTGCCCCCTCCGCCCCAACCCATATCCCTTTAACTCTGCAAAGGAGCTATAAGGCCAGCTCAGCTGGTTCCTGTGCTGGTGTAGTGTTCCTACAGCATCCTACAGCATTTATGGTCTGCAGCATATGGGGATTTCCTGGGAAAAAGAGGATGCACATGGGCACAATTTAAAGCAACACTGCGGCTCCTGGCCAACCCCAAGATCAGGAGTCACAAAGATAACATAAAGCCACCTTTGTCCCTTTCTGTTCAGTCTTGGCCTGAGTGAACTTGGCCACAGGGCCCTCCAGTTTCAGTCTGGAGTTTTGGTTGGTCCCCCAAGTGCATCATCCTCATAACTACTTATCAAGTGAACATGCTGTCCAGGAGGAGTGATTTATTGGGCTACAAAATAGAGTCAAAGACCTTAGCATGAACAAATCTGTCAGACTCCATCTGAGCTCTTCCACAGATTAAGGGCACCCACTATCTGCTATCTATGCCATTGTTTTACAACTTACTTTTATTTAAGCCTGATTCACACTTCTGTAACTAAAATATCCTTAAGCAATTTTCAGCTATGCACAGACCCATAATGCTAATACTTAATGACATTTGTATTTGATATTATAATTTCTAACATTAAATGCAATGTAGTCCTAAGGACAGTCTAATCACTTATATTTTAACAAGTGAATTGTAGGGCAAAACTTTCACATGTAAAAACTGGTGAGAGGACAGAGGCTTGGGCTTCCTGATAGTGACATGCACATTTTTTAGGCAGTCTTAAAGTAAAACAAAACAAAACAAAACACAGTATTATACAAAAGGATTTTTTCTCTCATTGAATCCACAGCACAACAGCAATGCAATCTGCTATTAGTGCAGAAGAGATGGCAGCATAGTGAAGGAGGTAACCACAAAGGGACATTAATTCTAAAAGCCTACTAAAAAAAATTGTGAACAATTTGCATCTGAAGCAGTTCTAGACCACCAGCAATAGAGAAGGAAGACAGAGAAAGGAGGAGGGGAGGGACATCAGAAGGATGACTCAGGAAGGAATTAGGAAGAAAAGATGTCGAAGGGGGCCAGCACTTCTTATAAGATGTAATACTAGAAGCTCAACATCAAGCTATTCCGACACAGAGTAAAGATAAGAAGAGCCATAGGAGGACAATGTGGCTGCACAAGGAGCTTTTTAGCTATCTAAAACCCAAAAGGGATGCATACAGGAAATGGAAGAAGGAGCATGTCACCAAGGACATATACATGGGAACTGCACGAGCAAGTGGGGACAAAAATCAGGAAAGCCAAGGCAAAGACTGAGTTACAGCCGGCAAGTAATGTTAGAGACAACAAAAAGTGGTTCTTCAAACATGTCAGACAAAAAAGAAAGATCAAGGACAGTGTGAGACTGCTGCTCAATGGAGAAGGTGAACTGGTAACGGAAGGTGATAGGAAGGCAGAGATGCTCAACACCTACTTTGCTTCAGTCCTCTCATAAAATAATCTCCCACAGCAGGGAAAGGCTCTGCCAGGTGGGAGATAGTGGAAGAGGCTCTGCCAGCTCCCTGTGTCTCTCCCTTGGCAGAGCCTTTCACTGATTCTATGTAGTGTGGACACCGCAGTGAGGACACAGCTGGCTTTTCAATGTGGTGAGTAGCTACACGAAACATACGTCATGTGGTCATTGATGTTCAGTGTAGACATACCTTCAGATAGGTCTATATTACTAGATACCCCTTGAGTGGCATTACCTTCATTATCCTTTTACTTGAGAGATTTGAGAGCAAAACACAAAGTTAGTTGGCCATAAACCCTATTCTTCAACCTGCAAGTCAAAAGACTACAATACTCAGGTTTAACACTGTAGGACTCAGAAAAACAGGAACATGCCAATTGCCATAGCAGGTCCAGTATCCTGACTCTGACAATGCCCACTACCAGATGCTTAGGTAAAACAAGTTACAAAAAAAAAACATAGTGGTCAATATTTTGCAGATAACCTGCCCATTGAGGAAGTTTCTTGCTAAAGAGATGGAGATTGGCTTATGGAGGTTCACATCTCTTTCTAGCCAGACAGATATACTCTGCAGATGCTCTCATTATCCATGTACATGTCTAATCCCTTTTTTAATCCTCCTGGGCTCTTAGGTTCAATGATATTTTAAGGCAATGAGTCCCACAAGTTAATTGTGCACTGTGTAAAGCAAATGTTTCTTTCTTTCATTGGCTTTAAATTAAATGGCCTTTTTATTTAACTGGATGTTTTTGTTCTTTGATGGTGTAAATGTTTTGCCGGGTAGAAAATTGACAAAAAGGCAAATTTTCCATGAAACAATTTTTTTTTACTGAAATAGTAAAAATGTTAAGCTATTAAACAAATTTTACTTTATTAGAACAGCATTGGAAAAGCTGTTTTCCTTCTGGCATATAATATATGCTCTGGAAAGGAGCTGAATACAGTTCCCAGACAAGCAATCAGCAGGTCTTTTAAACAAGATCCATCTCCACTCAGAATTATAAGGAAGGGTTTTGACAGTGTTTGGGGTTACTTTGCAGAAGGCTACGGTATGTCTGTGCAGTCTCTCTTTTTTGATATGCCAGATAGGTGACTCTACTAGGAGACAGCTGTTATCTAGTTTCATGTTTAGATTTGAATTTTATTCAGTTTTAAAAACAAATTTGAAGAGGGGAGTTTTCTTCCCCCAAAAGATGGCAAAATGACATTTTGATGTGAATTCATAAACAAATATGAACCACATCCCTAGTCTTTGCTTTGAAGGTTATATTTAAGAGGTTTTTTTGAAGGAATCACTGAACTGTGCTTCATCAATAAGTTTGGTACTATTTGAATGGCTGCCTGATTAAATTTTAACTGACTTGTTATTAGGCAAATGATGCTGCAATGTGAAAGTTCATAACCCTGGTGATTTGTAGTTGGCAAGTCTTTCTACAGCCAGAAATAGATGTCTCTTAAAGGTTAGTTGCTTATAGGAGAGCCTTTAGGTAGTGAACCTAGCCATTCATTGGGTTATTTTGTATGGTATTTGCATTCCTGTGTTTCAGTTCTGTAGCAAAATACAGCACCATTTTAATGTCACTGAGCATTATGGAAACTGCCATTCCATGCATTGAAACCATAACCATAAAAATATTTTAACCTGTGTGACAATATTATTTCCTATTACAGTTTTAAAACAAAGTGGTTTACATCTTGCATATTATATGATTCCTATGTGTACATCAATCATTCACAAACATGCGTAATGCAGGTTATTTTCATTCTCACTAGCGAATAATTTGGATCAGTAATTCAGACTCATTTCACTTGTGTGTTTAATTAAATGACTGAAGTCTCCATGCATGTAGTCATATGACTGAATATGAGGCCAGCAGGGGATCAAATGCCTAACATGGATAATTGCACTAAGCAATTAATAATAATAATAAAAAAATTGTGAATTTTTAGGCTACAGCTATAACCATAGCTCTTCCATGCCAGTTAGCACAGGGTTCCCACTATAGGAGCACTACATCTTCTTGTAGGGCTGGCCTCAGTCACTGAGGTTTGTATTTATATAGACCAGACAGGAGTGCAAGGAGGACATGGAATATACAGACAACATTATATGGTTATATAGTTCAGGCACGCACGTCTCTGATTGATTTAAATGTTGGAGATCTTTGTTTTGTTTTTATTTGCAGTCACACTTTTTTTTTTTAAGGTGATGCTGCAGGAGTGAGTTTTTAAGGAGCAATTTTAATGAGGATTAAAGCTGGTAAAGAACTTGTCAACTGAATGTCTTTTAATTGGAAATGGCCAATTTGTCAAAATTGGATCTATTCACAGAAATGTATCAGTCTTGACAAAACTTTTGTTCAGAAGATTTCTTAGGTCCACAATGGAATTTCTGGCCCAAAACCAGAGAGATGGACCCAGTCATATCATCCCAGATTAACCAATAGCCCAGCGGTTAGGGCACTAACTGGTCAATGGGAGACTCTGCTTTGCCTGATTCAAACCAGGGACTTGAACCTTAATTTCCCCACATAGTAGGTGAGTGCCTGAACCACTGGCCTTTTCTGGGGTAGACGTGGATGTCTCTCACTTTTTTGTGAACAATTTTATAAGGTCTCATATTTGCTTGAAAGCAAATGAGTAGTATCTTATTCTTTAATCATCCTGAGTAAGGGTATCAGAAGATGATCCGTGATGACTAGCAGAATGTCAAAGACTTAGCTATATTGAACCATTCCAAGACAACTCATAGGCTAGAAATAGATTCATTTAGAAAAATCAAATCTGTTTGCAGATAATCCATTAATAAAAAAAAAAGACTAAATTCATCAAATATATTAATCCCTATTAATATTGTACCCAGCCATGCAATCAGTTTTCCATCGTTTCTGTGTACATTTTCTATATATAGTTTACACACACACAATTTTTTTTTCAAAAATGAAAGTCATAACAATGCTCATTACCTGCTTTGAATGTTATTTAATCTAAAATGAGAGCAACAGCTAAATCTCATTGCTTTGTCTGTGCAGTTTACAGATGCTAATGAGTTCTCATTCTGGCATAAATGTGGTTAGAAATGCACCAGGTAAAGGAGATTGATCTCCACAATACTTAATGAAACTGAAATGAAGAATAGATGAGCTAGAGTTTCAGATCCAGGTTTGGAATCATACTCACTCTTGGCAGAGCACCTTATTAACTGGGACTCATTATGACTGATACAGCATTGTACACCTCCTTTATCTAGAAATAAAGGTTACCAAAGATCAAAACACAACGAGTCTATGAGGTGTTTTCACAACACTTCAACATGTTTTTATTACAGACTATAATGCAGCAATCTACGCTGTGTACGTATTAACATTACAATTATATTACCTGCATCTTACCTGTAGTTTTACTGTCAAAAGAAATTATGCTAAGTCAAGCTTGGCTAATGGCACAACTAAAAGCAGTATTGAAAAATCAAAATGCAATACATGGAAAAAACGAATGTGAGATCGCATAGGGCAACAATATCATTCATCTTTACTAATGCAACCTGCAGTATGTGCGCCAAAGATACCAACTGGAATGAACAACTGGAAAGAAACAAACAAGGAAAAGAGACGTACCAGGGAGAAAAAAAAAAACATGTCTCACCACTATTTATTTGGTAATCAATAAAGAGCATAGACCTTACCCTATTTTAACAACTAATGAAACATTAGTTTAAAGTGCCCAGAGACAAAGAAATTTCAAATGCCACAAAAGGTTGCCAAGAAGTAAAGGTTTCTGCATTTATAAGATCACTCTCTGAAACACAGAGGTAATTCATTCAGGGGGTTCGGCTGACACCATAACTCTTAAAAGTTTAGAAATGTCAGGCGCCTACAAGATGAATTACTGCCTTGCAGGGATCTCTAATTATATGTTATAGATAAGTTAAATGAAAGAACGCCTCAATTAAGAATAAAAAGGAGTGATTAGTGCAGATTCTGAACTGTTTATATGTCTATATACTGTACCAATACTACACACACACTTTTGAAGTATAAGAAAAATATTGTGTTAAAGTGCATTAGCATTGTTACATTTTAAATGGAAACTATTTTTGCAACTCTGCTTTTCAATCAATTGTTTCCCTCTAGGGTCTTTTCTTATGCTTGGTATATTATTGCAATTATGGCCTAATGCTCAGCTACACTAAGGACACTTTACATCACTCTGGCTGTGTAAAAGGGCAGTACATTTATTTACACCCACTTTAAGGATTTCTTTTATGTTACAAGAATGGTGGAAGCCTGCCTTAGTGTAAATGAGAATCAGGCCCCAGCTGCCAACCTTTGTGACATACAGCAAGCTGTCAACATCAAGACCAACAGATCAGGTTGTGACTGCATAATATTTAAGAACAAACAACAATTTGTAAAAGCAGTTTGGTTTCCAAGAGAAGCACAAAGTGATCTGAAATACTCAGGAAACTCCATGCTCCCTAGAGCAGGTGTTCAGCCTATTAAATTACCAGCTGAGGTCCGGGGGCACAAGTCAGGGCCTTAAGTGGTAAAAATCTACTGGAAGGATCCTGAGAGAGAGAAACTCTGAGAGGTTCTGCATACAAAGGTTCCTCTGAATTCTCCCACTGGGGGCTGGATGTGGATTTGCCTGAGAGAATTTTCAAGAAGCCTGGAAATCTGCACATTCTCTGAGATCCGAGTAGATGTTTTGGAACCAGCCATTGGCTCGGGCCAATCATGTGAAGGTTTTATGTCTCACTGCTGGCCCCTATCCAGCAATCCATTCCTCCCTGACACTTCAAGTGCCCTGCAATCCCGTCCTGGAAAGGGGATTCCACAGTGTGGAGCAGGAGCTGTTGACAGGACAATACAGCTTGAGGCTGTATTTCCTTCTCTATGAAGATTACGTACTGCGGGCGGGTTGGGGACAATACATATTCCGCCCTAGACCACCTACAGCCCTTTCCCTTCACTGATCACTGACTATCCAGGGTCAAAGGGAATATTGCGATAGGGTGGCTGATATCACTCTTTGAGGTATGAAAGATGGAGATGCAAGCACCGAGTCCCCTGTGGACATGGGGGGCAATGTTCTCCTGTCTCACCAACTTTGTGAAATGGCAGTGTCCTTCCACATTCAATTTCCACAAATTGGAAATTGTTTTTTCCAGGCTTTCCAAATTCCCCACCCCCAAAGAAAACAGACCTTGTTGCTGGTACAGTTTAGGCTAGAAGTGAAAGGCAGTTCTCACAGCCAAGACTTCCTTCGCTTGTGAAAGGCAAATTCCAGTTACCAGGTACGTTTTTATAGTAACTTCACTGATCACCATAAAAATTTCCACAAAAAACAAACAGTTCTCTAACATTGGTAACTGACTTACTATAGTTTTCTTCTATACTTAGAACAGGAAGTAACTGTGGATAACTGCATAGAGATTGATTACAAAAGAGGATTTATTTTTAATAGTAACTAATGCAGATGACTGACTGTAAGCATGGAGTGCTCCAGTATAAGGCAACCCTAATAAAAGAGGCTATTGTAAAAGTTGCAAACCCCAGCCATTTATACCATTCTTATTTTACAGCACCTAAACATCTGCTAAATTTCTCACAGAAACTAGTAAAGACATGAGCCCTGCACTGCAAACTTTTTATAAGCTATGATCCTGTTACTGTAATTGATGTAGGGTTGCCAACTTTCTATTTGCAGAAAACTGAACACCCTTGCCCTGCCCCCTGCTCCGTCCCTTCTCTGAGGCACATCACTGCCCCACCCCTTCTCCTAGGCAATGCCCCCGCTCACTCCATCCCTCCTCCCTCTGTCGCTCACTCTCCCCCACCCTCGCTCACTTGCTCATTTTCACTGGGCTGGGGCAGAGGGTTGCGGTGTGAGAGGGGGTGAGGCCTCTGGCTAGGTGTGCAGGCTCTGCGGTGGGGTAGAAGTGAGAGGTTCAGGGTGCAGAAGGGGGCTCTGGGCTGGGATAGGGAGTTGGGTTGTGGGAGGGGGTTCTGGGTTGGGTCCAAAGGGTTCAGCGGTAGAAGGGGGCTTCAGACTGGGGCAGAGGGTTGAGTTGTCGGAGAGGGTACAGCTCTGGGATGGGGGTGCGAGCTCTGCAGTGGGCCCAGAAATGAGAGGTTCAGTGTGCAGGAGGGGTCTCTGGGCTGGGACAAGGGGTTGGGTTCTGGGAGAGGGTGAGGGCTCCATCTGGGAGTGCGGGCTCTGGGGTGGCGCTTGGGATGAGAGGTTTGGTGTGCAGGAGGAGGTTCCGGACTGGGGCACAGAGTTGGGGTGTGGGCTCCAGGTGGTGCTTACCTCAGGCAGCTCCCAGGAAGCTGCCGGCATTTCCCTCTGTCTCCTAGGCAGAGGCATGGCCTGGTGGCTCAGTGCACTGTCCCTGCCTGCAGGCACTGTCCTTCAGCTACCATTGGCCATGGTTCCTGACCAATGGGAGCTGTGTAGCTGGTGCTGGGATAGGGAGCCCCCATGGCCACCCCTAAGCCTAGGAGCCAGCAGCTTTCTGGGAGCCTTGCATAGCCGGGAAGGCACCTTCCCTGCCCCACTGCGGGTGGCCACTGGACTTTTAACAGCCCAGTGAGCGCTGCTTATTGGATCTGCCAGGGTCCCTTTTCAACCAGGCATTCCCTAAATTGATGTCTGGCAACCCTAAATTGACAACAGGTGGGCATATTGCAGGATCAGGGCCTTAGTGCTATCTTATCTGAAGTCATGCAGTGTGTTTGAGGACTGGGGCCTAAACTCTATTATCTAAAATCAATGGGGCTTCATAGTGGTTCATTAGTCCCCAGTGGGACATCAATTTGATGACTGGTGCTTTTAACTCGTACTTATTTACATGCTAAACAGTAACTATAGCTATTATTTTCTTTGTTATTTATTTTATGTTGTTTGAGAATGAGAAGATAAAGATAGAGGGTCTGAAGACAATAATGTAATAAAAAAGAGTAAAAGAGAGCTGACTTTTTTTTTAATAGACCTGTCTCTGCCACATATTTTTCCATCCTCTCCTCCCACTTCCGAATCCTTCATTTTTAAAGAGGCAGAACAAAATATTTCCAAAACAGCTACAAACAGTAGAAGCACAGGTTGAAATTCAAGCAACAGCAGCTGCTTTTCCTCTCACTAACCAGATCTACCAACTCAAACTAATTTTCTTAACTCAAGAAGATTCAGCTTCTCACATTTGAGAAATCCACCAACATTCTGCTCAACCGTATTCAAAACACTTATTAAAGTAATTTCCATGAGAGGGCTTCCACTTATTTAGCCACGTATCATTCATCAACTGTTGTCTGTCTGAGTCAGCCTCAGCCACTGTGCTGACTCATGTTACTAATACTAGATGTATTGCTACCATTACAAGCACAGATTGGGTAAGTCAAGGGGCAAAGTTGCAGAAGGAAAACATTCCTACTGTGACATTGAAAATAACCTGAGTCATGTTGATGATTTGATGATAACATATTGTATGTGGTAGAAGATCCTTCAGAATTCAGACCTTAAACACAAACAGATGGGAAATTATAATGGCAAAAGACAATTTTTATTTGTTCTTGTTGTTAAATTTCTTTAAAGCTAGTTAATCTTTTTTTTTTTTTTTAATTTTCAATGATTAATAGTAATGGACATTGGCCAAAATTTCCAAACTATACTTAATAAAGTTAGGCACCTAAATCCCTACTTAGGAAGATCTCATTTTCAGAGGTGGTATACATGTGCAGCTTATATTGAATTCAATGAGACTTATAAGTGCTCAGGCCTCTGAAAATAAGGTCACCTTTATTTTGATGCCTAAACACAGATTTAATCTTGCTTGTCTTTAAATACCCAAGTGTTAAAACATCAGGTGCAACATATTAAAACTCCTGAATGATAGCCTACTAAATAAAGTTAAACAATTAAAAAGTGAGTTTTTCAGGGCTCTCAATGCTGATATTAAAAACAGAAAACATGGTATTTCATAGTTTTTTGTTTGATTTCTGATGGGAGTGGCTCAGCTGTTTATGTTCATTTTAAAATTCATTTATTTTATTTTATTTTTGTAATATTATCTTTCATCAGATGATGGTAAAAGGAGATGGTCTCGTCTGGTCATTTTTTTCAAATGTATTTGAAGTTGAATTTACTGTTTAATTAAAGAGTTGGGCTGATAACACAGGAAATTCAAATTTGTTTTCTAGGTGCATGGGCAGTGGCTATTCCCCTAATGTTCTTAAGAAGATAATTCAATCTCCATCTCCATTCACTGCTGAGTCTCTCTGCTGAATGCTGGTGCCAATTAGTAATAGTTTGGTGTCTTGTTATGTTATTTTTATCAGTCTTTGGGTGGATTTTCTTTTGGTCCTTTGCATGTCAGTTTTCTACAAAAAAAAATGAGTAATTAATATCAAGCAAGTGAAATTGCCACCTTCCCAGGTAGCAGCTGTCCCTCACACACTCCTGAGCCATTATTTGAGTTTTGGAGGATATTAACACTTAATGTCTTCCTCCCACGCTTTGAGCATGACTCTTACTCCAGCCTACATACTCTCCCACTTCCCTGCCAAATATGAAAAATCTTATATCCTTCCAAAAAATGCTAAAACAGAACAAAAATACCTTACAAGCAATTTCTAATAATCTGTTACTGGTAAAGACATTCATGAAAAGATACAGAGTTTGCAAAATAAACTGAAACTGGTCATCATTCTGCAGTCTACCACTATAGATATTGTTTCACAGGAGAAATCTGTATGTGAGTGGCATAGGTAGACAATACGAGAGCAGCAAAAATATGCATTCTGAATGTTGCTCTAACTTCACTATCCATTTTAACTCCCTAGATGCACACATTTTATACATTATGGCCTAGATTCTCAGTTGCACTGAATTTTTGTTTCAGAGTAGCAGCCATGTTAGTCTGTATCTGCAAAAAGAACAGGAGTACTTGTGGCACCTTAGAGACTAACAAACTTATTTGAGCATAAGCTTTCGTGGGCTACATCTGACTTTTTGTTCTGGTTCATTGATTTCTCAGCTCAGCCCCAAACATGGAGCAGGTTAACTCAGCCTACGGGCTTTTCTAGCCTATGCCAAGTAGTAGCAATCCCCCGGGGACAGACAACCATCTATGAGTAGAAAGGAATGCAACATGCTCCGGTCATGCCTATTCCCCAACATGAGGAGCTGCTATCATAGATGTTGTGGGATAAATCTCATGAATGCAATATTGGTGTAGAGGGTTATAGCTGGTTCAGATAGGACAGGCAGGGAAAAAACAGAGGTGGTCTTGCATTAAGTATCAAGAATGTACACACTTGTTCAGAGGTGCAGGAAGAGGTGAAAGGCAGACCAGTTGAAAGTCTCTGGATGAAGCTAAAAGGGGGAAAATAGGGGCAACATCATGGTAGAGATCCTACGATACACCACCAAATAAGGAAAAAGAGATGGATGAGGCATTTCTAGAACAAATAACATACATATACAAAACACAGAACCTGGTAGCAATGGGGGATTTTAATTGCCCTGACATCCACTGGAAAAGTAATACTAAATGGCAAAGCACAAAATGTCCAGTAAGTTCTTGGACAAGTGTTTTGGAAAACTTTTTGTTTCAGAAGGTGGAGGAAGTAACCAGGAGAATCACCATTTTAGACTTGATTCCGACGAATAGGAAGAAATTGGTAGCAAATTTGAAAGTGGGGTACAATTTGGATAAAAGTCATCATGAAATGATAGATATCATGATTTTAAAGAAAGGAAGGAGTTAGTGCAGTGGAATTAGGACAATTGACTTCAAAAAATCAGACTTCAACAAACTCAGGGAACTGGAAGGTAAAATGTCATGGGAAGAAAAGCTAAAGGAAAGAGTTCAGGAAAGCTGGCTGTTTGTCAAAGAGACAATATTAAAGGCACAAAAGCAAACTATCCAAATACAAAGGAAAGAAAAGAAGAAAACTAAAAGGCCAATGTGGCGCCATCAGGAACTTTTTAACAACCGAAACATGGACAAACTGTTAAGGATGAATACAAAAAAATAGCACAAGCATGTAGGGGCAAAATCAGAAAGGATTGGCACTAACTGAGTTACTTCTCGCAAGAGACATAAAAGGCAACAATATGTTCTACACATGCGTTAGGAGCAAGGGAAATATGAAGGAAAGAGAGCTAATAACTGATGTCATCAAGACAGCTGAAGTGTTTAATGCCTATTTTGATTTAGTCTTCATTATAAAGGTTAATGGTGACCATACACTCAACACAATTAATATTAACAACAAGGGGGAAGGAATGCATGATAAAAATAGGAAAAAAATAAGTGAAAGAATATTTAGATAAGATAGATGTATTCCAGTCGGCAGGTCCTGATAAAATTCATCATAGGGTGCTTAAGTAGCTACTTTTAAGGAATTCCAGAACCATTAGCAATTATCTTTGAGAACTCATGAAGAATGGGTGAGGTAGACATATCTTAATTTTAGTAAGGCTTTTGACAGCTCTACAAGAGATTCTCATGAGCAAACTAGGAAAATATGGTCTAGATTAAATTACTGGTGTAGTCAATGGTTCACTTTCAAATTGGAAGAACATATCTGGTGAGATCTCACTGGGGTCTGTCTTGGGTCCAGTAATATTCAATATTTTCAATAATTACTTGGATAGTGGTGTGAAGAGTGCGCTTATAAAATTTGTGGACAACACCAAGCTGTGAGGGGTTGCAAGCACTTTGGAGAACAGGATTAGAATTCAAAACAACTTTGGCAAATTAGAGAACTGGTCTGAAAACAACAAGATGAAATTCAGTAGAGACATGCAACATGTAGGAAGGAAGAGTCAAATGCACAACTACAAAATTGGGAATAACTGGTTAAGTTGTAGTACTGCTGAAAAGCATATGGGAGTTACAATAGATGACAAATTAAATATGTGTCAACAATGTGATGCAGTTGCAAAACAGACTAAAATATTTCTGGGATGTATTAACAAAAGTGTCATATGTAAGACATGGAAGGTAATTGTCCCCGATGAGGCCACAGCTGGAGTACTATGTCCAGTTCCGGTTGCTACACTTTAAAAAAGATGCGGACAAACTGGAGAGAATCCAGAGGAGAACAACAACAACAATAAACAAAAAATATAAAAACTGGGCACATTTGGTCTTGATAAAAGACTGCTATTAAGGGGCCTTTTTAACAGTTTTTAAAATGTTAAGGACTGTTATTAAGAGTACTGTGATCAATTGCTCTCCATGTCCACTGAAAATAGGGCAAGAAGTAATGGGCTTAATCTTCAGCAAGGGAGATTTGGGTTAGATACTTGGAAAAACTTTCCACATATAAGGATAGTTAAGCACTGGAATAGGCTTCCGTGATGCTTTGGGGTTCAACTCAGACCGTAAGTGGTGGTGTATCCTCCTGGTCCGTAACCCTGGGTGTGTCTGTGCTGCCTTGGTTCAGATCCCTGTAGCAGCAGCATGCTCACAGCACAATAACCTCACACTGGCTTCCAGAAGCCTGGGTTCCTTCTTGTAGGGTGACCTCCAACAACCTGCCAGTCCCACACTTCCTCCAAACCATCTATCCTGTAGTGTCCAGCCCTGTCCCTGGACACTTACAGAAATGATTACATTCACTGCTCCCTTAAAGCAGCTCATTACCTTAACATACACTCTATTTTAATCAAGCACTGAATTGGTGTATAGTAAAAGTAAATGAAAAGTCATAGGTTTAACTGAGTCCAAGTATAAGAAATAAAAGATAGCAAGGGCTACCAACAAACAAAAGTAAAAATACGTTTCTGAGACTAAAACTTGATTTAAACTAGAGTTTCTCGTTCAAAGAAGTGTTTCTCTCCAAGTCTCTTTTCCAGCATGGGTGAGCATATGCTTTGGCCAGAATCCTTCACAAAGCTCAAAGTGTTTGGCTTCTTTGTCTCTTTAGATGAAGGATACTAAAATGGCAAGTTCAAGCAGGCAGAACCACATTTCTTTGCCTTGAACAGGTCTGGCTTAGGTACTGCTTGCCAAGTCCATTTTAAGAACATATTTCTGGCACATATCTATTAAGTCCTTTGTGGGCCTACCTTACATACACCACACAAAGATATTAATGATCAATGAGTTATTAATTTTTCAGTGATATATTACATACCACCGTTGGTATATATCATGATAACTGTGTGCCCACTGGCACTGGGGTGCACTTAGGGTCACATCTTCCAAAGGAGGTTGCAGAATCCCAATCACTGGAGGTTTTTAAGAATGGGCTAGACAAACTCCTGTCAGGGATGGTCTAGGTTTACTGGGTGCTGCCTCAATGCAGGGGCTGGACTAGACCATTCAAACTCCCGTCTAGCCATACATTTCTATTATTCTATTTCCATCTCCTATGCATTGCCAGACCAGTGTCAGGGACATTAATCTGATTTTATATTTAAGTATAGCATTTGAGATTGTAGTTGTAAAGCTATTTAATAAACTAGGCATCATTCCCTAAAAAAGCAAAAAAGAAAAGAAAAGAAAAAACCCACACAGAGAAGGCCAATTTAATTAAAGATTATGAGGGAATAAACCAAGGGTGGGGAGTGCTGCTGAATTTTAGAGGAACTGGATTAGGAACTCTGGCAAATTTCTTAAGCATCTCTCTCTCTCTCTCTCTCTCTCTCTCCCTCCTGTGTTCATACCAATGAGACATTCTGAGGCCCAAATTTCAAACATGTGTATCGAACCTACAGCTGGGCTCATAAATCTATATTTAGGCACCTCAGACAGCACTTATATATCTGTATATAGATTTTGAAGCCTAACTGTAGGCACTTATGTTTCAAAATTTAGCTCTGTGTGGTGATAAAGTAACTCACATTAATCGATTACTTCAGCTATTTCATTAGTTCCATCATATATCAGGTAAGTTTTTATTTTAGATCTTGCCTATTTTTGCTCATAAAATGTTGCCTCAATCCTTTCTCCTCATATATAAAGCTGGATTTTTAATTATTTAAATTATTGTTCTTAAGAGGTTTTATTTCATTTGGGCTATTTATAAATTAACTGTATTAAGATAAATACTTTCCAATTAACTACAAAACAGCAATTTTTAGATTCCATAATTAGCAGCTTAGCAGTTATTCCTGACAGCAATTGTACTGTATGCACACAGGAGCCAATTAGCAAGACACTTAAAACTTGCCAAGTAAAGATACTCAAGCAGCAATAATTAGCAGTGGATACAGTAGGTTAACCTGCATCCATAAAATATACTTCCTGATTATTTAGCATTTCAGAAAGAAATGATCAAGAAACAAGATTATGAAACCTCTATGTGAAAAATGTGTTTGTGAAGGACACAGTTTATCACCTCCGCTAGACAGGATAAGGGCCTGATTCTAATCTCACACCAATGTAAATCAGGAGTAATTTAACTTCAGTGGACTGGATTATTTTCTCATGTATTTCTCATGCTTAATTTATACCAATGTTGCAGAGAGATTATAATCATAATGCTCTTGGTTTGAGCAGAATGAATTTAGCTAAGAATTTGCCCCCGTGACCTCCTAATCTGTCTGCTGGGTCTCTGTATATCTAACTCTCTCATCACAACATCCATCTCTCTACCCACAAAGTGATATCTCTTGTCTAGCTTTCTCACTTTGTTCCCTCTCTCTTTCCCTTCAGAAAATTGTTAATAGCACATAAGTATCAAAAAATGTGGGTAAGTGACAAGGACACATCAGAATGCCAATTGACTATTGTGCTCTCTCCGACTAACTAACTAACAACACTTTGCATTAGTAGTATTGGACCTTGTTTGAAAGAAGAGATCAGTTAAATAGAAGCTTACACTGAACCCTCTGCTTCTGCACGTGGAGAAGGTGTGTGTATTTTATGTATAATATTCCTTATCACACCACAAATGTGCATAGCACTTTATGGTACAGATAAAGGTGGATTTCCTGCCACAATCTAAATTGAAATGGGAACAGATAAAATGTAACACAGGGAAAGGTGGCAGAGGATATGTCGTGATTATGTGCTCACTTGGAATGCTAGTGCCTGTGTGCGTATTTGTACATAAACACGTGCATGTTATGTACATGTAATATAAAACACCCATTGTACCACAAACATTTAGTTTTACACAATACTAATAAGTAACAATGCAGGACAAATTGAAATTTATTAAAATAAGTTCAGGACTTTAGCTCATACCACTTCTGCATATTGTTGCATGTCCTAGTTATAACTGGAAGTGTTAAAATACTGCAAAACAGCCTCTCTTCCTGTATGTACGATCCCATCAGAAAGGTGGAGTACCAAAAATTTCACAAGACAGCTTATTTCAGGGAGAGTTCCAGGCCAATTTTGAAGACCTAGGAAATATGGATGATTTGGCTGCTTTGGGGGTCATTTTATGTTCAAAAGTGAGCATCACAACCTTGTAAAGTTCACCGCATAATTCAGGTGATAAAAAACATGAAGTCAGAGACAATCCTGCCAGCTTCTTTCAAACCACTTGACATTGTACAATACCACTGGGAAAACAGTAAATTCAAATATACGGACTATAAAAGACCTATTGTGGACTCATCACAACTCAAGCCAACTAGATCAGGCCAGGCCTACAAAGAGTATGGAACTGCAGGATGAGATATTGGTCATTTATTAGGTGATAATACTTCTTCTGAGTCAGGACTGACCCATGCCTCAATTTAGTGTTAAGGCTCTTAACTTTCAGATTAAACCAAAGTAAGACAAAAGGATGTCAAATCCAGCAAATTTTATCTCACATTCTTCATATCTAGCTTCCTTGTGCAATTTCAGTTGCATGTTGTATATGGTATTATTCTTTACCTCCTCTCATAATCTCTGCTGTTAAGTATCTGCTGTGTTTCACCCTAGAGGTGGGTGAAGTGGCTCTTTTAAGTCTTATGCCTACCTCTTAAAAGTATTGTGAGGATTATTTGTTGCTTTGAAGAGTTGGACTTTTAAGGTTCTATACAGATATAAATAAAGTGCCATGGAGAATTGCAAAGTCTTATTATTATACAGTCATATACTTGTCTATAGAAGCACCTGAGAATATTTTTGTGATGCTGGCAGACCAGATGCCAGCTCTTCCCCAGACTGCAGGCATTAGCTAAGAGCTAACAAACTCAGAGCTGGAGAACAGGCCAATTCACCTGTATGTTAGTTTTCCTCAAAAGAGGTATTTGTTTTATAAGCATGTATTTAGTGTTTAGACTCTGTGAAATGCTTGTACGTTGCTGCATGCATTAATCTCAGTTGTAATGCCTGTAGTTCATACTGTAAAAAAAAAAAATTAAGTTTTGCTTTTAACTTTGAAACTGCTTGCTCTGAACTTGTGAACCCAGGCACAGGAATTGTACTCCCTGCCGATCCAGAAGGACTTTCAAAATCACATGGGCCAACCAGGAATATCACAATACAAAGGATTGGTTAATGGTCCTATCCCACTTGGGAAATGTTACATGCAAGGAAGCTCCTCCTGTGGACTTGGAAGCTGAATGAAGGAAATATAACAAAGTGACAGGAAAAATTTCTATCTTTCTGGCTATTTGAACTCTTACAGGGACAAAGACTAAACTGAAGCCAGAGATCCCCAGGGGCTCCCTCCTGGGTCTTCTCTGAAAGACACTTTGAATTGACAGATCACCACAAATCTGTCACTCTTAGGAGTTAGATGGTAACTCATTTGTGTGTATATGTTTGCTTGCTTTACTTGTAAATAACCCTCTTATTCCTTTTTTCTAATTAATAAACCTTTAGATAATTTATTACAGATTGGATACAGGCTTTGTCTTTGATGTAAGATGTTGGGTACCAATTAATCTGGAGTAAATGATTGGTCTTCTGGGACGGGAAGCAAACTGAATATTGTATGATTTTTGATGCAAGTGACCATTTATCATGAAGTCCAGTTTGTTTGGGTGGCTAGATAGACTGGAGTGCCCAAGGGGACTGTCTGTGACTTTATGGTAAGACTGTTACAGTGATCTAGTTTGTTCATATTTGTTACTGGCTTGGTGGAATCTAATTATAGAACACACCACCAGTCTGGGGTGTCTGCCCTGTTTTTGACAGTCTGCTCTGAGGTAGGCACTCATGGTCATGAGCCATTGTAGACAGTGTGAAACTGGACAACTTCTCTGATAACCTCTGTGAATTGATGAGTCTGTATTGACAGAATAACTGACCCTTTCAGCACTGTGGATGTCATTAAGCTGGAATGCATTATTGTCCCAGCACTATTCTGACTTTCCTTTGCAGCAATTTAAATGAAGCAACTCATGACCTAAATTAAAGAGATACTATTAGATTTTTCAGGCAAACACTTCAATCTACCTTATTTGTCTGCATCAACAAAGGTATCAGAATACCTGATTAGAGAACAATTGAGGATGACTGTATGCTTTTAGCCTACTCAGAGCAAGACCTGCAGATAATGACATTTCATTTTTTAGTTGCATCTGTAATCTTTGGCTAGCTAGTTCACATTCCAAAAATTGAGATTATGTATCAATCAGCGCTAAACAAACAGTACGTGGAAACAAACACTGATATCATACTGAAGCAGGGAAAACGGGGGGGGGGGTGTGGGGGGGGAAACTTAGCTACCTTGCAAGTGTTCTCACTAACAGTTGTCTAATAGAGGAGGCTGCAGTCTTGTAACCAGCAAGTTAAATCTGCATTTAATCATTACCTGAGTGTCTGGAAGCAAATCTTTCGTTGTTTTTGAACAAAGATCAAACTGTATGGTGCAGTATTGTTTTCTACCCTATAGCATGGTGTTGACACTTGGGCCTGCCACCAATGTTAAATTAAAGTGTTAGAAAGTATCCATACTGCTTGAGTTCTGCCCTCAGTCAGAATGAGATAAAACATCCAACAACATTCTACTGGAGTCTGTTGTTTTTTTATTTTTGTTTTTTGTTTTTCTGACTGAGGCAATGCCATTGACGATGCAGCTCAGAGGAAACAATCATATACCATGACTAGATTAGCATACGCCAAAGCAGCTGACCCAGGTAATGAAAAATGACAACATTCAGATGAACAAAGAATACATCTTAAAGATCCTCTGAGAAAGAATGTATAGCTATTTGACAAAGGACTGACAGCTATAGATTTCAATCCATCCTGTTAGTAACCAATGGCTGTATGGGAAATAATTGGTTTGACCACAAAACAAAGTAACAACTACATCTGCAAAAGCAGTGATGTCCAATATATTGGCGGCAGCAGCCTATCTGCCCAATTTGTGACAGAAAGTGTAAGTCATAAATTGGATTCTACAGACATGAATATGAGGATAAATATCCACATTCTACAGCTACAAAGTGGCAAATACCCATGATTTCTGTAACTATGTTTATGTAGTTTGTAGCCAGGTGGTAAAGTTTGAGATCTTTGTATGAAAGCTGATATATAATCCATGGTTGTTGATATTATTAAGCTCTAGCTCTAAAGATAGCTGAAAAAATTATCTCAAAACTTTTTGGTGGAAATGCCTTTTTGAACAAAATTATTATTTGTTAAAAATCATTTTGACCAACAATTTGTTCAAAAAATTGTAATCTGGGCGATTTTTTTTAAAGTATTTTATTTAGGGAAAATAATTTTTAACACTTTCTCCCACCCTTTTTCAGGTAGAAAATAAAAAAAGTGAGTCATTTTTTTTACCTCCATTAAAAAGAACATTTATTGAAAAAAAAAAAACATTTCAGAATTTTAAAAAATGGAAAATTTGCCAGCAGCACCCAATCCAGTAGGTGTGTTCAGAGTTTGTCTACTAGACTGGGCCCCTGTGGGCGAGCTCACACAAAATGGCTGAGGGGATGGGAAAGAGGAAGAATTCCCTTATATCTTTCAGCCCAATGGTTAGCTTACTTACCTGGGATGTGGGAGACTCGTGGTTCAAATGCCCCCTCTGTCTAAGGCTGGGATTTGAACAGGGGTCTACCTCTCAAGTGAGTACCCTAGCCATTGGGATATGGAATATTCTGATATGGGGTTCTCTCACAGTCTCTCTTGTTGAAGAAGTTCCACTGCATATGAACAAATAAAAAAATCACTGGGCCACTGTGAGAAAGAGAGGGGGAGGGAGCAGAGACATGAGAATGACTCTGTAGCCTAGCAGTTAGACCACTCAATTACACCTCTACCCTGATATAACGCTGTCCTTAGGAGCCAAAAAATCTTACCACATTATAGGTGAAACCGCGTTATATTGGACTTGCTTTGATCTGCCGGAGTGCACAGCCCCGCTCCCCCGGAGCGCTGCTTTACTGTGTTATATCCGAATTCATGCTATATTGGGTCACGTTATATCGGGGTAGAGGTGTACTAGCTGTGAGATCAAGGATCCAGTATCATTGTTCCAATCCCGTCACCCTTGAGGGAGGATTGAAGTGGAAGGTTTCCCACATCCCAGGTGAGTACACTAACAACTGGGCTAAAAGTTATGAGGTGGTCCTCCTTCCTATCTCCTGGGGCTTCTTGCAAAAATGGCATAGGGACCAAAACACCAGGAAAGGGTTTGTAGCTGAGAATCCCAAATAGAGGGAAAAGCCTCCCCACAGCCTGGATTTAGGTGCCTATCTCTCAGAAGGGGGCAGACCTTAGGACACACCCCTCATTTTAGCACCTCATTAGCTTCCTCGGGCAAAGGAGCTGCCTAGCATGCTGTTTTTTGTGAACCTCATTCAGAGGTGCCTTTCTTTCCACATTCATTATCTAGGGAGGCTGAACACCCAACTCAGGCTTTGTGAATCCCAGTGATTTTCTAGGCCCCTAAAAGGTTCAGTATGACCACACGGATGTTTCCATTTGAATCTAGCCCAAAAATGCTAAAAAAACCCACAAACGTTCAGGTTACCTCCCACCTTGAGGTACAATTCCATTATGAGACAGACGGAGGTTTTACTATCCACTGTCAACAACTTACTATCAGCTAATTATTCATCTCCTGAATTTAAGAAAGTGGAAGATTGCAAATGCTCTTAATTGGTTCAGAAATCAGTTTGCTAGTCACATGATCATGTTAACATTTCACAAATTCCAAGGCTAGAAGGTACCACTATGACCATCTACTCCAGGGGTCGCAACCTCTGGCACGCGGCTAGCCAGGGTAAGCACCCTGGCGGGCCAGGCCAGTTTGTTTACCTGCCACGTCGGCAGGTTTGGCCAATCACGGCTCCCACTGGCCACGGTTCACCATCCCACGCCAACGGGGGCGGCGGGAACCTGTGGACGCAGCAGGTAAACAAACTGGCCTAGCCCGCCAGGGTGCTTACCCTGGCGAGCCGCGTGCCAGAGGTTGCCGACCCCTGATCTATTCTGACTTCCTTTATAACACAGGGCATAGAACTTCACCAAATTAACTCCTAGAATGTATCTTTTAGAAAAAACATCCAATCTTCATTTAAACACTGTAAGTAATGGAGAAATCACCATGACCTCTAGTGAATTGTTCCCCTGGTTAATTACTCTCAAATTTAAAAAATTATGTTTATTTCCAGTCTGAATTCATCTAGCCTCAACTTCCAGCCATTGGATCATGTTATATCTTTTTCTGCTTGATTGAAGGGTCCATTATTAAACATTCATTCCTCATATAGATACTTATAAACTGTAATCAAGTCACCTCTTAGCTTTCTCAACACTGCTGGTAGTCATTTTAGTATGTGTCTCACTATAGCATAGTTAACAATACACACGCTAACTAGCAGATAAAACAGAGTAAAAAGTACAATACCTTCAGAAAACTATTCATTTTATAAGTTTCTATGAGGATTTTACGACAGTTGTGGGGTTTCCCCCCCCTTTTTTTTTTCAGTTATCAAATTTCCAAAATTCTTCAGATAAGATGGGGTATGTAGAAAGTGGAAACAATAATTGAGAGGGAAAAAAGAAAATATTCAGTCCAATATGTTAAAAAAATGGCATAATAGTAGCGCTTTCCCAATGTTGGGTGCTTTGGGGGCTGTTTGGGCTATGTCTATGCCACATACTGTAGGTTATGTTATAAAATAGCAAATATCATGGTTCAGGCATGACAGCTAAGGATGAACAGGGTACTGGGAAGCAGTCCATTTCCTTCATGTTATAGACTAAGCAGACTTTAAAACTGGTTGCCATCAGAGACCAGCTTCATAACAATTTGAAGAAGAAACAGAAACAATTCAGTTCTGGAAGATACTGGCAGTTAATGTAGTGCCTAATGAGGAAGACTTCCCCTGAGGAGAGGATGAGAACAAATGAACCATACATGACAGTCCTAAAGCTTACTGCACTATTGGAAGGTGCTCGGGTACCAATGCAGATGAAGGTGGAATAAGAACTAGAGCTGGTCAAAAATTTTTCATCTGAACAGTTTTCTACAAGAAAATGCCATTTAGATGAAATAGAACTTTTTTGAGAAATGGTATAGATTTCAGCCCCCCCATTTTTAAATGAAAATGTTGAAACAGCCCATTGTGACATTTTCAGAACAGAAACTTTCAATTTTTAATTTTGAAATTTACATTATTTTATCTATATTTTTTAAATGGACAAAATAAAATGAAACATTTTGATTAATCTAAAATGATTTTTTGTCCAGAATTTTGTTTAGCAAAATCTTTTAATATTTTGGCTTTTCATCCCAATTTGGGGAGAAAAAAATTAAATCTCTTTTTTTTTTCCCTGGGATGGAAAATCCATTTTCTGATCGATTCTAGTAAGAACCTATATGGAATATAATAGCTAGTCCATTAAATCTGAGCAGTTGTAAACAGTGGATGCTTCTGTTGCTTTAGGGGGGATAAAAAGGTGTCATTACCAGGTTATTTCTTTTTGTATTTTAGGAGTTATCTGAGGATAGAGGGAATTGACCAAAGGCTGAGATGACAGGGCCATAAAAGAGAAGGAAAGGCAAACTGGAGATGAAAAAGGAGTAGAGAAAAGGAAGAAGAATGGAGGGAAAGTGCTAGCTTAGAGAGAAAGGGAGATGAGGAGATAATGAGAAGAGTATGAGAACTGGTAAGTGTTTGGATCCTTCGTGGGCATTGCTTCCATCGAAAGTTGCATACCAATCTGGCTACTGGATTCCTATTGAAAACTATGCTTCACAGAGTCCAGCCTTTACATGAGGACAAGACCCACATTTCCTTTCTCTCCAAAAATATAAGGTTAGCCACTAGAAAGAATCAGTGGTGTTTTATTTTTGAAAGATTTAGTTTTTCCACAATGAGTTCCTACGTTTGACTATAGTCTACACAACTTCAGTGTACTGTACATACATGCCTGGTAAAATACAGTGAAACCCATGCATAAGGACACAGGAACTGCCTAACTGGATCAAATCACTAAGTATGTTTTCCTGGAAGGTAGAAGGTGCAAGAAAAGCTGGAGAAGGTAGTTATGGAATAACTGGCCCATAAGGAAAGTTCATTCCATAACCCCATATTAGTGAGAAATAGGTTCATAAACTGAAGTAGTGGGGTTTATATCCCTTCCAAAACTTTTTAAAAATCTTTATTATAATACTGTAACTTCACAGTGTACTTGGATACAGCAAAACATGGTTTACAGTAAAGCAGAATTTGCTGTTCTATTCAGAGCGATCTTCTATTCTATGAGGCTATTCTGTCACAATGACTTCACAATAAGCTGATTCCACTGCAGAACTACTTAAAAAACTACTCCTAATTCAGCAACCAGCACACAGCTCACATCCCCTGACCATCCTCTGCTTAGTAAATCTGTTCTGAAACAATCAGGAATTTCACTCTAAGTTTTGGAAAACGTGCAGGAAGCCACAGTATTTTTAATCTCCACAAGTTTCAGAGTAACAGCCGTGTTAGTCTGTATCCGCAAAAAGAAGAACAGGAGTACTTGTGGCACCTTAGAGACTAACAAATTTATTAGAGCATAAGCTTTCATGGACTACAGCCCACTTCTTCGGATGCATATAGAATGGAACATATAATGAGGAGATATATATACACACATACAGAGAGCATAAACAGGTGGGAGTTGTCTTACCAACTCTGAGAGGCCAATTAATTAAGAGAAAAAAAAAAAAAAAAAAAAAAAAACACTTTTGAAGTGATAATCAAGCTAGCCGAGTACAGACAGTGTGATAAGAAGTGTGAGAGTACTTACAAGGGGAGATAGTCAACGTTTGTAATGGCTCAGCCATTCCCAGTCCTTATTCAAACCGGAGTTGATTGTGTCTAGTTTGCATATCAATTCTAGCTCTGCAGTCTCTCTTTGGAGTCTGTTTTTGAAGTTTTTCTGTTGTAATATAGCCACCCGCAGGTCTGTCACTGAATGACCAGACAGGTTAAAGTGTTCTCCCACTGGTTTTTGAGTATTTTGATTCCTGATGTCAGATTTGTGTCCATTAATTCTTTTGCGTAGAGACTGTCCGGTTTGGCCAATGTACATGGCAGAGGGGCATTGCTGGCACATGATGGCATATATCACATTGGTAGATGTGCAGGTGAACGAGCCCCTGATGGTATGGCTGATGTGATTAGGTCCTATGATGATGTCACTTGAATAGATATGTGGACAGAGTTGGCATCGGGGTTTGTTACAAGGATAGGTTCCTGGGTTAGTGGTTTTGTTCAGTGATGTGTGGTTGCTGGTGAGTATTTGCTTTAGGTTGGGGGGTTGTCTGTAAGCGAGGACAGGTCTGTCTCCCAAGATCTGTGAGAGTAAAGGATCATCTTTCAGGATAGGTTGTAGATCTCTGATGATGCGCTGGAGAGGTTTTAGTTGGGGGCTGAAGGTGACAGCTAGTGGTGTTCTGTTATTTTCTTTGTTGGGCCTGTCTTGTAGGAGGTGACTTCTGGGTACTCGCCTGGCTCTGTCAATCTGTTTTTTCACTTCAGCAGGTGGGTATTGTAGTTTTAAGAATGCTTGATAGAGATCTTGTAGGTGCTTGTCTCTATCCGAGGGATTGGAGCAAATGCGGTTATATCTTAGAGCTTGGCTGTAGACAATGGATCGTGTGGTGTGTCCTGGATGGAAGCTGGAGGCATGTAGGTAAGTGTAGCGGTCAGTAGGTTTCCGGTATAGGGTGGTATTGATGTGACCATCGCTTATTAGCACAGTAGTGTCCAGGAAATGGACCGCTTGTGTGGATTGATCTAGGCTGAGGTTGATGGTGGGATGGAAATTATTAAAGTCATGGTGAAATTCCTCAAGGGCTTCTTTTCCATGGGTCCAGATGATGAAGATGTCATCAATGTAGCGCAAGTAGAGTAGGGGCGTTAGGGGACGAGAGCTAAGGAAGCGTTGTTCTAAGTCAGCCATAAAAATGTTGGCATATTGTGGGGCCATGCGGGTACCCATAGCAGTGCCGCTGACTTGAAGGTATATATTGTCCCCAAATGTGAAATAGTTGTGGGTGAGGACAAAATCACAAAGTTCAGCCACCAGGTTAGCTGTGACATTATCAGGGATACTGTTCCACAGTATCTCCACAGTATATCACGCCAGAAATATCAGAGAGATCAAGAAGCATGAGCTGTAAACAGATGTCTCACTTATACAGTTCCATAATGCAGAGAATCAGTGGGGTTTTCATTGTAAACTCTGAGGCATCCTGCTTCAGTTTCAAGAAGAACAGATATGCCTCATTAATGTCTAGGAAGGAACTTAAATCAGTGCAGCTGTGACCCAGGTCAGGATTATTCCTAATATTCACAATTAATGTCTGGAGAGCAGTTTGTCTACATCACCACCAGCTGTTCCTTTAACCAATGGTGCATGTTTTGGCAAGCAAATGCAACTCAAGCTTCAGTGACTGATTACTGCATTACATTTGACTTAAGTTATAGCAGAAACCCAGCAGTTAGATTTCAGTCCTAATCAGCAGCTTTTTCTCCACTTGTTCTTTTGCTTTAATTTACGGCTTCCTCTTTTCTCTTGACACCTTTCATTGTTTGATCAGGAATTTGGGCCCAGTCCTGCTCCCAAGTCAGTGGGAGTTTCCTCTTGATTTCAGTGGGAGCAGTATCAAGTACTTAGAGGCAAATTAAGAATGAAGAAACAGGTGACCAAGGTAAATCCACTGCATTTACTGGAAGTGGTGATGCCCAATGAATGGGTCCAGTTTATTCATATTAGGCCAAGTCTTGAAAATCATACTCAATCCTTAATCAGGCAAACTCCCATTGATTTCAATGTTAGCTGAATTTGAGTGTTTCTAAGGGTTTATCCTCACTAGAAAATTATAATCTTGTGTATAAATATAGATAGGAAATGGACACACTTCCATGACCACCTTCGACCCCCAAAATATCACTTGTATAAAGATGACATGTCACATATATCTAGGGTGACCAGATGTCCCATTTTTATAGGGACAGTCGCGTTTTTTGGGACTTTTTCTTATAAAGGTGCCTATTACCTCCCACCCCCATCCCGTTTTTTCACAGTTGCTATCTGGTCACCCTACATAAGCCTGTCTGATAGCATATGGTTTATCAGTCTATCACCCCCCCACCACTCTCACACACAGAAATCTCTTAGTAAATCCTCTTCTGTCATGCGCAGGGAGTCTATAGGGCTTTTACCACAGTAAGCTCAGACAATATCACACAGTGTTTGCTGAGTTGAAGGAAAGTCCCTAGTCCTGAAGACATTTTACTCCCTCTTTAATAAGTGTTTTTTTGTTGATTCTGCTAAACTATCAGGAAAAATGTGTTTAACATCTCTTGAACAGAAAAAAAGGTGGGTTCTCTTTTGCTACTCAGAATGTCATTACTAAATCTCTCACATACAAACATTGTTGGCGGTGATCACACTGGCACCATGCCTAATACGGACAGATCAGAAAACATTTGTGCAGTAATCACAGAAGCATGTGTACAATTGCTAATTATCTTTGCCCTCGGTTTATTTACTGAGGTAGGAACACATGTTCCAGTGCTGAAATCACTGAGACTCATGTTCTATTCTTCATCTTTTGATGTATGAATACAAAGTTCCTCATCCTGCTATTGTTTCCGTACCTTTACACATTTCTGTTACTACCGAGATCCATCATTTCAGGTGGCTTTAGAGATGGCAGTAAACAATATCACTGATACCCCTCTGCTGAAGTATAGCAAATTTGGGCACTTTACAGTGGGTGAATTTCTCACTGGGAGAGAAACTGGTAACGGGGAAATTTCTGTAATATACATAGGCCTTTACTGATCAAGTAGTCCTTTTGATTTCAGTAGAATAATTTTCCCAGTAAGCAACTATCAAATGAGTTAGGGTGGAAGAACCATCCTCTAACATATTAGTTTGGGAGGCAGTTCACTTGTGCTCTTGTCATGGTCCAAAACCGATTTTGTATAACTTTAGACTTACCATTAAGGGCCAAACTCTGCCTGACTCTTATGTTGGTGCATGCTGGGAGGATTGGGGGAAGGAGGGTAGAGGCTACAAGAAGCCATATTAAGGCCCAGTGCTGACCCTCAGTTTCCCAGTCAGCAAAATGCTAGTAATAATACATACTGGCTACCAGAGCTGGCACTAGGCATAATAAGAAGCTACTCACCTTGTGCAGTAACGATGGTTCTTTGAAATGTATATCCCTATGGGTTCTCCATTGTAGGTGTATCTGTGTCCCTGTGCTGCTGATCGGAGAATTTTGGTAGCAGTTCAACCCACTCATGCACACGCTGCTCCTTGCTTGCCATGAGGCTAGCCAGCGTACACGGATAAACACTCAGTTTCTCCTATACCGCAGAGTGAATTACTAGAATTCTGAAGTAGAGGGGAGGAGGGTGGGTTGTGGAGCATCCATAGGGCACATATATCTCAAATAACTATTGTTACTGCACAAGGGGAGTAACTACTTCTTTTTCTTTGAGTAGTGTAGGTGACTCCCGAGCAGTGCCCACTACTGGAGGCTGGGACTTTGGAGTCAAGTCTGATTTGGCGTCTGCAGCTGAATCCCCCAGGATGACATAGTGTTCTGCAGAGGTGTGTGCAGATAATCAAGGTAGCTGCTCTTCAGATTTCTGATATAGGAATACCCTTGGAGGAGGCAGTGGAAGAGGAGATCAAACTCGTAAAGTGTGTGCATATTGAAGGTAGAGGTGTTACATTATGCATCTGATAACAGAGCTTGATACAGTTTGAGACCCATTTAGAAAGTATTTTAGCTGAAATCGCTGCACCATTTGATCTATCTGCAACAGAGAAAAAGAGTCTTTGAGATTTTCTTGTTCTGTCCAAATAGAAGGCCAAGGCCCTCCTTATATGGAGCGTATGGAGCATATTATCCTGATGAGGTTTAAGATGAAAGGTTGGAAACTGAATAAGCTGGTTTATATGGAAAGCAGAAGTCACCTTGGGCATGAACTCTGGATGTGGCCAAAAACTGACCTTGTCAAGGAAGAACACAGTGAAGGGGGGATACAACATCAGGGCCACTATCTCTCCTATCCTTCTTGCTGAGGTAATGGCAATCAGGAACACCATCTTCATTGAAAGATCAGTCAATGAACAAGTGTCCATGGGTTCAAATGGCAGTCTAATCAACCATTTTAACACACGATTGAGATCTCACTGAGAAGTGGGAAGTCTAGGTTTGGGAAAGAAATTTCTTATGCCTTTGAGGACTCTCTTAATAGTTGGATGAGAAAAGATAGTGTCCTTCTACCTGTTGGTGGAAGTTTGCAATTGCTGCGAGGTGAACCTTCAATAAGCTGATAGAGAGACCCGATTTTCTGAGAGTCAACAGGTAATCCAGGACTATCGGTAGGGTAGCCGCATTCAATGTGATGCTTGTGGGGTTACACCAGCTTTGAAATCTCTTCAATTTGTGCAGGCAGGTACGATGTGTAGCTCCTTTCCTACTGTGTAACGACATCTCCTGTATGTACTCAGAGCAAGATGTTTCTATGCACTGAAACCATGAAGGAGCCAGGCTTTGAGTCACAAAATCTGCAGATTGGGATGGAGGGTGCAACCTTCACTCTCTGATAGCAGATATGGAGTGATTGGAAGAGTCATTGGTGGAAATAGTGCCAGCTGTGGCAGGTAGGGGTACACATCTGCCTGGGCCAGGTGGGAGCAATCAATATGATGTTTGCTTTTTCTTTTCACTTTCAACAGGACTTCCAGAATTAGAGGGAATAGGGGAAAGGTGTAAAGAAGACCCTTGTCCCATGAGAGGAGGAGTTCCGTCCAATCCCAGCTCTGAAGCAGTACAGTACAGTTCTTGTTCTGGTAAGTAGCAAACAGATCTACTGTTGGTACCCGCCATTGTTGGAATATATCAGTTAGGACCCTCAAATCTACTTCCCATTTATGGTTGAGTGACTGAGATTGTCCACTGCCGTGTTGAGTATTCCCGGCAGGTAAGCCTCCGATATTAAAACCTTGTGGGAAATGCACCATTTCATAACTTCCACCGATGGTTTATGTAATATATAACCCTTCTGCCAGGTGTAGCCAGCTTCAATATCTAGGGGTTCCTTTTCAACAACACAACACAGAACTGGCTCAAGCCGCCACCCAGTAACCTGGAAACACCACCCCATGGTGCCTCTGAGAGGCAATACTTCCCCACTAGCAAGCACAGCGTCTGATTGTAAAAAAGAAAATTTTAATGAAAGGAGGGAAGTCACCTGACATTAATTAAGGAAAATGCCACAAACAGGACTTGTAGTCATAAAACTGAGAGCAGGACACCCACCCCAGAGTGCATAGGGGCAGTATCTTCCGCTTCATGTTCTTGAGTTCCACAACCAAAAATTCCTTTTCTGTGCCTCTCTCTGCTCCCTCACCGTACCCCACTCACAGTGGTTGTCCTTGATCAGTGAGGATCAAGGGTTCAGAGGTGCATCTGTGTGAGTTCACACAGAGGAAGAAGGTACCTTGCTTGTTCCGCCATCTGAGTGCTTGCTTTTGCTGGCTGCCCCACCAGCCATGGTTGCTCTGCGCTGGCTGCCTCGCCAGCTGCTCGTTCGCTGCTCCCACAGACTACGCCTGCCAGCTGACTGCTTGCCAGTCCCGCTGGCCAACTGTCAGTTACCTTCTGCTGCCCCCTGCCTCTCTGCTGTGACCTTTACAGGTCAATCTCTTAGTGATTTTCAGCTTTGACAGAGATGCTATCCCACCACAAGGGATTTCAGCTCAAATTTAAGCACTTAAAATAACAAAGGCTCCTAATGGAGCCTATTTAGCTCTATCTTTTAACAGAGGGCATGAACAGGTTAAACCAGACTGGGGAACCTTTGAGAGAGAGAGAGTCCACACCTCCTGGCTGGGTCACCTGGACCTACTCCTCTTACTTTCACAGGGCTCTGGCATTCGAGCCCCTGACTTAACAAGGTGCTTTCAGCTGAGGGTGACCTCCTCATTTGGGACAGGCAAAGCACAGTTCTGCTCCCCTTTATTTATGCAATAAAGACAACAACATTGATAACAACATTTCACTACCCCTGTATTCAGTACTGAAGTGATTTGCAAGCCAACACCAGCTGAAGTTGATCACTTTGAGCAACACACTGCTCTATCTGCTGGATATCTTGGCAAAGTAGGTGTGTTCATGTAAATACAGTTTGCTCCTGAAGTCTCTCCCCCTCCCAGCTAGCTGTCAGGGGAGAACTTATTCAGACCCTGCTTACAAATACATGGGGGCCACATTGTCCATCATGACTTTTGTGTGCATGTCTTTGATCAGCAGGAGGAAATGAACATATGCATTTCTGACCTCTCTGAGTTCGAGCAGTTTGATGTGAAGGTGCATCTCGAGTGAAGACTATTTGCCCTGCACCATGAGATCATTGAGATGTGCACCCCATCCTAAGAGGGATGTACTGATAGTCAGGATCAATGAAGGGGGAAGCTGAACAAATGGGACCCTGCACATATGTTTACTGGGTCTTTCCACCAGCCAAAGGACTGTATGCTCTTGGTGGGCATCAATAATAATTTGTCCATACTGTCTCAGTTTGGCCAGTAATCTGAACTGAACCAGGCTTAAAGGAATCTCCTGTGTAGTCTGTCATGAGCTATGACCAATGTGCCCACAGCCACATGCCCTAGAAGGTGAAGGCAATGTCTGGCCAAAATCTGGGGACTGGATTGTATTGTCTTTACCAGTGTAGAGAAACTGAGGAAACTGAAGTGAGGGGAGCACCTTTGCCTAAATGGAGTCACGGTTGCCTCCTATGAATTCCAGTCTTTGCATCAATGTTAATGTTGACTTTTGTATGTTGATTTGTAGGTCCAGATTCTGGAACAGATTCAGTGTAGTCTGGGTGATTCGCTGAGCTTCGATGAAAGAATGTGCCCAGGTAAGGATAAATCATGATGCCCTGAGAAGGTAGGTGGGCCACCACTACCGAGAGGACATTGGAGAATACCATGGGGGCCAACGAGAGGACGAAATGAAGCACTCTATACTGGTAGTGGTCCTGGCCTACCATGAATCTGAAGTAATGACTGTGACTCGATATGATGGAAATGTGTATATATGCATACTGAAGGTCAAGGGCTGAGAACCAATTTCCTTTCTCTAATGCTGGAATAATTATTGATAGGGAGACCATCTTGAACTTCTGCCACCCTAGCACTGCTGTTAAGCACTCTGAGCTCCAGTATGGGTCTCCAACCTCCCCTTTTCTTATTAGGAATTAGGAAGTAGTGAGAGTAGAAGCCTCTGCCGGCTTCTTCCTCTATGGCGCGTAAGATCTCTGTGATGAATACTGAGGTGTATATTGTAATGATTGGGGCTTGAATGGTGGCTGAGGGCTGTACTTTCTTTTGTAAACTGGTGTATAGATCCTTATAGATCAACGAGTTGTACTAGAATCCTTCAACGCGTGAAAAGAAGTGTCGGTCTACTTGGTAAATAACTTCATCCCTTGAAAAAGAGGGTCCTCCACTGTAGTTTGGACATCTTTAGGGAAGCTGGACAAATATAGCCACAAAGCCCGTCTCATAATAATGACCATGGAAATCGAGCATTCCGCTGTGTCAGCCACATCTAGCATGGACTGGAGGGACATTTTAGCCACCAGTTGCTCCTCATTGACTATGGTCTTGCATTGGTACTTACGAGAGTCAAGAAGTTTCTTCAATAAAGGAACTGAGTTTTGTGTAGTTCTGGTATTTGTATTTTGCCAGCAAGGCTTGGTAATTTGCTACATGGAACTGGAGGGTGACTGATGAATATGCCTTCCTGCCAAACAGATCCAAACATTTCCAGTCCTCATCATAAGGGGTGGATTTAAACTGGTGCTGGCAGTCCCTCGAGTTAACTGTGTCCTCAATGATGGAATTGAGAGATTGGGAGGAAAACAGAAGTTTGTCCTTTGCTGGCCCATAATCCTTTTTGTCCTTCCATTTGCACGTTGGCAGGACTGACACAGGGGTCTGCCATATGTCTTTGGCGAGGTTCAGGAGCGCCTTATTAATTGGAAGGGCCACGCTAGAAGAGGTAGAGGAATGTAAAATGTCTACCAGTTTGTGGTGAGACTCAGTCACTTCCTGCAATGCTATTTGCAGGTCTTCTGACACCCTCTGTGCTAGGTCCCGGAATGGTTTGAAATCAGCCATTGATAGCGGAGGGGGCATCACCACCTCATCTGGTGAGAACAATGAGAAATGGTCCTTGAGGAGTGACTTCCTCCTCTATCTCTGTCTCAACTTCCTCTCCTGGCTAGTCAGGGGATTCCAAAGCCCTTGAAGCCGCAGCTGAAGGATGGCATCTCCTTGTCTGCTGTTATGCCATGCTAGGGGCCTGGGAGGCTTGTTGTCTCTGAGCCTGCCAAGGGCCCCATTATGGTCATTGTTGGTATGGGGCCAGTGATGGTACTATGGTTGGCCAAACCAGGGAAGCTGAGGGTTGGGTAGATGATATACCTGGTGTCCATAATGAAATTGGGCCCCATATGGCAAGTGAGAAAATGTTGGAAACCCATGTCCTCTCCCTCACTTTCCAACTCTGATGATATGAAAGGCAGTGTGAGTCAGGGAGTTGTTGGAGAGTCCAGTGCTTTGGGCGAACTTGGTACTGGGCCCCTGTACTGAGTAGGGTCAAGTCTGGTGTGTCAGACCTCGAAAGATCCGTCGCACCCCGGAAATCCACTGGTGTGGATGGCATCAGTACTGGTGGTAATTGTCGGTGTTGGTAAGCTTGTACCGATGGATTCGGAGATGCAGACTTGGGTGTACCAGGGTCTGTGCCAGTGTCCGTACTGACAGAGCCTTCCACGGGGTGGATCTTCTATGCCTTTCATACTCCCGTTGTACCAGTACTTCTTTGTCCACTCTCATCAGGTCTTTGGACAGTCCAACGTGCTCTGCTGTTTCGCTACAGCACATGCCCTGGGTACCAGTTTTAGGTGGCTTAAGTGTTGTCGGCACCAATGATACTGATGGAGCCAGAGATCACTTTCGGCTTGATTAGAGTTTGCTACAGGGGCTCACAGACATTTTCTTAGTGGTCTTGAGGCTAGACTCCCTGGGCTCAACTCCATTCAAAGTAGAAGGTTGTGGTGAGAGTTCCCGACAGGACTCTGGGGGTTGATGAGCTGACTCCAGGAACAGGAGTTTGAGTCTTAACTCTCTGTCTTTCCTAGACTTGAGTTTCAGTAGTTGGCACCAGCCATACTTTGTGGATTGGGCTTTTCTCCCAGACAGTGAATGCACTGAGAGTATCGGTTAGTCACTGGAATAGATTCCTGGCAACTCAAGCACTTTTTGAAGCACAGGGAACCGGGCATACCTTTGTCCAGCATAGTGAGTGAGAGGCAAATCCTTTCTTTCTTTCTTTCTTTCTTTCTTTCTTTCTTTCTTTCTTTCTTTCTTTCTTTCTTTCTTTCTTTCTTTCTTTCTTTCTTTCTTTCTTTCTTTCTTTCTGCAAGGCCAACAAAATGCAAAAGTGGTAACAAAATAAAAAAGCTTCAAGGGAAACTAAAAATTAACACATCTAAAGGGAGCTAATGATCCATGAACGGACAGCTCTAGCTCTGTCTCTAGCCAGGGGTGGTTGAGAAGGAACTAAAGATGGATTGTCTGTGCAGGCTGGCTAGCTTTGTAGCAGGTGAGGAGCAGCGCATGCACAGGTGGGAGGACTTCTACAAAAATGCTGTGATTAGCGGTCCAGGGACGCAGACACACCTGCAGTGAAGCAGACTAAACAACTGCTTAGGGCCCCGGGAAGCTCAAGTATGTGTTGTGTGTGTGTATGGGGGGGGGGAGGATATTCCTGCTTAGGGCCCAAAATGGGCAAGCACCGCCTCTGCTGCTAACTAATATTTGTGAAGTTTTGTCTACACAAGTGTAAAATGTTAAAGTCAATGTTGGCAGTGATGGAAATAGAATTTGTGATCTCCTGGCTCTCTGGCTTATGCTCAACACAATAGACCCTGGCTTAGATGCTATGCTGCTGTACTGCCCCAGGAGCAGTCAAGAAAAGAAACTGACTGAACAATCACAGCTCTTTCACTGTCCCCACCTTGAACTGGGGAGGGAGTAAGTGGCTTCACTCCTTTTTTGTGGAGTATCTTACATTCTCCCCAGGCCCGCCATGTGCCCAGCCAGCTAAACTGTTGTGCAAGGAAGGGGGTGGATTTAAGTCTCCCACTACTGCCACCACTTGCTCAGAGGGGGAAGTAAGTCTCTGCATTCTCCCCATGCACTGGGGCCAAAGTCTCAACCTGAATGGGGTTGAATAGAGAAGTAGAGGGTGAGCTTTTCTCCCCACTTCTCCGCTCTGCAGCTGACCAACAACTGTGACAATCCAGCTCCATACGATTTTGAGAAAGCTCCTTCTTCAGTAGCTACTTTTCCAAATGTTTGTTAATGTTAATTTTTTCCCTATTGTGGATTTCTGAATATTCAGAAGTATCCAGAACAGGGGGAAATGTTTCACACAAAATTGTCAAAACTAATAAAATAAATTAAATTGCTCCAATTTCTCAGAAGTTTCACTAAATCAAAAACCATGCTGATTTCACTTATATAACAAGGTAGTTTGCAATGAATAATTCATCCTGTTCTACCAAAAAAAAATTACACTTTTAGTCTAAGAAAATGGTTAACTTGTTTTCTAGTTACCCTACTTGACCCCAATTTCTTCCCAACTTCTGTTGGAAGCATCAACAAATAATAAAGACTGCACTAAAATTGTAGCTTATCAGATTATTTGGGATAGATGTGACATAGGAATGGGAACTGCCAGTAACTTGCTAAATGCAGGTGAAACAAGCCAAATTAAAAAAAAAAAAAAAAGCTTCCCAACTATAGATGGACAGAGAGAGAAAAAATCTGTAAGCATTCCAAATATCTTCCATTTTCACAACAAATACTCCTTCCAAACCATGACTGACAGCACCACTTAATCATTGCCTCTAAACTCTTATCTATTTAACTGCCCAATCATAGTTTCAGGGTTTACTTGCTGTTAGCTCTTGCCCCACTGCAGTAAGTAACATATGCCCCTACCTGCCTGAATTACAGGTATGGTATAGTGGCAAAGCGGGTCAGTGGCAAAACCAGGATTAGAACCCAAGTCTCCTGAGTCCCAGATCAGCGCTCACTAAGCCACACTGCCTCCTGTGTTCTCAAGTAAAACATAACAACTTATCTTCAATAATATATAAGGTGGTGATTTTTAAAAAAATTATAATTCTAATAACCAACTATATTCAACCTAAACTCTATTAAATTGAATGCAAGCCTCCTTTCCATTCCACTCCAGGGAGGCAGTATGAACTACTGGATTCTGTTCACGGCCCCACCTGTGGCCTGCGGGGTGATCTTGGACAAAGCACTCTACCACTCTGTACCTCAGTTTTCCCCATCGTGAAATGGGGATAATGATTCCTACCTCCTTTGTAAAGTGTTTTGAGTTCTGTAGATGAAAAGTACTACAGAAGAGCCAGGTATTATGTTTTCCATAGTATCTCTTGTAACTTTATTACTGATCATTCCCTTTTCAGTTGTAACTTTTTATCCTGTTCTGCAGACATGAGTTCATGAATTTAAGAGAAATCAACTTTCAAGTCTGCATCCCTAGACTCATTAACACTCAATAAACAATGCTCAAAGAATTAAAGTTGGAGACAAGTAGGGATGAAAACATTTTATTTGCAAGAGATTCACTATCTAATTTAAATGAGTCATTCAGCCATTATTTTTATCTCTTAATCACGCTCTCTTGGCATTTTTCAATTTGAACATACCTATAACTTTTTTTTTTTTTTTTTTTTGCCTAATGAACCTTAGAGATGAACCACTATGCAATTTTTAAAAGACACATATTTTCTAAATCATCTGGTTGGGTTTGGGTAACAGGAGTCAATTTAATTTGTATAAAGCAGATCTTTACTATTGGGATTTTCCTCTGCAGTCTTAATTTCCCTGCAGGGCTTTTAAACCCTTGATGATTTTTTTTAAATTAAGAATTATGTACCTAAAGCCAAAAGATTTACTAGTCAGAGAGAGCTGCTGCCCAAAGAATTGACAGACTTTTAAGAACCACTGTAGGAAAGAGGAAATATCAGTCCTGTATAAGACTGGGAGGCTGAAAATGGAACAGGGAAGCTGCATAAAATAGGTTTACTGCATTGATATACAGTGGCCTTCATTAAAATGTCAAAATTTGCCAACAGTACACTGCGGTACCGATGAAACTAAAATTATTTCCTCTGCTAAATACAGGAAAACTCTGCCGTATAACAGAAACCACAATATAATATGGTAATTGTTGGTATATGGTGACTACTATACTAATGTGTTTATAAGCGGACTTCTTCTTGTCCTAGGAAGAAAGGCGATCAACAAACAATGAAAAACTAATGCAGGGAGAAGAGAAATCAGAAGCCACAGACCCTGATGTGTGTGTAATAGAATAGTAAGAAAAGGAAGCTAGAAGAAATGTAATGATAAATATAATAAAAAAGACGCTTTAGCGGAGTGTTCTTCACAGAAATATGGATAAGTATTGCTCTTTGTATAACATAAGTAGTGACCTGCAAACTAGGTCAGGATCTGACAAATGTTACATTAGTGGAGAACAACTGGAGGAAAATAGCACTCGATGCCTCTAAACCAAAAGCAAACAGCTGATGAAGCCATTCAGGCAACCTCATCATCATCTCTCTGTGGACTTGACCTTGGAAACAAATCTGCTGGCCCCATGTGCCCTAATCTTCTTGTTTATCTTCTGCGACAGTCTGGAAATCAAAAATGAGCCTTTTCCTTGACTGGCTTTACTAAATGCTTCTTTATCCAATATAGTGTCAAAATGCTGTATTCCATTCTTTTTTCCTCATTATAAGTTCCGCTGTGTCCAATCAGTGCTTATCAAGATGAAGATTCATTCTGGGCACAGAGAAACAGTATTTGAAGAAATAACTAAGCACATAACTTCAAAAAATATACATACTACATATTCTGCACACAGCTCAGAAGACTGGAATGTCACAGAAAATATTTTTAGAAGGGATATTTTGAAACTGTTCAATTCACAGAGATCCCATTGATGTTAGCAGAGTTTTAAGGAAGGAATTAGTAGAGAGTATGTTCCTCACAGTATTAAAATGATCTCTAGTCCAGTGAACTAAAATAAATACTAGGGCTCCACCATAAATCCTAGTGATTTTGTCAACCCAAGGCCTGTTTTTTTTGTGGGAATAATTAATTTAATGTTTTTTCTGTACAACTATGCACTTTCATTTTTAATATGCAGCATTTTCTGGAAGACTGAATTCATCCATAAGTATGAGACATTTCTGAGTTTAATAACTGTAAGGGGAAGGGGGGGGGACAGGATAGCTCAGTGGTTTGAGCACTGACCTGCTAAACTCAGGAAGTAAATTCAATCCCTGAGGGGGCCACTTAGGGATCTGGGTCAAAAATCAGTACTTGGTCCTGCCTAGTGAAGGCAGGGGGCTGGATTCAATGACCTTTCAGGGTCCCTTCCAGCTCTATGAGATAGGTATAGCTCCATATGTATATATTCAGTGGTTTGACTCTCTACCTGTCACTATTAATTAAAAGTTATTTCTAAAAGCTTTAGAGGCAGTTTGAGACATTGTCATTGGTTTATCTACAAAGGTATAGGTATATCTCCATGTATTATGAACCTCAAGACAATAAACACAAGTGAGCAATTGTACATTCTGTTAGTTGATCTCTTTTTTGGGATTCCCCACCCCCTTTTAAGACCCTGCAGAAGAAACTTAGTCTTTTGAATAGAGTAGATACCACTGCATAGGTCAGAAACTGAGGTCACAAAGACACTGTCTTCAGATGAATGTCTCTACAGTTGTAAATAAGCAGGTATCAGTGTTACAGATCTTATCTCCTGTCCAATAGCTCACATGTTGAAGAAGCTAGCCTAATGGGTGAATCTACATTTGGCAGCATAATACCACCTTCAAAACCATATGTCCTTCTCCTTCTCTTTAGATTGCAAGCACACAGGATAATCTTTGCCCTCATATATTGCTGCAAAACAATTAACTGACTCAGCATTGTATAACATTATGGGAAATGAATATTTTCTTTTGTTCCCTTTGTAAACCAACAGCTCTTTGTTGGAATGCAAGAGCTTTTGTGATGAAGAAACAATACCTTGATTTTCCAAAGCTCCCACTGGACTTGCTGAAAGAAAGGTATCATGGCAATGAAGAAATATTTTCCTACAACTATAAAATCTTTGAAAGAGTTAAGTGGGATCTCTTCAAAGTACACAAGTGTACATAGTACATGTTTTATGTGAAAGCTGTTCATTGTTTGCTTATTGTTTGAAGTTTTTGGATTGAGTATGGTTATTCACAGTGCCATGCAGGTAAGAATTATATACTTTCTACAAAGCATTCAGTGTCCTTCACAGCACAACACATCAGTGTCTCTTAAGAAACACAGTTGTCACCAGAAGTGAGGGTCAAATGATGGGTCAAAGTTGATGTTTATGTTTTGTGAAGCATGTCTTATTGGCATATAACCACCACATCTAGGGGCCAATTCTGCAAAATTGCACTCCCGTAACTTCCCTTATGTGAGTAACCTCATGGAAAGCATGTGGGAATGCTTCCAAGATCAGGCCCTTAAACTAGAGATGAAACCAAGCTGCCCAGTTCAGGTCCATGTGGCTCTAAACTGTCACTAAGATTGAGGCTGTGTGAAGAGTTTCGGCTAGTCTCTAGTAGAAGCCAAAAGGTTAATAAAAAAGGATGATACACAATCTACTTTCTCTCTCCTCCTTTTCTTCTGCTTTTCTAATTCTTCCTGTCTTTTGTTTTATTGTCTTGTCTTCTCAGTCTATCTAGTCTTAAATTTGGTTAGCTAACTTGACTAGTATTTTTTTCATAGAAAGTGCTTTACTTAATCTGTTAACAAAACCTAATCAAAGCAGTTTCTCTCTTTTGATTCTTCATTGTTTATTACTGAAAACATTTGCACAAAACCAAGATCTTTGCTTGGTAGAAGGAATGCAGCCAATACTCATTGGAACATTTGTCATGTTGTCTATGGCATCAAAGGAGGTTTCTGCTGCTTTTTAACGCAGAACATACATTTTTTTTTCATCCCACTTCCATCTACCCTTGCCATGCACCCTACTAATCTGTTTTCCCTCCATTGCCTTCCCTATAATTTCTAATAATTCATTGCTGACCTTTTCATTGGGGGTAGGAAATCTTGATACACTATTTCAGAAAGCTAACCAGTTTCCACAATTTGTGCCATTATAACACTAAACTGGTTGTCTTCTTTGCTGCCCACATATACCACAGTCATCTTTTCCTAAAACATTTTAGTAACCCTTTATGGTGGGCCTTCTAGACATTTCACTAGCAAATGCAAGATGTTGAGATAACACATTTTTTGGCATCATTGCTAGAATTCCTTCAGTAAATGGCCAGCAAAAGACTTGTAATTAGTTCTAAAGTGATGGAAGAAACCAAGCCAGACCTCTCATGTGTTGTAGCTCATTAGTTTTCACAGGAGGACTTCAATCTACCAATACCTCTTATGTTGACTTCTTTCCAGAAAAAAAAAATACAGAAGCAACAACTAAATGACAATACTGAGGTCTTACTGAGAGACACTGAAAATAATTAAAAAAAAAACTTGTATTTTGGGATCTGAAAAACAGTGTTGCCTAGTACTCCTGAGGTTTTTTTTTTTAAATAACAAAAACAAAAAACCTTGTTCCACTGAAACCTATTGTGTATGGACAGGTAATAGATTGTCTTCCCCTAAGTATTCTGACTCCTGTGGCTAATAAAAAGAACCTCGTTTCTCCTCTGCTGATGTCCTAAATTAATTCTTCATTGGTTCAAAAATTTATTCCAGCATCTTCATCCACCATCTAAGCTCAAGCTGTTCAAGTGTCAATTTTATCTTGCTTGTAAGATGTGTGCTGTGAGAAATTGATATTTAGTTGTATACCTAGGAAGGTACAATACTGGGAATATAACATTGTACTGATGAAATATAACTGGACAAGGCCATTCAGCATCGCCAAATTGTTGCAGTCTCCTATTTTGAATACTGGTTAATGGTTCTCTTTATTATCTGATTTGCAAACATTTAGGGAAATGAATGGTTTCATATATTTTGAGGGAGCTTTCCAAAGGCACAAAAGAGGATTTAGGTTCCTAACTGCTACTGGAAAATCGGTGAGAGTTCAGTGTCTAATTCAGGGATCAGCAACCTTTGGCAAATGGTCCACCAGGGTAAACACCCTGGTGGGCCGGGCCGGTTTGTTTGCCTGCCACGTCTGCAGGTTCGGCTGATCGTGGCTCCCACTGGCCGTGGTTCACCACTCCAGGCCAATGTGGGCAGCGGGAAGTGGCAGCCAGCACATACCTCGCCCCGCGCCGCTTCCCGCAGCCCCCATTGGCCTGGAGCGGTTAACCGCAGCCAGTGGGAGCTGCAATCGGCTGAACCTGCGGACGTGGCAGGTAATAAAATGGCCCGGCCCGCTAGGGTGCTTACCCTGGCAAGCTGCGTGCCAGAGATTGCCAACCCCTACTCTAATGTTTTACATTGTTTTGTTTTTGAGTGAAGTTATGTAACAAAAAAACCCACTACATTTGTAAGTTGCACTTTCACAATAAAAAGAACAGGAGTACTTGTGGCACCTTAGAGACTAACAAATTTATTAGAGCATAAGCTTTCGTGGACTACAGCCCACTTCTTCGGATGCATATAGAGTGAAACATATATTGAGGAGATATATATACACACATACAGAGAGCATGAACAGGTGGGAGTTGTCTTACCAACTCTGAGAGGCCAATTAAGTAAGAGAAAAAAACTTTTGAAGTTATAATCAAGCTAGCCCAGTACAGACAGTTTGATAAGATGTGTGAGAGTACTTACAAGGGGAGATAGATTCAATGTTTGTAATGGCTCAACCATTCCCAGTCCTTATTCAATCCTGAGTTGATTGTATCTAGTTTGCATATCAATTCCAGCTCAGCAGTCTCTCGTTGGAGTCTGTTCTTGAAGTTTTTCTGTTGTAAAATAGCCACCCGCAGATCTGTCATAGAATGACCAGACAGGTTAAAGTGTTCTCCCACTGGTTTTTGAGTATTATGATTCCTGATGTCAGATTTGTGTCCATTAATTCTTTTGCGGAGAGACTGTCCGGTTTGGCATTATGCCCCTCTGCCATGTACATTGGCCAACGACGCTGGGTGGTGAAAGTCGTGAGGAAGCCACTAAGCTGATTACCCTTCTTGCAACCAGGAGGATTACCATTGGTACATGGAACGTGAGGACCATGTACGAGTCAAGAAAGATGGCACAGGTCGCAGCAGAGATGAGGAGCAACAACTTGACCCTACTAGGCATTAGCGAGACAAGATGGACGCAAGCTGGACAAAGACGACTGTTGACAGGAGAGCTGTTGTTGTATTCCGGACATGAAGAGAGTGACGCACCCCACACACAGGGAGTAGGCTTCATGTTGTCCAAGCAGGCACAGAGGGCACTGATTGGTTGGGAGGCACATGGTTCCAGGATCATCACAGCATCCTTCAGAACTAAAATGAAGAGGATTAAGATGAATGTTGTACAGTGCTATGCTCCAACCAATGACAGTGAAGAGGGGGACAAAGACTATTTTTACAATAGACTTCAGAAAATATTAGAGATTCTCCCAGACAAAGACATTACCATCCTTATGGGAGATTTTAATGCCAAAATTGGACCTGACAACACAGGATATGAACAAGTCATGGGGACCCACGCTCTGGGAGAGATGAGTGAGAATGGAGAGAGATTTGTGGATCTGTGTGCACCTAACAACTTGGTCATAGGAGGTAGCATCTTTCCTCACAAGCGGATCCACAAGAGTACCTGGGTATCGCCAGCAGGCATGATAGAAAACCAGATCGATCATGTCTGTATTAGCAAGAAGTTCAGAAGATCTTTGCAGGACGTTAGAGTTAGAAGAGGAGCAGACGTAGCGTCCGACCATCACTTAGTGGTGGCCAGATTGAAGCTGAAGCTGAAGAAGAACTGGATAGACGCGTCAGATAGAAGAGTGAAGTTCAACATTAGCCTTTTGAAGGATCATAAGATCAAGGAAGATTTTGGACTGATGCTGAAGAATAAGTTTTCAGTACTACAGGATCGGTCTGAGGAAGAGGAAGACAGTGTATCCAACAGATGGCAGAAAGTGAGAGAGACACTTAGGTCAGCATGCCAGGAAGTGCTTGGAATTAAGAAATATCAGCAGAAAGAGTGGATCACAGCAGAGACCTTGACTAAGATAGAAGATAGAAAGAAGAAGAAGGCAGTAGTTAATAACAGCAGGACTAGAGCAGCAAAGGCTAAAGCGCAAAAAGAGTATGCTGAAGCCCATAGAGCAGTGAAGAGGAATATTAGGAAGGATAAGAGAGATTATGTGGATGGACTGGCAGCAGAAGCGGAGCAGGCAGCATACAACGGTAATATAAAACAGCTGTATGACATCACCAAGCGACTGTCTGGAAAGTTCAGCAAACCAGAGCGTCCCGTCAAAGACAAGCAGGGAAAGTCTATAACAGAAATAGAACAACAGATGAATAGATGGGCGGAGCACTTTGAGGAACTCCTGAATAGACCAGCACCATTAAATCCACCAGACATTGACCCAGCCAACGAAGACCTTCCAATCAATTGTGATAGACCAACCAGAGATGAGATCAGAAAAGCCATCACTATGATGAAGAATAGGAAGGCGGCTGGACCTGACGATATTCCAGCAGAGGCCCTGAAAGTAGATCTGGATGTTTCAGTGGAAATGCTGTACCCCCTCTTTGAGAAGATATGGGAAGAAGAAGTGATTCCAGCAGACTGGAAAGAGGGATATCTTATTAAAATCCCCAAGAAAGGAGACCTCAGCAATTGTGCCAACTACAGAGGAATCACACTTCTGTCGGTGCCAGGGAAGGTCTTCAACCGAGTTCTCTTAGAGAGAATGAAGGATGCCGTTGACCCACAGCTACGAGATGAGCAAGCAGGTTTCCGGCAAAATAGATCATGCACGGACCAGATAGCAACGCTTCGCATCATAGTTGAGCAGTCTATGGAGTGGAACTCCTCATTGTACATCAACTTTGTTGACTATGAAAAAGCATTCGATAGCGTGGATCGAGAGACTCTCTGGAAGCTCCTTCGGCACTATGGCATCCCAGCAAAGGTGGTCAACCTGATTAAGAACTTATATGATAGCATACACTGTAGAGTGATCCATGGAGGGCAGCTTACAAACAGCTTCCAGGTGCGAACCGGAGTCAGACAAGGATGCTTGTTGTCACCATTTCTCTTTCTCCTTGTCATTGATTGGATTATGAAGACATCCACTTATGAGCGTAGGAACGGAATCCAGTGGACGTTGTGGACCCAGCTTGATGACCTGGATTTTGCCGATGACCTTGCACTCCTTTCGCATCGCAAACAGCAGATGCAAGAGAAGACCAACGTAGTGGCAGCCATGTCATCACAGGTTGGCCTCAACATCCACAAGGACAAGACCAAGATCCTCAAGATTAACTCCATCAGTAATGACCCAGTCACACTGAATGGAATCCCTCTGGAAGAAGTGCAGTCCTTCACCTACCTAGGCAGTATCATCGACCAACAGGGTGGCACGGACGCAGACATCAAAGCAAGGATTGGTAAGGCAAGAGCAGCTTTCTTACAGCTCAAGAACATCTGGAGCTCTAGAGAGCTGTCTTTGGCAACAAAGATTAGACTGTTCAATTCCAACATGAAATCAGTCTTATTGTATGGAGCTGAAACCTGGAGGATAATTAAAACAACCACCAGGAGGATCCAGACCTTCATAAATAGTTGCCTTAGAAGGATTCTCCAGATCCGCTGGCCAGACACCATCAGCAACATCTACCTCTTGGAGAGGACCCATCAACTTCCAGCAGAAGAAGAAATTAGAAGGAGAAGGTGGGGTTGGATAGGACACACACTACGCAAGCAGCCAACCAACATCACTAGACAGGCATTGCGGTGGAACCCCCAAGGCAAGCGGAAAAGAGGCCGTCCAAGAAACACCTGGCGATGCGACCTTCAGGCTGATAGCAAAAAATGGGCTATACCTGGAACCAGCTAGAGCAAATGGCCCAGGATAAAGGACTCTGGAGATCTGTGGTTGGCGGCCCATACCCCGACTGGGGTGACGGGCATGAGTGAGTGAGTGAGTGGTGCCTTTCAAAATGAGTTTGCACAGTAACTTTAGCATGGGTCATGATGGCCCACAAACATTATCCCTGGAGTGGATTTAACAGTTGGTAGTATACATATTGGAAAATATACATACGGTGAGAAAAGCAAGTTCAATGACTTTTCTACTACCCATTTTTATGTGAGTTGCTGATATTTTTAAAAATAATTTGTTCAATTGTTTTAATTATGATTTCAAATAGTGGGGGGGAAAAACCACTCAGGATATATCTATATTGCAATCAAACACCTGCAGCTGGCCCATGCCATCTGATTCAAGCTTGCTAGACTCAGGTTAAGGGGGTGTTTAATTGTGGTGTAGATGTTCCGGCTTGAGCTAAAGCCCAGGCTCTGATACCCTGTGAGGTGGGAGGGTCCAAGAGCTCGGGCTTCAGCGCAAGCCCATAATGTCTATACCACAGTGAAAAGCCGCTTCCCCTGATCACTGCAAGCTGGAATCAGCTGGCACAGGCCAGCTGCAGGTTTTTAATTGTAGTGTAGACATACCCTCAGATAACTAGCTGCTAAAATGGCCTGCCTGCAAAGTAACTAACTTTTGTCAGAATTAACCCTTTCCAAACTAGAGCATAAACTACCATCTGAAACTACCAAACATGCTATTTTTCTGCATCTATATAAAAAAAACAAAACAAAAAAAACAGTATTGGAGCATGATTTTTTGTGGGTGAATACCCACTTTGTCGGATGCATGTGACGAAGTGGGTATTCACCCATGAAACCTCATGCTCCAATACGTCTGTTAGTCTAGAAGGTGCCACAGGACTCTTTGCTGCTTTTACAGATCCAGACTAACACGGCTACCCCTCTGATATCAGAGGAGTAAACAGTAGGAACAGAAGGGAGTTATTTAAGTTAAGGGCCTATGTTGGCACAAGAACAAATGGATGTAAACTGCTCATCACTAAATGTAGGCTTGAAATTAAATGAGGGTTTGTAATGATCAGAAGACTGAAGTTCTGGAACAGTTTTCCAAAGGGCATAATGCGGGCAAAAAAATCTAACTTGCTTCAAGACTGAGCTTGATAAATTTATGGAGGGATATGATGAGATTCGGGTCAGATATCATTGTAGGCACTGTGATTGCTAGTAGCAAATACCTCCATCAGCCAGAGATGGATGATATCAAGCTGGGAGTAGTTGCAAGTGCTTTGGAGGATAGGATTCAAATTCAAAATGATCTGGACAAACTGGAGAAATGGTCTGAAGTAAATAGGATGAAATTCAATAAGGACAAATGCAAAGTACTCCACTTAGGAAGGAACAATCAGTTGCACACATACAAAATGGGAAATGACTGCCTGGGAAGGAGTACTGCGGAAAGGGATCTGAGGGTCATAGTGGATCATAAGCAAAATATGAGTCAACAGTGTAACGCTGCTGCAAAAAAAGCAAACATCATTCTGGGATGTATTAGCAGGAGTATTGTAAGCAAGACATGAGAAGTAATTCTTCCGCTCTACGCTGATTAGGTCTCAACTGGATTATTGTGTCCAGTTCTGGGTGCCACATTTCAGGAAAGATGTGGACAAATTGGAGAAAGTTCAGAAAAGAACAACAAAAATGATTAAAGTTCCATACAACATGACCTATCATGGAAAATTTAAAAAGGTGGATTTGTTTAGTCTAGAGAAGAGAAGACTGAGGGGGGACATGATAACAGTTTTCAAGTACATAAAAGATTGTTATAAGGGGGAGGGAAAAATTGTTCTTCTTAACCTCTGAGGATTGGACAAGAAGCAATGGGCTTAAATTGCAACAAGGGAGGTTTAGGTTGGACATTAGGAAAAACTTCCTAACAGACAAAGTGGTTAAGCACTGGAATAAATTGCCTAGGGAGGTTGTGGAATCTCTATCATTGGGGATTTTTAAGAGCAAACACCTGTCAGGGATGGCCTAGATAGTACTTAGTCCTGCTTTGAGAGCAGGGAACTGGACTAGATGACCTCTCGAGGTCCCTTCCAGTTCTATGATTCTAATAGATGGGGTGGGCTCTGAGTTACTGCAGAGAATTCTTTTCCAAGTGTCTGGCTGGTGGCTCTTGCGCCCATGCTCAGAGTCTAATTATCCCCATGTGTGGTGCTGGGAAAGGATTTTCTTCCAGGTCAGATTGGCAGAGACCCTGGGCGTTCAGGTGGTTGCCTTTCTCTGGTGTGTGGGACATAGGTCACTTGCTGGTTTGAACTAGAGTAAATGGTGGGTTCTCTGTAATTTGAAGCCTTTAAAACGAGATTTGAGGACTTCAGTAGCTCGGCCAGAGGTTATGGATCTACTACAGGAGAGAGTGGGTGATGTTCTGAGGCTTGCGATATGCAAGAGGTCAGACTAGATGATCATGATGGTCCCTTCTGTTCTTAAAGTCCATGAGTTTGAGACTATGTTGGAATTATCCCCAAAACAAGTATTAAAAATTCAGAATTAAGGTTAAACTTAAAAGAAATCCAAACATGTCTTCAAATACATAGTTAGGGCACCCAAGCAATCTTAACTCTGAGCGCTAGGGACACTAACCATACAATTATGATTAGTGCATAATAGTGTTTGTGGTCCCAGGTTAGATTAAATTGATTTTAAAGACGTTTGATTTTCTCATGTTTTTTCACTGCGTCATTATGCAAAGAAGTTAAGGTTGTTTGGGTGGCCTAACTGCATTTCCATACCCTGTGCATGCATACACCAGAGGTAACAAATCCACCCAAGCTGGCCTGATGTCTGTTTTTTCATTGAATCATTTCCTTGCTTTCTGCTAGATGTTTTCTACATGCTTTTATGGGATGCTTTGTATTAATGAACTCTAAAACATTTTTTGTGGTCCCAGAGTTCTATCCATTTCTCGCTCCTGTTTTGTATCCTAAAAAGCAGGTTGACAACAGATATTATGAAACAATTAAAGAGTAATAAAAAAGACATTTCCTTAACAGGAATTCATTGTTAAATCAGAGTGTACTTTTTGTGGTTTCTAGATAAAAAATTCCCATTACTCTCCCAATCTTCTTTATGATTCTCGTAGAACACCAGAGTATCATGACTCTTGACCTAATTATTTGATAATGAAAAATTAAGAGCATTTCTTATTTATTTCTGCAGAACAAACTTCCAGAAGAAATAGGCAACAATATTAACCAAGACTTGTTTTGCCTGGAGGGGGAAAAAGCCAGTAGGTACAGTAGAAGCAAATAATGAAAACTTGAAAAATTAAAAGACATCCCTTTCACCTCCAGTACTAAGCTGAAAAATAATATCAATTATCAGTTAGTGTTACATCTTGGATGTGTAATGAGATACTTTTTTTCAGGTCACTGTACATACGTGACTTCTAGTAACATTTATGGACATTCCATGTGCTTATAAACATAAGCAACCTTCAAACACAGACAGAAAATATCTGACTCAAGTCAAGGAAAATGGTTCAGTGAAAAACATAGATATCAGACTAGTCTGGGAGGATCTGTGAACTCTGAAGAGTGCAGAATGTCCAGAAGACACACTCAGAGTATCCCCTTTGGATTCTTTATTGTCACACACAAAAAAGCTCCACCACCACTGAATAGAAAGACTACTTTGTTCTGTTCCTATACCTTAACTTTTTTATGAAGCTAAGTTGTTGGCGTATTGCTCAACGCCTAAGCTGGAGGAGCAGTGGACTGCTCTTCATCTAGTCCCTACCCTTTTACTTCTCCAGCTAAAGTGGCCCTGCCTGGATTTAAAGGTTCCACCTGTAGAACTGTCAGGGTCATTGAACACATAAACCTTCCCAGCATGTCAAGGTGCAGTCCACATATATAATACTGCAATGAGCATATGAAATAAATAATAGTAACATTTGCTTAATTAACCTGTCTACAGACACAAAGATAGCTTCAAAAATCATTCTGCATGCCAAATTCATGTAGACTTAAATGGAAGTTTTGCATGAAGGATTGGGACTTCAGTTTCTATTTTCATTTAAAGCTTTCATTAATGAGGAAGTTGAGCAGAACAAATCTTACATCATGTATCACTGATATATTTCAGATATCACAATATGTTAATTAAAATATAGTGGAAAATTTCCAGAGTATTTAACTTTGATGTTATTAATATATTGGGCTTTTTACTTCAAAATTCTAATAAAGACATAGGATCAGTGAAAACATTTAGGAAAATTATGTCAAATTTTATAACCAAATTCTGTACAACATTCCATTTTGCCAGTTTCTGTCAGAAGATATATATATATATATATATATACATGGGAAAAAATAACAAAACTTCTTTATTCCTTCATTTTAAAATAACTATAAAAGTATACTTTGATTGATAAATATTCATAATCCAAAGTTCTTCTCTTTAAATAACAATCAATTGCTGAAAAAAAAAATTAAAGTTTTCCATAAACATTATTTACATCAAGTGGTAGCAGAGTATATGGTATTGATTCCATCAAAATACAATGAAGTGAGTCATGAACAATCTTTATGATGTAAAATATATATCGTTTCTGTATGTATTACAACTTATAATAAAGCATTTAAATTCTCAGATGATTATATGTAATATTTTCAGGTATAAACTCACTTTAAAAAGTCTGAAAAGTGTAAGGCACATATACATATAAAAATAAACAGGAGTGAAGGCCTTGATTTAGGGAAGCATTTAAGCACATGCTTAACTTAAAACACATGTATAAGTCCCATGAGCTAGTGCTGTGCAAAGAAGTAATTTTTGTTTTGTTTTGTAGGAAAACTGAAAAAAATCAGAAAAAATGTTTTGGGTCAAGCTGAAAACACTTTTAAAAATTTTTTTTGGCAAACCAAAAAAGTCATTAGAATTTCATTTTGGGTTGAACAAAACATTTCATTTAACCAAAATGAAATATTTAATCAAATTTGATGGTGGGGGTTATATTTTAAAAAATCTATAGTAACAGTAAAAATAAAAACTAATTTTTTAAATCGAAATTTGAAATGTTAACGTCAAAAATGTCAAAATGAAATGTTTCAACTTCTATGATATGTTTCATCAAAACAATTCTGCAAGTTGGACACAAATTTGTGAATGTTTCACAGTTGACCCAAATCTGCATTTTTCTGCAAAAAGATTTATCTCACAATTTTTGCCCAGCTCTAAATGGCACTCGAGCATATGTATTATTTCTTTGCTGAATAGTGATGCTTTCCTGAGTCAGCAATACATTGCCTTCAATATCTATTTTTTAAAAAAATTATTCTCTTAGTAAACAATTTTCATGAGGTTTAATATTATCCTATATACTGTGTTAGACCAGCTGTACACAGAGTCCTTACTTATTTCATGTTCCCAAAGGAAAGAACAACATATATCAGGATGGGGTTGTATGGATATGAACATGATCATCAGTTGTAATTTTTGCCCACATCTCACTGTGCCCCTGTGCAATACCAGTGATGAAGGAACTGCAGACTGTCTCTAACTATCTGGGGAGAAAATGGATTGGTGGAGTTACCATCTTCCAAAATGTGCTCATTTTGATGCTACAAATTTTCTGATGAAGATATATGTACTGAAAGAGTGGGCTGATTTTCAGAAGTATTCACAACTCCCATTTGCTTCAGGACAATCTGCCATTTTCAGCAGCACCTCAGAAAATCATGCACTTTTATTCAGGTGCCTAAATATGGATATAGGAACATAATTTTAGGCACATAATTTTGACACTGTGGGCCTATATTTATAGTTTTATCCTCCGTGCTCTATTCAGCCAAACACAAACAGCTGACTGATGGCACTTTCTATACATGAACCTAATATAAATTGAAATTTCATCCCACTTAATATTCATCTTATAGAGGATATAAGTGAAAATACTGCTTCACATAACAGAGAACTCTTGTGCTCAGTTGAAGGAAGCCTGTATTATGGCTGATCATAAAATATATCTGATCACAGTGTGTGGAATAGGAAATAACAGTGGAAACTATGTGGAGCTCAAATTCTCTACATATGGTGCCAAGTGAGAGGATTTCCTAAAAATACATGAATCCAAGATATTAATTAGAAATAAACTAGCAATATCTTTCCTGGAGTTGAAATGTTGGAGCTAAGGAGCAACAGAGAAGGGAAAGTTGTACTGAAGACAATGCAGTGAAAAACAACAACTTTCTGTATGCTCGGACAGCTTAAAACCTGGGAAATTAAATAATAATTTGGAGACAGTAAATCTTATAAACTGGTTTATGAATTCTGCCAAGGAAATAGTGGCATTTTTGTTTTCCTGGGAGGGTTGTATTTTGTATTAACCATACAACAACCAAGGAAAATATTGAGAGGAATTTTACTTTAAATAATGGGCTTTTTGGAAATAACTGACTCTTGAATGTGTTTTTTCTCTCTCTCATAAGAGACAAATTTAACATAGCACAGGACTATTCTGAATAGAAATCCTTTAAAAACTGCATTTTCTAGCAAGTGTGTTTACCCCCACTGGATATCTAAAAAAAATCGGTATAAAAATGTGATGGTAGTAGCCCTGCTTCTACAATGATAAAATATGAATGTAGAACCAGAGTGGTTTTCACTAGACCACAAGTTAATATGCCCTGGTAATAGATTTTTGCCTATGAAATATATTTTTATATACTTGGAAATTGTTCATTGATTTTTGCAATCCATAGGCCAAATATTAATAAACAGCCTCTAATTTTGCATCCAACGTTTTTGGGTGCAAAAGAAGAGACTATGTTGAGTAGTTTTCAACATCTGACTCTTTGTATAGTTACAACACAGAATGTTCATGTTCTCTTTTCATATAAACTACTCCCCTAAATCTTTTTCTGCATTCTTCTCTACCCTCATCTTCTCCTATTTGGTGGTATCACCCTACCTACCAACACACCATTTCTGTCTGATCCACTGGATGCTTCATTACTGCCACCTAAAATGCCTGCATGAGATTCCCAATCAGTGTTTGCCAAGTTCCACATCCCTCCTTCAAAGGTCTTATTAAAACTTCTGTTGAAGGATTCTAGCTCTATGAAGCACTTTGTATTATGGTTTTCTTCCATACTGTCTTGTTTTGATCCCACTGTGCCTTAAAACTCCTTGGTACAAAGATCTGTCCATCACAATACCTCTTCAGTGTTGTGCATAAAAGTGGCACTCTATGAATATAGTTAGTAGTCCTGTGGCAGGTGCTATAATATTGGGGTCGAGTCAGGATTTCTCCTTCCCCCAGCATCCCTGGGCTCAAAACTTTGCAGGGGTCACCCCCCTTCTCCTATAGGGGAACTAGAACCCACTTGGCACCCTGTTTCCCTGAGCTATGTGGGTTTTAGAGAAGAAAGAAATTCGAAGGGAGGAGTCAGTCCAGGGGCTCCTGAAGGCCACAGGAGCAAAAACTCAGCAGATTCTGCAGTAGGGACTGGAAGACACAGGTGGTATCCTAAGCGCATCTTCTACAGTTCTGACTCTGAACAATCTCTCCCTTTGCTGGTTAGATGTTTGTTCCAACCATCCCTCCCTCACAAACTTCATTTCAGCCTCACTCAGCCTGTCCTCAATGCCACCTCCTTTAGTTTAGCCCTTTGTTGATGAATGGCTTTTAAAAAAAAAAAAGTATTTACTACTATTAATTGCTTGAAAAGTTTTAAGAACACATTTCAGTCTCTGTTAAACTGTTCACTTCAGCTATTTTGTAGTATTTATTTGTGGTGTTTAATTGGTCATCTAAGTCACATGGTACAAGTTTTGCTTCTCCAATAGAAAGGCTGAACCTATTTAAACAGAAAAATGTGGATACTCTTCTGTGTGAAGGAATACTCATGCTCAAAGTGAATATGTATATTTGTATGAAGAACACCCTTTCCCCAAATATTTGTTCAAACAATAACCTACCTAAGCAACTGTCACAAACAGGGTGAAATTCAACTTTGTTTAAAGGGCCAACACAAGATGTATGCAGCACTTTAAGTTGCACTTACGCCTTATTTCCAGGTTTTTGTGCCAGCTCTGTGCATGGGGTGAATTTCACCAACAGCAAGTAAAACAGAGTGTAGACATGATCAAACTAAACAGCCATTTGGAATTGGACCAAAGTGTCCAAACATTGGTTTTGTGACCAGCTCTACAAATCCTATATTAAACCCCTGCAAGAGACTGCAGTATGTGGAAGAAAAAGCCACTAGACGGAGCTACTATAGCTGGTAAGAGGCATGCACTGAACTAAATAAGTGCACAATTGTCTGGAAAATTCAAAAATTGTAACTAAATATGAGCCAGAGATCACTTAGAGAGACGAAGACTGACAAATTCCTGGACTCTGTTTCAATCTCACCTATAGATTTAGAGATGATCCTGGACTCACATATAGGCACATGCATACCTTTACTCATGCCCATGATCCTACTAAAATCATAAATATTTGCTGGCAGTATGTGAAGCATAACTTTAGGCAGAATCATAGAACTATAGGGTTAGAAGGGACCACAAGGGTCATCTACTATAATCCCCTGGCAAGATGCAGGATTTGTTGCGTCTAAACCATTCAAGATAGATGACTGTCCAGCCTCTCTCTGAAAATATCCAGTTAAAGAACTTCCACCGCTCCCTAGGAAATCTGTTCCATTGTCCTACTGTTCTTACAGTTAGGAAGTTTTTCCTGAGATTTTATCTAAATTTGCTATTCTGTAGTTTGAACCCATTGCCTCTTGTCCTGCCCTTTGTGGCAAAAGAGAATATTTTTTCCTCCATCTTTCCTACAGCCAGGGCTGGCTCCAGGCCCAGTGCAGCAAGCAGGTGCCTGGGGCGGCCAACGTAAAGGGGCGGCATGTTCGGGTCTTCACCGGCGGCAATTCGGCGGCGGGTCCCTCAGTCCCTCTCGGAGGGAAGGACCTGCCGCCGAATTGTCGCCGAAGAATGAAGCGGTGGCAGTAGAGCTAAGTGCCGCTGATTGCAGATTTTTTTTTTTTTTTTTTGCCACTTGAGGTGCCAAAAACACGGGAGCCGGCCCTGCCTATAGCATCCTTTTAAGTATTTGAAGTCTGCTATCATGTCCCCCCTTAATCACCTTTTCCAAACTAAACATACTCACATCTTTCAGCCTTTGCTCATATGGCTTGCATTCCATCCCTCTGATCATCTTTGTCCCTTGCCTCTGGATCCTTTACAGTTTCTCTACATCCTTTCTATACATTGGTGATCAAAATTGGACACAATACTCCAGATGAGGCCTAACTAGCTCAGAGTAGAGCAGTACTATCACTTCCCGTGACTTGCATGCTATGCACTTCACTTTTTCTGTCTTAGTTTCCCAGTCAAATACGGATATCAATGCTCACCTACCTTTTTAACAACATAAAGTTGCTAAGAGATACAACAGATATGGATCTTAGCCAATGATCACAAAGGAACGAATGCTGGACCCTGCTTACCCAGTAGTGCTGCCCTCTGATCAGGATATGTAGGAGCAATATTTTCCCTGATGGGCCTGTAGTAAATATCCCTTTGAGAGCTGTCAGATCAAAATTTACACCTTGGCTGTGAACCCATCATCTCATTTAACTGGGGAAAAATGCACCAACCCCCAGCACAGTTTGCCCATCAGGGTTGCACCACCTCCTCTGTTCTCAACCTCCAGTGCTTTAATGACTATGTATTAGTATGCATAACAAGTCAGACAGTGGTAAGTGGTGGACTGAGGAACTCCGCCCAGCAGAAGGAGGAAGGATTTGGCAGATGCATAAGTGGTAGGCAGCTACTACTGATTAAGTCCACTCCAAAGATACAAATAGGGTTCTATGACCTCAGAGCAGGGTGGATCAGAAGTTGACTCGTAGGCTGGATTCTTGAGTCTTAGTAATCTGGTCAGATCTTTCTCTCAATCCCTATTTTAAAAAATGGCCTATATGCATGAGCAAGGGGAAAGGGGACAGGACACAAAGAAGAGGTAGAATTGGGGAAAGACAAATGGAGGAGGCATATATTGCCAGTTTCTAACTTCACAAGATTTGTATAGAATCTAATATGTTTCACAGTAATCTCTATAGACTCCATAGATATCCATAAAGGGTTTTTTTTCCCCCATAGATCTCTATAGAGAGTTTCTGTAATTCTTTAAAATGAATGCCCATAAAGGGGGACTGTGTAACAATGTACTTCATTTTTTCTGTCTCCCAGTGTCTCAAAGGAGAACTAAATTAATCTTTTTTACCTATCCACAGTGATGTTCTGTGAATAGATTGCAGTGGTATTGCCCCAGTGCTGTTGTATAAATAAATTACCATAAAGCCTGAAGGTACAATTGGGAAAAGCAGATGTTATAGGTGGGAAAAAAACGAAACCACACTAAAATAGAGCTCAGGATGACGAAGCTTTATCCAAGTTTTCCCCTTTTTGTTATGCAGAAGAGATTCCAAGGTTGCACTAAAACCTCTCTGTGTCCATAAATCAAACCTGTTAAACTCGCATTCATTATAAAATTAATACATTGCTATTTTAATAATAATTTTCCCAGCCATATGATAAAATATATAATTTACTTTAAAGTTTTGGTTCACTATATATTATGAAACATTTCAACTGGAATCCAGCACCAGGGTAAGCCCCAGTTAGTCATTCTTTCAGAGTCTGGGTGTAGACCTTTCAGTGCACTTATGAAGGCCAGTCAAATTAGGGTTATGGCAGCCATACAGTGAGTGGTTAGTACAAAGGAAAATTACCCTTTAGTCTAGCTTTTTATTTTATATATATAAATCCTGTGGCCAGATGGTAGAGCAGGGAACCATAGTCTAGTCAAGTTTTGTTGTTCTTTTCAAAGTTCTAACAGTAATAATTTTCTTTGTTACGTTAGTGCATCACTTAACCTATGTGTGCCTTAGTTTATCCATCTGTAAAATCTGTTTAAAGCTACTTGTTTACTTTATGTTTGTAGAGCACTTTGGTGATACTCAGATGAAAGCTGTTATGAACAGCTGTGCCTGATTCACTAGAGTTACTCTAGTTTTGTGCAGCTGTAATTTCATTTAAGTCAGTGCTCTTACATCAGCAAAAACTGGAGTAATTCAGTGTCGAATCAAGCCCAGTAAATACACATTATAATTAGCCATAAAAATACTGCTGGAATAGTAATGACTGTAAAAGGAATACAAACACAAAAGAGTGCATAAGAAAGATGACATATGTTTCTGCAATTTTTTCACTTTCTAAACATCAAAAAGCGCATCTTTTTAGGCCTAATTGGTCTGTAAATTAGCAGTTCAAACAAAGCACAAAGTAAGATTGTTTTCCTAATCCAACATTTAAGTGTGCTAGTAAAATTTTTCTGCCTTAGAGCAGACAGAAGTTGGCCTGACCCTGGATAAATATTGACCTAATAAATCTAGCATTGCATTAAAGCATGGACATAATGAAGGAAGGCCCACAAATGGTGAAAATAGCACAACAATTTAGTCAGAGTTATAGATCTGCTGTTGGGACAATAAAGATCAGTACAGTATTTCACAGAGCTTAAGATGGTCATGGGGGAAAAAAAGCCCTCCAGCTCATGGTCACGTGATAGCAAAGATGGAGATAAAGTATGTGGGTCCCTTAGTGTCTCTAGCTCCACCATCTCTCACGGTACCATGAATATCCACCATGTTCTCCATGTCTACAATGCTCAGCCTGCCCAGATTACAATACTGTGAGTATAGTACTGTACATAATTATTTCCCCCAGGTGAACTCAGACGAGAACTTCTCAACTAGGACAGCTTCATTCATTTTCCTTTTTTTAAATAATAGTGTCCTCAGAATAATATTTATTAGAGTTTCATTCCAGTAGTCCCAACAGATTTCCTTATTTTTTTCCTTAGAGAAAAGCAATGGTATAAGACGATACATGACTATGAATATGATACTGACAATAAGAAGCATTAATTAACAAATTAATTAAACACATTTTGTTCCTTTCCCCCATTGGGGAAGAAACCAGATTCCAGTTTTGCTAGAAAGTAGGCTGTGTAAAGATACACATGCATACAGCTGCTCTCTAAATATTGCAGCCTCAATAAACTATATCTAGGGCTTCTTTCTTCAGGGTGGATTCACATTGTTTTCTCAAACTGGTTCACCCATCCCTAATCCACAGTTTGCCAACATAATTTACTTCTGCTTTTGGTGATGTCCTAGCAGCTGCAGAAATAATATAACCCCTTCTGGCCTTCACTCACATCTAAAACAAAACAGCTTTGATGTAATGGAATAATTTATATTTAGCTACATTTCCTCAGGGCAGTTATATAGTACAGCATTTTGGATAATCTTCACTGAAAATGTTTTTTTTTTTACTTTGAAAATAAATGTAGGAACTTCCTAATTCTTTCCTATTTTGACCTGTGCACATCCTTAAGGTTTAGTGCATGTATATGTTATGTAAGGTCCAAGGGGACGGGGGAGATCAGTGAATAACAAAAACATGCATTTGAGCATATAACACATTTTCCCATATGGTCGATGGTCTTTGATAGCAACAAGCATATTCTTTTATTGTAACAGAAGCAAAGTTGAGGTATTTCATAAAGTCACTTTCATTAAGTATTACCTAACAGCAAGCACATGTGCAAAACGCTGAACCTTTCTCCCTCATATTCAAGATACAATACATAGGCTAGGTCTATACTACCCTCCTGAATTGTAAAAAATGACAAAGGGGTTGTTTTCTCTTCACAGGATGCAGCCCTTCCCTTTATCTTCTCTTTTTCTTGCATTAAACTTGTCAATATTGTATAGTGCCATCAGAAGAACTGTCTCCAAATACAATTAATAAATGGTTATCTAGGCAACTATGGTCTTGGCTGGAGCTGTGTAGTTCACTATGACCTGTTGAACCTGAGATGTCAACTCTTCCCCTTTAGTGCAGGAGTGAAATAACAGCCTATGTCCCATGAGCTCAGGAATAAAACATGAAGGACACAGTGCACATAGGCAAGATCTAGTCAAGACCTGGTCAACGTTACAGTTTTCCCCATGGCTGACAAGCCACAAGGGAGAAGTCAAAGTGGGATAAGCATGACCCAATTTTTTTCCCCAGCAACGTCTATCCTTTCCACACAATAAGTGTTCTTCCCAGGTTCTTGGAAGCAAATTGACCCTCAGATTTCAGGAGCAGAAGCTCCCTGCATGGAGAGGGAGAGAAGGATTCAAGGATCCAAAGAAACAAACTGGGGGTTAATGAGAAGTGCCAGAATCAAAAGAATTCAAAGGTGAGCTTTAAGCTACTTTGCACACACATTCCTGACTTAACTCTGTGGGGAAGACTCACACCCATTTTAATGGTATATTTTAGCACTTTAAAAATGTGGCAGCACACTCTAATATCTATAAATGCTCATCACATTTCTCACTATAAAAGGCATTGATCATCCTATAGGAAATGGAACAGAGACCCTCTTAATTACCTACAGACTCTGTTTTAAAAAAGTAAATAGACCTCTGATTCTAAGCATAACAATTTTAAAAAACGTGAGTGTGACTAATGTTTTGAAGTTTTATAAAATGCAAACATCTCAAAACACTAACAGATGACAAAGGACAAGCCTCATTTGCTCTAAGATAAAGAGGTTGATTTGATATTACTTACAGAATGTGCCATGTCCTTTATGTATTTTATCTAAGTTGTAGCCCTCTTGATTAAAGAGGGAAGCTTGAAAATGTCAGTCCTAAAAACTAAAAGCCAGAAGGTAAAAAAATATAATAAAAACAAAATTATTACTTTGAAAAAATATCATATTTTTTCTCCCAAATGATAATTTTTAAACACATGGAGTTACAGTTCTGGGCAAACTTCATTGAGAAGAATTAGTAAGAATGAGGCAAATACAAAAGAATCTGCTCTTGGGGTAGGTTCTTTGAGTAGTGTTCCACAACCATAATATTGCTCTTAATCTGGCAGTGATAATAAAAGTACTGTTGTTTATCGTGGGAAGACTTCAGTGTGTGCTCAATCCAGGTGATTCCTAACCTATTTACACCTGTTATAAAGTAACACCTACACACACTGATGATAGCCTCAGGGCAAATTCTAATAAAAATGTAAAAGCTTATTGGTTGTTAGTTTTTCTTTTAACTTAATAAAGGGCTACATCCTGCTCCATTTCATCACTGGGAGCTGGAGAGGGTCTAACTGTCCATGCTTAGTAGTGTTTTATATCCACACAGGTGTAAAGATTAGGGGCGGCTCCAGGCACCAGCGCACCAAGCGCGTGCCTGGGGTGGCAAGCTGCAGGGGGCGCGCCTATGGGAGGTCCGCCGGTCCCGTGGTTTCAGTGACAATTTGGCGGCGGGGACGCCAAAGCCGCGGGACCAGCGGACCTCCCACAGGCACACTGCTGAAAGCTGCCTGCTTGCTGTGCTTGCGGCGGCAAAAAACATAGAGCCGCCCCTGGTAAAGATGAAGGACAATAGAGAATCTGTTCATTGCCCCTATTTTTCTCTCAGATCAATACACCCAGATAATCTGTGAAACAAGTGTTTCTTTTTTAAAACAGTACAAGATAATATTAATCATACTGTTGTCTTGGCTTATTTTAGGGCCTGGTGTTCAACAGCCTAGCACAAAGGGGCACTGATCCTGTTTGAGGCTTCTGGAAATAATTACTACAGAATTCCCTTTACTTATACCAACATTGACTGTTATACTCATGTGAGCATCCTATTGACGTTGACAGGACTATTCCCGAGACTAATGCAAGCAGTGTTTGATCAAAAATGATGTAATATGGGTCTCATGCTTTTTCCCTCATTTCATTGCCTTGTCAGAACTACTTGTGCCATTAATGAACAGTTGAAACAAGGAAGAAATATGTGCAAGTTTAAGATCAAGCAGTTAATTAATGGCACAAGTAGTTCTGACAAGGCAGCAAATTGAGGGAAAAAGCACAAGACCCATTGTCACGCTGTCTGGAGTGGCTTACAACTCTGAGTGCCTACCTCTGGGCAAACTGTCAGAAAACAGGGCAGACACCCCTGGTGGTATGATCTATGATTATATTTCACCAAGCCAGTAACAAATGTGAACCCATGGATCACTGTAACAGTCTTACCATGAAGTAACAGACAGTCCCCTCAGACTCTCCAGTCTATCTTGCCACCCCGACAAACTGGACTTTCTGATAAAAGGTCACTTCAACCAAAAATCACACCACATCAGGTTGCTCCCAGTCCCAAGAGACAAGTCACTTTCCCCAGATCACTTAGTACTCCAGATCTTACTCCAAAGTCAACGCTGGTAGCCAATTCTATAGTAAACTAACTAAAAGTTTATTAGCTAAGAAAAAGAATGAGAGTTATTGAGAGGTTAAAGCAGGTAAAATATGTGTATAGCTGAGCCACAGTTTATAATTCCAAATGGTAACAGCGATTTAGTAATCTGCCAGTTTCCCAAAAGTCTCTCAGCGCGATCCAGAGAAACTCTAGGGATCTCAGTCTTCTCGTTCTGTAATTCTGCTCTCTTAGAATCCAAACAGTCCAGAGATCCAGGATCTTTCCTTGAATCCATACTTATAGCTTCTTCTCACAGAAAACAAGCTGATAGGGTCACTACCCATGTGAGTTTTTCCTTTGATGACAGAGAGTGAGGAATGCATTTAGAATCTTTAATCTTTCATCATTACACACAATGACCATCTTTTTTGAAGTTAGCTCTTTACTGTTAAAGTTCTTAATTTGCATTCCACCAGGCTTCTTCCTTGCTTGGTGGGTTATTTATTCACAGGGGTACACACAATGTAAATGTTTGCTATTACATTATAACAGGACACTGATAAGTGAAAACAATTCATGTAACATCCCATTAGTTTTCATGAAGTTTAAACACCAAATATATTTTATACATTTAACATGATCTATACTAATACACAAAGTGAATTGACCTGGGGCTTTGACATGAGATGGGACCTGGTCTGTGAGCGTCACACCCATATTACAACATTTTTGATCAGCCTTTGCTTGCTTTAGTCTCATGAGTCTCTCTTAGATTTTTAAATAAAATTAAAAAAAAAAATGTTTGTCAAAATATTTCTTTTACAGTACCTGGAGCTAATATATCCTGACCAGCAAACTTTGCTCTCTTACAGAAGGAATTATTATATTTATAATATTTGTAATGTAATTATAATATAATAATAATTACTTTCAGTGAGTGTCTAATGAAGGCCCCTCTCTCTTCAAAATTCACAAATCTTTGATAAATCCTCAGTACAGGGAATATTATTATAGTAACTTGAACAATTTGCAATTATCCTTTGTAAAGATTGTAATGAAAACCACTATATTTATCACATTGGAGGGAATTTCTCCACATGATTTTACAAGATATCTCTAGGGAGATGATTAGAGAGATATGGGCCACATCCACCTCAGCTTACTAACGTTGAGTAGTAGCACTGAGCTCAATGCAACTAATTCATGTAAGTAAGGTGAGCAAAATGCTGCCTATTATTAAGAGCCAACTTCTGCTAGCTTACTCACAGTTGTAGTCCTATCAAAGTTAATGGAACTTCTCACATGAGTAAATCAAACAGGATTTAACTCTGTCCCTCATCATTGTGTCCCAAATAATAGCTATTTTTGAAAAAGTGTGAACTTCTAATTTTGATCTGTGAAATGAATTAATCTCAAGTCCAAAAGGGAGTGAGTTTGTTACAGTGATCTTAAAGAATTGTAATAGAAAATACTCAGGGCCTACAACTTTTCCTTTGGCAAGTACTTTATGGTTTCTGAGGATTTCTTTTTTGATAATTTCTTGATTGAGAAATTCTCTTTGTTCATAAAATTTGGATAGATTTATCAGATAGCAATTGACTTAAGCCTCTCAGCTCTGGGGACACTTAAGAATAAAAATGTATATTAATATCTGCTTTTTGACACATTTGCCATGTGTCAGTTTAATATTAGTGATCGGATTTTCTTGCTCTTTTATTTTTAAGCAACTAGATTTTAAGCAATTTTAAGCGGCTAGTCTATTGTCCAATTTACTTATTTTTTCCCCTTATTTTGTTTCTGTCTTACAGTGGTCACCATACAAATAATTTCAATTTCACCTCTAGCCTAATTAACTTCATTGCAATGTTCCTTATACTGACTCATTTTGGAGCTTCTGATTCAAAATGATAAACACGAGACCATTTCTGAGGCACTATGGAAACAATTATTTGGTACATGAAGTTATTACTGTTACCTCAACTCAAATTCTGAGGTAAAAATTAGTTGCTTTGGGGGCCAAATACAGAGTTGATCCAGAACACCTAATGCCTAATGCCCACCCCCAGCCTCAGAGTTGACTTGGACCAGCAGGTGAAAGAAAAACTCACATTTCATTTAATATTGCAGCACTCCTCACCCTACATGGGATTGAAGGAAGAGATGTCTTTGTGGCTGGCTGACTGGACAGAAAAGTGAAACAGAATACTATTGGCTGCAATGCACCCCAAGAGAGGGCTTATAACACCTTCCTTCCATATCCAAGGGTGCCATTCTGCACTGGGAAAGAAAAGCTCCTTCCTTACCCTTGGAATTAGAGTAGGACAGGGTTTGGGGGCCTTGCTGTGGGTTCATGATAGTCACCTTTTTGGGGACTGGGAAAAAATGTCCCCCTCCCTGCCAGATTGATCTGGAAAAAATGGGTGTTTTCCTCTCAGCAGCCTAGGGATGGAGTGGGTTGGTTAGTTTGTCCAATTCATTTTATCTCAGCTTGTCAGGTGCGCAGCGCAAATCATTGATCAAGAAGGCATCTGGCTCCCTGATCAGCTGGAATTGGAAGTGGATTAGCAGAAGACCTCTCATAAAGAAGGCTGGGAATGGGACTGGGACTCTTAATGTCAGATACAGTGAGACGACACCATTTCTTTCTCATCCACTTACCCTTTGTATGAAGGGAGGGCGATGGAGTCCAAGAAACGGTGCTGGGATGGTGGGAGGGTTGATGGCAGCCCTCCACCAGGTGGTACAAATTACAATGGAAAGTTATCCTGCACTGAATGAGTTATTGACAGATTGTTCCCAGATATGTTACTTAATAAATTTTTGGCCTAGCTAAACCACATTCCTGATGTTTTGTCTTATTTTCTGTAGTGTCCCAGGCAAACTGCTGTTACCTACAACTTCTGCCTCCACCAAGAATATGTTACACTAACTTTACACCTTCTCTAGATTCCTGTTGCCTGCTTGGTAAGACTCATAACACAACTTGCACAGTGGTGCAAATGGTGCAGCCAGTTGCACCAGGACCCTTGAGGTTATGGATACCCAACCAGAGTGAAGGATACTTGGATTTAGCAGCACACGTTTTCCTGTTCATGTCATCACCAGCCTAGGAGAAGCTGAGCTGTGTTGTGCTGCAGTAGAAAGAGGCTGCCTAGGAAACCATGACTCACTCGCTACCCCAGAGTCAGGATAGTGGCTGGGGTTGGGGGACCCGCTGGCCAGGGCGACCAATTGCCCTGGGTGTGAGCAGCTGAAAAGGGCACATGGAAAAGGTGTGTGTGTGTCTGTCAGGGTGGGGGGATTGCAGCAGCAGGAGATGCATGGAGGCATGGTGAGGGGACCCAGAGATGGGAGACAAACCCCCCATCTAGAGATGGAGCACGCCATAAAATCATTGGATGTTTTGTATGGGGCAGGGGAGTGGGAGGCTGAGGTGGGAGGGCTAAATCAGATCTGGGAATGGGGGAAGGAGGTTGGAATACAAGTGGGTGGAGCTGGGGGTCTGGATCAGAGCTGGGAGCATGGAAGGAGTGGGGGCGGTTGGAGCAGAGCTGGAGGGGATTGAGGGGGAACTGGGGTAGGATGCGTGAGTGTTTGAAACAGGGCTAGGTGGGTAGATCGGGGAACTAAAAGAGCTGGGGAAGATGAGGGCTGGATTGAAGGAGGCTGGACTATGATTGAAGGAGATCTGGGGGAGGGGGGCTAGATCAAAACTGGAGAGGAGTGAAAGGGACCTTGGGAGTAGCTGTGGGTGTGTAGGGGAATAATGAGAGAGTTGGATGGAAGCTAGGCAAGAGCTGGGGGATGGGGGCTAGATTGGGATTGTGGGGGATCTAGAGGGGGGCAGATTTCAGAATCAGGAAGTTGGGCCCTAACCAATTCTTGCACTAGAACCTTCTGGAACCTTGCTATGTACAAACGTATACCCTGTCCCGCCCCTTACACATCACCTTTGAATTTCTCTTCACTGGTTCTGAATACAGGGAAATGTAAGGGTGTTGGAATATTTCACACAATGCAGCTCCAGAAGTGGAAAGGTGTAGGAAGAAATCAGCTAGCAGGGAGAAGTAAGAAGCTGCAAATTAAAGTAGGCCAGTACATACTTTACTTTACACCTTAAAGACAATAGTGATATCTCCCTTTGAAGAAGACCCATGTAATTAACCTCACCAAAAGAGAATAAAAAAATGTGGTCCTACCTAGATGACACTGAGCCTTTTTAATTATTGTATGTGCCAACTAGATACTCACTAGAGAAAAAAAGGGAAAGCAGATCAGGCCAGGAAGTGCAAAGACATGCTAACATATTCATAAAATAACTGAGATTGGAACATTCTGAAAAGTTGGGCTAGGGTTGGTGAAATGATGTAAGTTTTTTTTATCCAACATGCTTAATCAAACCCTAATAGAGACACAGAACATGTATATTGATGATATTTATATATCATAAGGCTAAGATCTAAAACCAACAACAAACACCCCCACCACACGCACACACATACAACTGGACCTTTCACTTTAGCACATTCACCCCCTGTATGTAACACCAGCCGTTGGTATCAGCGGAGTTTGAGCCTTATCACATGACATAAGTATTAATTTTTGTACAGGGCAGTCATTAGGGAATAGCTAGCAGGACAATTGCCTAGGGTCCCATGCAACAGGGGGCCCTGCAAAACTAAGTTACGGGCAGCCGGTGATTTAACTTCAGCCCCACGTGCAGGACTCAGGGTTCAGCTTTGGTGGGGTTGGGGCCCACTCCTTAGTTTCTGCCCGGGGCCCCAGCGAATCTAATGCCAGCCCTGCTTTTGTAACTCTGACCTGTGTCAGGTGACTGAGGCCAGAATATAAAGTTCACTTTCCTAACTACATTCCTGTGTGTCATACCAGTGCCAGCTGTGTCAGGACCATGCCACTGCTGTATTCTTGTAACAGAAAGTTATTAAGGGTATTAAATGGCTCATCTAGTAACCTTCCATTTGGCTACATGATAGGTGGCAGCTAGACAAGCTGAATGAGCATGTGATCAATTAAGTAGAATACCCTTAATGCCTTCTATCATCAAATATACAACTTTCAAGATCACTTGTTTAGTGAGATTTATTTTTTTAAAATCCTGAAATTTCTTTATCTCTCTGTTCTTAGCTGGTTTCTTCTTATGCTGAATGCAGCAAAATGTCACTGCACCGGTCGTCAAAATGTTCAGGTTCAAGTGATCTTCAGATGGGTCAAAGACCTAATTATGCCCTGAACATGAAAGTTGGGCTTCTTTTTACAAGCAACATATTGATTCACTGAGTTCCATAGCTCTGAGCCTGCACCCATGTAATATAATTTAATGGGTAAAACACAAGAACTGATCAACTGTTCCCTAAAACACAGATTAAAACTGAAATTATATCTTCCAACAACTCACTTCATTTCAAAGGAAAAAATATTTTCAACATTTACTTTAATTTTGAAATCTGCATTGGCTAAATTGTTCTACTAAGACCTTGATTTATTGTCAGCTCAGAGAGAGATTTTTTCTTAAAGAAAGTCTGACTCAATTATCCATTTTTGAATGGTGAATATGTGTATGTTTAAGGTGTGTTACTATTTCTAATTGAATGCATTTTAAAGTAGCCTTTAAAAATTGCTAACAATCTAAAGAAGGCTTTCAGTATTAGAAAGTACGGCTATGATTCAGTAAAACAATTAAGAGCATGCCTGACTTAAAACAGACGAGTTGTCCCATTGACTTCAATTTACTTTAATGGATACAGTTTTACTTTACTTTAATGGATACAGGCTCATATAATTATTCTGGAAAGAAATGTAAACACTGTGTGTGTGTGTGTGGGGGGGACATTTGGGATACTAATGTTACAAATAAGTTAACAAGATAAGACTCGAGATGGCTCCTATGCATGATGCTGACACTTATCTCTGTCTTTATAGATTTCTCAGCACTGTTGCCCTTCCCTACTGTATCCTCAGAACACTGCTTCAGTTCAGCATCTCTTAAGGAAACTCTAGCCTTGCTGCAATTAAAATGTACTTTGATCATTGAAATGTTGAGTATCTGCTTTAAAATAACGATGTTAGCATGTTTTACACATTTGGTAGGGGAGGAATGTCCCATATGGGAACTGTTAGGAACAAATTTACAAAAACTGTTTCATAGTCACAGCACCATTCTTGAACTAAAGCTGTAGATTGCTTCTGCTCTTCTCTTCAATGCCCAATTGCTCTCGCCCTGTGCCCTCTTTGTCCTCACTTATCTACTGGGATAGGAGGATGCGCAGGGCCTTTGCGTAGTGTAATATTAGCCCTTCCTGCAAGTTCTCTAACCGAATGGGGATCTCTCTGTTGGAGGATCCACTGCTTCTCTCTCTCACTTTATTTTCTTTTTAAGAAACTGTTTATTTTATTCCACATAGTGGTTCATTAGAACCGTTAGCAGTTGTTTCTCATTAGTGAGCACACTCCCTTTAGTGACAATCTTTGCATTTTAATTTGAACTTTTGTTGCTGTCCACTAAAATTAAAGAGTTATGAAGGAGTCTTAATAACTATTTAAGCATCTACACTAGCCTGTGGGGAATCTATTTTAATCTGTACCAAAGCTTTTCTCTTTACTCCTACATTTTCTGCCTGGCTTTAACGCTTCTGCTTTTTTAAAAATTGGGCTGAAGAGCAGCTCAGGCAATTCAGTCATCCTCAAACTCTGTCAGGCCTCCAAAGCAAGTCAGCTAATTTAATGTAGGAAATTTCCTATCCAAGACTCCACTCCTGCAATATGATCTGTTGTGGGTATGTGGAGACCTGCCAAAGTCATTGAGGCTCTTTGCCTAATGAGGCAGCCACAACACTGGGTATAATTTGAACAGATCAGCTTGCTAGGCACAACAAAGGGAAGGACAAGCTCTCTTGGACTATGCTATGAAATAGTTTTAATGTAAGAAGAACAGGATCTGGGTTTAAGAGAAATGTGGTTCTTGAGACTGTGAAGTGAAGGAAATCATAGGTTTAATAGATTCCAAGCCAGAGGGTTCCATTGTGATTATCTAGTCTGACTCCTGTACAGTAAAGGCCAGAGAAATTCCCCAAAATAATTCCTAGACCATATATTGTAGAAAAAAGATCCAATCTTGGTTTCGAAATTGTCAGTGATGGAGAATCCACAATTACCTTTGGTGAATTGTTCCACTGTCAAAAATGTACATCTTATTTCCCATCTGAATTTGTCTAGCTTCAACTTCCACCCACTGGATAGTGTTATAACTTTCCCTGTTAGATTGAGGAGCCCATTACTAAACAGTGTTCCCCATGTAGGTACTTATTGACTATAGTCAAATCACCCTTTAACCTTCTCTTTGTTAAGCTTAATAGATAGATTGAGCTCTTGGAGTCTATTGTTATAATATATGTTTTCTAATCCTTTAATCATTTTCAGGGCTCTTCTCTGAACCCTCTCCAATTTACCAACATCCCTCATGAACTGTAGACACCAGAATGGGACATGGTATTCCAGCAGCAAACACACCAGGGCAACCAATTTACTAAGAAAGCCATATGGCTCTGAAACAGATATCTGTCCTCTTCATTATTTAGTATTCCCCTGGTTTTTGGATATGCAAACTGTATCAGTGAGGATTTTATTTTTTGTTCCAGATGACTGATAAAAATGTTAAATAGCAAAGGGCAAAAGCCAATCCCTGTGGGATCCCACTGGAAACTGACTCTCTGGAAACTATTCCCCATTTACAGTTACATTTTGAGACCCATCGGCTAGCCAGTTTTTATTCACTTTAGAGTGTGCCATGTTAATTTTGTATAGTATTAGTTTTAAATTGTTATACGGTATCAAGTCAAATGCCTTATTGAAATCTAAGTATATTACATCACCACAATTACCTTTATCAACCAAACTTGTAATCTCATCAAAAAAGGAATCAACTTAGTTTAATAGTATCTATTTTCCATGGACACACGCTGATTTACATTAATTATATTACCCACCTTTAATTCTTTATTAATTGAGTCCTGTGTCAGCCTCTCCATTATCTTGCCTGGGGTTGATATCAGGCTGATAGGCCTATAATTACCTGGGTCATCCCATGAAAACTTGGCATAACATTAGCTTTCTTCCAATCTTCTGGAATTTCTCAGTGCTCCAAGGCTTACGGAAAAACAAGCTCCTCGGACAGCTCTTTTGAAATTCTTGGATGTACGTATGACACTGTATGATTGAAGTATGACCATTTGTATCAATGATATTGCCACTGTCAGACAATTGCAACAAATTTTGAACAAAGCATGTAATGTAAGGTGTCAATGGAAAAGTTATGTTTTGCTAAGTATGATTATCCTGTTTATATGCAGTATCATTTTGTATCTGAAGTTATGAAAATTGGCTATATACCTGCATCACCATTGTGTTTGTTCCTGGGGTAATACCCATGAAGTAGTTTAACCCAGTCTAGCCAGCACATTGTGAATGGACCTTTCAAGCTTGATTGCCCCATTAAGGGCACTTCAATCTCACAATTAGCCATAGAAGAAACTCATTCCACCCAGATATCTCTTCCTGCTGATGCCTAAGCCTCTCAGGGGCCAATGGCTGCCTCCTGTGAGTCATCAAGCCATGTAATGATATGTGATATGCTCGTGTGACCCTGGACTCCATTTTGTGCCAGTAACTTTCCACAGAATGGGCTGTGAACTTTGTTTGAAATAGAAAAGTTTCCAGGCACATGGCAAAGGGTAAACAGCCCCCTGGAATAATACCATTTTGCCTCTTTCCTCCTCTTATTCTCTGGATTTTGGATTTACAACTAAAATCAACATATTCAGCTATGGACTGAGGACTTTCCCATCTTCTGGAAATACCAAAGACTTTACAAGCCAGCAGTCCATAACATCACTGCTATTACCCTGATATAAGAACATTGTCATTATTGTATGTATAGGACCTATTAACCATGTTAACTCTCTTCTCCTTTTCTTTATTAATAAATCTTTAGTTTTTAGTTACTAAAGTGTTGGCAGCAGCTTGATTATTGGGTAAGATCTGAGTGATATATTGACCTGGAGCTGTGGCTGATCTCTTGAGATCAGAAGAACCCTTTGTTTGATTAAACTGGTTTTCAGTAACCACTCATCACAAAGTATGGTGTCTGGGTGGTGAGATAAGGGCTGGAATGCCCAAGCAGACTGCATTTTTGACTTCTTTTTAATCAATGTGGTGAGACAGAAGTTTACTTTTGTTACTGTTTGGCGTAATCTAATGATAGAATAACCACCGGTGTGGGGTGAGTCTGCCCTATTTGTCAGCAGTTTGTCCCGAATCTGGCATTCTCAACTGTGACCCATTGGGGCACGGTGACAGTAAGATATCTACCCTTGCTGATTCAAAAATGTCTAACATTAGTAGCTTCTGTTTAACATCCTCCCACAATATTAGTGGAGTGGAGAGCTTTATCATCATCATATGATGAGACTATAGTGTCTGGTTTATTCCCAAACACATAATAGAAAAAAATATTGAACACCTCTGCCTTTTCTGCATTATTAATTATAGTTCTACCATTTACATCTAGTAATGGGCCAATATCATTGTTAGGATTGTTTTTTCTTCCTAATATATTTAAAGAGCTTCTGATTGTCTTTTTGTCCCCTTGCTTTCCTTATCAATTTTCTATATTTCCTAAATAATGATTTATATGCATTACTATCAACTGCCCCTTTCTTCCATTTGTTATATATTTACTTCATTTTATTTTTTTATAGCTGTCTTCACTGCCCCACTAAACCAGGTTGTTTTTTTAACCAACAGAGCCTTCTTCCTCAGTTGTGGGATTGTGGCTTTTGGGGCCTCTAGTAAGGCATTCATAAATTATTCCCAATTATCATTCACATTTTTCTGATTACTTTTTTCCCTCCAACTGTTTTGGCCCATAATAGTTTTTTAGTTGTGTACAACTGGCCCTATTAAAGCACCAAGTATATATATTACCGATATGGATTTCATTCTGCTTGCATATTATAAATGTCATCAAGTCATGATTATCTACCATTAAGTTTAGTTCTGTGTTCAGTTTCTCTTTATCTGTTAAGACAAGTTCTAATAAAGAATTCTGCTGTCTGGAACACTTTTTGAGTTAGGAAATTGGCAACTATAATGTTTAGAAATTGCAAGGATGTTTTAGTACTAGCAACTAGAGACCTCCAGCATCTGTCACTCAAATTGGAGTCCCCCATGATCAAACAGCTTTCTTTTCCTGTGTAAGGAGGTGGTCATCCTGTTCTCTAGTGGTAGGCTTGTCTGTAGCAGACATCATTTAATACCCCATCCTGAGCTTTATCTGTTACCAATCTGTTACATTGATCCATAAGAGTTCAAGATCATTTTCTTTCAAGTTGTCAGTGACTTGTAAACCAGTTATGCCATTTTTGACATAGAGTTCCACTCCTTCCCTTTCCACCCCTTTTCCCACTCAATGCTTCCTAAATGGTTTATAACAATTGATTTTGACATTCCAATTTGAGAATAGGTCCACTAAGATTCCTGTTCTTCTTGTTTGTTACCCAGGCTCATAGCATTAGTGTATAGGCAATTCAAGAATTTCTTCTTTTCATGTCCTTTGGTTTCTTGATTAATTTCATTCTCACTATCTTGTTTCTTGAATTCAGTGTTCATATCTTTCTTCTTTTTTTCCTACCCTTTTGCTGTTAGTTTAACACCTGCCCCATTACTCTAGCCAGCCTGTCTTCAAGGAGGGTGGTCCCCCTTCTACTGAGGTGAAGGCTATCAAAATTATATAGCCCCTCTCCCTATAGAATGTCCCACAATACCAAAACACTCAAGTATAGACCATTTACCTAGCCAGGGGTTCACTTCCAGAATATTCTGTCTTCCTTCTCTTGTGTGAGTAATTCTCCAGTTGACGATTCTCTTGATTAAACATTTTTAGGCATCTAGTTAGGGAGCAGAGACATGTGAGGAACTGTCCCAGATTGAGGTATGTAGTAGGTCCTAGCCGGGGCTCGACCCTTCCGGACAGGAGGGGAGCCACACCGACTCACTACTGTGGGAACAAGCAGTCAGTTAGTCCTGAAACTCCGGCTCTTTAGTGCCGAGTCGGAGCAACCACAGTTAAAGCTCAGACCCTTGACTGCAGGGGCTGAGCGAGCAAATAGATCAGAGCCCAGGCCCTGGATCAGGGCGGGGCAAACACAGTTAGCTCAGGCCCTTGGTTGCAGGGGCTGAGCGAGCAGGCAGTCAGAGCCCAGGCCCTGGATCAGGGCGGGGCAACACAGTTAGCTCAGGCCCTTGGTTGCAGGGGCTGAGCGAGCAGACAGTTCAGAGCCCAGGCCCTGGATCAGGGCGGGGCAAACACAGTTAGCTCAGGCCCTTGGTTGCAGGGGCTGAGCGAGCAGACAGTTCAGAGCCCAGGCCCTGGATCAGGGCGGGGCAAACACAGTTAGCTCAGGCCCTTGGTTGCAGGGGCTGAGCGAGCAGACAGTTCAGAGCCCAGGCCCTGGATCAGGGCGGGGCAAACACAGTTAGCTCAGGCCCTTGGTTGCAGGGGCTGAGCGAGCAGACAGTTCAAAGCCCAGGCCCTGGATCAGGGCGGGGCAACACAGTTAGCTCGGGCCCTTGTTTGCAGGGGCTGAGCGAGCAAATAGTTCAAAGCCCCGGCCCTGGATCAGGGCGGGGCAAACACAGTTAGGCTCAGGCCCTTGTTGCAGGGGCTGAGCGAGCAAATAGTTCAAAGCCCCGGCCCTGGATCAGGGCGGGGCAAACACAGTTAGGCTCAGGCCCTTGTTGCAGGGGCTGAGCGAGCAAATAGTTCAAATAGGGTATGCCTAGGCTTCTGTAGCCGAGCGTTGGGTGAGGGGGAAGCCTGCCACCCGTGCGGAGGGTGGCAGGGGGGAACGCAGGCCCACCCACTCCACTGCGTTCCAGCCCGGGGCCCTAACAGCGGTTGCTGCCGCTGCTGGTCAGTGGGGTATCCAGACCGCAACACACTGACATAGGCTCACACTCAGTTGCAGCCGGACCGGGGTCGGCTACCCCCAGGCTACTTCCGTGATCCCCCTCAAAGCCTACCTCGTTCGTTGCGCCGGGATCGGGCCAGTCCACCTGCATGGGCTCCTCTCTGCCCGGGCTCGGCGGCAAGTCTGGTAGCTCTGCTGGGAAGTCTGGCCAATGGTCCTCAGGCGGCTCCTCTAGATAGCAGCAGGGGCGAAGGGGTTCGGGTCCAGTCTCACCCTCAGGGTTAGTGGGGTGCGGTTCCCAGGGATTCTCCCAGTAGCGGGCGTGAACGGGCTCCGGCGGCTCCTCCTCGTAGTGGGCCCGGGGTAGCTCAGGCCAGCTAGGGTCCAGGCCTCGGTCTTCAACGGTCTCCTGGCCGGGAGCTCCCGGCCGCACGTCTGCTCCCTCCGGTGGCTGGCCGCCGACTGAGCTCTGGCGGCCGGCCTTTATACTTCCTGTCCCGCCCCTTGACTTCCAGGGGGCGGGGACAGGCGGTGGTGGTCCCACCCACTCTGGTGCCTGCACGTGGGCTCCCTCTTCCGGGCAGGAGGGGAGCCACACCGACTCACTACAAGGTATCATTAAGAGGAGGTTTTGGAACAAATTGATAAATTAAACAGCAATAAGTCACCAGGACCAGATGTTATTCACCCAAGAGTTCTGAAGGAACTCAAATGTGAAATTGCAGAACTACTATCATTTAAATCAGCTTCTGTACCAGATGAATGGAGGATAGCTAATGTGATGCCAATTTTTAAAAAGGGCTCCAGAGGTGATCCTGGCAATTACAGGCCTGTAAACCTGACTTCTGTACCGGGCAAACTGGTTGAAACTATAATTAAGGACAATATTGTCAGACATATGGATGAACATAATTTCTTGAGGAAGAGTCAACATGGTTTTAATAAAGGGAAATCATGCCTCACCAATCTACTGGAATTCTTTGAGGTCATCAACAAGCACGCGGACCAAGGGGATCCAGTGGCTATAGTATACTTAGATTTTCAAGAAGCCTTTGACAAAGTCCCTCACCAAAGGCTCTTATGCAAACTAAGCTGCCACGGGATAAGCGGGAAGGTGCTCTCATGGATTGGTAACTGGTTAAAAGAGAGGAAACAAAGGGTAGGTATAAATGGTCAGTTTTCAGAATGGAGAGAGATAAATAGTAGTTTCCCGCAGGGGTCTGTTCTGGTACCAGTCCTATTCAACATATTCACAAATGATCTGGAAAAAGGGATAAAGAGTGAGGTGGCAAAATTTGCAGATGATACAAAATTACTAAAGATAGTTAAGACCCAGGCAGACTGTGAAGCGCTACAAAAGAATCTCTCAAAACTGGGTGACTGGGCAACAAAATGTCAGATGAAATTTAATGTTGATAAATAGCAAAGTAATGCACAGTGGATAGCATAATCCCAACTATATATATATATATATATATATAAAATGATGGGGTTGAAATTAGCTGTTACCACTCAAGAAAGAGATTTTGGAGTCACTGTGAATAGTTCTCTGAAAATATCCACTCAAAGTGCAGTGACAGTCAAAAAAGCAAAGAGAATGCTGGGAATAATTAAGAAAGGGATAGATAAAGGACAGAAAATATCATGTTGCCTCTATATAAATGCATGGTACGCCCACATCTTGAATACTGTGTGCAGATGTGGTCGCCCCATCTCAATAAAGATCTATTGGAATTGGAAAAGCTTCAGAAAAAGGCAACAAAAATGATTAGGGGTATGGAACGACTTCGTTATGGGGAGAGATTAATAAGACTAAGACTTTGCAGCTTGGAAAAGACATGACTTGGGGGGATATGACAGAGCTCTATAAAATCATGATTGGTGTAGAAAAAGTAGATAAGGAAGTGTTTTTTACCACTTCTCATAACACAAGAACTAGAGGTAACCAAACGAAAATATTTTTCCCAGGATAGAGTTGTTACTTTTCTTGTGAAATAATGTCTTCAGTCTTGGTCTTCAGACATTTTATCATAATCTCAGTAAATACTTACCTTTGGGACACTATTTTATCATGATTGCCCTTACAACTAGTTACTATTTATAATACTGAGTATGTGTAGTTGTTTTATGCAAAGTTATAGCCATGCTGCTCCCAGGATATTAAAGAGATGGGGTGAATGAGGAAATATCTTTTATTGGACCAACTTGTCTCTCTCATCAACAAAAGTTGGTCCAATAAAAGATTTTACCTCACCCACCTTGTCTATTTGTAGTTGTGACAATTTCGCTCATTGGATATAGCCATGCTATTGAACAGCCAGTGACAACAACGGAAACTCGGTCCATCTCCTTCTTCCATCAAACAAACTGCAAGAAGAAGAAGCTGTTAGAGCAGGGGTCGGCGACCTCTGGTATGCGGCTCACCAGAGTAAGCACCCTGGCGGGCCGGGCCAGTTTGTTTACTTTCTGCGTCGGCAGGTTTGGCTGATCGCAGCTCCCACTGGCCGTGGTTCGTCGTCCCAGGCCAATGGGGGCTGCAGGAAGTGGCGCAGGCGAGGGATGGTAAACAACCTGGCCCAGCCCGCCAGGGTGCTTACCCTGGTGAGCCACGTGCCAGAGGTTGCCAACCTTTGAACTATGTCTATGCTGTGCACTATCCTAATGATGAAGGCAACACGCCCAGAAAAACTCATTTTGTACCTATCTCATGTCCAAAAGGAAACATTTCAATAAATGGACTGTGGAATTATTCTGTCCATCATCCAAAACCAGCTCAAATTAAGTACAATGCATAAGTCTTTGCAGGCTAGATTGGAGTCACAGTTTGGATACAAAGAGCAATATTTGTAGATTCAATCAGCCCAAGGAAACTGTTATTTAGGAGATATTTGAAAGCATAAAAATTGAAACAGTACTAATTGAAATGGTTTGCTGCATTGGCCTAACATCTAAATTGCCTTTCTTACTTTTATATACATATGGGGCAAGTCCCTTTACAGAGTCCCCCAAATGCACTCTCTTTCAGTAGACATAGCATCCAAATGCCTGTGCGACCACCTCAGTAGAAAAAAACACCTTCCTCCTTCGTAAAAGAAAAATCATAGTTGGATTCAACACAGATGTTATATTATATGTTGCTGGGGCCATTAGCAGGTTTCCAACTACCCTGCACATGCTCAAAGAACTATATAAAGCAAAAGCTTCCAATACTAACCCTCCTTTCAAATGGAAAGCATATGGGAGGCAGTGGTAATCCAAAGGCTACTGAAGTCAATGGGGAAAAAAATCCCATTAGCATCTTTGGATCAAACCCATGGTGTACAATGAAAAATTATCCATGTGTTTTTTGGTTTCCCCTCAGTTGGACCTGAGAAGATAAGAAAAGTTGTGTCTAGGACAGGGGTCGGCAACCTCTGGCACGTGGCTCGTCAGGGTAAGCCCCCTGGCAGGCCGGGCCAGTTTGTTTACCTGTCGCGTCTGCAGGTTTGGCCGATCGCAGCTCCCACTGGCTGCGGTTCGCCGTCACAGGCCAATGGGGGCTGCGGGAAGTGGCGCGGGCGAAGGATGTGCTGGCCGCGGCTTCCCGCCGCCCCCATTGACCTGGGACGGCGAACCGTGGCCAGTGGGAGCCGCAATCGGCTGAACCTGTTGATGTGGCAGGTAAACAAACTGGCCCGGCCCGCCAGAGGGCTTACCCTGATGAGCTGCATGTCAGAGGTTGCCGACCCCTGTGTTAGAGGCATAAGAGTTCAGATGTTTGCAATGCATGTTATGCCTCTTGCAGCAGCTGTTCTTTGAATCCCCAGAATATACCATGTTCATCTAAACCCTAAATCTGAACAGCAGATACTGGGGGGAAAAGCAATACACGTCTGAACCCCCCAAAGGGTAGAAAAAAGTAGAAAATATTACTAGAGAATAAAACAAAAGTGAAGTGTGGGACTGATCAATCTGCAGGACCACTTGTGTCTCTTATTAGGAAATCCTCTCAAAAACAAAAATCAACCCCTCATATGAAAAACTGGGAAAAAGTCCTGCACAGTTCCTTCAAAGGATATTTTTCATCTTTGAAACAAAAACGGGATGTGGGGTAAACCTGAAACCCATTTTGCCACACCAAGAACTATGTGCCATCCACAAGAAATGCATCCATGACAATGTGCTACCGATGGATTTTCTGATGCCATCAAACTACATCTAGATTTAGAGCTGTGCAAAATTATTAATGTCCACTTGATCTTGATCCTAAGCCCATTCAGATGAGTGGGACTTTTGCCATTGACTTCAGTATGCTTTAGATCAGGGCCTTAGAATGTTCTTATACAACAACAGTGGTTCCTGAAATTTGCGTTTTTTTCACAGATCTATGAACATATGATCCTTTTACTTTCTTTTGCTATGGTGAGAATTTATACACACAATTCTAATGAACACAATGCTCTCCCTTTTTCTCCCAGTATTCAGTTGTGTTTGAAAAAATTATGTTTGGAAAATAAAATAAAATCAAGAGCAAAAAGGTTAGATAGAAAAAATTGATTGATTTTGTTAAGAGACTCATTAACTAAACTGAATTGAACAGGATCTATTTTTCATAAACCCATGTTGATTTGCATTAATTACATTACCCGCCCTTAATTCTTTATTAATTGAGTCCTAGATCAGCCTCTCCAATATCTTGCATGGGATCAATAATTTAAATTGCACAATCAAGTGGGAGGCGGAGAATTTAAATTGATTCCCGGTTCCATAGAAATTCTATCCACATCACAGATTTTTAATCAGGATATATATCAAATTTCACATATTATGTAATCAAAGAATACTTCCACTGCTTGATTACATTCTGCAGTGGTGATAATGGTGGAATAAGTAGCCATATACACAACTTGACCCTTTTTTAGAGGGTGGGTGCACATTTTGAAAATCAGGCTACTTTAAGTTGTCTCAAACTCAGCACTTATAAACAAGCCACCCCAAATCACTAGCCACTTGTGAAAAATTAGACCAAGAGCTTTTATACAGTAAACAAAAGTTAAATAATTTGTAGCAGGTGGAATCGCTTTGTTTTGTTTTAGGAGTACTTCTTTTTGCGGATACAGACTAACACGGCTGTTACTCTGAAATTTGTTTTGTTTTGTAATTTAATTGCAAATAACATGCTACACAGTTTGGAGGAGGAAACAAAATCTAATAATGAGACAGAGCTGGGATAGAAGAGAAGCAACAGTAAGTCTAAAAGCACTTAGCTTATTATGAAGGAAGACTGACATTAGGAATGACAACAAATAATCTTTCAATGAACCGTTCTGGAAGATATCCCAAAATGCCAAGTGCTATATGGGTAAAACACCACCTCCATGATAGCAGTATATTGGTTAGCACGCCTCTATTCATGCAACCTGCTATTTCTACTTTGGCATATTATTTCATTTGCTTATCATAAAGGAGTAGAAAAAGATAGGAAGAGCAGAGATCCACCAATGACTTCTGCAGTTGGAAAGAGTAAATAATGTGGTAAATGCCCTTCTGGCCCTAATGGTTGATTCATGGACTTATATTTTCCCACTGGTCCTTCATGGAACTCATAAAATCCTGTCTCATACTCATAACAAAATTCTGACCTTTTTTAATTGGCTCTGAGAGTGCCCTGTTAATCCCATCTCAAGTACTGTATATGATTTCAGAAACTTTTTTTTCTGACCAGTGAGAAAAGATTGTGGATCTAGTTGCTTTAAAGCAGTGGTTCTCATCCAAGGTACATGTACCCCTGGGGGTATGCAGAGGTCTTCCAGGGAGTATATGAGCTCATCTAGATATTTACCTAGTTTTAATACAGAAAAAATACTAGCGAAGTCAGTACAAACTAAAATTTCACAGACACAATGACTTGTTTGTACTGCCCTATATACTATACACTGAAATGTAAGTACAATATTTATATTCCAACTGATTTATTTTATAATTATATTGTAAAAATAAGAAAGTAAGCAATTTTTCAGTAATAGTGTGCCATGATACTTTTGTATTTTTATGTCTGATTTTGTAAGCAAATTGTTTTTAAGTTAGGTGAAAGTTGGTGGTACGCATGACAAATTATCTCTTGAAAGGGGTACAGTTGTCTGGAATAGTTCAGAGCCACTGCTTTAAAGGACTTGAAGTACATGGCACTCATTTCCAGGCCTTTAAAAAGGAATCTAGTTAAATAAAAATATGTTTGACAATTGCTGTAGTAATACTCAAGACAGACACTATATAACACTTTTCATTCTAACTACTAAACTGAAACTAAATTGGGAGGACTGGTAGATACACTGGAGGGTAGGGAAAGGATACAGAGGAACCTAGAAAAATTAGAGGATTGTGCTGTGACGGGTTGGATCACAGAAACCCCCTTGGGAGCTGCCACCCGATGTGCAAAGACTACCCCTGCTTCTGCTTTCCCTGCCAGCTTAGGACTCCAGCACCCTGTCTTGCTGAGCCAGACACTCCCGTCTGGCTCCAGACACAGATTCAGGGTCTGAATCTCCTGTCCCAAAGCTGCAAGTTTACCTGAAAACAGCTCACAGTAGAGTGCTTGTTTTTAGCACTTAGATGCCCAACTCCCAGTGGGGTCTAAACCCAGATAAATTTGTTTTACCCTGTATAAAGCTTATGCAGGGCAAACTCATAAATTGTTTGCCCTCTATAACACTGATAGAGAGATATGCACAGTTGTTTGCTCCCCCAGGTATTAATACATACTCTGAGTAAATTACTAAATAAAAAGTGATTTTATTAAATACAGACAGTAGGATTTAAGTGGTTCAAAGTAGTAACAGACAGAACAAAGTAAGTCACCAAGCAAAATAAAATAAAATGCGCAAATCTATGCCTAATCAAACTAAATACAGATAATCTCACCCTCAGAGATGTTTCAGTAAGTTTTTCTCAGACTGGACACCTTCCAGGCCTGGGCACAATTCTTTCCCCTGGTAAAGCTCTTGTTGCAGCTCAGGTGGTAGCTAGGGGATTCTTCATGATGGCTTCTCCCCCTCTCTGTTCTCTTCCCCCCTTTATATATCTTTTGCATAAGGCGGAAACTCTTTGTCTCTCTGGGTTTCCACCCCCACCTCACTGGAAAAGCACCAGGTTAAAGATGGATTCCAGTTCAGGTGACATGATCACATGTCACTGCAAGACTTCATTACTCACTTGCCAGCACACACATATACAGGAAAACTTACAGGTAAATACAGCCATTTGCAGACAATGGAAGTCATCAAGATTTCAAACCATCATTAATGGTTCACACTTTACACAATTACAATAGGCCCTCAGAGTTACATTTTATATTTCTAGTTTTGGATACAAGAGTGGTACATTTATACAAATCAGATGATCATACTCAGTAGATTATAAGCTTTGTAATGATACCTTACAAGAGACCTTTTGCATGAAGCATATCCCAGTTACGTTACATTCACTTATTACCGTATTTTCTCTAAAACCATCTCAGTTACATTATATTGACTTATTATCAAGTTTTTATAAAACCATATAGACTGCACAACGTCACATGTGCCAAAAGAAATCTCATGAGGTTCAACAAGGACAAGTGCAGAGTCCTGTACTTAGGATGGAAAAATCCCATGCACTGCTACAGACTAGGGACCAAATGGCTAGGCAGCAGTTCTGCAGAAAAGGACCTGGGGTTACAGTGGACGAGAAGCTGGAGATGAGTCAACAGTGTGCCCTTGTTGCCAAGAAGGCTAATGGCATTTTGGGCTGTATAAGTAGGGGCATTGCCAGCAGATCGAGGGACATGATCATTCCCCTATATTCGACATTGGTGAGGCTTCATCTGGAGTACTGTGTCCAGTTTTGGGTCCCACACTACAAGGAGGATGTGGGAAAATTGGAAAGAGTCCAGAGGAGGGCAACAAAAATAATTGGGAGGCTGGAGCACATGACTTATGAGGAGAGGCTGAGGGAACTGGGATTGTTTTGTCTGCAGAAGAGAAGAATGAGGGGGGATTTGATAGCTGCTTTCAACTACCTGAAAGGGGATTCCAAAGAGGATGGATCTAGACTGTTCTCAGTGGTAGCAAATGACAGAACAAGGAATAATGGTCTCAAGTTACAGTGGGGGAGGTTTAGATTGCATATTAGGAAAAACTTTTTCACTAGGAGGGTGGTAAAGCACTGGAATGGGTTATGTAGGGAGGTGGTGAAATCTCCTTCCTTAGAAGTTTTTAAGATCAGGCTTAACAAAGCCCTGGCTGGGATGATTTAGTTGGGGATTGGTCCTGCTTTGAGCAGGGGGTTGGCCTAGATCACCTCCCGAGGCCCTTTCCAACCCTGATATTCTATGATTCTATGATTCACACCCCTGTGAGGTACTGTCATTAAGTTAGTAGTATTGATGCAATTTTACAGAGGGTTTAAGTGAGTTGCCCAGGATTATCAGTGGAAGCAGAGTTAGAGCTGGAGTTGAGGTTTGGTACTACTACTGGAAACTATTGGATTGCCTACTTTCATGGTGTGTTGTGTGTGTGTGTGCAAACATTTCCTTTCATCCCAATCCACATCCCCTGAGTTTTTAAATTGAGTTCTAGGTTCCAACAACTCCAAAAACTCTAAGCAAAACTCAGTAGAAATCATTGATATTCACCCAATGTTTTGTTAAACCCATCAGGCACTACAAATGTTACATGATTTTGATGCAAGACAATACACCTGTCCAGATTCACACAGGCCCAAGTGCATGTGAAAGGCACATGAATCTTTCAACAAATCTTGTCTGAGTTTCAAGTTTGTAATGAGACACAATGCCAGGTGACTTCAACTTTGTTCAGGGTTTTGCTGTGAATATTTGCATAAGCATTTCTCAAGAGTTCCTGACTTCCAGTCCTGTGCTAAGACAGCTCTCATCTATCTCTCTTTATAAAAAGTTATCCTTGTCCTGAAAAGATTGAAAATCAAATGCTACTTGATGTCCCTACATCTCAAAAATTCCTTGCTTGTTATTACCACTGTATGGCGCATGAAATGTAAAGACAAGTTCTGCCCCAGAGACTTATAATGTAAAAGACAGACACAAGAAATGCAGAGGATTGATAGGGATTTTTAAAAATCATTAGAATTCAGTCCTAAAAAGTCAGCTGTAATATCCAGGTGTTTCACAAGAGTTAGATTGTGGGCATAGGCAAAATAAATTGGTATCATGGAGGGAGTTGAATGAGGAGGGTGTACGTTCTTGCTGCGCTGGGACTGGAAAGTTGTTCCATGCTTAGTACTACCATGGAAGAAGGCACAGAAATGGAAATGGAAGATGGAAATGAGCAGGGCATTGAGGCTGGCATCACTGGACTGGAATTCAGGATGTAGGGGATGCAATTAAAAATGAGATCTGAGAAGGGTCAGGGAAGAGTTGTGGAGGGCCTTGACAGCAAGGACTAAGTGTTTAATCTTGAAGCCATGGGCAAAAGGGAGCCAGTTGAAATGCCTCTCAACTTTGTCTCATCACAAAGAACATCACTCATGCTAAAGCCAAATGTACCTCTGTCTCACATAAATCTTGTTTCCTCACAGCTGGTTGCTTTGAATTAATAACACTATTTGTCACCCATTGTAAAGTCCAATGTCACACAACTGGGCTTTGGCAAGATGAAATTTTTGCTTGCAGACCAAGCAACAGGGCATAATAGCTATATGAATTCCAAACCAGACATGCTCATATGGTAAGGGTGACCAGATGTCCTAATTTTACAGGGACAGTCCCGATATTCGGGGCTTGGTCTTCTATATGCATCTATTATCCCCTACCCCTGCCCTGATTTTTCACACTTGCTATCTGGTCACCCTATCATATGCTACCAAAAAAAGCTTTACAATTCATGTAGATTTGTTTTAGTAGAGGTGGATATTTGAAAGCACAAGGAGCAAATTGAATGAAATATTCAGCCATTTCGTTTTTAATATCTCTCTGTGAGTGTGTGTATATATGTATATTTGTATCACTGCTGTTATAGCCTCCATTAAAATTAAACATTACAGAAGAGGGAAGAAAACAATGACTTCTTTTAAAGAAAAATGTCAATTTGTTAGCCCAAGACACAATCAAATACTCTGTCTGCTATCTGGATTGGTGATGTGGTATGTGTGGCATTTTCCTGCCTTTCATTGCTTTGTCTAAATATAACAAACTTTGGGAGTGATTCTAATATAATTTGTGGTCTCTTATATCTATATCTATATATATATATATATATATATATATAATGTGTTCTTAAAACATTGTTTCCCAAATTTCTTTGCCCTGCAGATTGTCTAATCTTGCTGACATAATTCCTACACATCATCCTATCACTTTGCTTGAAAGAAACATGGGAAGTTTCCCACCTAGATCACAAAATAGAGTTATATATTTTTATATATCAGACCATCATTGATATATGGTAGTTATCCATCCATCTAAGTATTAATTATACAGTGACACTCCACAGAGCATTTGTGGTTTATATATCCTGGGGGACGTGATCTAAAGAGAATATTAAACATACAGTTTATTTTAATAAAGAGATATTTTAATACAGCCTAAGGCTACATCTACACTACAGGGGGGGGGTCGATTTAAGATACGCAAATTCAGCTACGTGAATAGCGTAGCTGAATTCGACGTATCGCAGCCGACTTACCCCGCTGTGAGGACGGCGGCAAAATCGACCTTTGCGGCTTCCCGTCGAGGGCGCTTACTCCCACCTCCACTGGTGGAGTAAGAGCATCGATTCAGGGATCAATTGTCGCGTCCCGATGGGACGCGATAAATCGATCCCCGAGAGGTCGATTTCTACCCGCCAATGCAGGCGGGTAGTGTAGACCCAGCCTAAGATAGTAAAAGTAGGCCTAGTTTCATTTAGGAGCTACACTACTAAAAATAGTTTCTAGTACTATCATAATTCCATTGCTCTACTTGAAAATTAAAGGTCAGACTGGAGTGGAAAAAATGTATATATTTGATATAATTGTATTAGGGTTTTAGTTTGTTAATTGAAGTTCATGACACACACCTGTGTGCTCATTTCCTTTGGTGTGAACATACCCTAGAATACAACATGAATCCAGGAAAAGTAGGAGTGTGACTCTATCTGTATTTGCATAACAGGTATGGTCGTGAGCTCAGTCCTGCTTATATTAATTTCATTCATAAACACTATTACAGTAGCTGAGGAGAGACAAAAATGCTATGAGACTTTTCTGCTAAACCCTGTTTTGTTACTTTCTCTTCCCACCCCACTGAAATTGTTTGTCTAGTGTCACCTGTCACCTGGAGCAAAATTTTGAAAAGTGCCTAAATGATTTAAATGGGACTTAGGCTCCTAAATCACTTATGTACTTTTGAAAGTGATTATAAGATCTCTTTGGAATGGACTTTGTCCAAGATATTCAAAGGTAGTTAGGTGCCTAGATCCCATTTATCCTCAAAGGTATTAGGCTCCTAATTCCCATTGATTGATTTTGGTGCCTTTATGGATATGGGCAGTCCCTAACTAAGTAGGATCCTGATCCCTGATTTGGGTTCTTAGATGGCATCATACTATTACTAAAACTAAAATTATCATTATTATTGTCATCATCATGAATACTGGGAAAATATAATAGTATATTTTGTTCTTGAGTTTTTATGACTGTTTTTAAATTAGATTAATTGGGTTGTCTTTCTTAAACTAGATATTTCCATAAATGTTGTTATGAGTGCAAATTTCTGGAGCATTTCCTTTGTGGCGGTAGAGCTGTGTGAGTTTATTACTCTAAGGGTATCCTCTATGCACCCCTTGAAGTCCTTATGAACCCATTTTTCCTCTCATTTACCTTCTGCTGATAGGTTGAAGAGGACTAGATGATAGTCCTTTCACAGACTGTCAACTGTGCTCCTGGGGTCTGATCCAACTTGCACTGAAGTCAGCAGGAGACTTTCCCATGATTTCAACAGTAGTTGGATTGTACCCATAGGATCCAATCCATCACATGAATAAATAAGTAGCTCCTTATAGCTTCAGTGGAATTACTCATGTAAGTTTGTTCACACATGTATTTGCAGAAGCGGGGATGTTCACTGGCTACATGTACTGTATAATGTGAAGCTCTGCTTAGGAGTTAAAAACATTGATCTGTACAAGTTCTCCTTCGCTACTGCTTTAGTATTGGGAATAGAACCTAGTTTTCCCAAAGGCAGTACAGAGCATGCCACTTAGCCACAGGACTAAACTGGACACTTAGCTTCTAAGTTTTAAGTTTTGGGTTTATTTTTTTAGTTTGTAAAGGTATATTAATTTTCCTAATAAGGACTGAAAGTTAAATGCAGGTGAAGCACAATGGAAAACTGTGGCTAGACCAGCAACTTTGATTTCAAAGACAACTTTTATTCTTTAATAGTTCTATGTAAGCAGGGAGTATTCATTACAGGTAGTGAGGTACAGAAGGAAGTTTCCATCCTGTGTGCAATCATAGTGTGTATACATGTATATTTTAATATTTATTAAAAAACAGGCCATATTTGTACTTCATGGTGGCAAAGTTTAGTGCATGTCTTTCAGGATTCACATGAACAAGACCAATATAAGACTGCAGTTGAGATTTGCCTACTCAATGGATTCAATACAGCAGGAAACCAATTTAAGGGGAAAATGCATTAAAAAAAAAAGCAATGAAGTTGGGGAGCTTGAGAATGAAATTTAGAAAACAATTTCTCATACAGTTCATCCTTGTGTCACTTCCTCCCTGGAGTGTCATGCAATGTTATAAAAAGTGTTGCTATAACAACACTAATTAATTTTAGCGGGATTTCATGGGTTACTGTAAAAAGCCAAACCACAGTAGTCCCATTCTATGTCATAGCTGGTTAGGTAAAAGAGAACTATATGATATTGAAATAGAAAGTAGTGCAGTAATTACTGAATAGGGCTGCCCAGGCCTGCCCTTGTCATGGCAACATATGCACACACCTCTCTTCATTATGAACATAAGGGTGACAATCAACAACAATGAAGCCTATACACATATTATTCAGTACATTACAGGATACATTGAAATAAAGGGTGAGGTTTATTCAACATAGTAAATCCCTTGTGGAGCTACATGACTTGAAAAATTATATCTGTCTATGTGCTCAGGCTTTTGCTTCACATAACTTGGAGAATTAGGGACTCCAGGAATTTTGAAATGAGTACTAAATCCACCCTCTGAAGAGTCTGAGAGAATACTATGAATAAGAAAGTGATAAATATCTGGAGAACTGTAAATAAACAAGTACTGCCAAATGCCCTAATCTTTCCCAGACACGTTAAAAGCTTTTCATCACTATGAAGATATTGCAGCAATTCTATTTTCCATATATTATTGACTCTCCAATTCCATTAATGACAGTACAAACTGTCACTCTAACTTCACCAAGACATAACCAATCTTCCTCATAAACAGTGTTCATGGCCTTCTGCCATAATATGGCTTTCTTGGAATCTTGAGGCGAGCTAGACAATTTTCTAAAATAACAGTTTTCTTTTGAAAAGTTTGCAAACACTATTTTGCCCCTTCATTATCAAATGCACAGCTTGGAAATAGTTTAAATTATAAACTCCAAAATTATTTTGTCATGCTGGTGTCACTGAGGATGAGGCTTTTGAGCAGTTATGGAGAGTAGGAATAATAGTAGAGTTATTAAATATTGATAATGAGTACATTAGGGTATGTGCATGGCACATTTTACTGTATACTGTATATGTGGTCCAATGTAGATCTTAGTAAAGAGTCCAAACTTCATATGCAAAGGCTGTAGGCAAAGCCTCATGTCAGAGCTGCCATGCAAATTGTGTCTGAAGACATAGTCTGTGACCTTTGTGTACAATAAGTCAGCGCTGTTGTGCCATATAGACATCAAAAACACAGAGATGTTCTTCCAAAATCTTTTTTAAAATTGAAGAAATTCTCATGCAAAAAGCTTTGTTAACCTGGAGTCATGTTACAAAGGCTTTTCTAGCTGGATAACTTTTCTCACCAGCATTTCTGTATGGTTATAATTCTAAGGGCAGGGCACTTAAGTTGATCGAACTTACATCACTCAGGGGTGTGAAACACCCTGCCCCCCACAAAAAAGACACAAGTTTCACACTATCCACACCGATGCTACGTCGGCAGCAGAGCGCCTCCCACAACATTGCTTACACCTCTCGCAGTGGTGGACGAATTATGCTGATGAGAGAGCAGAGTGTCGGCATAGCGTGTCTTCATCAGACATGCTACAGCAGCGCAGCTGCATGTAGTGCTCTAGTGTACACTTGCCCTAAATGTGCAGTAAGATCCAGGAAGAGCTAACCAAATGACGCCTAGTTGCAAGGCATGCTCAGAACAGGGGAAACAGAAAGACAGGATTCCAGGAGGATGTACACTTTTTTCAGATGTAGCATCCCATCTCATCACTCCCTTATTCTCCTCTCACACTAGTGTAGATGGGGAGAACCCCATCTAACTTATTATAGTGATTTAATGGTGTAGTGTAGAATCAGGCCTGCAATCTTGATCCTTTCCCTCTGTTTTACTTTATTATGGCTTTGAGGGAACACTAGGGACCAGGATGATCCACCTATCTATAACGTGTAGGAAAACAAACTTCATGAGCATGTGGGGGGGCTCCAATTTGAATGTCATATTCTGGAGGTCTGATCCTGCCAGTTCTAAAGCATTCTTGCATTTTCTAAACATTGAAGATAAGATTATAGATAAAAATTTCCTAAAGCAAAGAGTGTTGCAGCCAACACAGGGGAATTCTTTCTTAAAACTTGTCCTAACAGATAAAGAGAATATGATCAAAAAATTAATAGTAGATTAGGTACATATGAGTTGAAGAACCTTGCAATGTGCAAGCAGAATGAAGCCCAGCCCATTAATATAGATACTTGGTGCTTTAATAGGGCCAAGCTGAAAACAATTATGAGCCAAAAAGTTGGAAGGGAAAATGTAATCAGAAAAATGTGAATGATAATTGGGAATCATTTAAGGACACCTTACCAGAAGCCCCAAAAGCCACTATCCCACAACAGAGGAAGATGTCTGTGCTGGTTTAAAAAACAACAACAAAACTATAAATCTATGGCCAGCAGAGTTATGGACAATAAGAAGTAGTTTAAAAAAAAATAGGAACAAAAGGAATCCTAAGAATGGTATTGGTCCATTACTAAATAGAAATGGAAGAATCATCAATAATAATGGAGAAAATGAATACATGGTCAATAAATATTTCTGTTTTGTATTTGTGAAAAACAGATGATGTGATATCATATGATGATGGTTTATTGATGATGATGAAAATAGATGGAAATAGTAGATTTATCAATAACCATAGAATCATATAAGGGACCTCAAGAGGTCAATCTAGTCCTGTCCCCTGCACTCATGGCAGGACTAATTATTATCTAGACCATCCTTGACAGCTGTTTGTCTAACCTGCTCTAAAAAATCTCCAATGACTAATACCTCTCTAGGCAACATTTTCCAGTGTTTAACTACCCGAACAGCCAGGAAGTTTTTCCTAATGTCCAACCTAAACCTCCCTTGCTACAATTTAAGCCCATTGCTTCTTGTCCTGTCCTCAGAGGGTTAGGAGAACAATTTTTCTCCTTCCTCCTTGTAACAACCTTTTATGTACTTGAAAATTATTATGTCCACTCTCAGTCTTCTCTTATCCAAATTAAACAAACCCAGTGTTTTCAATCTTCCCTCATAGGTCATATTTTCTAGACCTTTAATCATTTTAGTTGCTCTTCACTGGACTTTCTCCAATTTGTCCACATCTTTCCCGAAATGTGGCGCCCAGAACTTGGCATGCTACTCCAGTTGTGGCCTAATCAGCATGGAGTAGAGCAGAAGAATTACTTGTGTCTTACAACACTCCTCCTAATATATCCCAGAAACATGTTTGCTTTTTTCCCCACAGTATTACACTGCTGACTCACATTTAGCTTGTGCTCCACTATGACCCCCAGATCCCTTTCCGCAGTATGCCTTCCTAGGTAGTGATTTCCCATTTTGTATGTGTGCAGCAGATTGTTTCTTCCTAAGTTGAGTACTTTGCATTTGTTCTTGTTGAATTTCATCTTGTTTACGTCAGACCATTTCTCCGGTTGGCCCAGATCATTTTGAATTTTAATCCTATCTTCCAAAGCATTTGCAACTCCTCCCAGCTTGGCATCCTCTGCAAATGTTATAAGTGTACTCTCTATGCTATTATGTAAATCACCAATGAAGATATTGAACAGAACCAGACCCAGAACTGGTCCCTGCAGGACTCCACTTGATATGCCCTTCCAACTTGACTGTGAACCACTGATAACTATTCTCTGGGAATAGTTTTCCAATGAGTTATGCACCCACCTTATAGTAGCTCCGTCTAGGTTGTATTTCCCTAATTTGTTTATGAAGTGTCATAAGACTGGAAGAAAGATAACATTGTGACATTTTTTAAAAAGGGTAAATGGGAGACTCAGGTAATTATAGGGCAGTCGGCCAAACATCAAGCCCAGGCACTATAATTTAGAGATTGATACGGAATTTAGTTAATAAATAATTAAAGGATAACATAATTAATGCAAATTAACATGGTTTTATGGCAAATCGATCCTGTCAAACTAACTTGATACCTACTTTTGATGAGATTACAAATTTGGTTATTTAAGATGTTTGACTTGGTACTGCATCACTTTTTTATTACAAAACTCGAACAAAATAAAATTCACATGGCCCACATTAAATGCATTAAAACTGGCTAACTGATAGGTCTCAACATGTGATTGTAAATGTGGAATCATCATTGAGCGGATGTGGGATGTTTCCAGTGGGGTTCAGCAGGGATCAGTTCTTAACCCTAATTCTATTCAACATTTTTATTAATTACCTCAAAAAAAAAAAAAAAAAAAAAAAACAACCCATAAAATCATCGCTAAAATTTTTTGCAGATGAACCAAAAATGGGGGGGTGCTAAATAACGATGAAGTGGGCTGTAACCCACAAAAGCTTATGCTCAAATAAATTTGTTAGTCTCTAAGGTGCCACAAGTACTCCTGTTCTTTTTAAAGACAGGTCACTGATTCAGAGCAATCTGTGTCACTTGGTTAATTGTTTGCAAGTCTACAATATGAATTTCAGTAGAGCTAAATGTAAATGTATACATTTAAGAAAAAAAATGTAGGCCATGCATACTGGATGGAGGACTATATCCTGGGAAACAGAGTCTCTGAAAAAAATTTGTGGGTTGTGGAGGATAATGAACTGAACATGAGCCCCCACTGTGATGCTGTGGCCAAAACAGCTAATTGCGTTCCTGGGATGCATAAACAGAAGAATCGTGAGTAGGAATTGAGAGGTTATTTTATCTCTGTATTTGACACTAGTTTGACTGCTGCTCAAATACTGTGTCCATTTCTGGTGCTTACAATTCAAGAGGGATGTTGGTAAATTGGAGAAGAGCCTCGAGAATGATTAAAGGATTAGAAAACATGCCTTTTAGAGGTAGACTCAAAGAGCTCAATCTTTATAGCTTTACAAAGAGAAGGTTAAGGGTGACAATTACAGTCTATAAATGTCAACATAGGGAACAAATATTTCAGCTCTTTAATTTATTAGAGAAGGTATAACATGATCCAATGGCTGGAAAGTGAAGCTAGACAAGTTCTTACTGGAAACAAGGTGTAAATTTTTGACAGCGGAAGTAATTAATCATTGGAACAATTTCCTAAGGGTTGTGGTGGATTCTCCATCACTCACAGTTTTTAAATCAAGTTTGGATATTTTGCTACAAGATATGGTCTAGGAATTATTTTTGGGAAGTGCTATGTCCTGTGTTATAGAGGATGTCAGACTAGATGATCACAGTGGTCCCTTCTGGTCTCTGTAATCTATGAATTTATGAATCAATGAGCAGAGTGATACAGTGAAAACATTTTGTCATTTTCACTAGTGTTAGCTGCGGATGTTTTTAAGAAATCACTAAAGTCAACCATGATAACAGAAACCTACTGAACATGGAAAGAGACCAATAGAAGGGATATATAAAACGTGTGTGGATTATTTGTAAAATCAAGGGGAAACAGTAAATAAAGTTATACAAGCTTGGTTTTTTTTTTGGGGGGGGGGGATTCTTTTTGCTTCTGTCATAATTTACTTTAATGTGCAGTATTTTTCTCTATCACTGGTTTATATTGGTCAGGCTATAATGTTTCTCTATTGACAATATTTTTCAACTTACAATACATTTAACAAAACCAGATTTGTTTGTCTGTTTAAAAATGATCAGTCTGAATTTCCTTCATTTCTCCTGTTGGAGGAGGTTGCTTGTTTTCAGGCAGGTGCTTTTCTTGGCAAGGATTGATGAGACCTGCTACAGCCAAGCAAGAAGCCATAGGTGACCAGTTTACCCTTCCCCAGTAGAGTACCAGCTGGCAATTGCCCCCATTCTGGGATGGCTTGTCCTTCTTTTCACCTTGTCATCAGGCCAAGATTGTACACTGTAGGAGTACAGGTAAGCATCTGCCTCTATAGTCATTGCCAACAGCTCTCCATTATCAGCTGCCAGGGGTGGTTCAAAGAATCGTGCATAACTTCCTCCAGATGCAGATCCTGAGTGTTTTATGTCTGCAACTAACCCTGCCTTTGCTGGGTGGGGACTCCCAAATGTAAAATAGTTTCCAGAGTTTCATCCCAGCTCACCATTAAACATAAAATGTGTTGGGGTGTCTTTTTTTATTGGTAGGCATTCCAGGGTGGACTTTGTACAAATGCTTCATTTAAATAATAGAAATATTTCCTCCGATGAGATAATCTCTTACAATGCAAAATTAAAGAGAAACTGTTAACTACATTGGCCATCCTTACAACTTGCCAGTTTTGCCTTTGATAAATCAATAAGGTTCCTGAACTCTCTGCACTGCCCCTTGTACTCACTCCACAATGTTCCTAAAATATGGAGGCAATTATTTAGTTATCCAAATTGTTCTGTGGGGCCATGATTTGGCAAGTAGATGAGCTAGTGCAGTCTCTCCTCTCATGGCTTCACACAGTCCCATTGACCCTGTGAGGGTCTGTACTTGTGCTTGGGGATGCCTTTGCAGGCTGGAGACTTTTGGCAAGATTTTAAAGGCAAATTTTAGGCAGCTACTGCTGTTTGAAAAAAACCCAGAAGCTGCAATCAGACATTCTCAATTCTCCCTTGTGCTTCTTGTGTCCCTCCCAATTCTCCCTGCTGGCTTTATCCCTCTGATGACTTAGGGCCTGGTATTTCAAACCTTGCTTAAGGGTATTCTCACATTAATAAGATTTCCAGGGTCAGCCTCATAGATCGAACCTCTCAGCAGAGGGGAAAAGCCTAATAGTCAAATTAAAATAATAATCTAATTAACCCTTACTTAATTTGTCTGCAGTGTGCCAACCACTCCTAAAAATAGAAGACAGCCCTTTAGGAGGAAAGGGAGCTGGAGAAAACATTGATGCAGGAAAAGGACCTGTGTCTCTATCAATGGAAAACCTCCCACAGATAAAGAAACTACATAACAGAGATCTCCCTCACAATACAGCGTAAAATATCCTGATCAACAACCTCATGGGTCTCATGAAAAATGTCAAAGAAACACTTTCCCATCGGAATGTGGGTTTTCATCAAAATTGAAATTTTCTGTGGGAAAAGGTAGATTTTGGCAGATTTTTCCATTGATAACATTGAAACAAAAACATTTCAATTCAACTTGGGTTGACATTAATCTCTGTCTGCCTGATCCATCAGAGTGCCTCTTGGGAGCTATAGTCCTGGGTCCCTCATGCCCCCCTTCTCCCTTGTGGGATCTGCTCCCCTGACAGATTATAATCCCATGATACACTATGATCTCTCCCTGTGTCTGAGCCACTGGGGTACTCCCTGATGGCCAAGGTCTGTGAACTGGAGTTTTTCAGTTTGCCAGTGTTCATTTCAACATTTCCAAACTGAAACTGGCTGTGATTTTGTGATTTCAACTTTCCATTCCACTGTGTGGGATGGGGGGAGAAATCCAAATGTCAAGATATTGGAATTTCCCAAGGGACGGAAATTCCATTTTTCTATTGGCTCTATCCAGCATGTGTTTAACTTGTGTTCTGATGTCAGCACTGAATGTTTGCTACTGTTCCTGCAGTAGTAGCTAACGTTTGTGCTGTACAGGGAGATTACTTTCTTGTGCGTAGTGTTTCCTTATCTGTTGGAGGAGAAAAAACATGTCTTGTCATTTTGGAAAGTTGTCACTGTAAGTAGAAATGATGTGTGGGCTTGAATATATGGTTAAGAGATGTCCCCAAACTTGGTACTGTTTTCTTGCTTCTCATATTATGGGGCGGATGACTTATTTTACCAACTTCAATCTTTTAAACAACATTATTGGTTATAAAAGCAGTTTTGTCTGCAGCACAATTAGAACGGTACTGTGTTACTAGGTTATGCAATATCTATTTTTATTTCCCTTTTGGTTAGATAGTTACGTTTGTCTTTTTTGTTAAAGCCTCACTAAGCTCTTATATATGCCAGATAATGAGCCTTTTTATTAGAGTGTCCCCAAACCTTTATCTCAACTTGTGTTTATTTCTTGTAAAAAAAGTCATTTGTGTGGATTGGTAGCCAGGTGCAATGTCTCAGCTGGAAATATTGAGAGAAGGGTATATTGCTCCCAACTAGACATTTCAGTTTGTTCCCAGGAGGACAAAAATGGAGTTTGGAAACAGCTGGTCTGTCTTTGTTACTTCTGTATTCCCTAGATCAATTGTTAGAGTTCTAACCACCTTCCATTTTCTGAGCTCTGCATAAGCTTTAGTCAATTGGGGACATAAAGCATCTATTATATTGGCCTTCTTGAGAATCATCTTTTGTATATTAATCACATTAGGGATAAAGAGGCAGAGGGATTCACTGTCTCTATTTTGTCCACTGGACCAGAGTAAAAATGTGGGCTGTCTAGCAGAGTTTTCTCTAACTACCCCATAGGCAGTGGGAGGAAGTATTACCTACCAGCAATGGTAGCCCAATGATAATGTATATCTCTGTGGTGACCTGGTCCCCTGCAAGAACATACTGTTCATTCCTACTTGGTTTGTGTAGTTCATAACACCCTCTACGAGTTAAATGGCATCCTCTGATGTGTATATGTCACTCCCAATGATGTAATTTGTCTCTAAAATGTTATTCCTAAAGGCTAGTAAATGATTCTTCTTTTAGCATCCTCTGAATAGAGTAGAAGATATCAGGTCTTGCTATATTATCTCTTCTTATTAAATAGAATGATAGGGAAATGATACAAGAGGCATTAACCAATATCATGTAACAGATGATTCTGATCTTTGTTACTCATACCCAGTTCTTGGCAGGCTGCTTAAAAGGAGACAAAGGAACATTACATTGGACAGTTTAGCCAGGCAACATTCCATGATATCAGCAGAGGTGGAGAGTGTGGCTAGTTACACTCCACAGGATGGATACCGGTGACTGGGGAGGAGAACAAATGTGTGTCACAAGAGCAGAAAGGCAGTGTTCAGACAAAGCCTGATGAAAGAAATGGCCATGGCAGGGAGGCACTGAATTACTTGAGTGAGGCACAGGATGAGTTGGTTTTTTTTGGCTTCTATACAAGTTTCAGATACATGGTGCCCTTGTGAAGGAAAGGGAACAGGAGAGAGATCACAAATGCAAAACACGATGCATAATAGGAATGAAGTGAGAAATTTTGAGTTGGGAAATGCTGCTCCTCCATCACATGATGTAGAGAGCATATTTTTCTCCATCTGTACCTCTGCTGGCCCTTTTTTTTGGTGGGGGGAGGAGGACAGGAAAGAAGTAGTGGGCTAAGAATAGCCTGTTTGTTTTGTTCCCTTAGTCTCTGAAGTGCCATCCCGATCCCTACATATTTGCTTGTTTTCATTATTCGTTTACTTAGTCATTATTGATATTACCATAGCACCAAGCTCCTAATAAGACAGGGTCCCCTTTATGATAGGTTCTATATAAAACAACATCCCCTGCCATGAAGAACTTACAGGCTACAGATCAGACAGACAAAGGGTGGGGGAAGGAAATGGGACATATCTTAGCTCATCAATCAGTTAAAGGGGGAAAAAAGCACATTAAAAAGTGTTTCTTTCTGAAAAGATTCTTGCCATTGCTTGAGTGTGAATTATTAGTGGCCTGACTTTTTGGACGCCGTATAAAAACCTGTTCCAGTTCCCATAGGCTGCCTCATTCTGGATGGATACTACCAGGAGGAAATATGAGTGCAGTCAGTAGCACCTGGGACAGATAGTAGCTGGTCTATGTTACAAAACTGTCCCATGTCTTGCTGTAGATTTTTGAATAAGACCTCCTGCACAGTATCTTTTCCAATGTTCTACTCTGGTTTTACGTTTGTTTTCCCTTTGTGGCAAGACTATACAAATGTTTATGTATTGTCAATTTACGTTTTGAAAAGGAAATAAACAGGTTTGCAATTGCTTTTTTAAAGAGTTTCTTTCATTACACAGATCATTAAAATAAAAATCTCCACCCCCACCCCGAAAAAACCTCATTTCCTTTTTCATAAGCAATTTTTAGCTGTTGATTGATATTAGGTTTTTGTATCTCCTAACACTATGTCTGGAAAAGGAAATTGTTGCTAATCTCAGGCCTGAGGGTTGTGGCTTTAAATATAGATATAGATATGCAAGCATACTCATCACTGAAAATCTGAGCAAAGACATTGGGATCGGGCCCGAAAGAAATATAGAAATGTGTTATACAACAGGACCATGGATAATCATTATCCCTTCAAGAGAATATCAAAGGGAGTTAGCGGGCAGTTGATGTATTGTGACTGCTAGGTACCATATCAAACACAGTTGTTTCACTGTTATCTTGTTCTCCCCCATCTCCTTGTTTTTTAGTATTCACCTATCATGTCTTGCCATAAGCTAAGCTCCCAATCCTGCCACTTGTTATGCCTGAGAACACTACTGACCTCAGTGGGGTTCCAGGCAGACACAAGTTCCCATCCATAGTGGAGCAATTGAAGGACCAGGGCCTAGGCTTGTAAGCCCTTGGCGATGGGGCTGGGGTTTTGTTTGTTTGTTTGTTTGTTTTTGGTTTGTTTGTTTGTTTTTGGTTTGTTTTGTTATATTTGCCTTCAGTGCCTGGAACAACTTTTAAATTTTGAAAAGGAAATGTACAGAAATGATCAGAGAGTATTGCTCTCTGACTGGGGGCTCCAATAATAAATAATAGAATAAATACATTCTCTCTAAAGAAGTAGAAAATTTGGTAATAGGTGATGAGATACATGAGTTATATCTATATGAAATACCTGAGTTGTCTTCCTCAATAGTATACCAGATAAAAATAGAAGAATTGTACCCTTCCACCTACTCAGAACCAACTCTCCACACAACACCTTGGTCAAAAAGCTCTTCTATAGGGTGACCAGATGACAAAGGTGAAATATTGGGACGTGGGGAGGGGAGGGGGGGCAAAAAAAAAAAGCTGCACCAGCTTGCCTCATCTCCACCTCCCCCCATAGGGGAAGGTGCCCAGCTGGTGTAATCCTGCCCACTCAGACAGCAGCATTTCAGGCAGGCGGCAGTTCTGCCCTGCAGCACAGAGCACCCCGGGATTAGGAAGTGAGCGGCTGGAGCGTGCTCAGCCTGTGGCCGCTGTGACCCCACCAAGTTGCTCTGTGCGTGGGGCGAGTCTGGCCCCATGTACAAGAACGGCCTGTAGTGCCACCCTGTGCTGTGGCCCCGGAGGGTTTGGGGCAGGGCACGGCACGTGCAACAGCTGGGCAAAGGGGCCGGGGGACACGGGAGCCCTCGAGGAACGGGGGCGACCAGCCGCCCCAGGGGAGGGGCCTGGCGGGCGCCAGCTCTATCCCTCAGGCGCGGGATCTGGGTGCGGCACTGGCAACCTGGCCGGGCGCCCCGCAGCATCTCCCACCTTCACGCGGCTCGGGACACTGGACAAACAAGCAATTTTGTCCTCCCCAAATCCCCGCCTGGCCCTACCTTCTTCATGGCCGCGCCATGCACGCTGGTGTCTCCCCCTCCCTCCAGCGCTTGCGCTGCCATACATCTGATCAGCGCAAGCCTGGGAGGGAGGAGGAATGCGGCGTGCTTGGGGAAAAGGCGGAGCCAGGGCGGGGATTTGGGGAGGGATACAATGGGGCAGTGAGGGGGCAGGGCTGGGGGCGGGGCCAGGGTGGGGATTTGGGGAGGCATCCAATGGGGGGAGTAGGGGGTGGAGTTGGGGCAGGGAGGGCGCGAGCCCCTCCGGGCTCCGCCTGTGCGCCGGAGTGGAGGGCAAAATTGCTTGTTTGTCCCGCGTCCCAACCGAACATCGGTCGGGACGTGGGACAAACAAGCAAATATTGGGACAGTCCCGATAAAATCGGGACATCTGGTCACCCTACTCTTCTACCAGAGAAAACCTGAGCAAATAAAACCTATTACTTCTTCCTGAGTACTGTGGCAACAGATCTATGATGGAAAATTTAAGATTACAGGTGACCTGGGTATTGATAACCATGGAACTTCTTCCCATAGGCTGCCTTATTCTGAAAGGACGCTGCCATGAGGAAAAAAGAGTGCAGTCCATAGCACCTGGGACAGATAGGAATGAGACCATGTGATAAAACTCTCCCATGTCTTGCTGTTAGTGATGCTTTAGTATTGGTATTACAGTATACCAATGACTAACCCTTCCTGCCAATTGAATTCAGAATATGCTACATGCAGACAGATTTCAAATGCTGTAGTTTTCACAGCTGGTTCCCTGACAGAAGCTGTTGTCAGAAACCTCCAGACAACAGTGACAGTAACCTCTACAGAAACGGCAGTTACTCGTGCTTTATGTATTTGTGACTCTCCACCTCACCAGGTTTCTCATAAAGCTATACTCTATATCCTATTGTAGGGATACGGTCAACTTGTGTACCAGTCACAGAGTCTATGCGCCTCCTCTCAGTGTGAGCTGGGTTGTTGCTACTGTGCCCATTGCTCCTGCCAGTTTGTCGCTGGCTGCTGGGTGTAAAATGGCTAACCCCATAAGGCATTGCAGAGGAGCTGGTGTTGGCTGTTCACTTTGCTAAGGCAGCTATGTCTCAAGTTTCTAGTGCAAATTATTTGAATCCCAAACACCACGTATGCCTAGATGTACTCCTTGGAAAATTCTATCACGGGTACATTTCACGCTCCCCTCCTGTCAGGCTGCAAGTTTAGTAGGCCAAACTCCTTTGCTTCCTAGTTGAAACTTCTTTGAAATTGCAACTATTGTATTTGCTATTAAGTCTGCAAATATTTAATTTAGGGACTTCAAAGACTTTGAATAAAATGTAACCCTAATTTGCTAGCCTTTTTCCTTTTCATTAAAATTGTTAGTGTCACATTTGTTTCCAAAGCTGTTTCTTCTAAGCTGCTAATGTGCCCCCTCACCATCCACTTCCATCCTCTTCCTGCAATCTCATCAAAGAACACTATGTTTTACTTTCTATTAAGCACCACAGTAGGTCACTTTGACAGATTATTCTTTTCAACTTCTCGCACAAAAAAGAAATTTTCTATATTCTTAACATTTTCAATCTTTGCTCTTCCTAAGTTACAAAAATAACTTCAAGGAAAAAGTGAAATTGAATCTGGCATTCTTCAATTATTTCCACACTTCCTTGTCCTTGATGAGTGACTGAAAGAAGGATGGCATCAGGGATTGGTAGTGGGATATAAAGTCTTCAGCTTTAAGTTACCAATTCCAATCTACCAGTTTGGTAGTGAATACAAGTTGTTAATTATAACTGACTATTTCATTTCCTGTGTGAAGTTATTTGACTGTCTGAGTCCTAATGGGCAAGTGGCCTCATCCATGGTATGCATACATGCACAACAAATAGGACCATGTTTCTCCTGTACAATAGTGTACAAACCTTTCCATAAAAATGACCATACTAGGTCAGACCAATGCTCCACCTAGCCCAGTATGTTGTCTTCTGACAGTGGCCAGTGCCAGATGTTTCAGACAAAATGAACAGAAAGGGAAATTCAAGTGATCCATCCCGTGTCATACCGTCCCAGATTCTTATGGTTGGATGTTTAGAGACACCACTAAACACTTTGGCTAATAGCAATTGATGGACCTATTCTCCATGAATTTACCTAATTCTTTTTTTAACCCAGTTATACTTTTGGCCTTCACAACATCCCATGGAAACAAGTTTCATAAATTGACTGTCCATTGTGTGAACAAGTACTTCCTTTCGTTTGTTTAAAACATGATGCCTATTAATTTCATCGGGTGACCCCTAATTCTTGAATTATGTGAAGAGATAAATAATGCTTTCCTATTCACTTACTCCACACCATTCATGATTTTATAGACCTCTATCATATCCCTTCTTAATCATCTCTTTTCTGAGCTGAACAGTCTCAGATTTTTAATCTCTCCTCATGTGGAAGCTGTTCCACACTCCCACTCATTTTTGTTGCCCTTCTGTTTACCCTTACCAATTCTTATATATCTTTTTTGTAATGGGGCAACCAGAACTGCACACAGTATTCAAGGTGTGGGAGTGGATTTATATAGTGGATCTATGATATTTCTGTTTTATTATCTATTCCTTTCCTAATGGCTCCTAATATTTTTTTAGTGTATTTGACTGCTGCTGTATGTTGAGTAAATATTTGCAGAGAACTATCCACTATGATTCATATATATATATATAAGGGAGAACAGTGAAGTGGCAAAAATTGCCGATGATACAAAATTACTAAAGATACTAAAGTCCAAAGCTGACTGTGAAGATTTACAGAAGGATCTCACTAAACTGAGTTACTGGGCAACGAAATGGCAGATGAAATTCATTGTTGATAATCGCAAAGTAATGCACATTGGAAAAAAATAATCCCAACTCTATACACAAAATGATGGTGCATAAATTATTTCTTACCACTAATATATATATAGTTTTTGCAATTTTTGCCTCTTCACTGTTCTTCCTTTTTTCCAGATCATGTATGAACATGTTGAACAACATTGATCCTCGTACAGATCCTTGGGGAACCCTGATATTTATCCTTCTCTCCACTGGGAAAACTGACCACTTATTCATACCCTTTGTTTCCTATCTTTTACTGATCCATTAAAAGACTTCCCTCTTATCCCATTACTTTTTAGTTTGCTTAAGAGACTTTGGAGAACCTGTCAAAGGTTTTCTGAAAATCTAAGTACATATCCACTGGATCACCCTTGTCCATATGCTTGTTGAGATCCTCAAGGAATTCTAAAAAAAGAACAGGAGTACTTGTGGCACCTTAGAGACTAACACATTTATTAGAGCATAAGCTTTCGTGGACTACAGTGGACCATGGTATGCATCCGAAGAAGTGGGCTGTAGTCCACGAAAGCTTATGCTCTAATAAATGTGTTAGTCTCTAAGGTGCCACAAGTACTCCTGTTCTTTTTGCGGATACAGACTAACACGGCTGCTACTCTGAAAGGAATTCTAATACAGCTTTTGTAAAGGGAAATCATGCCTCACCAATCTATTAACTAGCTTCCTCATTTTTGTGCAGAGACACTTTTTGAAGTGAAATGCTACTATGGTGGAATTATTTGGTATTTTTCTCCACAGGGATGTTAAATTTAATTATATTAGGGTTGCTGTTACTGAGTCGTTCAGCTATCATACCTCTTGGATCAGAACCAGGGCGTACACTGGCCAGTCTCTACCACATGGGATTTTTACTTAGAGCTGATCAAAATTTTTCATACAAAATTTTGTTTTCAAACAAAACATGGTTTTTGTTCAAGTCTAAAAACTAAAATACAAAAAAATGAGTGTTTTTTGTTTGCTTTTTTGTTTCAGTTTTCCAGATTTTTGTTAAAACCAAAAATTTTAAAATTTGGAAAAAGCAAAAACAAAATGCTACCTCTGTCACTCTCCAACTTTTCAAAGGTTGGAGAAGTTTTGAAAAATTATAGAATTGCAAAATGAAAAATGAAAAAGTGAGAACAAAACAAAAAACTTTAACAGAAAACCCTCATGAATATCAGATTCATCTTATTGCACTCAGAGGAAAAAAAGAGGAAAGGAGAAAATGCCAAAAAAATTCAAACTTTTGAAATATTGATTTTTTTCAAAGAAAATCATTAAAAAACCCATGTTTTAATTTCAAACCCCAAGAAACAGAAACCATATTAATTTTAACGGGATTTTTTTTTTACCAGTTCTATTTTTACCCTTTAAAATTTTTTTGGGTGAAATGCAAGTGGGTACTCTAGTCAATGTAGGTATTAAAAGTATCCAATGGTCTGCAGGAGAGCTGTGTAAAACATTCACTAAAAATTAAATTCCCTTACAATTTTTTAATATTTAAGTTCATCCACCTTCCAAAGTCCTAGGGGAAAGTCCTGGCTCCAGTGAAACCAATGGGAATTTTGCTACTGATTTCAATGGAGCCGGGATCTGACCTCCTGTGCTTTGGATAAAATGTTTGTTTTCAGTGTTTTCCCCCCCCCAAAGATTGGCATTACATTTCAGCACTATCTGAGTGCTCACAACAACTTTGAGGCAGCTTTTTTATGGTGCATTTGAGTTTCAAACTGGGATTGGCTATATGGTAGAATTTGAATAGCTGAAGTCACATGGTATTTCTTCTAGTTACCCTTTTGGCTGATTAGCTGAGCCTTCCCATATGCTCAGTAGGATCAACAATTCTGACTTGTTTTTCTAGGGAAGTTGCATTTGGTATGCTCCTTCTGAGCCAATCAGAAAACCTGAGTTTCTCAGTTATTTTCCCAAGAGCCTGAGCTCTGGGATTTCCCAAATTGCCATTTGTAGGACCTGTCTGGGTACATTTATTCTGTACAGGTCTGACCCACCCACTCCTGGAAGAATTCTCTCCCTTGACTCAGCTGTTGAAGTCCCCAAATCATGATTTAAAGACTTCAAATCACTGAGAATCCTCCAACAAGCTACCCCTGCCCCATGCTACGGAGGAAGGCGAAAAACCTCCAAGGACTCTGCCAATCTACTCTCTGTGTCCACAGAGAGGATTTACAAAATTATTGGTTATTCATATCTAAGCAAATGCTTTGCTATGGAGTGTTTGCTAAATGATTAAGTCTGTGTGACTTGTTTCCTAAGTTACATAGTATTGTTTCTGTTCCCTTATTGGACAAACTGCATAAACATGCATGGTGCCATTGAGACTGAGAAGGCAGGTAGGAGAAGGGAGCATATTAGGAAGAGGGAGAGTGGGGTCAGGAGCTAAGCAGGTCTAACGAATTGTAGATGATTTTCAATGTTTTGGACATTAAAGAGTATTATATCAGAGTAGGTGCATGCATTCAAGACTTTAAAATGTTTAGGTTTCTTCCTGACTGACAGAGAGTGAGAGAGACAAAGACCAGATTTATTGGCTGGTTAACAGATTTAACGTTCCAGTTTCTCTTGGAATTACATTTGCGTAGAAATGCGTAGTGTTATTTGTGAATACAGCAGCCAGATCCTTGACTGTCTCATTTAATTGCCTGAGTGTCAAGCCTCCAGCCAGGGAGTCATATACAACCACACACACTATTTCATATGTCTGGCAACAGCATGGATTGAAATTTACCAGTTTCCATTAATCATGCTATAATTCTCAAACTGTTAACCATGGTCATTAATCAGGTGTACATGTGCAGTGCACTTTGCAAAGGGTGCATTTGTGTACCTTCCTCTGTCTAATCTTATTAATTCTGATAATGCCAGATCTTTATCATTTCTTTCTCTATAGTCACTGTCAGTCACTTCCTTCAATAGATATGTGTGTGTAAACTGATAGCCAGAAGTTCCAGAGGTCAAAGAGATCATTACTCTATTGATGAACAGGGAAAAGCACTGCCACAGAGAGCTTCATATGCATAGGTTTCCTCTGGTGACAAGTGGGGGGATGGGGGGAATCACCATAACTATAAATGGACTTGGATTTTCAGGCATATTGGGCTTATTGGAGAAAGCGCTCATAGCAGGGGTATGGGATGGCTTCCGTATGAGGAGAGATTAATAAGACTGGGACTTTTCATCTTGGAAAAGAGATGACTAAGGGAGGATATGACAGAGCTCTATAAAATTATGACTGGTGTGGAGAAAGTAAGTAAGGAAGTGTTATTTACTCCTTCTTATAACACAAGTATTAGGGGGTCACCAAATGAAATTAATAGGCAGCAGGTTTCAAACAAACAAAAGGAAGCATTTCTTCACACAACACAGAGGCAACCTGTGGAACTTCTTGCCAGAGGATGTTGTGACAGCCAAAACTATAACATGGTTCAAAAAAGAACTAGATAAATTCATGGAGGATATGTCCATAAATAGCTATTAGCCAGGATGCGCAGGGATGATGTCCCTAGCCTATGTTTGCTGGAAGCTGGGAATGGGCAACAGGGGATGGATCATTTGGTGATTACCTGTTCTTTTCATTCCTTTTGGGGCACCTGGCATGGCCACTGTCCGAAGACAGGACGCTAGGCTAGATAGATCTTTGGTCTTACTCAGTATGGCCGTTTTTATGTTCTAAGGATCCTAAGTGCTCTTGGCTCCCCTCCTGTAGACTTTGAGAGAAGCACAGACTAAGACTTTGTGATGAGCGATGGTGCGGAGAGCTGCACATCTGTGTGACTCTGGTGAGGCTCCATCTACCCAGTACCTTAGTAAAACAAAATCACTAAGCTTGTTTGGTTGGTGATACTTCCAGGCTCCCTTGGGACCAGAAACAGAGCTGCATGGAGACACATGGGCTGCTGCTACTCCCTGATCCAAATCATGAGCAGTGCTGGTGGAAGGGTGAAATCGTGCAGCTGAAAGACTTTTACCCATGGAACATTCTCACTACCAGGAAGGAAGTTAGACAGACTACTGCCAAAGTTACTGGAAGGAGGAGGGTATTTTACTCTTTATTCTACTTTGTTTTTTTTCCAGTTTATGACTGTGTTCCCTTCCCCTAATAAAGATGTCCCTGTTTGTACACAGTCTCAGAGTACTTACAAGTGGGGATGTTCTGCTTGTTAAGTGCACACTCAGGGAATGTGTGTTTAGTTTTCCCAGGTTCCTGGGTGAGGGCTCAAACTGGTTTTATTATTTGTTAAGAGGAACCCTAGATATATTGAACCGGTCCTTTTTTGCTGTCATGAACCACCTGTGAAGGCGGTACTCAACTAGTCCTATTTGGTTAACTATTAGTGTGCAAGATGTTAGGCTTGTGGTTTGGCTCTACCACTGCTTATTTGTCCCATAATACTAAGGATATTTCAGAATTCTCTCACACAAGCACACTTATTGGATATACCTGTTTATCACCCAAGTCATTTTATCACAGTAACCAGATGACAATTGTGGGCTAGGGGGGAGGGAGGGAATAGCCCTATTTGTGTGGGATGCAGTCATATACGCCACTCACTCTTGTTTGGTTAGCTGGGATAGTGTGCCAAAGAGTTTTGATAACTGTAGCCCTCAACTTTCCATTATTACCTTAACAGACTCTCTATTTCTGCCAAATGGGTTTATTGAGAATTCATAAAACTTCTGCTACTCAGGAGCATTTTTGTGACTAAATGATCATGTATAGGTGAACAATAAGCTCCAGCAGAGGTGCTCTTAGGATTTGCAAAGCCCCTCAGAAGGAATAAGTTTGAGACCCCAGGGAACTCCTATTAGGATGCCAGCCCACCAGAAATGCTAAGTGGAAATCGGAGTTTGTTCATCTGGGGCAGGGTGGAAACGTGAGAAGCAGTATATACTTCTGGATCTCCAAGAAGCAGTACCTCTGTAATGGCCTTTGTCTGATGCTCCCTAGGAACATAAAATCTTACACAATTCACTCCTTTAATAGCAGATTTAGGCCCCAGAAAGAAAGTATTTCTAACTATGAAGGTTCCTGAATCTTATCAGGAGACCCGAGAAAGTTAAATTGTAACATATTGAATCATACTAGATTACACTTAATCATCATAAATCCAACTACATCCTGGCTTCTTAAAAGGAATTTACTTGGATGGAGCACATCAAAGTAACTATCCAAAATGAAGATTGATCGGTGTAACCATGATCTCTGTACTTTTCTGCTTGTCATGCTTTAATCCTATAAGTTAAGAAGATTCAGGAAACAGATCAGCTGCCTAGTCACATTTTACCTCGTCGTATTTGTTCATATGATCCTTCTTTCAGCTTTCCAGAAGGTGGTCTCCAATTTTATTAAGAAGGAGAATATGTAACAAGTAACACCAGGAGATCAGAGTTATATATTTTAAAATAAAATGACCTCTTTATTTCTCATCATACATTTTTTTCCTATTCTGTTTAAAAAGCTTACTACTCTCCATGTTAGGAAATTAAGTAGTCAGCAGATAAATCATGCCGCTTGAGGTACTAGAAATAGATATATTTGAGATGTGAGGTTATTAGAATGTCTGCAAAGAGACTGAAACAATCATTTTACACACATAGGCTGGTTAATCAAAGCCCGGGTTAATTATTTTAAAGGACTAACCATGTACTGTTGGTATAAAAACCTTTACAAATGGCAAAGCCTATTTTTGCTCTTTCCCATGCCGTATTTCTTTCCCCAATAAAGCACCAGCAAACTCATCAGCACTATAGATCACATATGGGCTGACTTAAAGGTATTGAAATATGATGAGTATATACACTTGAGATGTCAGGTTATTAATAAATCCTGCAAAGTGATGGGCCTGATGCCATGATTACTACTATTCACTGGTTTGGGTTCATACGTCTTTCAACTTGCCTTCTCTCACTTGTGCATCTGGTACCCTTCTGATTTGTACATCTGCCTTTTACCCTCTGCAGGCAGATGCATTGATACTTTTCATTTTCTCTCTCCAATCCCCTTTTTTCTTAGCTACTCCTTCCTTGTTCTTTATCTTTTTTCCCTACCGTTTTCACACTTTAATGTTGAAAAAACAATTCTTTTCCACAAATTCTTTCCACCTACCTTCTCTCCTACATCAATAACTGAACCAAAAAAGAAAAGGTGGGTTTTTTTACAGCTAATTTGCTATGTCGCTGTGCACAGAAAAAGGTGAAACTTAAACTACATCTAAGGATTCACAAATGAAAGAAATAGGTTATTTTTGTCAATTTTCTCCTTTACTCTTTAATGGATGCCCACACAGCCGCCTTCCATCTCTGAGATCTCTGCTTTGCGAGATCCAGTGCAGTGCTTCTCATCTCTTAGTGATGAGTGATTTTCACAATGTTCTGCGATTCTAACAAATTCTAAAGATTTTATTATTATCTAAACAGAATCAGATCCTGCACTGGAAGAAAAATTGACTAGATAAACCAAATAGTATTTTCCCTCTTTTCTATACTTTATTTCATTTCAAAATCAACTACCTGTAATGTCAAAATTCATTTAAAGTAAAATTCACCTCTTTACAGAGGATAAAAGCAAGGTCAATGCATCACTTAGGTTCTACTTAAGCTCTCAGGTGCACAAGTCCTGGGCTCGCCCTCTGGCACAGGAGTGAATTTCACTCACAATGCAGGGATTTTTCCCTTTATGCTGCCACAATGTGGTTGCTCATTGTAAATACACTATTGTGTGATCTAATCTTCTTAGTATACATGAATGACTAAAGTTTTTGGAATGATCCCACTATAGCAACAGGTTGAATGGTGCTCTACTTTAGGTGCACACTAAATACACACACAGCCACCCCACAGACCAATGGTTTTTTCCAGACTTACTCTTTTGTGGTATATCTCATATCAGTTAAAAAATGTTGGGAGTTGTGGGGGAGAAGTGGTTGGTCTCAGTTCTTCGTGCTTCATCCTCAGGGCCACTGAGAGCGGGTTCGGGCCCCGGTGAAAAAAATTTTTCAGGGTCCCCAGCAAGGGTGGACTGGCTAAACAGGGCCGACGAGGGGGGGGGAGCCAGGCCCCGGGCCCCCTTCTGGACTGCCAGGCCCCAGTAATTTGTACCGGCTTTTCCCCCCCAGCCCCCTCGTTGGCCCCGTTCATACTTGTAACAAAGGTAGGGTTACCATATTTCAGCAAGCAAAAAAAGAGGACGGGAGGAGCCCCACCCCCGTCCTGCCCTTGCCCCGCCGCTGCCCCACCCACTTCCCGCCCCCCTCAGAACCCGCAACCCTCCCCCCCGCTCCTTGTCCCCTGGCTGCCCCCTCCTGGGACCCCTGCCCCTAACTGCCCCCCAGGACTCCACCCCCTACCTAAGCCTCTCTGCCTCTTGTCCCCTGACTGCCCTCTCCTGAGACCCTCCCCGCATCCTAACTGGCCTCCTAGGACCCTACCCCCTACCTGTACCCTGACTGCTCCAACCCTTATTCACACCCCCACCCCCAGACAGACCCCTGGGACTCCCACACCCCATCCAACCACTCCCCACCCCCTGACAGCCCCCCCCAGAACTCCTGACCCATCTAAACCCCTCTGCTCCCTGTCCCCTGACTGCTCTGATCCCTCTCCCCACCCCTGCCCCCTGAAAGGCCCCCCCAGAACTCCTCCCCCCCGCTCCCTGTCCCCTGACTGCCCCCTCCTGGGACCCCTGCTCCTAACTGCCCTCCACAACCCCACCCCCTACCTAAGCCTCCCTGTTCCTTATCCCCTAACTGCCCCTTCCTAAGACCCCCCTCCCTAACTGCCCCCCAAGACCCTACCCCCTACCTGTACCCTGACTGCCCAAAACCTATCCACACCCTCCCCCAGAAAGCCCCCCCCGAACTCCCGATCGCCCCCCCATCTCTTGACTGCCCCATCCAAAACTTCCCTGCCCCTTCTCCGACCCCCTGGCGCCCTTGTTGTTGGCCTTCACCTAATGTCTCTGTGAACTTGCTCAGGAAGGACCTGAGCCATTCGTCCCGGCACGCTGGCTGGCAGGGGAGCAGGAGCGGGGGAGGAGCTCCAGACTGCCGGAGGCGATCTGCGAATGCAGGGAGGGAGGGACGGAGTGATCTCTGCTGCAGGGGAGAGGAGGAGGGACTCTCTCTGGCTGTCGGAGCCCCATGTAAGTGGCACCATCTGGCCGGCTGCCATGTTAGCCACGCGCGCTCTGCATGGGGGAGGGGGGGGGGGAAAGTCCGGACATTTACAAATGTCCAGACAAATGATAACCCTAAACAAAGGTGTGACATACAGGAGTGCTAGTAAGAAACTGAAGTTTGTTTTAGGCCTGAGTCATCTGATATGCTCACATAAGTATCCACTCACTCCAGTGGGCACTGCTATGATGCAAACCTCCAGCTCCAATCCCAGTATGCATATTTGAGAAAAACAAGTCATTAAAAAGCCAAAGTGTATCATGATCAGTGAAAGTATCATCAGAAGGCCCATGTTTCCTAGAGGGACTGTTATTGAAAGAACACCAAGAAAACAGGAAAAATCAGGGAGTTAGACTGGAAGTAACTCAGCCACATGGACAGAGCCATCCAAGGGGTTTAATAAAGTTTTACTCATGCAACTAAACCTGCATTCAGCATCAATCTTTGCTAATGTAACACTGTGGCAGCATCTCAGCTGTGAGTTCTCTGCAGGGCAGCAGCTGGCAGTGTGAGCCTTGAAACTCAGTCTGAAGCCCCCCAAAACCCTGGATTTTGCAGACACAAACATAGCCTAGCAACGGACCCAGTGGAAGGAGGAGTTCAAGCTCTATACATACCTGGCAATGCAGGAGGACAATAACAGCAGCACCAATAGACATCAGTACAGCTTGGGTATGCAGCATGATGGTGGTACAGAAGCCATAAGACAAATTACACATCTGCAAAGACCCAAAGCCACTGAACTGGGCATTGGAAAGATGTCACTATCCATTGCCCACAGTTGATGATATCTTGGCAGAACTTTCCAAAGCCAGAATCTTTATGGTCTGTGAAGTGAGGAACAGGTTTTGTTTTATAAATCAAGATAAAGAGTCCAGCATGTGACAATCATTGTAAAACCATTTGGTTGCTACAGATGACTGATCATGTTGATGAGCATAAACCCAGCACCACAAGTGTTCCAGAGAAGTGTTGGAAGGACTGCCTGGGTTGAAAACAATTGCAGATGGTATCCTCATTGTAGGTAAAGGGAGCAATGATACAGAAGCTGAACAAGACCATGACAAACTTTTCTTCAGTGATGCAGGGACAGGAACATAAAACTTAGCTCAGAAAAAAATGTGTGTGGTGACATACATTGGACAGCCTTAAAAACCAGAGAGACAGAAAGCAGATTCCAACAAGATCAAGGCAGTGAGAGACATGCCACCTCCAGTTCATATGAAAGGGAGATAGTGTTTCATAGGAATGATGCATTTTCTGTACAAGTTCTGTCCATCCCTGACAGAAGATGGACAGAACTCATATGTCAGCTCACAAGGCAGGAGGTTGAATGGGAATGAGCAGGTCCCACACAGCAAGAATTTCACTCATTGAAACAAATGATAATGGATGTCCTGAAGTACTAACAGCCTGGACATTGACTGACACTCCAGGGTGATGCATCAGAGAAAAGGTTGGGTGTAGCTCTTTTGCAGAAGCTACTGGGAACTTAAATCAGCAGAGTTCTGCTAGAGTGTGAAAAGGGAGATGCTCAAATAGAAAAAAAAAAGCATTGGACTGTTGTATTTGGAATGGAGCAATTCTATCATTACATCTATGGCCACTCAGCAATAGTGCAAACACATCACAAACCCCTAGAGACAATCGTGGCAAAGCCCCTCCTTAGTGGTCCAAAGATATGTCAGCACATGTTGATGCACCTCCAGCACTACCAAATAGAGATCAGACATTGTCCAGGATGACTATTGGTGTTAGCTGGCACCCTGAGCAGGGCATATATATCCAGACTGGGGGAAAGGGATCAGAACATTTAATCCATTAACATGCTACATTGTCTCCTACTTTCAACAGAGACCTGGATGTAAATCGAAGAGGCTATAGTAAAGGACATCCAGCAATAGGCAATCAAGAGAGTGATATTAGCAGGATGACTACAAGACAAAAGACAAGTACCAATCAGAATAGGACAATATTTTCAAATGAAAGATGAACCGAGTGTTCAGGAGGGAATTATATTTTGAGGCCAGAGAGCTGTTATCCCTGCCTCAGTACCTAAGAATGGTATGCAAAAAATACATGCCTTGCCCTTGATTTTGACAGCTGTGTTAAACAGGCTTGAGAATGTACTTTCTGAATGTACTTTTCTGTCAAAATTGTGTCACACCGACTGGTCATGTGATAATTGCAAGCAGAAAGAGACTCTTACCATTTGAACTGCCCACCTGACCATAGGAAAAGGTGGGGACGGATTTATTTACTTTGCAGGAAAAGCAGTACTTGATTACAGTGGACTATTATTCAGATTTCTGGGAGGTCAATACCCTGCCTATTACAAGAAGCCAGTCATTAGCTAGCAAACTGAAAGCCCACTTTCTGAGATATGATATTCCAGACACTGTATTCACTGACAATGGACCCCAATTTGTCTTGGAAGAATTCAAGAAATTGCATGCAAACGGGAGTTTTACCACCACACCTCCTCCCTAGCATACCCACAGCATAATGATAAGCTGGAATTAGATGTGAAAATACAAAGAGACTGTTACACTGGCTATTTTTTCTGGTTCAGACATCTTGTTAGCATTTTTGGTACTTAGGAAGACCCCATCACAGAAGTGCCAAAACAATCCAGTGCAGGCATTGATGGTGTGATGGAGCAAAACCATGCTACCAATGAGGGGAGACCTTTTGCAGCCAGAAGAATGGAGCACCACTGAGAGCAGATGGCCAACAATCAGAGAAAGCAGAGTATGGCAGGCCAGTCAAGAATCCTACAAGCTCTGGAGACTCTTATTGTTACATCTGAAGAGCAGTGTCAAGAGACCTTGCAACTGTTCTAAATGGGCAGTCAAGAAGTTCCCTGGTGTAGAGGAACTCTAGTGTAAATCCGATATAGCTGTCCCCATGTCAGCCCTGCCTGGATTCACCACTATAACATTGTGTGTTAAAGGCCAGAGCTCACCCCATGCTGGTGAACTTCACATGCTGAACAGCCTCTTGGGTCCATTACAAGCTAGCACAAGGTTTTAAGCTTCTCTGACTGGTTAAAATCCATTTCTTGTCCAACCCTAAGATCAAGATGGAAGTGCTAACAGGTATCTCAAAACCACCTTTGCATCTCCTAAATTCAGCTGAGTCAAGCTCTACTGTGCAGCAACACAGGTTATAAACCAGTGTGTGTGTGTGTGTGTTTGTGTGTATGTAGCCCAATTTTGTTTTCAGATGGGTATGTGTAGCGTACGGCCAAAGTGCATATTCACAATCCACTTTCATGGCTGGCCTAGTATTATTATTAGCTGATGGAGTTACTTTGTTAACTCAAGGGGTAGTGATCTGTGCTGTGGTGCCAAAATCCCAGGTTAACAGTCTGCAGATGGTTCATGAAGGGAATGTTTATACATGTACTTCTCCCACTGACTTCCATGGGAGTTTCACATGCACACCAGATGTAGATTTGAGTACATAATATTTCCTATCAATTTACACACCAGTTTTGTACGTCAAAAATAGCAGTTGGGGTTTTTTTTTTGGGGGGGGGAGAGTTCCTACTTAAAATTTACCAAATATACAGTGAATGTTTAAGAAGGCTCAGTGAAAACCAGGAGTAAGACAGACATATTGGTCTTTTGTTCCTCCATTGTTAACTGCTCTGTAGTATTCTCAAGCAGTCATCAAGGTGTCTGGCTGTCTGCAATATGAATGGCTGAGCCTTTCTTGCAAAGAATGGAATACACTAGGTTGCTGGAATTGCATACAAAAAAATCTTTAGTGATATGGAAAAAGGCTTTGGGACCTTGGATGTCAGTTCTAGGAAAGATGAATTTATAGGTAGAACAATATCTCTCCTAGAACTGACATCCGAGGTCCCAGAGGCTTTCTCCATAACACTAAGGATTTTTTCATGCATTTCCAACAATGTGATATATGGTGCACATAGTATTTTGAACTATTTCACACTCAAAGTGACACCAGCAAACTTTGGATCAGAAAATCAGTTCCCCCTTGCCCCCGATATTATTTCAGAACTTTTGTTTCTAGCGATTATTTGCTTAGCAAAATGGAAAGTAGCATTTTGCAATGAAAGGGAATGTCAGAGCTCAAATTCAGTTTGCCTTGACACTTGCTTTTCATCTAAAACCTTTCTTTGTGTTCATCAGGGATACATGATCTACTCTGGGAAACTAAATGGCAAGGTGTCTATAGGTGCAAATTAAATCAAACCTTTTTCAAGTTACATACTTTGTATAAGCTTCTTTTGCAACCCACTCAATTGCAGCAATCCTTCTATCCGAATATTGCAAAGACTGCTCTCCAGGTCTGTCTCTCTTTCTTTTTTACAGCTGGCTGATCCCCTTCCTAAACACAGCTGAGCCAAACTCTTGCATCATTAGTGGAAGTTTTGCCATCAATTTCAATGGAGACCTGGCTTTGTCCCTACTGTTCCGAAATAACAACTTTCCGATCTCACAGATTCATAGATTCTAAGGCCAGAAGTGATCAGTGTGATCATCTAGTCTGTCCTCCTGTAAAACACAGGCCAGTGAACTTTCCCAACATAATTTCTAGAGCAGATCTTTTAGAAAAATATCCAATCTTGATTTACAAGTTGTCAGTGATAGAGAATCTGCCACGACCCTTGGTAAGTTGTTCCAATGATTAATTACTCTCACTGTTACAAATTTACAGCCTTATTTTCAGTGCGAATTTGTCTAGCTTCAACTTCCAGCCATTGGATTGTGCTATACCTTTCTCTGCTAGATTGAGAAGCCCATTATTAAATATTTATTCCCCATGTAAGTACTTATAGACTGTAATCAAATCACGCCTTAACCGTCTCTTTGCAAAGCTGAATAGGTTCAGCTCCTTGAATCTATCACTATAAGGAATGTTTTTCTAAGCTTTAATTATTCTCATGGCTCTTTTAGGAACCCTTTCTGATTTATGAAGATCCTTCTTGAATTGTGGGCATCAGACCTGGACACAATATTCTAGCAGTGGTTGCACCAGTGCCAAGTACAGAGGTAAAATATCCCATCTACTCCTACTCGAGATTCCCCTGTTTATGCATCCCAAGATCACATTCGCTTTTTTGGCTACAGCATAACACTGGATTTTCATATCAGCCTACCCTGTCCATATCACTTTTACCAAGGATTGGCAACCTTTGGCATGCAGCCTGCTAGGGTAAGCGCCCTGGTGGGCTGGGCCGATTTGTTTACCTGCTGCATCTGCAGGTTCGGCCAATCACGGCTCCCAGTGGCCCCGGTTCGCCGCTCCAGGCCAATGGGTGCTGCGGGAAGCGGCACGGGCTGAGAGATGTGCTGGCCATGGCTTCCTGCCACCCCCATTGGCCTGGGATGGCGAAACGCGGTCAGTGGGAACCGCAATCGGCTGAACCTATGGACATGTCAGGTAAACAAACTGGCCCGGCCCGCCAGGGTGCTTACCCTAGTGAGCCGCGTGCCAAAGGTTGCCGATCCCTGACTTATACCAAACATAATATCCTCAAAATGATCCTGCTCTATTACTTTAACTCCTCCTTAGATACAGGTGTTCTACCAATTATGATATATATGGTTTTATATACTTTTTTTCGCATGTTCTTGTCTCTATGTTTCATTGAAGAGGTACTCCCCTTAAATATGTGTAGGTTAGGTACGGATACAAACTGAGGAAAGACTTTCAGTACTTGCTTATAGAGCCCTTAACCAGTCAAAATCTCTGATTCTATAATGCCATTCTTGGAGAGTACAAATTTTGAAGGATATAATTTTGGAAATTATAGCAGTGCAGTAAGATGAAAGTGTCCACCCACTATTTTGACAAAAACAAAACAAAGCAAATCAGGGGAAAGGAAGAAAAAAATTCACCTGTATTATTACAGTAGTTTATAAGAGTGTGGGGACTACTGTTAGAAAAAATAGAAATAAAACTCAACAGGTAAATATATCTGGTCCTGCAAAGATGTTTGGATTTTTTTAAAGTCTCTCCTAGCCCTGATTTTCCAGACAAACTGATAATATCTTAGTAGCAGTTTGGGATAAACCCATCAGCACCTTGTTTTGTGTCTAGAAGCATATAGCAAGCAAGGTAGAGCTTGGACTAGAGATGTTATGTGATTACCTTGCAAATAACCGTATTCTGCACTAACTGAAACATCAGATTGTCTGTTTGAGTAGCCCGCCAAAAGTGCATTAAAGTAGTTCAGTCTTTTCCTTTTTCTCACCGATTCCCCCTATGCCCCTCCCCTATTAACCTTATTTTTTCCCCTCAATCTCTATATTTCTTTCTTTCTTTTTTGAAACCTAAGGCCAGCTCATAACCCTCCTTCTGTGAGATGTTGTTCTTCCATGAAATCACATCAGCGGGTGATTGCATTGAATCACAATGACACAAAACCATCACATATGGACACATCACAATGTAATATTAGGATCTTGTGCTCATTATCACTCTGTGGCCCTCTGCAAATGTAATAAGTAACAAAGTGATTTTCTAGCTGTTGAAGTCTGATTGCCTCCCTCCTCAATAGAGGGTGCATGGGAATCAAACCTATTTTACGTATATGATAATGAGTGAATGTATAGTTTTAGCTCAAATACCAAATCCATCCTTGGTGTAACTACTTCCAAGACACTTAAAGCAATTTTTCCTGATTGGTATAAGAATTTGTTTTTCTTTGACCTCATAGCTTCACGTTGCTTAGCAGTTTGGACAGTTTTGTGTTCATATGTAAGTGCACATAACATAATAAACAAATAAACAAAGTCTTCTCTCTTATACTGATGCAACTCCATTCACTTCAATGGTATTGCACTGGTACAACTGAAAACAGAAACTAGACAAGGATTCAAAGCAGCAGGATAGAATAGGATGTATATAGCCTTTTGTTTATCCTTGCTGGTGTCTGTATATTTACTAGTGTCTGTAAAACCCATAAAAATGTACAGCATGCCAGTGAGAGATATATAGTGTCATTTTAATGCAGTGCTTTTCACATTGTATTTCTTCCCCTTCTTCCTATTTAGGTGGTAATCACAAGACTTGGATTCAAGATAAGAAAGAGATTTTACTGGCAGCAATGCCCAGTTATTAGCAAATTCCATGAGTAATCGTGTGGGCAGCTTTCGAGCTGCTTGTGGGTCACTCCCATGATTGGACTGCTGAGGAGATGTCTGAGCTACCTTCCACTCCTGCCTGTCATCCCCTTTTAATTCATTTTTGATTCAGGGAAATGTATATTATTTTGTCTAGTTGGGAATAAAAATAAATGTACTCTTTCATTAAAATCATAAACAGACAGGCCTCATAAGACAATACGAGGAAAATATTTATGTATACTGCTGTGTATGTACTCAATGTTTGAGTTTTGGTATGCCCCCCCTTTATCCCTCAACACCTTTGTTTTGTGCATCGGCAGTTGCTTTTTTTCTTTGCATTTATGAAGGCATTTACATATTTTTGATTATTAGAATTAGAAGGCCTTCTCACTAAGAAAATAATTCTAATATGGTGTGGAAGTTGTAATTTGGAAAGGTCACAAACCTATATCTGGAAATCCTAAATTTAAGTGGTTGAAGCTCAGTTTTCATCTCCAAAGTTTTCATTTGCTGCTTTCAAAAATAATATTTGCATTTCCATTTTGGTGAAACAATCTTGTGTCTTCCAGTACAACAGACAGAGATAGGAAGCCAGATAAATGGTATTTCTACCTAACAAAAGAAGGACAATAAAAATATGATCTTTTGGACTGAAAACAAAATCATATCTAAAAAATAGTGTTGTCAGGAGGCGGCTGCAGGATGATTTCTGTATTTGTGTTCTGACATTGTCACTTTTCAGGGCAGAACATGGTTCTATTTGAAAAAGCAGAGGTCTCTGCCTGGGGCGCACAGCGGTTTCAAGTGATCTTAGTAGTTCTTGATGTGTGATTTATAAATAGAAAACATCTTCAAAAGGCTGGCCTGATGACAACACTGCATTCTGCGGTGCCCCATGGAAGGCCCAGGTACCGTAAAAGAAGGAGTTACACACAGTTCCCTGCTTTGAGGAGAACATATGCACATCAGGAAGTAATACCAGGGTGCTCATTCTCAGGGAAAGTATGGACATGTGGGTAAGGGGAGGCTAAGGATATTACTGTTTCTAATTAATTAAAAGGAAACCATACGTACATTCCACCCTCTGAGATCAATAATAGACAGGAGGGTGGGAGGAAAAGATGGGTAACCCTAGGGTCAAATATCGTCCCACTGAAATCAATGGCAGTTTTACCATTGGCTACAATGTGAGTAGGATTTGGCCCCTAGTTTTCAAAGGCTACTTGTGACAAGGGAACTTTGGTAGAAGTCAGTGGTTCAATTTTCTCTCTTCTGGCTCCATCACTTCAGTCTCCCATTCTTGGATGGGCTGATTCCAGTGCTTCAAAATGACTTAGCCCTCTAGCCAAATGATGAAGCACCTTCCCTATCACCTTCTGGGGTAATTAAAAAAGTGCTGAAACTACAAACAAAATCTTTTCAACTCGTCACCCTCAGCACAAGCTTCCCTATATACTTTTGATCCTCCTCTGTGTCATAAGGTCTCAGCTTACTCTCAATTTCAGTTTCTCTAAGCAGAGAAACTCTGCCAGTCCCCCTCCTGACCCTGGGCTTCCCCATGTATCTCCTCAAATTGTTCAGTCTGTTTCCTAAGCCTTCTTCCTGGCCTACTGTAGACAGCCTTCTAGCACTTTCTGCCATTCATCTGGCTCTGCTATGAAGGGTGTTTCTACTCACTATAGATCTTTCCTCCCTCTGAGTGACTGAACAGGTTTTCTATTGTAGGAAGCACTTCCTCTGCTTTACAGTCATGTGATGATTGGTCACCTGACCCAAACATCAGCCCAAACTCAAACTATCACCAGAGAGGTGGATAATTAGGTACTTAGGCACTGGTGTGGCTGAGTCCAATTTCTGTAAAGGACCAGCCAACCCTGTGACACTATTTCTGTGCTGAATATACTTATAGAAAATGATATGCATGTGTGGTATCCTTGTATGGTATCCACTAATGACAGGTGAACTACAAAGTGTCCTTGGTTTCAGCTGTATTTGAATACCAACAGGATAACATCAGACAAGCAGCACTTAAAATATGATAATCTTAGGTACCAATCTTGAAATAGTTTCGAAGGAGTGGTCTGCATACTTGCTATATGGAAGGAACATGGATATTCAATACCATGGTTGTTTCCATATTTAAATATAATATTTTATTCATAGAAAATCTGCAATCTGTCAGTAGTGCAGGAAAGGATGAGCCATTGTTTTGTAAGTTTTTCTTTCGGCAGCTATTAACAAAGTTTCCGAGCATATATTTGAGAATCAGGGAGGGTGAACATGCACATCTAGGGATTCTGCACTGCAAAAAATACAATGAAAGAAGAGAGAGACTAGGGAGACAAGAATGAGAGAGAGGGTAAAAAAAAAATAAAGAAAGAACCCCATGAATATTCACTCAGTAACTCTTGTCACTACCAATGAGAGGTGAGTGCTCCTGAATTCTGGGGTAGGCAAGGCAAAGAGAGACCATACCTTCACCCCTGGGATCTCCAGGCACAAGAAGAATATATTAAAATTTAAAAAGACACTGTCAAATACATAACACATTGGCATCCACTCTTGCCTTCAATTTGTGTTGTGTACTGTAGGCATAATCTTACTGCAGATCTGAAAATACGATCAAATTGCACTCAATTCTTTTAAAGCTGGTTTTAATGCTGGCTCTAAATCTCATTAGCAGCTCCTGACAAGAGGGGCACTGAACCACATTAATTGTGCATCTAATGTGGATACAAAAGGTCAGACAATATGTGGGAATGTCCACTGAAGGGAACGAAGATGAAATAGTGGCAAGCCCACCTATCTGTGTCTTAGTCCCTCTATTGTGAACCTGCATTCAAAGTTAAGCAGAATTAATGGAGATTCCCAAAATCTTATTTTCCTTTGGAAAAATATTAAAGCTCTACAGCACAGGGCTATGTTTACATTAAAAAAAAAAACTTCTCTTGAAGTGTGTCTGTAAATTGTACTTTATGGATATTATATTGTATACATTGTATCTAGCCCAGACAATTAACTTATTTTAAAAACATTGTATTTCATACATAAAATAGAGTGTTAGCTATTTAATAAACCATGTGAGAATGTGAAATTTCTGTTTCTCTAACAATTAGCCCTTCCAATTGCCTATCTGAAAGGCATGGAACAAAAACAGTCAAGAGAAAGGGTTAGTACTTTTGACTGAAATAGTCTTGAGAATGGATATTTCTGTATTTAACTGGTGGGAAAATAAACCAAATAGGAGATAGTAATGACACACAAGAATTGATTGTGAAATGACGTATCTGATTGCCTGACAATGCAAAGATTTCTATTACAAAACCACCACAGTAATGTAAATGCCAGTTTAGGAAGAGGGTAGGATCTCATTGCAGAATTATGATTCATTTTGAAAAAGCAGCTGTAAAAAAAAACATTTAATTCACTACAATATCTGATGACATTTCTCTCAGCAGCAGTAGTCTCACTGGAGATGTACCATCTTGTTTCCACATGCAAACCTGGTGGGGGCACTAGGTCAGCATATATATGTTTCTGCATAATCTTTTCACTTAAAGCTGTATGCAATTACATTAACGTGACAAAATATACACAAATATATGGCTCCTCCTGAAAATAAAGTAAAACTTACACGTGAATTTGCATTTTGGAAGGGAAAGGTCCATATTGTGATCTGAGATATACCAGTGAAACTATGTAATGACTCAATTTACATTCTGAATTATTTTGCTTGAATTACTGTGTAATTTCATGGTGCATCTCAGAATAGAATATGGCCCAAACACTTTAAAAAAAAATTAAATGACATCAGCATATTCCAGTCCTCTGCAGCTACAAGTTCGAACTCTTTGGTAACAGACTTTGTTATCATTTTCACAACAGTGCAAATACTTGAGGCAGTAAATTTTAATATGTAACCATAGAATCATAGGTTTAGAAGGGACCACAAGAGTCATCTAGTCTGCCAAGATGCAGGATTTGTTGTGGCTAAACCATCCAAGACAGATGGCTATCCAGCCTCCTTTTGAAAACCTCTATTGAAGGAGCTTCCACAACCTCTCTAGGTAATCACAACCACACTTATTAAACATCACTTGATCTCAAATAAACAAATAATATATGACCACAGTAGGGTTTTTTTCCATCATTTCCTATATCTTAAGAAGGATGAATGAAATAATTTAGCACAGTAATACCTATTTGTTCTATAAGCCAAAGCCATATCAAATGTATAAAATTGTAAAACAAATAATACGAGGAAACAAATCTGCATGAACTCACCAAAGTATAAATATGTCAAATAACCTTGGAATTCTTTGGAGCAAATTACAAAATTAATGGGAACTAATATATGTGTGTGTGTGTGTGCACACGCATGTTCATCTATCAGTTAAATAGCTGTACCTTCTATTAAAAAGATGCAATATATCTATATCTATTAGAGCAGTGGTTCTTAACCGTTACTGCAGCCTGCACCCCTTTGGTTCTCAAAATATGTTCTTGCACCCCTTAAACCTAAAAAATATGTTCTCGCACCCCTTAGAACTAGATATATTTTTGTTTGTATATTGCAGTAATTGTTAAAAAATTTATAATGTTAATAAATACATAGGTTTGATGAAACAAAGTAGTTGTACTTACGTGCCTGTGCTTAATTTGTGTTTTTGATGATTTACCTTGTAAAAAAATCTGTCATGTCTCACACCCCCAGAAAGCAACAGAGGGTCCTGTGGCACCTTTAAGACTAACAGAAGTATTGGGAGCATAAGCTTTCATGGGTAAGAACCTCACTTCTTCAGATGCAAGACGCATCTGAAGAAGTGAGGTTCTTACCCACGAAAGCTTATGCTCCCAATACTTCTGTTAGTCTTAAAGGTGCCACAGGACCCTCTGTTGCTTTTTACAGATTCAGACTAACACGGCTACCCCTCTGATACTTGACCCCCAGAAAGGGCATCTCACACCCCCAGGGGGTGTGTGCACCCCAGGTTAAGAACCACTGTATTAGAGTGTGTGCATTCATTCATTTACCTACTAGTCCACTCATCCACTTCTAATATTATCTAATGAATACTGTGATACCGCAGGGCCAGGGAGTAGTGGGAGAGAGGTAGAGGGGAAATATATATGCCCTAGGCTAATTAAGGCATGTAGACTAGGTAGGGTTACTACAGGTTAATTGGAGCACCTGTAATCAATTAAGGTCCTGCCAGGAACCTAATAAAAAAAAACCTGCTTCAGGCAGATAGGGTGTGTGAGGAAGGAGAGAGGACTGGAGTTTGGAGGTGTGTTGCTGACAACTGAAAAAACAGAGAACCGGAGGAAGGGAGACCTTGGTCCAGCAGGGGAGGGAGACTACTTCCCCCATCGTCAAGGACCGAGGGTAACCCTACCCAAGGGGGAAGAGGGTAAAAAACCCGCAGGGGTTGAGGGGGCCTTGAGATCAGAGTGAGGAGCAAACCCAGACCCTTTCCTGCTTCCCTCCTCTGCCACCTTCCCGGGCCACTAGCGGGGCCCTCAGCGCCCCAAGAGCATGGGAAAGGGATAGTGTCCTAGCCCCCCTTGCCAAGAAAAGCACGGGACCCACCATACTAACATCAGACATTTTGCCACACATGGTGTCAGGGGAGGGATTTCCATGACGTGAACATAACCCATGGTGGGTCATGACCACCCTGCCCCCAAGATGGAGGATCTAGTCTAACCATAGGTTTAATGAAACAAAGTAGTTGTACTTAAGTGGCTGTGCTTAATTTGTGTTTTTGATGATGATGCACCATTGGTGCAAGCCACCGCTGCCCAGTAGGAGGCTACCTGGGTCCAGGCAGCTGCCCAACAGGAGGCCATGAAGCAAGAGACCAATCGCCTGCTGATGTCCCAGGCCACCCAAGATTGGGCTATGCTGCAGGAAATAGTGAACCAGGTGAAGGCCCTTACAGAGCTGAATTGTGGGTATGACAGGACGCGGACCATAGGGGCCAGCTACTGTCTGCAGAAAATGATGATGATGTGGAGGTGTACCTCCTGGCCTTCGAGAGGACAGCCCTGCTGGAGGCCTGGCCCTGAAACCAGTGGTCGGGCATCCTCACCCCATTTTTGTGCGGGGAGGCCCAGAAGCCTACTATGATATGACTGCTGAGTAGGCGGCAGATTACCCCCAGATGAAGGAGGAGATCCTGGCCTGGTCCGGGGTAACGATGGCCTTGAGAACCCAGAGGTTCAATGAACGGCAGTCTTGTGAAGACAAGACACCGCGGTAGCCAGGAAGTGGTTACGCCCAGAGGCCCTCAGCTCTGAGAAAATGATGGAGCTCCTGATGCTAGACCGCTATACGAGGGGACTACCCTCAGGCCTCCAAGCCTGGGTGGGCCAGAATGACCCCTCCACCTATGATGAACTGGTCACCCTCACAGAGGCAGCCCATGAACTGTTTGAAACCACAGGAGGTGAAACGTGGTGTTCCAGGAAGCCAGTCCCAACCCTGAGGCCCAGGATCATTCAGGAAAGCCATAGTTAGAAGAACAGGCACCAAGGAGCAGCCTGAGGCTCTCAAGGGACCTGGGAGTCTGGGGGGGAAGGGGGCTGGGGGAGCGGGTCAGAAAGCCCAAGACAGAGGGCAACCTCCGGGATGAGATATCGTTGTTACGAGTATGGGGAGTTGGGGCATATAGTAGCCCAGTGCCCCAACAGGGAGGAGCCCATGCAATGCAATCTGGGGGATCCTGGGGACCAATGTGGCCTAATCAGCCCGGTGAGAGTCGCGATGGCCCCACATGAGTACACCAGGCCAGTAAAGATGAATGACATCCAGACCATAGCTCTGGTGAACTCTGGGAGTGCTGTCACACTGGTCTCAGGAAAGTTAGTGGGGCAAGACCAACTGAGGTTGACAGGGACTTTCCCAGGTTCGAGAGCCTACTCCTCCCTCTTGAGTTAGGAGAGGGCAGTAAACCCTGAGCAGAGATCCAGGTGCCCATGGATGGCCCTGTCCCAATTTTTACTGGGTTTTCCCCAGAGTTATTTTCATCCCCTGGGAAGTCCCGGAAATCTAGACAGGAAAGGAGGACAGATAAAAGATTAGGAACCAGGATTTAGGCAGCAAACCAGAGAGCTTCCCTGGTTGGGAGGAGGCCCCGTCAGGGAAACCGCAAGGTAGCACAGACCGGTGGAGACCTAGAGATGGCCACAGCATGAGCTGAAGCACCCCAGGGAAGGAGAGGAGACCGATCCAATAGAATCAGGCCAGATCGGTCCTGCATGCGAGTGTTTTGGGCAGGACCAAGCCTCTGACCCACCGCATGCAAACATGAGGGAGGAGGTAGTAGAGGTAAATGGTGTGCCAGTAGAAGGGAAAACTCAAGGCACAGGATCATACTATATAATCAAACAGGATCTGTTGTACCGTGTAGTGCCAATACGGGGGGAAGTAGTAGAACAGCTCTTGGTTCCACGGAAGCACACAAGGGCCGTATTAGAGTTAGCTCACAGTCATCCATTTGGGGGACATTTAGGAGCAGATAAGACCCTGGATAGAGTCCTAAGGAGGTTCTACTAGTTGGAGGTATGGGGAAGAATGTAATTGCAGACATGGCCCAGATGAGAGAACGAATAGCCCAAGTGACCTCCGTAGTACAACACATTTGGAGAAAGCACAAGGGGCCCAGCAAACCTACTACAACCATCAGGAAAAACATGGAAATTTTAACCAGGAGAACGGGTGGTGGTACCAACAACAGAAAGCAAGTTCCTGGCCAGCTGGCGTGGACCCTATGAGATCGTGGAAGCTGTTGGGGAGGTGAATTATAAGGTGAAGCAGCCAGACAGCCAAAGAAGATCTACCACATCAACTTACTGAAACCGCAGCTCAATCGGGAGACGTGCCTGGCCGTCCTGCAAACTCCACCCCGGGCAGATGGGCCACAAGGGCAGGTAAGGATATCCACCGAATTAACCCCGGAACAATGAACAGAGGTTGTCAAGATGATCCAGTGGAACCAAAGTGTGTTCTCCACAAAACCAGGCTGTATGACACTGATCCAACACCACATCGTCACCTATCCTGGAGAAAGCGTGATGATAAAACCATATTGCATACCAGAGGCAAAAAGAGAAGTAATTAGGGTGGAAGTAAGGAAGATGCTGGAACTTGGGATGATTGAGGAATCGCACAGCCAGTGGTCCATCCCTATTGTCTTGGTCCCCAAGCCTGACAGCACCTTGAGGTTTTGTAATGATTTCCGGAAGTTAAACAAGGTATCCCATTCAATGCCTACCCAATACCATGTATCGATGAGCTGGTGGATCACTTAAGCAAGGCCCAATACTTAACCACCTTGGCCTTGACAAAAGGCTACTGGCAGATCCCCCTGGCTGAGGATGCCAAGGAAAAAAAATGCTTTCTTTAAACCCGACGGCCTCTTCCAATATACCACCCTCCTTTTCGGGTTCCAAGGGGACCCCGCGACTTTTCCAACAATTGATGGACAAATTACTTCAACCCCATGCCAAGTATGATGCCACCTATTTAGACGATGTGGTAATCCATAGCCCTGACTGGGAGATGCACCTGGGGAAAGATGCTCTTAGACAGGCCAGCCTCACCACTAATCCATCCAAATGTGCAATAGTGTTAGCTGAGGCCAGATTCCTTGTAGTCGGAAGGGGCCTGGTGAAGTCCCACTGGAACAAAATGAAGGCAATACAGGAATGAATCCGCCCGAACCGCGAGAAGCAAATCAGAGTGTTCTTAGGGATAGAGGGATACTATCGCTGGTTCATCCCTCACTTCACCACTAGGGCAACACCTCTGATGGACCTAATAATAACTCGGGGCCCGGAGATAGTTAAGTGGACCAAGGTGGCAGAAGAAGCTTTCACAGACCTAAGGATCTGTGAAATCCAGTGCTGAGAGCCCCAGATTTCAAGAAAGAATTCATCCTACAAACAGACGCCTCAGAGGTAGGACTTGGGGCCATCCTTTCACAGATGGTGAGGGATGAGTATCACCCGATCCTTTACCTCATCCAGAAGCTCCTGCCCAGGGAGCAATGGTATGCCATAGTAGAAAAGGAATAGGCATTCCTATTAAATGGGCCATGGAGATTTTACAGTACTACTTACTCGGGCGGCGGTTCACCCTTGTGACGGACCACGCCTCACTCCAATGGATGCACACAAACAAGGAGAGGAATGTACGAGTGACTAGATGGTTCCTATCTCTACAACCTTTCCACTTCTGGATACAGCATAGAGCTGGAAGCCAACATGGCATTGCGGACGGTCTGTCATGACAACACTGTCTCTCGTCCCAAGTAGCCCAACCCTGTGGTGTTGAGCAGGGGCCGGGGGATATGTGATAAAGCAGGGTCAGGGAGCAGTGGGAGAGTGGTAGAGGGGAATATATAAGACCTAGGCTAATTAAGGCATAGTTCCCTGTAGACTAGGGAGGGTTGCTACAGGTTAATTGGAGCACCTGTAATCACCTGCCAGGAACCAAATAAAAATCCCCTGCTTCAGGCAGACAGGATGTGCGAGGAAGGAAAGAGAACTGGAGTTTGGAGGTGTGTGGCTGACAATTGAAAGACCAGAGAACCGGAGGAAGGGAGAGCCTGCTCCAGCAGGGCAGGGAGACTCCCTCCCCCAGTGTCAAGAACCACGGGTAACCCTACCCAAGGGGGAAGAGGGGAAGAAACCTCCAGGGGTTGAGAGGGGTTGGGGCTCAGAGTGAGGAGTAAACCCAGACCCCTTTCCTGCTTCCCTCCTTTACCACCTTCCCGGGCCACTAGCAGGGCCCTCAGTGCCCCAAGAGCAGGGGAAATGGGTGGCCCCCCTGCCAAGAAAAGCGTGGGACCCACCATACCAACATCAGCCATTTTGCCACAATACTGACAGGCAAGTGAGAAGTTATTAACTTTTTGTAATCCTGACACAAGTCAGGTGAGTAGGTCCAGGACCCCAATAATATCTGTGGCTCCATCACACCCTTCTAGAAAGTTCAGTTTGGCTAATGTATTAATGCTTACAGCAGTGTAACATAGTTGCTAAAAGCATATCTTTCCAAGGCCCCACATGGTATGTCACCAGAGTTAATAGTATGGCAAATAGGAAGCAAAACATACGTGCCTCCCTTAAAATGAGGAGAAAGCCAGGTGATCGGAGGGATCCAAATCCTAAGAGAATATACCAGGAATATCTCCCATTTTTCTTATTTTAGGAAAATAGATTTTAACACTAATTGTTAAGCTTCAAATATAAAAATTCCTCAGATACCCCATGCAAAGTGGAATCTGTTGGTGAGCATCATAAATCAAATGTAATGAAAATTACAAATACGGGTAGACAGAGCTATGCAGATTTACACCAGCTGAAGATCTGGCCTGTACAATTCATGTGTTCACAGTTAAAGGTGTTCTTTTTCTCAGGTGACATTCAAGCTACATTTTCCTTTTATTCTCTCACCTGGAACATGTCACCTCCACACAAACCTCTATAGGCACTTTCACCTGAAGCTGGCCTTTATGAAGATGGATATTCATACTTGGCAAGCAACTCCAGCTCCTTTCAGAAATAGTCTCATCTTCTTTGTAAATGTCAGAAGAGGCCTACAAAACCAAACAGTTGCCAAACCCAGAATGTCTGCATGAATGTCACAATGATGCACGCTACATGCATACTGTATGTGTAGGTTGTGTATGTGTCAAATTCTGTCTTAAAGAAATGCTGTGTTTTAGAAACAGTTACCTGCGGCTGAGGGTGAAATCATATTCGTGCTCTGCATGGGTCAGTAGTTACTGGAGCTTGCCACCACTGGGAAGAATAAAAGCATGTTGCCTTACCTCTACTTCACTGTGCATTTCAATGTCTCTAATCACACTCTCTGATTATCCTTGTTTTAACCACGTATACTTCAATAATCAGCTCTCTTTATTTTATTTCAAGATACTGTAGAGTATTGATTGTTGTTGCTATTTACATTTACTTTGGTGATAATGATTAATTTCATACCCATCAAGAGATATCTTGGCTGGGGTTCATCATGTTTCCATGGCAGCAAGTTATTATTTCCAGGGGAATAAAGGGACTGCTCTGTCACTCACTATCATGGATGAGGGTATACAATTAACCTCTGCCACCAGTATATCAGTTAAATTTGTAAATTTTCAGACAGCAATATATAGCTATAAAAGACGGGTTTTCTCCTGAAATCCTTACTTATTCATGGAGCCTTACTGACATCAATATCACATGAGCAACACTTCCTCATGGGCGTCAAGACTGCAGGTTTGTGCCTATTTCTAAATAATTCCCTCTCATGGTAATTGAATCCAGTAAAATAAAAAAAGTTATTACAGTCTCAGTTCTTTACTCCAAAAAACATTTTTTTGTGCCCCAGCTTCCTCCTCTCTCTGTGGGTCACGTGATTGCAAATTATTTTATTTAAGAACTCAAGTTGCCACCAGCAAAAAGAAAAGCTGTCAGATAGGGACATTTTAAATGAGTTATCTCAATCACTCCAGTTCCTCTGCATATAGAAACACATTCTGTTCTGAAAGCGGCTGTTTGGCTCACTCCATTCCCAGTTGCACTGACCCCTCAGTTCTGGGTGTACCACCCCCAGAAATGCCGATTCAGCAATAGCCCATTAGCCATTTTTACAGTTCTTATACATTCCTTCTGCAAAACCACTTTTCAGAGATGTAGCCGCTGGAAACAACCCTTCTTTGTCTGCAGGCATGAATAGGTAATTTGGGGTCAACATATACTGTATATCACAAGTTTTTTTAAAAGGGTTTTATCATTTATGTAGAAGAATTGTGTGAATGGTGTACATAATCATGTACAATGAAAGCTACATTTAACTCTTGAGGTAATTATACTCATTAATGGCCAAATTCTGCCTTAAAATATGCATACAGGTTGCCCATTAACTTTGCTGGAAGATATGCACACATTTATTAAGCAGTTGACCTAAAAACATCATTTAATTTCTTCACCATGGGAAAATTATTTTAACAAAGGCAGATATTGAAAATCATCACATTCTCACCTCTAAATGATGGCTAAGAGATTAGCCTCCAACAAACCTTTCAACATTTAAAAAAATGTAAGAAACTTATTGTTTCCCTCCTTAGATTCGTGAAGGTTTGCTACTGAAAATCCATCTACCACATATTTTTGGAAATGGCTCAACAAGCCAAGTGTATCCTGGGTAATTAAAGGTCTAAAATTAGCCCAAGTAAAAATGCTTTACAGGGAGGACTGAACATTGGAATTCTTTTCACAACCTAGAATTGGGGAACAAGGACTCCACAGAGCCAGACCATGTGTTCTACTATAGGCTAATGAGCAATGCACAGGGTTCAGGACATGTGGATTTCCAGTCTGGCCAGGTCCACAACTACTCTATCAACTCCATAATGCTCCTTCATGTGGCTTGTTCTGTGATCCACAGGGGATCCCAGAGTTCCTCTGTATGTAGTTTTTTACAGCCTTTGTGGTCGTCCTCTGTGACCTCCCAGTGCAGTGGAAATGGGGCATTTCCATTGCATTTGAGGCTTTTAGAGTATGCAGAACGGTCTGGCCTTATGGGTGTTGCAGTTCCTTAAAGTATCTCAAACTATTCTCAGTCAGCTCCAGATTATCTTTGTATCCAAACTCCCCCACTTTGAAGGATCACATGTAAAATATGTGAATGCCACTTTGTGTCTATTAATTCAGTAGATAGGGTTACCATACGTCCTCTTTTTCCCGGACATGTCTGGCTTTTCGGCACTCCAACCCCCGTCCGGGGGGAATTGCCAAAAAGCTGAACATGTCCGGGAAAATGGCGGCTCTGCTCCTCCCCTGACTCTTCGGCTCTGTTTAAGAGCCGAGCTGCCCGAGCGCTATGGGCTTCAGGCAGCCCCCTTGCCTCCAGACCCCAGCCGCTGGCCGGGCACTTCCCCTCCCGGGCTCCGGCGGCGCAGGGTCCGGAGGCATGGGGGCTGCCCAAAGCCGGTAGCGCTGGGGCAGCTCGGCTCTTAAACAGAGCCGAAGAGTCAGGGGAGGAGCAGAGCCTCCAGCCATGGCGGCTCTGCTTCTCCCCGACTCTTCGGAGCCGAGTGCTATGGACTTTGGGCAGCCCCCATACCTCCGGACCCTGCGCCGCTGGAGCCCGGGAGGGGAAGTGCCCGGCCGGGGGCGCAAGGTCCGGAGGCATGGGGGCTGCCCGAAGCTGATAGCGCTCGGGCAGCCCGGCTCTTAAACAGAGCCGAAGAGTCAGGGGAGGAGCAGAGCCTCCGGCCGCGGCAGCTCTGCTCCTCCCCGATTCTTCGGCTCTGTTTAAGAGCCGAGCGCTACCGGCTTCGGGCAGCCCCCATGCCTCCAGACCCTGCGCCGCCAGAGCCCAGGAGGGGAAGTGCCCGGCTGGGGGCGCAGGGTCTGGCGGCAAGGGGGCTGCCCAAAGCCCGAGTGCTACCGGCTTCACGGTTTGCCGGGCAGCCTCCAGACCCTGCGCCCCCGGCTGGGCGCTTCCCCTCCCGGGCTCCAGCTGCACTGGGGAAGCGCCAGCCGGGGGCGCAGGGTCGGGGGGCTGCCCGGCAAACCGTGAAGCCTGTAGCGCTCGGGCAGCCCTTTCCGTGTGGTTGGGAGTGGGAGGGAGGAGGGGGCGGAGTTAGGGCAGGGAAGGGGCGGAGTTGGAGCGGGGCTGGGGTGGGGAAATGGGCGGGGCCAGGGCCCGTGGAAGGTCCTCTTTTTTTATTTGTTAGATATGGTAACCCTACAGTAAATTCAATATTTTTGAACAATTGCCATTATCTAGCAGATCATAACAAAAGCCATCTGTCATTACACTGCCTGTGGTTCCTATTCTCAGAGAATCCCAGGGGCTACTCCTTCCTCCCAGCTCCTATAAGTGAAAACCATCCCATTGGAACTAGAAAGTGGCAGGCCACGGAGCACTGTACCTTTGGTCTGTGAAGCCGTAAGCTTCAAGGAGTAGAGCAGGATATGTGCTACTAAAGACCTGATCCTGATGCGCTTACTCACTATGAGTAGTGCTTATTTGATTGATTTCAATAGGACTGTTCAAAGATCTCAAAGCAAATGATGGTATCAGCATGTGGCCCTAAGAGATTGTGCAGCATGCACACTCCTGCTCTGTAAGGAGAGCTAGGAGAAATGATACATCTGGCATCGCTGTCCCTTGCAGGCCATCCCCAAGGGTGGAAGAAGGATTCTGTTTCCCTCCATCTGTGGAGTTTACACAATTTGGCCCAGGATAATACAGAAGGCCTGATTCTGCCAACCTTACTTACATTGGGAAGCATTTAATAAGACAAGTAGTCCTACTGAAGTTAATGAGATTGTTCACATGAGCAGTTGTTTACAAATGTGGCTAACAGTTACAGATTTAGGCCCTGCTATATGATACAGTAATCTATAGCATGTTTGATAAGTACTTGCAATCAGGTGCCACATATAAAGCAAGCAAAATCATTGTCTTGACAATCGTGCATCTCATCTGAGCTTTATGAGAGCTTGTCACAACTTCATCTGCCCATAGAAAGCCATGCTCATAATAAGAAAGATACATTTAACAGCATCTATAAGCATCTATTAATCATATAATACATAGCATTTTTAAAGAAATAGAACAGTAAATTAAAATGTCATCAAAATGTTTCCTCCCTCCCCAAATATGTGATACAGTATGACGTTTTCATCTGGTTCTGTCAGGTCACATCATATTTTGTCACATCACAGGATATGTTTAACCTAATGCAATGTGATATATGTGCAATGTCTATATCAAAATTTTAAAGGGATATCTTTAAAAAAAATAAACCTGAACATTGTATCTGCTACAGATTACAAATATACTTCTGCTTCCTGATGATAGACAGGTGCCCTTATGTTCTCAGAGTCTGAACCTGAGTCAGTAGCAGGTACTTCATCCCCAGCTACTTGCAAATAATAATAATAAAAAGAGTGGACAATTTCATTGAAATGCCACTTACTTTTTTCTTGTAATGGGTCTTGACAAGAAAATGTTCATGCTGTGTGACTTTGAAAATGCCCTTTTCTGGCAGCCAGCCTTTCTGCCAGCACTACTGTTTGCTGGCATTAAATAACAGGAACAAGGGCCAATTTAAAGTCCAGGAATAAACCAATTTATGATGCACAGACTCCCCATGAAGCAATTATTCCCTTGGATGGGCAAATTGCCTTTATTATTCCATAAATTTTGCACAAACTTAAATATTCAGTTTCTGATGTACATTACTTGCACGGTAATAACATATTTGGTACAGTTGTCCAAAAAAGACAAGTACTGCATTACTGCTTTAACTTGTTTAGTGTGACATTCCTGGGGGTAGGAAGTGTGGGCAGAGCAGGACTGTAGTATGCCCTGTGGAGATGAATTGGACAGGTTTAAAACAGAGCTTTCTGTTGTCTTTGAAGGTCTGTGAAGGTCCAAGGCAGAGAATACATAGTTTATTCCACTACAGTTCAAAATATGGAGCTGCTCTCTCTTTTCACCAGTATTTTGAGGTGTGTTCATATTTTCTACAGTCCCCTATAGTTGATTTTTGGTATAATTTTTGGGTAGCCTCACGGCCTCCCTGTCATATGCAGCTTCTGTAAGTGTAGTAGTAATTCTTGCTATCTCTGCAATAAGTCTCATTCTCTTGCCTTTAACAGTTTGGGAGCAATAGGAGGCAAGGAAAATAGAAGCAGAAAAGGAGAGCAAGCCCTTTATGTTCTATAATGTGTGGGGTATTATTGTCTTAAAAGTACTTCCACAAAAAATGATTCACAGTTATTTTGTTTTCAAATGTGTTCCATTGATACGTCCAAGGAGATTTTTTTTTCTGCTGCAAACAGCTGTAGGTGTCTGAAGTTAGACATCCTAAAATTGAGACACCTGAACAAAAATACACTTTTGAAAACGTGTCCCAGTAGTAGCAGCAGAGAGTTTATAAAGAAGGTTATGCCCACTCTCTGAGAGAGATTGTGGCCTGGACCTGCACCATTTAAGTCAATGGGAGTCTTGCTATTATTTCAGTGAGAGCAAGATCAATCCAGGAAGAATGGAACAGATATTAGTAACTGGACATTAACTTTATTTTTTTTGTTATTTTACCTTTGGGATTATATTTTAAACTATATTTTCTCATCTATGGCAGTAGGATGGGCAGCCGAAAGAGACGCAGGGTAATAGAAATACAGCTAGGTATAGCAAATGTCTTAGTTATTCTGGTAGAATGAACTAGAGAATTCCCACTCACTGCTATGCTAGATTCTACAAGCATACTTGTTAAACAGAAGGAGAGAACGAGAACTAGACAGACAAATGAGTTGGTCTGTCTGCCAACTCCTTCCTCAATCCTTTAAAACGACACTTAAAAATAATCTGCTTCCTAGATAACAGTATTCCATTCCATTCTATCATTTTCTCTATGGGTATAGGGAGTACATATTAAAATGATGAAATGTAAAATTGTTGTTCTGATCAGCTATGGTTGATAAAGTGTCTGTGGCACTTTTTTGCAAGTGTAGGAGTGTTTAGCCCCAGATTCCTGGCCAAATTCCACCTGGGTAATTACTAGAGCTGGGCAGAGAATGGTAATTCCATTTTGTGAAGGACTTTGTTTTTGTTTTTTTTTTTACATTTGTTTTTGTTCCGTTTGAAAATAATATTTTTTTAAAAATAATTAAAAATCAAAATATTTTGGTTCAATAATTTTGAAACAAAGTTCTGCCTGATGGGCTGATGGAGATCAGAAGCCCAGAAGCCAAAGAACTTTGTCTGAGTAGGAACCTCAGTGCTTGTTAAAGCATGGGAGCTTGAGTTTTTGACATAACACTGCTTGTCAAAATTTGTCAAAGTTGGACAGATCCCCTCAGAATGTTTTGATTTCAACAAATCTGCATTTTCCAATGTAAAATCATTCCACTGGAAAATTTCTTACCAGCTCTAATAATTGGATACAATGGGCCAGATTCTGTTCTCAGTAACAATGGTATAAAGTCAGTAACTCCAGGAACTTCAGTTAATAAACTGGTATAAAGAGATCAGAAGCAAGCCCAAAATTCTTGCCTTTATTCTGGATAATATATTGCCCCCTTAGCCTGGCAAAAGTATTTCAATTTATACTCATGTTTCACCTTGTAGCAGGTTGGTCACCCGCTCCTGCCTGGAAAGGCTTAAAACAGCCCTGGGAGAGGGCTGTGGCAGGGGAAAAGCTGGGCTGATTGGGAGGAAGCAGGCTCAGCTGGGGTGAGATTGGCAGATTTGGCCTTAACATTAAATTTCCAGGGCTATTAATAGTTCACCAGCTTTTTAAAGCTAGAAAAGATGGAGGTGGTAGTTGGGGAAGGAGGAGTGTTGATCAAAGTTGGTTAGGCTTATGTGGGCTTTCATCTTTTTCTTCCCTAAAGAAAGCAGATGAGCTCAAAAAATCCAGGTCATGGGACCCAAGCTAGGGTGGGGAGTGAGGGAGGAGGGGATAAAAAGGAAGATTTTACTTTTTCTGAGCCAAGCAGAAATTTCTTTTATGAACTTGGAGGTAAATTTTCAGAAGTATCTAAGTGACTTAGACCAATGCCATGTCCAAAGTGCCTAAGTCACTTGGGAGCATATGTCCTGTTGAAAGCTAAAAATTCTGACATTTTTACTTTTAGTCTCTCAACAGTTTTTCTGGACTCTTTATGTTTGGACTTTATTATTGGATGACTTACATTTCAGAGAATTATATATATGCCTATATCTGTATCTGCTTCTTCATCATTAACTTAAGAAATAATCCTTGTTTCTATATTTGTACTATTTAGTGCTATTTAGTCTATAGAAATGTGTAATTTTAAAACAAACTATTTTATCTGTGTTGTGGAAAAAGTCACCCACGCATCATTTTGATCAGAGACTCAAGCCTGAGGCCCGTTTATTGAATACATACCAACGCATTGGTGGTTGCAGCAAGGTGCTGCACCCCCGCTACAAAGTACGCAGAGCCTTTTTAAAGCAAAAAAACACAAACAAATTACAAATCGTTTAAGTAGTGATAACCATATTAGGAATAGGAGAGTTAGGATCTTTTCAATTTGTCCAGCACTCTTTCGCAATCTTTCCAGAACTGGGTGCAAATTGAGTTAAGGGCTTCTTGGTGGTTTCCGACAATGTCATTTCTTTGCCTTATATGGGGCACCTGTTACACGGACGTTCCAGGCAGGATACAGTTACATAATGGGGTTCTTATGCAATTGGAGTAGGGGGAGGCATGGTTACACAAAAGGGGTAAGGGGAGGCATGATTAGTCATTTTAGCTGATTGCTTTATGCTTATTGCTTCACACAAGTGGTTATTATATTTTAACAGTCATAGGCACACACACATGATTATTCCTATTGCTGGGGCTTTCCATCCCTCTTCTGCCTGGCCCCCCTCCCTCCTCTGGTTATAACCCTTGACTGTCACTGTCAGTGAGCACAATACTTAGCTTGGTTCAGGCTTGTGGCCCGTTAGCCATAGGGCGGGCCTAGGCCAAGCAGAAAGGCTTAGACTAACAGGGCTAGCTTAATTTTCCCCACATCTGCCGGGGGGAAAATATATATAATTCTATTTCTTCCAGGGACCAAAAATGCTTAAAATAATAAGTAAAATAGCAGATATCAAAATGAGCACAACACAACTAGTGGTTAAGTACATTGAAACAGGTGAGGAAGCTAAACCAGCCAAAGTGCTCTCCAGAGTTTTTACAAGAGGGTGGGAATGTGGCTTACACTATTCCTCTTTTCATACACATCCCCATAGTTTAATCCTTGTACTCAGCCATTATATCTCCTTTTGCTGGGCTACTTTCATGAAGCACCACATTGGTAAAATCACATAAATAGACAAAACACTGAACTTTTGAAGCAGGATACATTTGCTGTCCAGTACATTTTAATAATTTAGATGGCAGTTTCTATATTGACTAACTATGTTGAAGAGGAAGATCTCTAACAGAACAAAGTTTTTGCATTTTTGTAAACTGGTGAATGCTGCTGCAAGGCCTGTGCAGGAATTCAAAGAAATCTACTAATGCAAAGAAACTAAACAGGCCCAGAATGATATCTGCATAAAATTTACATGTTGCAAACTGTGATGAGCTGTTTTTACACACCATTTACTTTTCACACTTTTTGTGCTTTTATCGCTTTTCATTTCTTTTTTTTTCCATTTCTCTCTTTTTGTGTGTGTGTGTGTGTGTGTGTGTGTGTGTGTGTGTGTGTGTGTGTGTGTGTGTGTGAAGGGGACACTTATGTAATTTCCCAATCTATATATCAAATCATGCAGGCTTTCAGCAGTTTGTGACTACCAATGCACAATACAAGCACGGAACTCTCAGTGCCTCCTTCATAAGTGAAGGTGAACTAAAAGGTTATTTTAGCAATTTTCTCCCCATTCATTGCTTGTATTAACCCACAACCTACATACCATTCTGATTTAAAATAAAAAAATTAAAAAAATAAAAACCTCTTTGCATCCCACCTTTATTGGTTTAGGAAAATATAATCTTGTTCTTTTCCTGACACATATTGACTAAAAAATGTTCAGATATCAAAGACTAACAGGTAATCATATTGTTTTATCTTTCACTCCCTGGAATCATATGCAGCAGGTTTTTGCCTGCTTTCCTTTCCTTTGGTAAAGCTATGTTAGTAGAAAGAATATATAAATGGCTAATCTTTTGCTTTTAATTGTAATTAAAGATACTGTATTTCTAGTGCGTCACTAAAAAGTTATTCTTGTTTTACAGTATTTTGTCTATGTAGTCAGTGGAGCTCTTGCATGTGAAAGGACTGCAAGACTGGACCCAAAAAATATCAGGTTCAAGATTTAGCCTTCTCTAAAATTGTGCAGACCTTTCTGAGGATACAATGCACACCTTCATGCAGGGGATTTCCCTGCTGATTTCAAACTGTACATAAGGATAATGTAATGACACTTTACTCTGGAACCTTTACAATTAGAATGCTTGCTCTGTGCCAGCACTGATCTCCCCCGCTCCCCAACATGGCATCTCTTAGTGCAGTAAATGTAGCTTCTTCCAAGCCGTCTTTGTGGCCTTTGGACTATTGCAGGGATCGGCAACCTTTGGCACGCGGCCCATCGGGCCAGGATGTTTTTTTTTATCTGGAGCGTCCACAGGTTTGGCCAATCGCAGCTCCCACTGGCCGTGGTTCGTCGTTCCAGACCAATGGGGGCTGTGGGAAGTGGCAGCCAGCACGTCCCTCGGCCTGTGCCACTTCCCACAGCCCCCATGACAGTCAGCCATGTTAACATTGTTATAAGTGAGATAATTTAGAAGGATGTTTTCCTAATGCTACGTAATTCAAAAATAAAATCGTTTAAAACATATTTTTCTTCTATTAATGGAAGTGAACTAATAAGATACATCCCAGTTTTATCTTTAATGCTAAGCAAAGACAATGCGTGATAAGATCTCTCATAGATTCTATTTCTTTCTAACAAAGATGGTAAATCATATTTTTAACCGATAATTTTACCTATTTGTCTTGTGTCATAACCATGTGGTTCTCATCAATATAAACTTCTTTGGTTCTTTCACCAGAGACAAAGAAGATGCATTTATCTTGAGTGGATATTCAGGGTAATGTCATGATCCTGTTGATATTTATAGGCCTAATCCTGCCATTCTTATTGACTAAATCCCCCATCAACATACTACTGATTTCAATGGACAACAACTTGTCTGAGTAAAGACTGCAGGATTAGATCCTATGACATGACATGTAAGACTGATGTTTTAATGGCAAGTAGGCAGACTAGGTGCAATTGAGCTATGTCAAATGGAATGACAATCTCCAGTAGGTTCATCCCTTGTAATAATATCAATGAGGAAAGGAATCTAAGCTAACAATTCAAACCAAATCCTTCGGGGCTAGATTGTAATATCAGAAATACTTTACACAGTGTGTAGTTAACCTGAGGAACTCACTGCCACAAGACATTGGAGATCAAGAGTGGATATACAAAAAAAAAAAAAATGAACGCTGAACTTCCAGAGTTCAATAGAATTTTAAAAAATAGGGATATGCACCTTCATTTTTCCAGCACATAAACTAATTGCAAGCTGAAAGGGCTTAAGAGGATACATCCTCTACGGCTGTATCCAGAATTGTTCTTTCAGGGCAGGATGGAGGGGGAAGGATTTGTACACATCATACACCCCAGATGCATCTTGTTCTGGACAATGCCAGAGACAGGATACTAGAATGGAAGGCAGGGCTGGCTCCAGGCACCAGCGTAGGAAGCAGGTGCTTGGGGCGGCCAATTCAAAGGGGCGGCTCTCCGTCCGGTATTGGGGCGGCACGTCCGGGTCTTCGGCAGCAATTCGGCAGTGGGTCCCTTGTTCCCTCTCTTCCTCTTTGAACTGCCGCCCAATTGCCACCGAAGAGTAAGAGAGGGAGGACCGCCACCGAAGTGCCGCCGAAGAAGCAGCATGATTTAGTTGCAGCTGAAGTGCTGCCGCTCATCTTCCTTTTTTTTTTTTTTTTGCCAATTGGGGCGGCAGAAAAACTGGAGCTGGTCCTGATGGAAGGACAACTGATGTGACCCATATTCAACTAAGAATAATGGTATCTTAAATCGCAGATAGTCCATGACACAATAGTGTGTTAACAAAAAGATCTTTAGGCTTGAAATAATGGTAATTGTATAAGGGAGCGGATAAAAGGGATGATGCACTTGTATTGCTCCTAAGGCTCTTTAGAAGGAAGTTATGGCCAGTTTGGATGCCAAAGCTGAACTCTAGGCTGGAGGGACTACTGAAAGTGTCTTTGAATTACTTTTTGAATAAGTGCACTGTAATCTTTGGCCGGCAACAGAGTTGCTGATGAGACATTACTGGGGATTTGTTAAGAGGATCTGATTCTATGCTGGGTGGATGGCATCTGAAATCAGTGCTCATTATTTTAGCAGAAATATTCAGCTAAAATACCTAGCACACAACCCAAAACCTCCCCAGGTGCCAAAACTTCCATCTGCTGAAACTTCCAGCTTCCTCCTCAATTAATTCTCTTGTGAAATTATGTATTGTCTATATGAAGATGTCAGCTATTTAAGCTGAACAAATTAGGGGTAGAGTAAAATAAATTGCATTTACTGGAAAAAAAAACAGAGGATATAGTAGGAATGCTTATTTTTCATATTAAATAGAATCAAAACCTCTGGTTGAATTTTCATAAAGCTGCCACAGAATTTCCCATTTGCCACAGACACCAGAGGACCTTGCAACAGAATGTAGGATCAGCTTCTGTAAAGTACACCAGCCTTGAGTATACATCTCAGATTTATGCAGATTAACTAGGTTTGTCTGTATACAACAATCATCTGGAAATATAATGCATGGGACAGATTAGAAATAACAGGATAGAGTCGAAAATGATTTACAAAATCAGATGACAAGAAAATTATAAAGTTCCAACTAGTAAATGAAAGCACTATTTGTTGTAGACAGGAATCTGGCAGAGAGTTTGTAGAAAAGAAAGAGATGAGTCATTCTACAGCTGGAAACCTTCCAAACTAAGATTGTTGGGCATTTTCAATACCCAATTTGGAATAGTGTTTGCCTTAATCTCTTGTAGAAAAAAAAATACTTCAGAGATAGGGTAAACTAAAAGTGACAATACAACTTTTAGAAACAGTGAGCAAAGCAAATCCCACTTAGTTATATGTAGCAGGTCTTTTACCAATCTATTTGTCTACAAACTGAAGTCTCTGAGGCCAACAAGCTAAGGAGATGGGGAAAGAATTACAGATCCAGGGCCACACCACTGAAGTCACACCACTGAATTTGATGGATTTGACACCAGGGATGAATTTAGCCCATGAAGTTCAAAACTGAAAAAGAACAAAGAAAGTGAAGTAAGGAACAGTTTCTAAACAAATATAAAAGTTTTCTAGCATGAGATAGATGAGGAATGAGTGAGCCCACACACATTTTGGCCTGGTCTACTTAAAATTTAAACCAGGCCAAACTTAAAAATTTAGGTTTGACATAGGTATGTCACTCAGGAGTGTGAAAAAATCCATACCCCCAACCAATGTAGCTATGCTGACCTAACCCCCAGTGCAGACACAGCTAAGCCTACAGAAGCATTCTTCTGTAGACCTAGCTACCATTGCTCAGGAAAGTGGTGTTCCTACACCAATGGAAAAGGCCCATCAATCAGTGTAGGCTGTGGTTACGCTGTTGGGTTATGCTAGCATATCTACAGCACTGGAGCTATGGCGGTATATTTCTATAGTGTACCTATGGCATTTGGTTCAGAAAGTGATTCAAACCGAATAAAGTATCAAAGGGGTAACCGTGTTAGTCTGGATCTGTAAAACTGAATAAAAAGATTGAAACATACTTGAAGTAAGCCAAAGAGAAAAACAGCGCTGGCGGGGAAGGGGAGGAGAACAGCCTGCTATCAGGATACAGCTAAGGCTATATCTACACTACAGAGCCTATGCCATCATAGCTATGCCAGCACAGTCCCCCAGTGTAGATGCAGCCTACACTGACAGAAGGAGTTTTTCTGGTGTAGGAAAACCACCTCCCCATATGTCAATAGCTATGGCTTCATTTACACTGGGGATTTTGTCCACATAGCTATGTTGCTCAGAGATGTGTTTTTTCATACCCTAGACCCCACATTGCTATGCAGCTACAACTTTTATATGTAGCCCAAGTCTATGGCTTCCATTGCTGCCAGGCTATGCTGGCTCTTAACAGTGAAAGTGTGAGAACACAGCCAGGTATGTAAGGTGTGGTCTGTACTTAAAATGTAGATTGACATAGCTACATTGTATAAATTATCAACACCTCTGACTTTTGTAGCTATTTCAACCTAATGCCCCACCCCCAGTGTAGACATAGCTATGTCAGTGGAAGACTGTTTCCATCAACCTAGCTACCATTGTTTGGAAAGATGGTGTTTCTACATGGAAGGAAAAACCCTTCCATTAGTTTAGGCTGTGTCTGTACTACAGGGTTATGCCAACATAGCTCTAGCAACATAGCTATACCGGTACAGTCTCTGTAGTGTAGACATACACTCAGCATTGTTATACTGGATCAGACTATTGTCTTATTTAATTCAGTATTCTGTTTCTGACAGTGGCTAGTACCAGCTGCTTCAGAGAAAGGTCCAATAAGCACTGCGTGGTTTTCAGATAAAAAAAGTTATAGGATAATTTTCCCACAAGTAACTTTTTTTCCTACTCACATTAATTAGAGGTTGCTTTGCATAGCTAGTGACTAGTCTAAATTCAGAAGTGGACTAGGCTGAAAAAATGGGTGTGGGAGTGGGGAATCAACGGAAGATATCAATTAAATTAAAATTCATTTTCCTGTGAATTTGCAGGAGAAAATTTTGACTTTGTTGATTCTCACATAGCAAGAGTTTACTAGACATGCTATCTACATCTAGCAGCATTAGAAATAAAGAAGGAAGGTGTCATGCTATTTAGATCAGAAGCTGAGTTGAGGAAGTAAATGGACAAAAGACCTCAAAAAGAATGTTAAGGAATAAGAAATGACCCCAGAAAAGGAAAGAACAGTGAATTTGATACAGATAAGAAAAGACATATGCGGACTCTCAGGGATGTGGTGGAAGTTGACCATATTTAAGTAGAACTTAAAGCTTTTACTGTACTTTTGTTATCCAGCATATGGGGGTGGGGGTGCCGGTTAGTCAAAAATTCTGGTTAATTAAGAGTGATACTTACCAATTGAATACCAATTTTAAAAGAATTAGAATACAATGAATAATGTATAAAATAGTATACAGGAACTCACCAATCCAGTGGTAGTACTGCACTGCAGAGTGGTTGGTTTCTTGAAGCACATAGGTGTATACAGGTAAAGATTTCTATACAGTGGGCTATCTTATGACACTACATATCACTATGGGCAGCTCATGGCATACACCCGGGTCACTAAAAATACACAATACTAAAACTATACTGAACATAATTTAATCTTTCTTTGATGATTCAGAAGGCACTTCAGGATCTTGCAGTGCCTCAGGGTCATCATTATCATACTAGATGTATCCGAAGAAGTGAGGTTTATACTCACGAAAGCTTATGCCCAAATAAATCTGTTAGTCTTTAAGGTGCCACCAGACTCTTTGTTGTTTTTGTAGATACAGACTAACACGGCTACCCCCTGATACTAGATGTAGAACGTGTAGGAGATAGGGTCATTAGAGATTCAGCCCAATGACACACACTGGAAGCTGCTTTTTTGAATAAATTCATGATATCAGCTTGATTACTTGTCTTCTGCCTCTTTTGCAGGAAAGTAGAGTGCAGAATGTGCAATTGCATAGCCTCCTGGACAGTATACTAGTCCCAGTTACTAGATTGAAGATTTCTATTGGGAGATATTGGAAATACTGGTTAATAGAGCTTTCCAGTTGATAAAAAGTGGCAGATAATATAGCTTTTACTGTGTTGTTAGTTCTTTCAACAAAAAAAGCCCTTTTAATATCCTAGAAAATATTATAAAGTTAGAAATAATCATTTATTTCAGGGATCAGCAACCTTTGGCACCCGGCTCACCAGGGTAAGCACACTGGTGGGCCAGGCCAGTTCATTTACCTGCCGTGTCATCCCAGGCCAATGGGGGCTGCGGGAACAGTGCTTCCATATCCTGGGAAATTTCCCACAATCTGAGAATTTGTGAGTAAAATGTTTTGAATGAAAATTCCCAATTTCCCAAGTTGAAACATTTTACTCACAAATTCCCAGGTTTTGAGACATTTCCCAGGATATAGAAGCACTGTAAAAAACTTTATCTAGGAATTTTCACCAGATTTGGGAATTTTTTTGCGCTAGGTTGGGAAAAGTTGGCATCATGATATAGAAGCACTGAGCAGGAAGTGACGCGGGTCGAGGAACTTGCTAGTCGCCACTTCCCACCGCCCCCCATTGGCCTGGAGCGGTGAACCGTGGCCAGTAGGAGCTGCAATCTGGTGAACCTGTGGACGCATCAGGTAAACAAACTGGCCCGGCCCACCAGGGTGCTTACACTGGCAGGCCGCGTGCCAAAGGTTGCCAATCCCTGATTTATTTCATTGTAATAGAAGACACACAATAAGAATATCTGTGTATGCTGAGAATCCCCCAAAAGTAGGAGTATGTGGGTAAGAGAACCAGAATTGTTTTAGAAAAGCACATGGTTGCACTGACCCATCCAAAACAGTAATAAAATTTTGAGAAACAGAGAGATATGTATCAAGTATCAGAGGGGTAGCCGTGTTAGTCTGAATCTGTAAAAAGAGAGATATGTATGTGCATCAAAGAAAGCATATGACTACTGTCACATTTGAGTGGATGTGTAGTGATTCTAGTACAGTAACAGTATTATTTCTGCTTATATGTCTTGTTCTTTAAAGAAAAGCAACTCCAATATTTGTTTGATTTTTGCAAGATAAAGGCTGTATTGAGAGACAAATACATGTTAAAAGAGAATGTATAAGTAGAATCCAAAATTAATACTTATCAGCTAAGAAAAACTGGAGTTCCAGCTTTTCTATGACAGTGAGTAGATCTTACCTAGAGCAGCTCAGAGAACTGAAATCACATTTTTGCAACAAACATTTTGTTTCATTTAAAATTCAAAATGACCTATTGTAGCCTTACCATATTTCCATCATCAGCCATCTTGCAGAACAGAGAGCACTGTATCATGTCTGCTTCCCCACTCTGGCCTCTGACCAGGCCACAGTCCCACTTTCTGCACATATTATAGCTGTTGCTTATTCTCCCTCTAGCCTGAAAACATCTCTGTTGCTGTTTGAATTTGTATCCCAGTGGTTTTCAGAAGTGGTGAGTGCTCACAGATCCAATGGATTCATTTCACCTTCAAATCATAGGAGATATTTTTCAGCCTGCACAGGTGGTAGCTGTGAAATGTGTGCAATTCAATTTTGGAAGATATGCCAGAAAAGTTCAATGGTGAAAATAAGACCTATTCCACTTGCTGCAAAGTGGCAGCTGACAAAAATTAGGTAATTTCAGTTTTAAAACAATTCTGATTATAAATAAATAAATAAATAAATAATCAGAGTGAGAAACAGAATAGAGGAGTGAACTTACAGGATTTCAGCAAAACAGTGGGAGGAAATGAAGAAAAGATGGTAAGAAAGGAGGAAGAGAATAATTCAAGGAGGTGGAAGAAAGGAAATAAGGGAGATAGCTACCATACCAGGTGGAGAGTGGTGTGATTAAAGAAAGGATTATGCGTTATTTATGTAGAGTTATGGGTGGACACAAGCCTTGTGTCCATATTGATGCAAAACTGGCTTCTGCTGAGATTAATAAACTGATCATTTCTTTAGCATCAACGTATAGTGATGTGAATTTTTGGGACTTTGGGAAACCAAAAAAAAAAAACCCTCAGCACACACAGACCAATGAACATCTGTCAAGTGGTAGTGACTTTTGAGCTCTAACCTGGGCCAAAGTCTATTCACCACTGCCCTAAAGATAAAAGGCTTTATAGCCCATTTCCAGCACACTTCACTGTTACAACTCAGGCCACACAATACAGTCCAAAGAAATAATTTAGTCTACAAAAAGTCAGTTTATATATTTCCCTGTGCTTTCATTTTACTGTAAACAAAGCTTTAAATATGAAGCACTAAGTAATCCCAGGTGATCAGCTTTAAGGAGTTTAGAGGCAAGCATGGCTCTCTGACCTGTGCAGACTTACTTTTCATGTCTACCAGGAATATCAGTTAAGGACTTTCAAAAGTGATTTTCCGCTCATTGATCTGAATATGCTGAAATCTAGCTAACCCTCTAAAACTGATTTGACTGGCATTTTAGTGGCACAGTATAAACAAGGTCAAGTTAGTAATTATGTCTTTGGAAAAGGCAAACACATTTCTGTACCGTTTCATTTGCTTGTCCAATCCTTAATTTTGTATGTCATCAAAGAACCAACCTGTCATATCAACTGTCTAGTGGCAGCACAATGACAATCGGAGTCCAAGGTTAAGTTTTGATCTCTGCCATTGGGTTTCTGATCCCTGGAGAATGACAGAGCTCTGGAGGAAGTGTGCTCAGTGCCTGGTTACGTGAGCAGTTGAGGAATGTGCTTCAACTGTATTTGGAAGCTCACTGAATGATTCTGTGGGGAGACCTGCCCTTGGTTGAAAGAACATTTGCCACAATGTGAAGCCTTTACAAGGTTTGGGGTAGGAGCAGGGGCACGAGGAATGAAGGGATTCTGGAAGAAGAAACCTACCTAGCCCGCATCACCCAATCAAAATGAAAGGCTACAGTTTTATTCTTTGTCAGTTTGCACTGCAAGGGGAAAGGTTGGTTTCAGTCAGTGTGGGAAAATTCTCTCCGCACAGCTCACTTATACCAGTGATCCTGATTCTGCCACATGATCATCCTAAAAACTTGTGTTTTGATTTCCTGTGCGCTTGGAGCAACTGTGTCTCTCGGGCAATAAGGAAAGGGCAAAACTTTGAATCTTTATGTGACAAGATCTGAAAAAAAAATCAATAAAACCCAAAATTGTAAGTGTAGGAAGGTCACCAAGCATAACCAATGGTTCTCCAGTTCTCAGCTAGTAAAAGAAGAACCCGAAAAAGAAGCATGTGGAATGAGAAGCTGTACTATTTCATTGCTTAGACCAGAAAAAAGTAGGAAACAAAGAAGTGAGGAGTGGAAATTCCAATGCATTTGTCACAAATTGTTTGTAGAAAAAAAGGAAATGTGCCTTAGGTTGATGGAAACCGTGTCTATGTCAACTATGCTGGAATCATTCTTTCAAGGAAAGTTTACTCTTGTGAAAATGGTTTGGCCGTGATGTTGGCAAGGTCAGTGTCAGCTTGGATTATCTGTTGCTTAAGTATCATTCAGGCAAATTAGTTCTGCCTAGGGGCTAGTCTAACCTGAACACCTAGTTCTCTGAAACCTTTTCCTTCCTGAATCAACATTCCTTTTGTTCATGTGCCACAACCATTCTGCTTTTCTTCTTCCCCTTACTAATCTAATTTTTAACTCTGGACCCCCTGACTGTAATGCCCAGAGATCTGCATAGTATTGTGGTTCCTATTACTATAGTATGTGTGTATTTATCCTCACAACACCACTGGTGAGATAGGGAAATGAAGACTAAAAAACAACCTTGACCTTGGCTAGGCTGCTGGTGTCCAGAGACTACCATCTATTCTGCTGACTCACATGTCTCATTATTCCCTTATACTGCCCTGTCAGTCTATCTGGACCCATCTGTTTGTTTTGTTCCCCCCTGCTCCTGCTCCTCCTCCTCCTCCTCCACACCCCCTCCCCCCCGTAAGCTCTTTGCGACATGATCTATCTTTTTGTTCTCGGGTTTTAGAGCACCTAGCTGTCCTGGTCCCTAAGGCCATATGCGTCAACTTTGTGGATGCTCTGGGACTCCAGCAGCCATGATAAAAAAAATAAATAGGGAATGTTCAGCACTCACCAGCTACAGTGGTTCCAGCCCCTGGGGCTCGCCATCAATCAGCTGTTTGGCAGGATCCTGGGGCTGGCAGGAGGGACTCAGGGGAGGGGGCGGAGAGGAGCTAATGGAAGGTGGAGGGGGCGAAGCAGGAGGTGGGATGAGGCTGAATGAGTGCGGGGCTTTGGGGGAGGGGTTTGAGCATCCTCCGGGAAAACCAAAAGTCAGGGCCTGTGCCTAGGACTTCTAATACAATGATTTTAATACAAATCCCCATTTTATGGGTGGGTGATTGAAGCACAGAAAAACTAAGTCCTAGCTCCTTAAAAAAGGTATTTTGGCACCTAAATCCCACTGAAAGCAAATATCTTTGAGGACCTGGTCCTAAGTGACTTTCCCAAATCAAGGCCACACAGGAAGCCTGAGGCAGAGCAGAAAATTCAATCTGGATATCTAAAGTCCCAGCATAGTGACTATAACCACTAAACCATTTTTCTTTTATTAGCATTTGAGGATAATGCTATAGCAGCCACACAAAACAAGATGTGTGCTAGCTGGCTATTGTTGCCCACTTTTGTATTTTCAGCATTGTGCTTTCAGCCACCTCAAACATATTATTGTTAAGGTGAGCATTTAAAGGTGCTTGTAGTTAGAGGTGCTCCTTTAAACCAACTACTACCCACCCAATAGTTGAGACATATCCTAATATTAATAATTCATTTTTAATTTATTTGAAAAACAAACAAACCAACAAGTCCTAAAATTGTTTTTTTTGGGGGGGGAGGGGGGGAAGAGAGCAGGAGGGACAGGGGAGTGGGAGAAATTATAACTTTATTTACTACTTATCTGCCATATTTCTCCTAAAAATACAATTCTTAGTAGAAAGATTAAGAGAAAATATTAGGCAATATTATGTTATTATTAATATTTTTATCCCAATTCTCATGTTCCCTGAACGATCTTAGATCTATTTCCCCTCCTTCTATCATCCAGAAGCGTGGCTGAAAATTCAGCAGCAATTTATTGTCCAGCAGGTACTTTCTTTGAAAAAAATCAAAGACACAGGTTTTGTTGTTGTTTTAACTGAAAACAGAAAATATTAAACATTTGGTTTCCAGTTGCTGTGTTTTTTTTTTTAAACAAGTTGTTCATAGGATATTTTTTTTGGGGGGGGAGGAATCAAAATATCTGGTGTATTATACAGTATAGAGAAAAAAAAATTCCTGATCATTCTGGTAATGTTAAGAATTGACACCTGATTTTTTAGCTTCAGTATGGGAAATTAATAGCTGCTTTTAAAAAAACAAAAACAAAAACAAAAACCCCACACACCACTCACAGGAATACATCCAGATCTGACCAAATGATAGTCAAGTACAAAACCGTTTATAGATTCAAAACAACTTAGATGCATACTTCATGTCCTTGACACCTAACAGTTCTGTCAACTTTACTGAAATCAGAGGGGCTCAGTTCTGCTGGGCCATTTTTAGCCTTAGATGTCACGAGATCCAAAAGTTATGAGGTTAGAAAGGAAAATGCTTGATATATACACAAGGTTGGTGTAAAGCACCTGGTTAGAGCCTACCATAAAGAGGGCAGATTTATGATGCTTAAAATGAAATATCACTAGGGGTGGAGGATCATTCATACTGAATAAATGTATTCAATGAATTTGTCCCCTTTGTGTGTGTATGAATGTATTCACTTTTTCTTTTTCTTTTTTAAATCTACAAAGGAGGCAATGTGACCGAGCATCTAGAGCAGTAGAATGGGACACGGAGTCTATGTTCTATTTTTCACTTGGCCACAGGGTCTGCTTGGGCTAGTCACCTCACTGCTGTGTTCTTTAGTTTCCCCATCTATAAAATGAGGACAATGGGTACTGACATCTTTGTGAAGCACTTTGAGAAATATCAGTTTCTTCAGTGAATTATTCTTGGACTACAGTTCATTCATAAACTGTTAATCAAGAGTATCTGAAATTCAAATTTAATCTTAGATAGGTCAAGTTTTGTACCTTCTGATCCATGTAACTTACCAAACACAATGTGAAATCCAAATTGCAAATTTGAGTATAAAAATCAAAATTAACCTTTCAAAATGTATACCATTGTTAATTGTGGAATTTTAAGCTTGATTTTGGTGAATATTCAAGCATTTGAGCTCTAAATTTGCTTTTTACAAATCTTTGCACTAATGAAGTATGTTCCATATACTAGTCAAGACAAGTAAACACAAAAGAAGCAGAAATGTAGATGAAGTAGATTTAATTAAAACATTAAAACAAATATTTAAAAAAATAGTTTCAGAGTTCATCAAATTCTAAATATTACTAATGGCTAGCTAAATAGTCCATTCAAGTCAATGGTACTCTTTTCACTGAATCCAATGTGTTTTGATCAGGACCTTCCACTAGAAAGCCTTTTGTGAGTTTCAGGATAGAAGATGAAATCTACCCTCTCTGAAGTCATAGATGCAGGCATAAAGAACATATCTGCAGTATACATACACATAGCTTCTTACATAGTATCTGTGCATACATTTCACAATTACATTAATGACCAGAGTGATTTTGTTCAAGACCTCACATGATACTCTTTTGGTGAGCTAGAATGTACCAGACTCAGGAGATTCCTGTAAGCCCGTAATGGGCAACCTACAGCCAGTGGGACACATGTGGCTCGTCAGGGTAATCCACTGGCAGGCCACCAGATAATTTGTTTACATTTGAATGGCTGCCCGCAGTTCCCAGTGGCCGCGGTTCACCGTTCCAGGCCAATGGGAGCTGTGGGAAGTGGTGTGCCCGCAGATTGCCCACCACTGCTGTAACCCCTCTGTGCCCATTGCCAGCTGACATTAAGAGATTCCTGGGTCACACCAGAATCTGGTGTTATTTATCCTGAGGAGTTCCTCAGGATTACAGGATATTGGCAGAGGCACTGGATCAGACAGTGTTCAAGTGTTTGCCTAGGCTCACCACATTCACATTTGGGGTCATTCCTCAGCTTCATATTGTCACCAGTCTTTGCCACCCGAGCCATCACTTGATTTAGAGTTCAGTGTTTTAGTTTGAGATCAGAGCTGGAAGGGAGTTGTTCTGAAAGAACCAAGTTCTCTGAGATACCTGGCATTTTCTGTGGTTTTGTTACTCTATATCCTTCCACGGTGGTATTTTGGGGCAAGGGATTTTCAGAAGCAACTGGACTTCTGGACTTCAGCCTCTTGGGTGGTGGAATGTGTCCAACCAGTTGGTGTCTTGGATCATGCACCAGTTTTGTCTCTCCTTCATCTCCTGCTTCCCTGATGGTAGTGCAATCCCTGAAAAGCAGTATAGTGACAGTGTGAGTTGGTTTAGAAGTCCCTGTAATAGATTAAGTTCAGTATTAAATTGTGTGTGTCTGGCTTGCACATGACCATACTGGGGCACAGTACACTGCAGCTAATAGCTCAGGGCGAGACTGGTTGCTCAGGATGTTTTGAGGGTCAAGCTTGCCATTTGTTTGGCCAGTTTCTGGAGTATAGAATTCCAGGAGTTCACTTTCTTTCAGCTTCTCGATGTGCTCTTTGAATGTCAATGTTCAGTCCAACGTGAACCCAAATATGCCAGATTATACCATCATGTGGTCTATAAATATAATTGAAGATGGCTTTGAAACATGCAAAATTTTAGGGGTTGTATTGCTCTATTGGCTGCTTATGACACTGTGACCCATTGTGCACTTAAATGGAAATTGGCAACAATTTTGAAAAATAGCAAGATAGTCCAGGTCCTCTCCTCCCTGCTTGAAGATCGACATTTCTTTGTCAAGATGGATGGTCAGAGAAGTAGATAGTTTACTCAATAGAATGGATTGCTCCAAAGTTCAGTATTATCACACTTGCTATTTAAAGCAACAGAGTCCTGTGGCACCTTTAAGATTAATAGATGTATTGGAGCAACCAACGATACTTGCTATTTAATGTTTCTACAAATGTAGATAAGAATTCCTGGTGTGTGAAGAGTCACATATGAAGATGATCTTTGCATTGTCATGTAGTCAGAAAGATTTGAGGAAACTGAGCACATTCTAATTGGCTCCCTGAGTGTTCTTGGAGAATGCTGTTACACGTGGTTGCTGAATGCCAACCCTAGTAAGACAAGTGTGTGCCTCCCACCTGAAATACTGTGAGGCTAAGAAAAAATTCCAGATATCCTGGGATGGTGCAGTCCTTCAGCACTATGAACAGCTGGTGTAGTTTGGGGTGACATTAGTCAAAACCACTGTAGGTAATCATAAAAGCAGCACTAAAACAGTGGTGCTCCAGCTATTGCATTCTGTGGGCCACCTTAAGAGAAAAAAATCTTCTTTCATAGACAACTTTCTCAATACCTCAGTTCCCCTACCATTTAGTGTCCAAATTCTGGAGCCTGCTGGGGAAAGCTCCACTGGCCTCGAAGAACCAATGCATTTCAGGAGTACTGATCTATAGTAAAGAATATAATGTGCACATCTGTTAAGTGGTACTGATCATTCTACTTACTATGAGTCCAAAGTAGAATGAAGTTGCTTTTGAGTTTGACATATTTGATTAGATACATGTAACTTTATCAAAGGTTTGACATTTGAAACAATAAATTTAATTTTCAAATTACATTGTACCATACTGCTACTACAAAAGATGACAGCTAAGGTAGGTGAAATAAATAGTCAAATGTGAATCTGAGAAACAATGCATGAGTAGCTTAAAAGCACTGAGCAGTTTATAGCTTTTCCATAGAGTAATGCTTGGTGGCTATGGACAGTCCTTGTTGATGACTTTTGCTTGCATAGTAGATTACTTCATGTGCTTAGGTGAACCCCAAACTTTGAGCATTACAAAGAAACTATATACACCATTCCTATCCCATCTTTGTTTCACTGTTTTTGAAAATCACGGGAACAGCTACACATGTACAGCTATTCAGTGGGCACCTAACAAGGCATGAACTAAATGAGACATGGCAGTCTGCTTACCACCTTAGAAATTGCATGACTTCCCTAATGGAGTTTACTACAGTCTAGACAAATTAGAATTCTACAGCATGGAGGGAGAGGAGCCTTTGACATTGCAAGCCAAATTAGTTTTGCTGAAAAAATACCTTTCAACTTCTATGATACACTGCTAAACATATATGTCTATGATAAGATTAATTCCTTTTTGGGGGCTAGTAAAATATTTCTTTGGGGGAGGGAATAAATCAAGTCAGGCATTATCAGATTAAAGAAAAAAAAATAGGTTATAGTTCCCTTGGGATGAGGAAAGTTACTAATTAAATACCAAAAGTTACCCTTTAATGTTGCATTAAGGGCATGTAGTTAGATATATAAAAGCAAGGAAATGAAAAAAAATTAAGGTACTCATACTAACATTAACTTACCTTCCTTGGATATCTAACTATAAAAACACTTTTGATTACTAGTTAGAATGTCAAAATGTATGCCTAAAAGTGATAATTACACCTGTTTTACAATCGCAAAATGCTATTGACCAGTGGAGCTACTTCTAATTTAAATCAGAGAAAGGAAGACCAAAGTCAGGCCAAGTCTTTTTAAATACTCAAACAAGCAAGTGTTGGCCGAACATTTCCTCATTGTGGTAATAAACGTGAGAACATTTTTACTGTGTATTTTCATATCAATTATTGTTTTCATTAAAATCTTTTTATCTTTAGCACACAATCATTCACTTTTATGTGAACCAGAATGTACCATTTAAAAATGGCATAACCACATTTTTTAACAAACACTATTTGTTTACTAATTTTGCACATTAAATTTGCAGCAGTGAAATTAGTAAACATTGAGGAATACTCTATGTAAACCTTGGGGACCTTTGTGTGAGCTGGCACCTGATCTACCAGCATCACAAACCCAAGTGAAGTACAATCCAGCATCTCTTTTCATGAATTAAATGTTTCTAACTCATTTTTTTGTCCAATACAAGTGATTCTATTGGGCACACAGACAGCTGATTTTTTATTTTGGTAGCAACTCTGGCCAAAATGATGCATAGTCTTCGTATTATATATTTTATGGATATGGATATTAAGAATGAAGAATAATGGAGAGGCACACTCTTTGCATGGCACAATAGAGTAAGGAATATTTTATAATGAAATCCTAATAAAGAAAGTGTCTAGAATGCATGTTCTCCTCATTGCAATTGCCAGGGTGCTAACTGCATAGTAGTTGCTTCTTTAAAGAAGTTGTTTTTGACAGCTACAAATAGAGACATAAATTCATAATTACTTTTACTGTATATACTTAGGGCTAAATGGTGGGATTGAACCATAAATTTGTATAACCAACCTTGCTTGGGCCATCAGCAGAGTTTGGATTCAGGATTTTTTGGACTAGAAGCATGAGCATATACTGATTCCCATAAACAACAAAGTCTCCTAGCTAGAAACAGTGGCATCACTTGAGCTAAAAGACAACTTCCCCTAACTGGAAGCAATAGAACCCTTGAACTATGGACATAAGTGTCTTAGCTCAGACTTATGTAGACTAGCCACTCTAGTGGGACAAAGACCTAAACTCTGCCAGAGTTTATTTCATCTATGTTTGAAGTGGTGTACTGTAGAGTGCATTATTGCAGTGGGAGTTTATGGGAGGCAATTTGCCTCGTGAAGGTCTAGTCAGACAAGTCAGCCTGGATTATCTTGATACTTCAGTCATCTTTTAAGTGTCCAGGGAGGTGCACCAGCTGACCCATTCATTAAGGGAGAGCTGCATATGCTCACATTCCTGGTTTGTGGCTGGTTGGTAGAGAAGGTGAAGCATAGAGTAATTAATGGTTTTCACAAGGATTGGTCTTTGATTGTAAGGACAAAAACTGGGGCTAATCTCTGAACAGAAGCTGAAGTAGAGAGATAACTTCTAACTTCCTCATCTTTGTGCCACCAAGAAAGGCCTGACCACATTATCATCCTTAACTTTATTTTGCAAAATAACATGGCCTGAAAATACCTTATGATTGGAAAACATGTTGACAATATCAATTCCAGAGGGAGGAAGATGGTGATAAAAGGTGCAAGAGTGCCAACATATGGGTCTGTCTGATACCATGGCCATCATCACGGTATCTGGACATCCAAGGAAATTTTGAAAAGGAATCCTATTTTCCACCAAGCACTCCCCTTCTCAGGCCCTACCTCTTCTCCCCACCCTTCCATCTAGTATCAAATGAAGAAGAAAATGGAAATTAATGTACATCTACCTTCTCTCTCAAAACTTCACCTGTTCACTTCATCTTGCTCTATCTTTTGATGGCACTTCACAGCACATTCCAAGCAGTGGTTACTCCTATTTCCTCCCCTGGGGTTTTATGGCTCCCACTCCAGGAAGCATTTTGGACTTTTCTGTGACAGGGTTGCAGGGTGGGATGTCAGTCCTTTTGTTGACTGATAGGCCACACATTGATTAGCACCCAGGTGTGGTTAGTGGGCCAGGCACCTGCTCTTGGAGCAAAATCCACATTCACGTGTATTGAGTGCAGTTGAAAGCTGTTCTTATGTGGTCAGTGCAGTACTACTGGTGAAAAGATGGGGACAGGGACCTTTATAGCTTGTGTAAGGATCAGGAAGAAAAGGATTCAGTGCATTGTAGGAATGGGGAAGAAGGACTATTGAAATTCAACAACCTATGGTCTATCTGGTATATGCCCCTTACTTCCTCCACACTGAAAACTGGCATGGGACCGTGTCACAGTCTGAGGCATGTACTTACCCCCACCACATAGCTAGCTTACCCCCACCACACACATGCTTCTGGGATTTAGGTGTGGACAATAGGAGGGTTATGGTACATGCAAACATGTACAATTGCTAGTGTAGATGTAATGGAAGTTAATTTATAGTAACAAAAAAAAATCAAAATGAAAGTTATAAGAAAGAAGCATTTTAATTTCCTCCCCACCCCCGATCATTTTTATTTTCAGTTCATGAAAAATTGTAAAGATTGACCTCTCCCATTTTAGAAGGGGAAAATGTCAAAAATGTCAGATTCTTGCAGGACAGGAAAACCATTTCTCGTCTCTCGCTCTAAATAAAATCAAACTAGTTTCAAGCAAAATAAGTCGGTATTCTCTCCTTGCCTCTAGATTATTTTAATGTCTGGGCATTGTATTGAATACAGTGGACATTCTGTAAGGGCTAGATATAAAATGAGAGTATTACTCAATACTTCTTTCCTGAAGTATGCTTGATTCATATATCCTTTTTATGAATCACTGAAATGTCTTCTTTCCTTCCACACTAGCCCATCACATTTGCTCAAGTCTGACATAAAGACGTTCACTGACCTCTATAATTACCACTACATCACAGAACAGTCAGGGACATTAGGATGAAGATCCAAGGCGCTCTTCCACAGACACCAGCATGTCCAAGAGACCTATTAGTCATGACGAGGCTGCTCACATGCAGTTTTAAATTGCTAAAGTTCCACTGACTCAAGGAAATTAAAAAGAAAAGGTGGTGATTGTAGTGTTGTCAATGTAGGTTCCTACAAAGCTCTTAGATCAATATTGATTTAAAAGCCACAGGGAAGACAATTGTGATGGCAACTGCCTGGATCTCTGAGGTGGAAAAAAGGTATGCAGCAGATGAAGTATGGTCACTGAAAAGAAAAGGTCCAAGTTTAATATACTGTTGGTTTAGTCTGTGTGCACAGTCCTTTTATGGTTTTAGTACTATTTTTTGTTGGCTTTTTTTGCCCGTCAGATTAATTGACCAGTTACTATTTATTGTACATTGTCAATTAGTTCTTTAAAACTAGTGAACATAAAATGTCAGAGCAAAGTAACAGTATATCAAGTGAGTATAGAAAACTGCAATGTTTCTTAAAAGACAGATGGTAGCATTTCACTAACAATATTGGGCCAATTTTATGGGTCAAAGGCTCAACAACACGTGCTGTAGACAAGAAAAAAAAACTTATTTTTACTATACAGGCAACAAAAGAGATCAAGCCAGATCAATAACTTACTATTAACATATTCTACTTAGCTTTGTGACCTAAGCATGCTCTTTAAGTGAACATGTTCCTTTAATTATAGGGGTTAATGGCTTTTCAAAATAAGGGTATTTTTTTAGAGCTGTGCACAGAGGGTTTGATTTTCTAAATGTTAGGTATGCATTTGTGTACCTATTTTTTTATACCATACACAATTCCTCCAAGTGAGTGTGGGTACTGGGATTTAATAATGCAAGAGGACAGAAGTCACCTAACTGGACATTAGACCTTGTAATCATAGTAACTCCATGCCTCAAACTTTCTGGGTCTTTGAAAATTGGCCCTTGAATGTTTGTAACTGGTGAGATATAGTAGGACAGTTTGGTGAATTTCTTTTGTATATAATGCAGACTCCTAAAGCAGAGTTCTAGCAGACTCGCCTATCAATAGAGAGGATCTGGATGGCCTTTGCAGTGTTTGTTACACTCAGAACCCACAGATATCCTCTTAACTCTCTCGTTTTCCCTTGATTAATACCTCTCATCCTCGCTATATTACAGTGCTGCAGAAATGGATTCAGAGATTGAATTCTCTTTAGAGAATTCAAAACATTTAAGTCCAAAGTATTGTTTGTTAAAATTTTCTGACACATCTTTGTTTTGTCAGAAGTTAAGTTCCTGACATATGTTCACCATTAGAAGACAAAGGGTCAAATCCAAACACATATCTGAGGTAAGAGGCACTTTAAATTGCCTTTCACAACATTTTGTCTTCATCATATTTGCTTTACCACAAGGTATGATGGATATACAATAAAATATCTAAATGTTGTGAAAGTTTAATAGTGGTTCAATATATATATATAATATATACTGTGGTTCAATATATATATATATAATCAACTTCATACAGGCAACTAAATATTAAAATGACAAAAGCTTCCTAGATTAACTGCAGTCTTTGTGTTACGATGGTGATTTATTTTTGTTGGTAGTATAGTATGGAAAAAAATCAAGTTGTTGCCAAACAACAACATTGGGTTACATTTGTAATTAAAGTATCTAAGTAAAGATCACTAACTAAGAAATGATATAGAAAGCTGTAATATTAGACAGTATAGCAACTCTGCTCTGAAACAATGTTGGAAGGTTGCTTTGGGAAACCATTTTAATCTTAGAGGCTATTAAACTATGCTGCTATATAATTAGTTTCTGAAAAAAAAGGAAATCAGGTCCAGTAGAACTACAGTATTAAACACTAAATGCTGGTTTTATTATAAGATTATTGTTTTCTGAAATGTAAATTAGAATCTGTGTTTATGGAATTCATCTACCTATGCTGCTGATTTCTACATCTAGAAATCACAATATTTTGATCTGCGTAACATTCATACTTGTGTACATATACTAAAGTATAGTATCACAGATGATTAATAACTGGCTTATTGCTGAAACACCCAAAGCATGATATTTATTCATAAAATCCAAAACATCAGCATTGTGGTAAAGATTCAGTAAGGCGCCTAGGGTACGTCTTCATGGCAGTTTGTGAGTGCAATTACTGCACGTGTAGGCATACCTGAACTAGCTTTGACTGAGATAGCTCATCAGAAGGAGCAGCATGGGCTAGCTGCCTGAATATGTACCCAGGGTCCCAGAAGGGTTTGTACTTGGGCAGCTACCATGTTGCAGCAGCTTCACTGCTATTTTTAGGGAGCTAGTTCTATCAAAGCTAGCTTCGGTGTGGCTACATGTGCTGCAATCACACCTCCAAATTGCAATGTAGACATACCATTAGGAACTGTTTAAATATGCAAGTAGCCCCATTGAAGCTCAGTAGAACTATTTGTGTGCTTAAAGCTAAGCACATGCGTAAGTACTTTGCTGAATCAGATCCTGTATTCTTAAGGAACAGAACTGTCAGATCCTGATATGTTTGTTATTTTGAGGGTGAGACTGAGTCAATTGAATGTTTTCAGGCTGTAATTTCTAGCTAGCTGCTAGAATAGTATCATTCCCTGTAACAATCATGCAGATCTTTCTATCGCACCTGCATATCAAATGGAACCCAAGGCCAAATGCTCAGAATGAGACCAAAACTTTGAATATACTTGTGTAAGAATGTGTAATTTCTGCATAATGACTTTATTTGACCATTATTGCACCATAAAATGCCCAGGAAAGGTAGATATTTTCACCATTTTAAACAATGGAGATGCATATATTAAATGAATTGTCCAAGTTCACAGTGGAGGAGACAGGAATAGAAGTCTATCCTGATTCTAACCGCTAAACCACACAAAAATGTAACACAGTATAAATACATTAGTCCTGTGTGAGAAATGTAATCTGTTTATACTTCAAACATATAAGATCTTTTAAGAGTGATCAGGGCATCTTTGCTTTAATTCCTGCCCTTTTAAAAAACTTTTTGCATAGTTGTGAATTTTCATTATCTGAACTTCAGCACTTTTTTCTTGATAAATTTTATGGGTGCTTATGCTCAGGGATCTGCCCAGCACTGAATTTCAATGTTCACCTCTAGAACTGGGATGAACCATTAGCAGGGAAGAAATTTATGTAACAAACTTAGTTCGCATCCTCTCCCCCCTGGTTCAAAATTATCAAGAAAACAATTTTTAAAAACCTGCTTGTTGTTCAAAATGGTTTGAACATTTTATGATGGGTTCAATCTTAATAGAAAAGTTGTCTCATGAATTACCTCCCCTACTGTCCACAGTCACACAGACTCTCTCATAACATCCCTTTGGTAACCATAGCAATTGCTTATATGGAAAAATTCTTAACCCTCAATAAAATCTATTTCAGTCATTAAATTGTTTAATATAAAATTCTTGTCTTGCTCTGATCCTGCAAACACACTCACGAGTAATCTCATGGCTACTCATGTGTGTATATTTACTCACAGGAACAGGAGTTAAGCTCTGGAATAGAAGGGTAGTTATGTTTTTGAATAGGCTTCCAAAGGAGGTTGTGGAATCGTCATCACTGGAGGTTTTAAAAAACAGGTTAGGTAAACTACTGTCAGCAGTAGTCTAGGTTACATATAATACTGACACAGCGCAGGGACCTGGACTTGAAGACTTCTCAAGGTCCTTTCAAACCCTACATTTCTATGAGGTTGCAGGTTAAGGGGTTTTGTAAATTTAAATTCTACATACATTTTAAAATTAGTTTAAATAATTTTTCTTGTTTTATGATTTGGAACTCAGTCAGTGAATGGGAAAGGGTTGGAGAGAAAACGTGGGATGAAAGGAACAGGGGCAGGCATGGGAAAACACTTTCAGAATTGTGGACTCAGGTTAAATATCTCCTCCATCACTTGCTTGTGTGTTTACAAGCCTCATATGTTTGTGTCTACTTAGATTGCAAGCTCTGCAGGCTAGAAAAATATCTAATTACAGACCTGTAAAGTGCCTCATGCACTTTGAGACACTGTTATTATTACTCAGTATCCTCTTTTTCTTTTCTCTGCTTCTCTCTATGTTTAATATCTTCAAGAGCAAAATGGCTACTATCATATGCTACCATGAGCAATCTGTGCTCAAAAGCATTGCCTTTTGAATTTTGCTTGTTCGTGAGCTGTGACTACTACTGAATAGCAGGCGTCAAGTAAAAATATAAGCCTGCCCCCAGTGGATAGGATGATATCATCAAGATCCTCCTGCTCTGAAGTGATACAGTGTTAATTTGTATTAATTATCTTAATAGTGCTAAGAAATCAAACAAATCAAGATGATGTCATTAACTTGTAGGCCTCTTGACAAGCACTCTTTAACCTGTGTTAGACATCTCATGTTTGCTGTGCATCAGCTTTAAAGATCTGGATAAATGAATTAATTCACCTTTATCCCCTTGAGGAACACTATTGATTTTTATAAAAATGAATTAAACATTCACTATCAATTAAGTTCTGTGTTTGCTTTTTTTTTTTTTTTTTAAAGATCCATCACCTTGCTGAATGATAAATTTACCTAACAGCAAATGCAATAGAATGCATTGTACTGTCCACTTATTGGCATATATATTGGATAAACAAAATCCAAATACATACATGTTTATTCTATATTGGGATTATACATTATGTTTAGCCCAGTTTTTCATGTAGTTTTGCTGAGTTAAATTACATCACTTAGCCCAAGTTTTACTGTTTTAACATTTATAAAATCGGTTATTAGATCTATGAGATCTTGAAAAAAAAACAAAATATCTCTTCCGCTAGGAGTGGTTTGTATTTTATTATTGCTTCTCCAAGCATATGAGCTTTACGTGCTCACCTCCTTATTGTTTGTGCAGACAAATGACTTCCTATGGATGTTTTGTTACCAAAGTGACTAATTCTTGCTGTCCAGATACTCCTCTTGCTGGCATTTTTTCCAGAGAATCTTGTTTAAAACACTTTTTTATTTACTGCTACTCCTTCTCAGATTATACTTCAACCATCTATTATATTTGATCTGTCCAGTTCTTGTCCTGTTTGAAGTAATAGCAATTAGAAGTCTGGATGCAACTAGAAAAATAAAATCTCTTTGAAAGATGAGAGATTAACTTCACACCCAGGGCAGGATAGAGAGACAATCTTCCTGAAGATGGAATCAAACAGGTGAGACCTACTCCAGAGAAGTTCCACCCATGCAACATCCCTGGCAAGATATCCAACAACACACAAAACCAATGACACAAATTTGGAATCATTACATGATCAAAGTAATCTCCCATTGGTTGATTATACACTGAAGAGCTATTGACTTTTACAAATAAATACTTTAATTGCTATCACATATAGGACGCTCACATGCTGAATTGATCTTGATAATCATTCTCTCACTCATTTTCTTTCATCCCTGAAGCATTCTAAGGAGTCTGGAACAGATACTTCACTTGTAAAAAGCAACAGAGGGTCCTGTGGCACCTTTAAGACTAACAGAAGTATTGGGAGCATAAGCTTTTGTGGGTAAGAACCTCACTTCTTCAGATGCAAGTAATGGAAATCTCCAGAGGCAGGTATAAATCAGTATGGAGATAATGAGGTTAGTTCAATCAGGGAGGGTGAGGTGCTCTGCTAGCAGTTGAGGTGTGAACACCAAGGGAGGAGAAACTGCTTCTGTAGTTGGATAGCCATTCACAGTCTTTGTTTAATCCTGATCTGATGGTGTCAAATTTGCAAATGAACTGGAGGTCAGCAGTTTCTCTTTGGAGTCTGGTCCTGAAGTTTTTTTGCTGTAAGATGGCTACCTTTACATCTGCTATTGTGTGGCCAGGGAGGTTGAAGGTTACTCCTACAGGTTTTTGTATTTTGCCATTCCTGATATCTGACTTGCGTCCATTTATCCTCTTGGATAACTTCAGGACCAGACTCCAAAGAGAAACTGCTGAGCTCCAGTTCATTTGCAAATTTGACACCATCAGATCAGGATTAAACAAAGACTGTGAATGGCTATCCAACTACAGAAGCAGTTTCTCCTCCCTTGGTGTTCACACCTCAACTGCTAGCAGAGCACCTCACCCTCCCTGATTGAACTAACCTCGTTATCTCCATTCTGATTTATACCTGCCTCTGGAGATTTCCATTACTTGCATCTGAAGAAGTGAGGTTCTTACCCACGAAAGCTTATACTCCCAATACTTCTGTTAGTCTTAAAGGTGCCACAGGACCCTCTGTTGCTTTTTACAGATTCAGACTAACACGGCTACCCCTCTGATACTTGATACTTCACTTGTGTTACACTGGTTTTGTGTTGGTCCAGTTCTGTTGATTTAAAACAAGTTAGACCTGTGAAACTGAGTGGAGGATCACAACCTCTTTGTACATGAGCTTCTGTGTGGAGAGGTTTGGATATATAAGGTTTGTGATTCTAGTTGTCCATAAGAATATGATTTAAGGGATCTTTGCAAGCAGGTGGAATTTCCAAACTACACCAAACAGAGTCTATATACATTACATACATTTCACATGTATCCCTTTTCTGGAGTAACTCACCCATTTGTCACAAAGGGCATCAACTCTGTAGCCAGAAAGTTAACATTTATTAACTTGCGGTCATTCTTGATTCAGGTACAGGCTAGAAATATACTATTTACGAGCAGCCCAGGACAACAACAAAAACAGTCCAGTCACATGAAATTTAATTACTTACTGCTTGTCAAGCAAGCTGCTGAATTGCACTTAAAAATGTTGGGTGCATTGACTGATCAGTGCATCCATCCTGAAGCTGAACATGAAAATTGGCCTCCTGCCTCCCTTTCCTTGAAAACATCTCTAAATGGTAGCAGAAATGAATTATGAGGTCTGTCTAGTCTGCTGCTTTGCTAAGTTCCTGCTCTGCTCAACCAATTTAAGCCAATACTTCACTTCTGGCAAGGTGCATACCCACATCTACTTCTAAGGGTGAAGGTTGACCCTTGCAATAAACTACCTGTCCTCTGAAAGTCTATGAAGATTGTTAACATCCCTCCTCCTGACTACAATTCTTTCCCATTATCTTCCACCTGTAAGTAGGCAAGAGAAAGCAGCCTGGTTACTGAAAGAAGGTTCAAAACTTCCCTGCCTCTTTCCCCATTCACAAGTGGAGAAATGCTCTATGTATGCCAATGTATTAATAGGCTGCCTTAATCTGAGCCACCCCATGCCTACTGAGGTGCCCCAGATTGAACCATTGCAATGAGTGAGTGAACCCATTGCTGTGGTGCAGACCTGGGGGGAGCAGTCTTAAACTTCTCCAACCACTGATGTAAGGGCTATTACTTGACTGAATAGGAATGTTTTTAAAAGCCTTAATTTGGGAGTGGGGGAGTAGTTTGCATGGAAATAGAAATCCACAAGCTGCTCCTTGAATTTACAATGCTGAAAACTGAAATTCCCCTCTGCAGTTGGGGCTTTGCATGGAGAAGAAGTTCCTGGAGCATCTGTATTTGAGCAAGTCCCAGATATACTGTCTTCAGCAACAGCGGGGCTGCTCAAGAGATAATGGGACAATGGGGGGCCAGGTGAACAGTAAGGGACCCCACAGGAAGTATTTCTACCAAAATATCTCCCAAGGCTTAGGGAATTGGAACTATTGGCCTTTTTGAACAGGTCAAATTGCACATTCCCCTTCTACCCACACACATTGAAAAATTGAGAAATTCCACAAGTTCAATTGAACAGTTTCCATTGTTTGTTCTGCATGGGATATTTCCCTACAGGAGACTGGGACACTTCATCTTCACTCAGCTTAGTCATTTTGATAGATACGATAAAATTCTGTAAGTATTTTCTAGCAACCCAATGCAATTTCTGTTCATGGTACAGGGAAGAAGTGTATATATTGTTTTGAGAGTTCACACTCCCTATGATTTAGTAGAAATTAGATAACCTGATCTGGTTCAGCACACTCTTTCTGTGCCTGATCATCTCTGCTGGCTGGCACAGGAGCAACAGCTTCTCTCACTGTCTGCCCCTGGGGATAAGAATCACTCAATAAGAGATGATAGGAAGCTGAAATCCCTACACTGTAGACAGCACATGGACTGCAATTGTGACGGACCCTTCTGAAAAGTAGCTAATGTGGAGAAAGGATCCTTACAAATTTCATATCCCTCAGATGCTGAGGTCAAGTCTTATTGTGGTTCCAAGTGAAAGGAGCTCTGGGGGGGGGGAAGCAACCCCTCTTCTTCTTGGAGTACACCCAACTTCATGTTGGTGGCTTAATTTTCAGAATGTCGCATTTATGTTAATGAATATTCGAGGGAATATAAAAAGGAAAAGGGAGTAACTGCTACATGGCATCAAGCTTCCTGGCAAAAACTTGTTTCTCTGTTCATTTTGGCCAATAATGTGTTGTTAATTTCCTGGATAGTGATAATCTGGGTGGAATTTTGGGCCTGACTCCATATTCCATTACCATGGTTTTATGCCAGTGGAGACACCTTTGGAGTCAATGTTACAAAGCAGCAGAAGCAGCTTCCAATGCATTCCATTCACTACCAGTATAAAACTGATACAACAGAGTGGAGAAGGTGGTATTTTAAAATAAGTTAGAGCCAAATCCTCAAAAGAAACCTCAATCAGTCCTCCAATAATGCTATAGATAATTTCCCCCGAAGTCTCTGCACACTTTTCAGGCATTAACTTGAAAATAATGTCTTTTTCAATCCTTCACGGAACTCAAAATATATGTTGCTCAAATTTTCTTTTGGACAAAAGACAGAGTATGGTAAATTGGACCCAGAAGATGAAATGTGTAGGCTTTTTTGAGCATGTGAAAACAAATCCAACCTATGTTTATAAGTGCAATTCCACCTCACCCCCATCATTTTAACTATGATTGTAACTGCCGGGTGACCTCTATATAAATATCATCAAATTACTGCCCCTTTCATCTTACACAAAATGTTACAGGGACCAGCTAAACACATTAGCAGCTGTGAAACATATGTGCTAGCATATGAGGGTCCCCAAACATAACAAATCAATTTTCAGGACAGTGGATGGACATATTTTTGAACCATAAAAAAATTTACTAATTAGTGACCCAAGAAAACAAGCCATGCTGAATAAAAACAAGCTAAAATTAGTAACAGACTAACAGCTTGCCCATTACCTGGGGCAACATGCGACTGACAGACGATGTGATGTTTGATGACAGATAAATACAGATCCCTTTTACCCTTCTAAATTCTGTCTACTGAGAAAATTAGCAATTTAATCAATATCATCAACTGAGGATCCACTAAAGGACAGGTATTGTTTCTGATTTAGAAGAGAGGATGATGGATACCATTGATTAAAAAGTCCTAAGCTGAGGCCAACCATACATAACATGGCCTGGGTGTTATAGAAGTACTGAAGACTGCTGCTTCCATCTCTGCATCACACAGCTTGGTCTCTACTGCTTTGTTTTCTGCATCAGCAGATGCCTAATTTTTAATAATCCTTCTCAACCCCCTGCAAATATGAACTTAAAAAAAAAACACCACAGTTCCATCAAGTCACTCTCCCCACCTCAATAATACTTGCAATATATTATGTTAATATAATAGCAGAGCACCCAAGAGTGAACATCAACCACCAGCTAACAAGAACAGAAACAAATAGACAACCTTCAACTTCTGTTAACCGATTGTTTGGACTATTGTTCCTCCTGCATTGATGTCCCCCTTCCTACCACCACCATCACTGATGCCTGCACAAAACTCCTTTTCCTTCCAAGGTCTCCCCAGAGTGCGTAAGTGATACTTATCACAAGGGTAGGATTCAAAGTGAATGCAGCAAACTGAAATTGCACTTTGACCTTCTCTCTCCTGAGCTGCAATATGCGGTTCTCAGTTTTCACCATTGGGGGGAAAAATCAGAACTGGGGAAAACATTTTTCCTTTCATGTGAAAATTATTGTGTTTTATGTTTTTCATATTAAAGAACTGCCTCAAGTCCCCAGCCAAAGTCTGATTCCTCATTGAGATAAGCACGATGGGCTAGAGTCAAAGGGACTTCTGACATTTTAGGTGCATAAATCCCAGATTTATACCCCACTGGGATTCACAAATCTCCTGCTCAGCTGCCACCTAACCATGTACACGCCATAAAAAAACAAAAGAAAAAATCACTCAGCATCTAAATTTCCTCTATACAAGGTTCTGAGGCACCTATGTTTCTGCCTCTCAGCCTCCTCACTGTTGCCTCCCTCTAGGCATCCAGACACCTAAACCCTACTGCAATGCACAAACTGGGAGTGACAGTCATTCCTTCACCTAACTCATCTTCAGGGAACACTCTGACCTTATCTCCAAACAAAACAATTGGGAGAAAAGGAGGACATTCTCCCTTGTAGCTTTTGGCCCTATCATTAGCATATTTACCAGGATGTGGGAGATGTCCCCACCCCATTCAAGTCCCCTTTCTCCCTGAGAGGGAGAATACATTTGCACAGGGATCTGCCACCTCCCAGGTGAGCACTTTAATCGCTGAGCATTGGCTATTCTGGGACTCACTTAGTCTCTTCCACTGTGCATAAATGAACAAAGTCATGTTTATGGGGGTGGGAGAACTGGCTAGGATTCTGGATTTCATAGAATATCAGGGTTGGAAGGGACCTCAGGAGATCATCTAGTCAAACCCCCTGCTCAAAGCAGGACCAATCCCCAATTAAATCATCCAACAGATTTTTGCCCCATATCCCTAAATGGCCCCCTTGAGGATTAAACTCATAACCCTGGGTTTAGCAGGCCAATGCTCAAACCACTGAGCTACCCCTCCCCATTGCTCGCATGCTAGGTGAATAATTTAACCTCCAGACTAAAGAGTCATTCTGATGACTATGCTTCCTCTCTTTTTGGCCTAATGATTCCTTAGGAATTTATCCAAAGTGAAACAGCTTCAACAGGAGAGATTGGAGGGAACCTACACCCTGTGAGTATCACCTAGCTCAATGGCTAGGGCACTTACTAGAAAGGTGTCTGATCCCAGTTCCAATCCCTTCCCCCCCCCCCCTCAGGTGGGGTGGTGGAGTTGAACTGGGGGTCTGCTATACCCCAGTTTTAGCTTAGAGTCAGATATTTGCCATCCAGACCTCCAAATAGCTAGCGACAGTCACAATCACTTCAATACTCATGTGTCCCATCTCCAATCCTCCAACTAAATTTTGTTCGACCCAGCACATCTCTTTCATTTTTCATGCTCCCCCACATGTCCCAGTCTTTCTGGTGAACTTTATGCAAGCTTTGACTTCATGCGTTTCAAGTCTGTTAGCAAATCTATGCATATTTACTTTTTGTCTTAAACTCCCTTCTCCCCCCGCCCCCATTTTTCCATTTAATATCTTATACTATATGGAAAAGTCTCAAGAACATGCTGTGTATTATAGGATGAAGGGATTCCTGGTAATCACAAAGCCTGAATAAAACAGGAACTTGAAACCATTCAAAAGAGGTTATGTATGTCTTTTAAATAATATTCTCATTTTATGACACTGCATGCAGAACATACAACATTCTTAAAAAAAAAACCCAGTCTGATGATCCACTAGGAAATGTTATTTTATATATCACACACATACACACTATCTATACTTAATTCCATTGTCCTCACTGTGATCATAATTAGGTCTGTGGTACATAGCTTGTATTGTGCATGCAGACTAGACAGCTTTAATAAAACTTATTGATGCCAATAAACTTTTCAAACAGTACAACAATTTCTATTTCAGCCAAGACCAAAAACCTGATGCAAGTGTGGAAGCCAGAATAAATTGACTCAGTTGTGCCACTGAGATATAAAAACAAAAGCGACATAATTTATGAAAAATGTAGGCTTGATTTATGTTCACAGTAAGGATATATTTTGAATTAATTGTTGGATCAGGCACTATGTCCATTAGTTATTGTAATTATAGTCATTATTACTGTATATGTGGTGGCTGTTTCTTTGGAAAAAATGAGGAAGGCTTCTTAATTGTCTACTGTTCTCACAAGTAAGGGTTCACAATTAAAGTAAACTAAGGTAAACTTTTCGAAGTGCTTTGGGTCTAGCTCCCCAAAGGGATTTAGGCTCCCAAATGCCACAGTAGGCACCTAAATCAAAAATGTAGACCCTCAACCCTCCCCTTATCCCCCCTCCCTCCCACACACACAGTGGCCAGTTAACTCTATAGGTGCCTAAAGTCTCCTGTGCACATAGGTTTCTGTGAGGGGCCATGAGCAAAGCTGTATAAGTCCTGACACCACTGTGCTGCTCAGAACCTAGCTTTTGCTTAAGTCCCAGTGAGGCAACACCACTTGGCTTAGGCACCTAATCCCAGGACTGGGTTCAGAGTTGTGAATCCTGAGCAGGGATAAGGAGTGCCCCTCTGGCCCCGAATTCCATTCCTCTCCTCAGAATTTCCTGCTGGCTAGTTTAGACAGCTCCCCACTCAGCTTGATGGCTATTCTGAATTCCATTCTTAGGTGCCTAACTCCTCATGCCTTTATGAGACGCCTGGGTGCCTAATTCAGGGATGTGTATTGCACTAGGGCAGGAGTCGGCAACCTCTGGCACGCGGCTCGTCAGGGTAAGCACTATGGCAGGCTGGGCCAGTTTGTTTACCTGCCACGTCCGCAGGTTCGGCTGATTGTGGCTCCCACGGGCTACGATTCGCTGCTCCAGGCCAATGGGAGCTGCAGGAAGCAGCGTGGGCCGAGGGATGGGCTGGCCGCGGCTTCCCACTGCCCCCATTAGCCTGGAGCGGCAAACCGCAGCCAGTGGGAGCTGCGATCCGCTGAACCTGCGGACACAGCAGGTAAACAAACCGGCCCGACCCGCCAGGGTGCTTACCCTGGTGAGCCGCATGCCAGAGGTTGCTGACCCCTGCACTAGGGTGCCTAAAGTTAAGGGTGGTAATGCGGAGCCTAAGTCCCCTTTGTGAATCTGATTTAGGCACTAAGGGCTTGTCTACACTTAAAATGCTTTGCATTTTAAGAGCTGCATTGCTAGAGAGTTTTAAGTATAGACATTACCTATGCCAATGGGAGGGATTCTTCTGTCAGCATATGTAATCCACCTCCCCAAGATGCGGTAGCTTGGTCGATGGAAGAATTCTTCTGTTGACCTAGCGCTGCTATCTACACGGAGACTTAGGTTGGTTTAACTGCGCGGCACAGGGGGATGGATTTTTCCACACCCTAACCAACATAGTTACACCAACATTATTTTCTAGTGCAGACCAGGCTTCTGGCTATATCTACATGGCCTTGTCATTCAGGCTACAGGGTTGAGAATTGCAGAGTGCACTAGCATGCATCCACATAGGGAATTACAGTTCAGCATGTTGGTACACACTGCAGTTCACAGCCCCATAATCCAAACTGTACAGCTGTGTAGAAAAGCCTTATGTTTCATTGAAAGTCAAAGGGACTTAGACGCCTAGCATCTAAATCATTCATGAAAATGATTCTTCAGCTTCAAAGTCATTTAGGTGCTTTTGAAAATGTTGTTATCCATAAGCTATAAATATAGGATCTAATTCTGACAATGAGACTGCTTATGTGCTTCAAAGTAGGCATGTGCTATCTTGCTGAATGAGGGATTCAAGATGCCAAGCACCCTCAATTCCAATAAAAGTAGTGGGTCCTCTTCACCTCTCAGGAAAGGCTCAACATGTCACATTAGGACATTGCATCCTCATTTAAGAGGATGGAGTTACATAAGATGTGACAGAAGAACATGACTTTAAGAATCTATAGACAACGAGAACACAGGCTGAACAATTCCAGGAAAGATTAAATCAGTACATGTAATAAGCAACCAGGCAGGTGAACGAAACAAACAGGGTCCTACACATACCTATCACAACATCTAGTATACCTCATCCAGTGCGATAAATACCCCAACAACAACTATGGGGGGGGGAGGGGGAACCAACCAACCAAACAAACAAAAAAATAACTACACTCTCAAATAAACTCAGAGTAAAATTATAAAATAGACACCATATCACCTGTGGGTGAAAACTTTTCACAAAATGATCACTGCATATCTGACCTCTCAGCCCTCATCCTCAAAAGAAATCTGCACAAAACCATCAGGAGACAAGCCTAGGAGCTTAAATTCATAACTTTGCTAGTCACTAAAAATCATGGTATTAATTAAGACACTGGATTTATGGTTTATTATAACAATCTGTAACCCACTAATCCCACTTTTTTTTGTCTAATGATTGCAGAGATGTTAACTGTACCCTTCACCTGGAATGATCTCTTATAATGTTAAATATTTATACTAAACAATCTGTTCCCCTTTGTATTTAGCTGTGACACTCAGAGTACCTTTCCCAGACATGAAAAAGAGAAGTTTTTGAAATATACAGAGCTGCTCTTTTGCCAACAAAAGCTGGCCCAATAAAACATATTACCTCACCCACCTTATGTCTCTCAGATCCTGGAACCAACACAGCTACAACATTAAAAAGAAAGTATAAATGAGATGAAGAGACAAGTTTTACTTGGAGAAAAAGAAATGCCATTGAGAAACAGGATAGGGAGAAGTGATAAGGTCAGCCAATAAAATGTATGCCAGATAACATTTCCCTCTTCTTGAATTGCAAGAAAGAGGTACTATATGTATAACAGGACAATAATATAACTATCCATAGTAAACAAAACAGGACACTTGTCACGGGGCAGGGTTTCTCCACACACACACTCCCCTGCCCACTCTCCTTTAACCAGGTTTATTTTTCAGAAAATAAGCAAAACAAAAACCAACAGTTCCTCCGCTCACCCTTTTCAGCCAGTCCTTATTTAGCCAACTCTGCTGTCTGTTAGCTCTGTTACCTTCCAGGAACTGTAGGACCAGGACAGCCTTCTTAGGCACCTACCCCTTGCTCCAGGGCCTCACCACCGCTTGCACCAATCACTCCACACTTTCCATCCCTATGACAGGTCTTTATAGCCTCATGTATGGTTCTGATCACTTTAATTGGCTCTATTGGGCCCACCTGGTCTAAAACAGGGGACCTGGGCTTCGTCTACTTATAGAGACCAGCTTCCCATAGCAAGAACCTATAAGGTTCCCTTTGTGGAGTTCCTCATAAATGGGCTATTCACAGGGGTTGGCTTTGGAAAGGGAGGGGTTCCAAACACTACAGCAGGGGTCGGCAACCTCTGGCACGCGGCTTGCCAGGGTAAGCACCCTGGAGGGCTGGGCCAGTTTCTTTACATGACACGTCTGCAGGTTCGACCGATTGCGGCTCCCACTGGCAGCGGTTCGCCGCTCTAGGCCAATGGGGGCTGCGGGAAGCAGCGTGGGTGGGGGATGTGCTGGCCGCCGCTTCCCACCGCTCCCATTGGCCTGGAGCAATGAACCGCAGCCAGTGGGAGCCGCGATCGGCTGAACTTGTGGACACAGCAGGTAAACAAACGTCTGGCCCACCAGGGTGCTTACCCTGGTGAGCCGCATGCCAAAGGTTGCTGACCCCTGCACTACAGGTTCTAGGGTGGGTCTCATCCCCTAAGAGCCATGATGCCTCTGGCCAGGCCACCTGTGTTTGTGCTGTATGTGGGGATGGAAGAGCATCAATCACAATTAAATGCTGCAGTATTAGCTTCAGCTGCTTTTTCCAGTGTGATTTATTCCAGATTTTGAAGGAAATGTATGGCCAAAAAAAAGTCTGCTCCCAGCCTCTTTCTACCCTAAATAGCTTCCCATATCCATTATGTGCTTATTTAGCAGAGCTGGGTATGTGGAACTTCTGTAGCTCTTCCAGGAGGAGAGAATTATGAAGCATTGTTTTGACACCTCCTTTCTAAAACTTTGCTTCTTATCTACTTGATTAATTAGCTGTTACCACTCAAGAAAGAGATTTTGGAGTCATTGTGTATAGTTCTCTGAAAATATCCACTCAATGTGCAGTGGCAGTCAAAAAAGCAAACAGAATGTTGGGAATCATTAAGATCTACAACCTATCCTGAAAGATGATCCTTTACTCTCACAGATCTTGGGAGACAGACCTGTCCTCGCTTACAGACAACCCCCCAACCTAAAGCAAATACTCACCAGCAACCACACATCACTGAACAAAACCACTAACCCAGGAACCTATCCTTGTAACAAACCCCGATGCCAACTCTGTCCACATATCTATTCAAGTGACATCATCATAGGACCTAATCACATCAGCCATACCATCAGGGGCTCGTTCACCTGCACATCTACCAATGTGATATATGCCATCATGTGCCAGCAATGCCCCTCTGCCATGTACATTGGCCAAACCGGACAGTCTCTACGCAAAAGAATTAATGGACACAAATCTGACATCAGGAATCAAAATACTCAAAAACCAGTGGGAGAACACTTTAACCTGTCTGGTCATTCAGTGACAGACCTGCGGGTGGCTATATTACAAGAGAAAAACTTCAAAAACAGACTCCAAAGAGAGACTGCAGAGCTAGAATTGATATGCAAACTAGACACAATCAACTCCGGTTTGAATAAGGACTGGGAATGGCTGAGCCATTACAAACATTGACTCTATCTCCCCTTGTAAGTACTCTCACACTTCTTATCAAACTGTCTGTACTGGGCTAGCTTGATTATCACTTCAAAAGTTTTTTTTTCTCTTAATTAATTGGCCTCTCAGAGTTGGTAAGACAACTCCCACCTGTTTATGCTCTCTGTATGTGTGTATATATATCTCCTCAATATATGTTCCATTCTATATGCATCTGAAGAAGTGGGCTGTAGTCCACGAAAGCTTATGCTCTAATAAATTTGTTAGTCTCTAAGGTGCCACAAGTACTCCTGTTCTTCTTTTTGCGGATACAGACTAACACGGCTGTTACTCTGAAACCAGTCTCCTTTAAATTTTCTCTGTTATGTTGGGTTATGTTGCTTATGTGGCATCTTGTATACTGATGTGACACAGTATAATGTGATTTAATTCAATTTGACAGTTACAACTAAGAAGGAAACCTACTTTGAATCAGATACTCACCATCAATTTCAACAGTGGGTATCTGATCTGATTTGCTGAGTTTTAGGGGATTGGATATCTGTGAATAGCAGGTTCTTTTGGGTATTTGTGGCAACCTGCGAACAGTGATGCCTTTCTTCCTACACATCCTTTGAGGGCACTCATGGTGAACTCACTGATATTCTCAACATGCCTACTAGCTTGGATAACTGTGGGGTCTAGGAGACAGAGATAATAAATAAAGTAACACTAATAACGAACATCAGACCTCTAGGATATGATGGAACGCTCCCCCTGAGCATTCAGAAAAGAGTTAAAAAATAAAATTAGCTACCAGTAATAGTCATGGAAAGCTTCATAAACACAAGTAAGGCCTCATAATTCTAGAAGCAAGCAGTTACATTTGCCAGCATATGCAAAGGATCTGGCAAGTACAGAATCACCAATAGCTAACTGTTAATAGCTTTCCTGCCCGTGTAGCATGGAGGTAGTTTGAATAAATTGGGGGAAAGTTTTAGTGGGTTTTTTTTAAGGGAGGGGTGAAGTTCCCTTTTCTTGGATGAATCTTGGAAAAGGACCACTTTCTGCAACAGCATTTCCTGCAGATCTCTCTCAATGACAATTGTTACTGGGTAGGACTAATTTTCATTAATTTGCAATCCAATGTGGTGGTATTCTGGCAACCAGGACTCTATTGAGTAAATAATACCCATTGGCTTCTATTCTATGAAAATCTGCAGAAGTTTCAGAACACGCATTTTTGGCATCATAGCTGGCTGAGCTATTCATCAGCTAAATGTGAAGGAGCACAAGAGACATTTTTAAATCACTTTCTCTATTTCCAGTGGTATTAGTTATGGTGGCACCTGGAGAGAGTGGAGCCATTGGAGGTGGGACAGCAGACAGCTCATTCATTATGGTTAACTATGACTACAGTTTTCCCATCCGGAGCTGTTCTCTCTCGGTCCTCTCACTGCCTTAACTAAAACAGCCAATGTGGTAGATGTTCCAGTGATGCTTTTCTTGAATCATGGCCCTATGCCACTCTTTATTTCATCCCAGTCCACTCATTCCTACTGCTAAATATATTTTTTCTAGAGATGAGCTCAAATCTTAATGTTGACCCTGAAAATCCCTAATTTTTGGTTAAGTTCAAATTTGGAAGCAGTATGTTCTAAGGGATAGGACTCCCACATCCCCCCGCCCCCATCCCATCTACCCAAACCTCCCCACACAAAAAATAAAAACCTGTAACACAAACAAATCAACCACCCAAGCCCCAACCACCCACCCCAAACTAAACACCCTACCTCCACCCCCCAGCAACAACCAATCAGTCAATCAAATATTTCTATCAGAGTTTTTACCCTAAAAAGAGAGAAGTCCCAGATACTCCATGAATCCCATTAAGGACTTTGCTGGTGCTATTGATTTGCAAGGAAGTTGATCAGATACTCTGGTAGTGGATTGCAGTATAAAAGGACTGGGAATCAGACTGGAGTTCTATTTCCAGCTCTACCTCTGATCTACTATGCGACCCTGGACAGGTCATTTCCCTTCTCTGCACTCAAGTGTGCCCGTCTGTAAAGCAGGAAATGATAGTTAGCCTCTGTAAAACTCTCCCAGATCCATACAATTGCTAAGTGTTATCTGAATACAAACTTTGTAGCTCAAGTCTATCTGTTTTCCCGCTCTATCTCTCTCACTCACTCTTTTCAAAGAATTTAGGGAAATAAGACAGGAAAGCTCTTCAAACTTTAATTACAATGGCAATGGTGAAATCACCCGGGAGAAAAGTAAAAGTCAACTGTGCTGTTATTGTTCTGGACTTGCCTTTTCCCTCCTGTTTCCCTCCCCCCGATTAGTTCCACTCTCTGATAATAAAATAATTGAATCTCCAAATATAAAGCTATAAATATTGGCAGCTTTCAGGCTTGCTTCCTATGCAGAGCCATGACGGGTGGGTTGAAGATCAGCGAGTTCACAGGCTTTACCATGCAATCCTAGAGGGGCTTGATTGCCAGAGTTCATGTCTCTGACAAAGAAGTCAATGCGGCTATCATATTTTTCCTCTTCAGTTACAGCTCCCTCACACACTGCTCTCACATTACCCTCAATATCCCTCTCCCTAATGGCTCCCTGCTTGAGCTTCCCCAGTGACTGTTTACATGGCCTCAGGCTTTCCTTTTATATTGCTGGTTCACTGAGCCCACCACAGAGGGTCATGTCCTTGGGGGGAATTTTCTCTCTTTTTTAAAATCCTTTTGAGTCTAGGCCTCTGAGAGCAAAACATGAGTCTAACAGACCAAGGGAAGTTTGCACGCCTAACTCCCCGCTCCCCCCTCCCCAATAGACACTAAGGAGCTTGTCTGTTGTGTGTGACTGCCTGCCACACAGCTCTTTGCAGTTCTACTATAAACTTTGTTAAATAATAATAATAAAAATATCTGGGGAGTAGTGTAAAGAAAAAAAATCTCTGGGGATTTAGAGTTGCTATTGTATTTGTGTGGCACATGGCAATTACATTTTGCTTTCATATTCTAACAGGAATGAAAGCAGGTAATACTTTATCTGCTATCCATATTACAGTATTACAAAAAAACAGAAAACCTGATTTACACAGCCAAAAGCTTTTAAAAATCAATACATCCCAGTAAATTCCCTTTGTCTATCATATTAAATATATAATTTGTGGTGATAGACAAATCCTTTTTGGTTTAATCCAACCTCTTTGAATTTAGGAGCTCAGAAGAAAATGTATTTGAGCTCAACATTGTAAGTCAAAAGCTTGTCCACATTAACATAAGGAATATAAATACAAATGCTGCAGGATTTGTATTAAACATTTTTAAAAAACCCATACTGCTATTCAGCTGCAAAGAATAGAGGTACTGCACCTTCAAGACAGTTGGCATTGAAGAGAGATGCATCTCAAATCATCTCACAGGCTAATGTTTGGATAGCAGAGTCGGGAAAGATTACGGACCCACTGGAGATTACAGACATGTCAGCTTTGTTCTATTCAATCTCACGTCAACCTCATAAACAGCAAGAAAACAAGGTTCATATTTGCAAATTGTTGGTATCCTACATGTTAATTTAAAAATATCCAACAGTGGTTTTCTTAACTAATATTCGGAATGGGCTTGATTATACAGCCTGAATCCACTCCCTTTGCACTTCTCTTGAGGCACCAGAGGCAACATTTCCCTAGGGATCCTATCTCAGCCCTCCATCAGCATCCAATCTTTGGGCAGGTTTTGGGGGCAAGAACTGTGTGTGTAGACTAGTGTGCTTCAGCAATTGCTATCTGGTATTTGCTCCTTTGCAGACTGTAGCCAGCTGATAAAGGGTGTTGGATCATAGGGGTTGATATACCCTATGCCAGGGCAACAGATGGCATATGGTATTCCAGAGAAGTAGTGAGTCATCAGCTGGCTCTCTAATGTACCTCCCCATTCCCAGTACCAAATAGATCTCATTGCTGGGCAGAACCTGGACTATTATCTTCATTTTTTAAATTACATTTGTATTGTCCTGTGATAATGTGACCGGTGCAAATGACCACTATATATGTTGTCAAGAAACTCAGAAAAATAAGGTAAATATTTAAGAAAACACAAAGCAACACTCTTCATTTGTTGCTCAGCTAAAACTCCCATTGAATCTTGAGTAAGACCTGTAAGATTTGGCCGATAGTATTTTAGCAGTGCTTATTGTAGCGGGGCGGCCTGGTTCCCAGGCGCCCCTGGAAGGGACGAGCCAGAACAGCCGCCAGAGTCGGCGGAGCCACCGCCACCTGTCCCCGCTCCCCGGAAATCAAGGGGCGGGACAGGAAGTATAAAGGCCAAGCCACAGCACTCAGTAGCTGGCCGGTAGCGGGAGAGGACAGACGCTGGTGCCCGAGCTCCCGCGGGCCTGAGCCGGCCGAGAGCCCGGTATCCTGAGGAGGACTGGCTGAGCCTGCCAAGAGCCCGGTATCCTGAGGAGCGGTCTGAGCTTCACTCCGCCAAGGGCCCAGAGGGAGCGACAAACCTACCCGGTGCTCGGGGCCCGGAGGAGCCCATGATCTGGGACACAGCAGACGAGACTCAGGATGAACAGGTACCCATGGAGGAGGAGATGGGAAGTGGCCCGGGGATAGCAGACCCCGAACCCATGTCAGTGTGTTGCGGTCAGGATCCCCACTGACTGCGCGGCAGACGGACTGCTGCGGATAGGGCCCCGGGCTGGAACACAGTGGAGTGGGTGGGCCTGTGTTCCCCCTGCCACCCCACGCCGGGTGGCAGTCTCTCCTCCTCCTCCTTGTCTACAGGGCCTGGGCCTCTGACAGACTATTTGTTTGCTGCCCCGCCCTGACCCAGGGCCTGGGCTACCACAAACTGACCCAGCCCCTGCTACAAGGCCTGGACCGCTGATTGACTATTGGTTTGCTGCCCCGCCCTCACCTAGGGCCGGGGCTGTTACTTGTGTGCTCACTCCCTGCACAAGGGCCTGAGCCTTGAACTGTTAATTGTGTGCTCAATCCCTGCCTAAGGGCCTGAGCCCTGAACTGTTAATTGTGTGCTCAATCCCTGCCCAAAGGTCTGAGCCCTAAACTGTTATTAGCTTTGTAGCGGGGCGGCCTGGCTTCCAGGCGCCCCAGGAAGGGACGAGCCCCACCCTGGAACTACTACACTTATTCACGTGTCATAGTTTTTCTGTATTTCCTTCACCATAAGGGCTGGGCAATTACTAGTTCTGGCCAAATAGAATGAATGAATTTGCCTCTATACTGTACACAACTAGCGTTAGTAACAATTTCAAATTTCAATGAAAAAGGGACATTTAAAATATATATACAAGGGCCCTCAGCCTCTAGGCGCTACTTCAGTACACATAAAATAATAATTTTGAGTTTGCTATTCTAAATCTCAAAAAGGATTCTCTGTATCTTAAAAAAAAGTTTGCATTAATTTAGAAAGACTTTTTTTGATTTTGATATTTTTACTATTTTAGTCCAAATGGTGACAGAATCTTTGAGCTCTTGCTTATGTCTCTGAGCTATTTCACAGGTATCCACCATATACATGGTGTTGCACTGAATGTAAGAAAGATTAATTTGTGGGTACATTTTATTTCATGATAGATAAGATGTGGCTAAAGTTTCTTACTTTTCAAGCAGCATTTCTCTTGATATCTCTGTGATTGGGAAAGAATTTCAGGGAAAAAGGCATGCCAGTTAAAGTGGGTACCAGGCTTCCATAAAAAAATCAGAGAATATGGAGCCTCATTTTGATTGCAATTCAGAATGTTCTGAAGCAGTTCAGCAACACACTTTTATTTACAATGGAACCATAAGCTTTCACCTATGCCTATATAAAGAATATGTTTAATGTCCTTTTTTTCCATTTGATGGGTTGGCAACCCCATTGCATGTTACTATGTGGAAGACAATGGATACAAAGTGGCCTCTAGTCTTGCCTTCTCATGGTCATTAGAGCAGAGACATGCATTTTAATAGAGGTGTTATAGCTGCTCACTGAATGAGTCCCTGCTATCAATGGATCCCAAGTTATTAAAACTATAAAATAAAACTTCTCAAGGAGATGCCTTGAATTTTAAATATTCTCCTTTAACCAATGGGGCTGAAAAATAAAAAATAAAATATAACGCAATAGTAAGCAAAGTCCCTTGGATAGCTCACCAGGCAACTTATTTGAATGGCATATATTAAAATGTTATTTAAATCTGCAGAAAGTCATTAAAAACAAAGTCAGAAGTTCACCAGTATTGCCAGTCTATCCATTCTGAACATATTAACTTTCTTCCTTTTATTTTAGAATGATTTCAGGATTTCCATCCTATAGTCACACTTTTTAATATTCTCAGATCAAGAACAGCAACTCTCTAACTAAGGTGAATTAAAATCAGTGAGAATTGTATATTGCTCTTACCAGCATAGGTCAGACCAGCAACTCAGCAATTTTCTGCATTTTCCACCTTTAATACGTGGTGTGTTCTGGAGATGTGAGGGGAATAAACTGCTGTGGTTTGTAGCTCTATCCCTCAGTAATTTTAAGCACGCAATCTTAGCAGACAGCACATCAACAAATAAATAGCACACATGCCATCTATAAATTAGATTAACACCAACACAAAACACAGATTGCAATCTCCATGTTAAGGATGTTTGTCTGTTGCATCCCACTTTGGAACGTTTCACGTTAAGTAGAAGTGTGTTGAACCCTACAGGACAAATTTGCCAAGGAGGTCATCTGACTTTGTTTGGTTTGCACACCTTTTTTTTTTTTTTTGTCTGATTTCCATCAACCTGTCCCAAAAATCTATTCAGAAGAAAAACAGTTTCATCTAAAACTCAGTGGTTTATCAGAAAGTTCAACTCAGTGGTTTATTAGAAGATTCATGAATCCTGGTACTTTTCAGTGAATCTGAGCTGAGACTAAGGTTTGTAAAAAAACCTGAAAACTTTTAGATTTCATTGTGAAATTATAGAGGTGGGTGTGGATTCCATATATGGTAGAAAAATGGAAAAGTTTCCATGGCGGGGATTGAATCTGGTCAGAAGTTTGAAATGATAGAAGCAGTGCCAGTCTCCATAGATATACAATATATGGATTGGCATGCCAGAATTTTTGGAGTAAATCCCCATAATTACACTCAAGTACACATAATCAAGCATAAGAATGCTCATTTGCACACTAGAACCCGTATTTGCATGAATTAAAACTCTTTCTCAAATGTTTGTACAGAGAGAAACCAGGATCCTAAATATTTGCAAAATAAAAAACAAACCATGGATTAATAGGATTCCAAGTGGGATTTAGTGAACATGGTTACAAGCACATTCTCCCAGTATATGTCCTTTACATACAACACTGTGACTCTAGCAGTGGGGAGATTCAAAAAATAGACACAAGGTAAAAACGTTTATTGAAGGTAGGATGCTTCAATGTCAATGAATGTGATCACTTGCAACAAAACATTTTCTCCAACTAATTTCAAATGATTTGTTACAGGAAAGATCTGCATGAAAGATCTGCAGACAACCCAGTATGTTTTGTGTTTCTCAGGAAGTCCTTCTAAACATATATTTGGTTTTCATTTATTTCCTCTTAACATAGGAATAACAACTGCCACAGGGGGTCAGTCTGTCCAGCAAGGGTCACCCCCATTTGCCCAGGATAGAGTTGATACACCCCATCACATAGTCATTAAGATTCCATGCTGAGTCTGCAGTACACATCCTTCCTTTTCCTCAGCCAGGCCCGAGTAAGCTGGGTTGCCTCCTGCAGCATGTGCAGCAGAGGTGATGGGGTCATGGTCTCCTGGGCCCACAGTGATTGATCAGCCTCTGTTGGCCCAGTGCGGGGTTGATATACCCCATCACACCAACTCATGCATGAGAAAATTTCTACCTTAACAGAGTCAGAGTGAGTATAGATATGCATCTTTTTTTTTTTTTTCAATAAAATGGGCTAGATTTTTTTTTCTACATCTGTGAAAACAGCATTAGGTATAGTTACTGGATGGGATTCTGGAAAACATCTAAGTTTGCTAAGGAGCACAAATCTTATTATGAGATTTGTGCTTCTATGTCACCAAGGGCACGTCTTCACTAACCGCTGGATCGGCGGGTAGCGATCGATCTATCGGGGATAGATTTGACGCAATAAAATCGATCCCCGATCGCTCTGCCGTCGACTCTGGAACTTCACCGCAGCGAGAGGCGGAAGCAGAATCGACGGGGGAGCGGCAGCGGTCGACTCGCCGCCGTCCTCACAGCAAGGTAAGTCGACTTAAAATACGCAACTTCAGCTACTCTATTCATGTTGCTGAAGTTGCATATCTTAGGTCGACCCCCTCCCCGTAGTGTAGACCTAGCCCAAGACACTTGAAAAATTCCACCTTTGCATCCCTACTACATACAGGTTTAGCTGCCAGAAATATTCCAAATGATCCTGCTCTAAGGTGGCTTGTCTTTCTAGATCCAGAGGTAACTTCTTATGTTTTGTTGATTTTGTGTTTGTTCTGTTCCTAGTGAATAAACTAGGGGAAGAAGGCAGACTATCTATCTATCTATCTATCTGTCGCCCACTGCCAGAGGATCTAAGTACCTCAACATTAATTATGATAGAAATAGTAATAACAATCCATCATTAAATTCTGTCTTAGTGGGAGAAATATCTTGATTGGTTTATTGGGTTTTTCATTTATTTCATTCATTTATTCATATATTGCTTTATATTTGTATTTGTGAAATATAGGTGAGCTGTGTGCCTATGTGAAGAAATTACTTAAAGAGAGTTCACTTGAAGCCATGAGATCTGCGACCATATTTATATTTTGTGGGAGTAAGATCCACACTCCTAGCTCCAACTCTTGTGAAAATTTTGTCTTCTAGACTTCTGAGTCTTTCCCTACTGGTATTAAAATGGAGTGTCTACCCTGGGCTCATATGAGACTTAGAAAGACAGAGACAGACAGACAGACAGGGAAATCAGCCAAAAGTCTTCTTTGCCTGGGAAGGATATGAAAGCACAAATATATAAGAACCTAAATGTTATGGTTCAGATTATGAACCCTTGACCCACATTGGACTACTCATATCAGTAACTGCTCACCATTGTGATTAAGGGGTACACAGTCTGGGCCAGTGTTACTGAGACTGAATTTTAAAATGCCACATTAAGCACTAACTTGGTCCTTGAGTAGTCCCACTGATTTCAGTATAAGGCTATTAGATTCTGACCCAGCATGAAGATGCTGAATTGGTATGTGCAAGTGGAAATTGCTAACAAATTCATTATTTTCATAAATCCAAAAATAAAACTCGGTAAGTGATATCTGTTAGCTATTTCTTTATATTTCTATCTTGCAAAATCCATCATTACTCTATTTACATTATTACTTTCTGATATTTGCATAAATTTTTGAACCCCAATTATATACATAAAAATTATATTGCCAGCTGAATCAAATTTGCAGACCTCTACACATTATGCATCATATTTTGTGGCATTTAGATGAAGAATCAAATTGTTCACTCAGTTCAGTGAATAAAAGGAATGCACAAGATTGTTTAGAATCCCAGCAAGTATACATCATATTTTTGAGACATATTATCTGCTTCAGCGATTGTTGTCATTCTGCTTAGTTTTTCACTCAGCGTTGTCAGCCGCTGAGAAACGAGGATTAAGCTATCCAAACTACAAAGCTGGAAAAAAATAATTAAAGCTGTCTTACACTAAACTTACCATGTAGTCTTTAATTTGTGAAATGGTAAATATTAGCCTTTTCCTTGATCTCTACCATCAAGGGTTTCCCAGTGGAGAAAGTTCTGCTCTAGGTTTTTGCTGTTAAACCTCCTCTAATGCCAAGCAAGCTGGAAAATCTTACTCCTTTATGAGAATTCTTTAGGGTTTTTTAATGTATACACACTTCATTGATTATTAGTTTTCTGATTAATCTTATTAAAGTCTGGGATTCTGCATAGGAAATATTCTGATTACTGAGGGGAAAGTGGTTGTGTAACTGTGGGCTGCACCTTTAAAGAAAAAGAACACTTGTCCTATTATGAGCACAGTAAATAACAGCTATCATGAAATTGCTGGTCAACTGCTGATGATTTCTCAGAAAACAGATACTGCCATTACATGTAAGAATCAATACTACCCTTACATTTATGGATGACAGTCTTCAGTAAGGGCCCAATCATAATCAGAAATTGCTCAACACTTCTTGTACAGGACTACATGCCACCAGTTTCAACTTAATCAATAGACGTTCCCATTTAAGGCCCTGATTCATCAAACTTATGCCTTAATCACATGAGTAGTCCCATTGACTTCCACGGGACTACTGATATTTAAAGATAAAATAGTGGATGGCTTTGCAGAGATGGGTTTCCCTAACTGTGGTGGGGCAATTGGTGGCACACACATCCCAATTTTAGCGCCAGACCACCTTGTCTCTGAATACATCAATAGGAAGGGATATTTCTCCATGGTGTTGCAGGCGCTTGTGGATCACGGGGGGCATTTCACAGACATCAATTCAGCCTGGTCTAGAAAGGTGCATGACACACGCATCTTCAGGAACAGTGGCCTATACAGAAAGCGGCAGATGGAAACTTTCTTTCCAGACCACAGGTTCACAGTGGGGGATGTGGAAATGCCCATTGTAATCCTGGGAGACTCAGCTTACCCCTTACAGCCCCGTCTAATGAAACCTTATACAGGGCACCTGGACTACAGTAAGGACCGTTTTAACAACAGGCTGAGCAGGTGCCACGTGGTAGTCGCATGTGCCTGCGGACGTTTGAAAGCTCGCTGGAGGTGTTTAAATGGCAGGCTAGACCTTACCAAGGATAATATTCCCATGATCATAGCTGTGTGCTGCACTTTGCACAATCTGTGTGAATCTAAGGTTGAAATGTTTGCTCAGATGTGGAGCACTGAGGCAGACCGCTTGGCTGCACAGATGCTAGGCTGTCAGAGGAGCCCAGAGGGCTACTATTAACATCAGAGAGGCTTTGAGGAACCACTTTGACAATGAGGGGCCGTAATACATGTCTGCTTTGGAGTTGCTTCCCTGTTGCATCCATGTACAATTTTGGGGCCCAAGTTCCATGCAACACAATGCTTTAGAAGCCTGTTCCTGAGAGTGAATTGATTGCTATACGCTTTTGTAGAACACAGAATAAAAATGCTGTACCATTAAATACCTTAGTCTTTAAAAAGGGTAAAACCTCACAACTGTGTGTAGCTCCAGCTATCATTGTGCAAGCTGTGAGAGAGGGTAGAATGATGGGGAAACTCAGGAGTGCTGTGACTTGAAAAGGAATGTGTGGGCATAGAGGAGGGTGGGGTTGGCAAATAATTGTGAATCTGCATGTGCTGCAGTGGAGGTCGACCACGGATCTGCTCAGTCTGCAGCTGTATCAAAGTCTTGAGCATCTCTGTCTGATCCTCCATAACTTTTATCATCCACTCTGTCGCTTGCCTAGCAAAAGCAGCATTCTCTTTTCTGTCCTGCCTTTCAGCTTCCCAGCTCTCTTTCCATTCCCTGGTCTGTGTCTCATCGCGCTGCAGCACCTTGCGGAACATGTCTTCTTTGCTGTGCCTAGGGTTTTTTCTTATCTGCCGAAGCTGGTCCACTGGGGGAGGGAGGATGGGGAGGGGCATGGTGTGTTCTCCCAGGTCTGTGTTGAACAGAAGAGGGATTGTTACATTCTAGCAAATAATTTAATCATTTTAGTAAAAAGGGCATTTTGCTAGTAGAAATCACTTTCTACTGAGACTCTAGGCAGGCACACAGCTCCGCGAGCACCCCGATCATGGTGAGTGTCGGGAATGGGGGGAAGGCGGTTGTGTGTAAGGACAAAATGGTCATGGCTTGAAGGCAGCTTTGCAGGGAACTCATTCTAAAATGATCCCACACTTTTTTACAGGTGGCCAACCTTTCTGGTTGACATTTCGCTGCTGCGGGTGACCAGAGATATCAGGATACAGCTGCTGAATGCTTGCGGCTTTCACCACGGTCTATATGCAGCTCAGCTATGTGCCGCTTTGGTCCCAGCTCCAGTGATTGCTAAATGGCATGGTACAGTTTCCTACAATGGGGGGACTAACAAGGCTGCAATCCCTTGGAATCTGTGGCAGAGGATTAACAAGTACCTCTTTGAAACTATCCAGAGCCTCTTTCTGGAGGATTCCCTGCAGGTCTCGATGTCCATCGACACCCTGCTTGGTCATGCAGATTAGCTACACAGGGCAATGTCCAGCTCAGAGAAAACACTACCTGCCTCCCACTTTTTGATTCCCTACATAAGCCATAGCAACTTACCCGACATCTCATCTGCTTCCTGCTCCCCATTGAGCACTTCTGGAGTGGAGAAAAGTTCCTGGCTGCCTGCTCTACTGGGCGACCCTGCTGGGAGCACCACATCCTCTTCTAGCTTGACTTCTTCATCCAGAATTTCAGCCTGTGGATTACCCTCTCTTTCTGCTGCTTGCAAAGTATCCACAGGGCTATCAGCGATGGAGGTGGGGGTCCCCACCCAGGATAGCATTCAGCTCCTTATAGAAGCAGCAGGTATTAGGTGCACCAGCGGAGTGATGGTTCACCTCCTGTGTCTTATGGTATGCCTACCCCAGCTCCAGAGTAACAGCCGTGTTAGTCTGTATCCGCAAAAAGAAGAACAGGAGTACTTGTGGCACCTTAGAGACTAACAAATTTATTAGAGCATAAGCTTTCGTGGACTACAGCCCACTTCTTCGGATGCATATGCATATGCATCCGAAGAAGTGGGCTGTAGTCCACGAAAGCTTATGCTCTAATAAATTTGTTAGTCTCTAAGGTGCCACAAGTACTCCTGTTCTTCTTTCTACCCCAGCTCCTTTATCTTCGCTCTGCACTGCTGTGTGTCCCGATCATAGCCCTTTCGCACAAGACTCGAGAAATCTGCCCATATGTGTCCCGATTCCTATGGGTCACTCGCAGCTGCGACTGAACAGACTCCTCTCCCCATATACTGATCAGATCCAACAACTCAGCGGTGGTCCAAGCGGGAGCGTGATTGGTGTGATAGCCAGCCATGCTCACCTGGGAAGCTCCTCTGGGAAGCCAGCAAGCAGGAAATGAGATTTAAATTTCCTGGGGCTTGCAAGGGGGAGGGGCGGGTTGGCTGCAGGACAGTGGAGTTCAAACCACTGACCAGGAGTGGCAGCATGGGAATTGTGGGATACTTTCTGGAGGCCAATAAAATAGAAAAAAAAAAAGAAAAAAACCTGTGGTGTCTACACTGCATGTTTGTCGACAATAAAGGGAGGGGAAAAGACAAAAGCCTCTCACAGGGGTGGAAGTTTTTTGTCGCCAAAGCTAGGCATTTTTTTTCCCGAAAAAAGTCACAATGCAGTGTGTACACTATCACTGTTTGTCACCAAAAGACTTGCCAGTGTAGACAAGCCCTAGGAAAAAAAGTAAATACAGGCATAGGGAATTCAGATCCCTGGAACAATATTTGGAGTGGTGAAATCTGAGTTTATGAAGGTGTCATTTTGGGAGATAAACAAGTGATTTAAGGAAAGAGAGTGAAAAGTTAACTCTGCAGAGGCTGGAGGGAATTAAGCAGTTTAACATTGTAAAAATGTTAAAAAGGAAAAGTGTTATAGAAAGAGAATTCTTGGTTTCTTTGCAGCCATTCTGAAGGAAAAATGGGCCCTTTTCTCAAGAAATGTCTGTAAATAAGCCAGGCAAAGAGACAATCTGATTTAAATAATTTGGCTATGAACAATTTAGTCAAATTTGCTAAAAAAATATACGGGGTTTCTATTGGAATTTAACTGCCCCCAAATGTATTCAAATGTAATCTATGTACAGCTGTGTAAAAATTAAAGCATTGTAAGGAATGTTAAGAAAAAAGAATGTGTGTGTATACATATATTGTTTAACTATGTAAAGTTTTAAGGACCTAAATCAACACTCCTCGTTTTTAAAACTCTGTTTTGTGGGATTAAGATTAATTGGTTTTTGTTTTCTTTTGAAATAATACCACTAAAATCCATTTAATCTTTCAATCAAAGTTGCAAAACTGACAGACACTGTTTGCCAGACACAGGTAACTAGTGTTGTTTGGCTTTGGTATTTAACATTTAACCCTTAAGGTACCTTAATGCTTTATAACTTCAATATCTTTTTAAAAAAACAAAGTTGTGGCTGCAGCAGGGCAGTCAAAACCAGGAGAATGGAAAGAGATTCTGGATTTGTTTTTGGTAACAAAATAGCAGATAAAAGCTGTAGTAAAAGAATAAGATTTAAAAAAAAAAAAAAAAAGACAGTGCCCCTCTGGAGCAACAGCAGGGGTGAGGTGCACAAAGAAGCAATGTTAGAAACACTGAGCCTTAAGGTAGCTCTGATTAATCAGACCTTCACTTTGATAAGAATACATGAACACTCTGTAAGCACAAAAGAAACAGTTACACCTTATGTAAAAATTGATATGGGTAATATAATGTTATAAAAGTTAAATTATGAAAGGAATGTGCATTTTTCCCAGGACATGTGCAGTGTATATTGTAGAAGGGGTAAAAGAAAATGCAAACAAAACATGCTACTTAATTAAAATCCTATTAGGGTTCCAAAAGGAGCCACAATAGGTTGGGTTTTCTTTTTCAATTCGCTGTGTGTTTTGGAAGCAGGATTTGAAAGTGAAAAGTAATCAGAACTCTGGTGAAAGTTGATTGTGTCCCTTTTAAGACAGACTCTCTGAGCTCTGCTGATGGCTTTGGATACAAAAGTAAACCAGAAAGTGTCTGTGTTGATGCAAATTACCTAACAGATAGAGAAAGGATAGAACTGCCCATAAATGGCAGCACAAAGAAGCTGCAGATAAAGGACACCTGGTCAGCAAACAAACTACCTGAAACCAAAAGGCTCAAATTATGACCCTCCAGAGGAAGATAAAAAAAAAAAAAAAAAAAAAAAAAAAAGGAGTCAAACCTAAGAATGAGAAAGGAACAGGTTAATCCTAAGTAATATATATATATAAAAATATACATGTTTTGTGTGTGTATGCAGTGCTGAAATCTGAAAATAAATACAAGAGGTGTCTGCTTATATGCATGATACCCCTACCTTTTAATTCATCAAAACCCCAAATATCATTCGTAGTATAAAAAGATATCTTTAATAAATTTGATGCTAATGTTATTGTTAATATTAAACATTGGGATAAATTTAATGTTAATAAGTACCCCTGTAACAATGTATAGTGTGTATGATTTTTGGAAAAATCCTTTAAGGTCATAGGGGCCTCAACTATTACCTGCAGATAAACTTAAAGCTTAGCACAACAGAAAAAAAAAAAATTACAAACTTGGTCTGCTGTCTAAGAAGAAAAACCAAGATACACTACTTATGAATTTAATAACTGAATTTAATAACTGAACAGTGGGATAATTCCCCTAAACCCTTAAAAGGTAGAAGCCATTGAAACCTGCCCTGCCCTGCCTATAGAACAAATACACAGGAAAGCATGGGGGTAATTCCTCTGTTTTGCCTGCAATCAGCAAGGGTATTTGTAAAAGAAAGGGATATTTTAAGCAATAATCTGCCACCCCAAAAGGGGTAGAAAAATGTTCTTTTTGTCTTTCAGAAAATCAGAAAAAGCTGGTACCGGCTGAAGAGCAATCCAGAATACCATGAATCTACTGTCACGACAAAAAAAGTTTTATGTTTTGCCTTGTGTTGTTTGTCTTGTTGTTAGCATTGTTGTGTATGGAAAACTACTGCATTAGGCAAAAAATAATAATTAATAAGCATTTTAACTGTATTTACAGAAACCAATGTTGCAGAAGGGTGGAGGTCAGGGAATGCCAGTCTGTTAACAGGGAAACATCCTCAAGTAGCAGACACCATATTAGGAGGGACTGGTTTTGGAGCAGGGATTATAAATACTGTAAACCTGGAGATAATTAAGAATAAATTAAGTTCCTTGTCACAACTCCAAGATAATCTCATTCACAAGCAGGCAGATACTACTGTGGACTAGGTACAAATAGGTCTGGGAAACCTAAAAGCAACAGGGAATACGTGGCGGTGGCTAAACATCACCTCCTGGCTGCTGTATAAACAACAAATAGAATTAGGGAATAAAACTGCCTGGCCATAGGATGTATTGAAATGCAAATTGTTAATTTAGCATCACTTGAACACAAAATGTTTTGGGTAATATCTGGGAATGTTTAGTTATTAAGGCATCAAAAACAAAGGTGACTCAACAATTGATTACAGCATGACGGTGCAAAATTAATTGGTCCCAATGAAGGAAAATTACTATATAAACACGTGCCTTGCCATGAAACTTTGGGTTCGTCCTGCCAAGACTTCCCCAGAGCATCGTGTCGTGACTGACAGAACCCAGCTCCTACCTACCTACCCATGATCAACCTAGCTGGCCACTAGATTGATCCAGACTCTGGATTGGTAACTATAACATTGACTGGTGGGACAGTGTGTGTGTGTGTGTGGTATGACTGAATGCATATGCTAATTGTTGTATCTTCAATAAGTGAGGCAATGAAAGCTGCCACTGTCCCAGTGATATTAGTGTCGAAGATATAGACAAGAAATATTTCTACAGTGAAAAGCTCCTTCTTTGGGAAACAGACTCACCAGTTAGGTTGCAACTTATCAGGTAAACTAATGCATGTCTCCATACCTTTTAACATTACAAGCTCCATTGTTAACTCTCCCTCTCACACACTCTTGCATCTTCTCAGTGTGAAAGCAGTTGTAAATGCAGCAGTTGAAGGGAAGTTACAGTAATACGAAATCCATGTTTTTCTTCCTAATGGTTATCACACTGACATCTCTACCTAAAGGATTTCTGATGCTTTCTTCCTTTTCTCTTTCCTAAACTAAGAGGCTGCTGCTTTATTATCCTGTGAAAATACAAGGAAAGAATGAAGTGAGAAATGTAAATGGTGGCAAAAAACAATACAAGGGCAGTGTTTCTTTGCTTGTCAAAAACAAGCAAAAACATAAACAAAATGCTTTCACTTCAGGACAAAGATCAAGGAAGAAAAGAAAACTTTTTTTTTTTTTTCATGATACTGAAACTGAACATTCCAGGTAAGTGTTGAAGTTGAAAGTTGTCTCCAGTGGTTGTGTTTCCAAACCTGAATTTCTCTTCCCTTGATGAACCACTGCCTGGTTGGCATATCAGCTTGCTCACTTTTATCAGGAATGAAGCATATGCTCCATGTGGCTGTAAATTACTATCTGATTAGAAACATTTAACATATGCAAAAAATAGTTAAGAGAAATAACTTCATAGCATTGCTCTGTACTTGTATATTACTTTTTATCTGGATACTTCAGAGTTCTCCATAAAAGCAGCTAAACAGCTTTATGACTATTTTACAGATAGAGAAATTGAGGGAAAGAGCAATTAAGGCCCTGTATAGCGGGGTGGTTACCCTGCTCCTGCCCTGAAGGGATTAAAACGGCCAGGGAGCAGGGCTGGGGCAAAGGAAAAGCTACTAGGCTCATTGGGGAAGCAGCCGCAGCTGGGCCACACCCTAATCAGGCCTCAGCTGGCCCTATATAAGGGGCTGGGAGCCAGGTGCTCAACAGAGTCTTTCTCCCTCTTCAGAGGGAGAAGGGCCTGGCTGCAGTGAGCTAGAGACAGAGTACCTCAGAGGAGCAAGGCTGGGCTGGAGACAGGCTGGGGAGCTCCAGCCTGGAAAGCGGCCAAGGGGTACTGGGGGTTGCAGAGGGCAGCAGGTCCAAACCCAACTTTGCCTGTAAGGAGTGGCCTATACTGCAGTCTGCCCCAGGGAGTGGGGGCTAGTTGGTAACTGACAGTGGCCTTATTCTGAGGTGAGGTAGGGAAAGTGGGTGGGGGTTCCCTGGGGAGGGGAGACTCTAGTACTAAGGGGTTACTGCCAGGGGGCAGCACCCCAGATAAAAGGGCACCGGGGTCTGGGAGGGACATGGGGTCTGGAAGACAAGTGGACCACTGGCCTACAGAGGGTGCTCTGGCTATTGAAATAAGTGAATTCCTGAGATGACCAGCAGGAGGCACCGCAGGGGTGAGTCCGCTCCTCTACACCCTGATACAGCAATATTAGTATTCAGCATGTGGTGAAATCCATACCTATTCAGCACAGCCCTTAAGAACTTGTTTAAGTTCCACTGAAGTCAGTGGGACTTAAGTACGTATTTAAATTAAACATGTGCTGTACTATGATGTACTGAAGCATGTGCTTCAGTGCTTTGCTGAATTAGGGACGAGGGGTACTTAGCTAGTTTTAGTTGTCTAGATACATGTTTAAGCACCTAAATCCCAGTTTTAGGGTCCACTGTGATCCAGAAAACTCCTGCTGAACTGTATAAGCACCTAAACTTGCTCTACACTTACACATTTAGGGTAAAATTCCCTTGGTGCCTCTGGGCTTGTGCTCTGCTGCCTCATTCTAAGTGTCCAGATGCCTATCTCCCACATAAGACCCACATGCTGGAAAGGGTAGGTGTGTGCCTGCTTATCGCAGATGTCAGACCCAATCCAGTAGGGATGTGCAGAGGCCACTTGCCAGCTCAGATCCCATTCAAAATCTAGCAGCAGCAGCTGGTGTGATCATATAACTTTAGCCCACTGGTTAGAATATTCATCTGCGATCTGGGAGGCCCCAGTTCAAGTTCCTCCTCTACTAAAGGTGGAGAAAGGATTTGAAGAGGGGATCCCAACTCTCAGGAGAATGCTCTAACCACTGGGCTATGGGATGTTCGGATGCTGGGCTTCCTCAATCTTCCTCAGGAAGTTGTTCTACTGTGTATAAATAAAGTGTCATTGGAGCAGTGAGACTGGAGTCTGGGTCTCCAACCATGCAGGTGGGTGCCCTAATCAGCAGGCTACAGCGTCATTCTCATTCTCTCTCTCTCTCTCTAGTCTAATGATGCTTTCATTATTTATACACAGTGGAAGAGCTTCAACAGAAGAGACTGAGGGAGCTCCCACATCAGAATAGGCCCTCGCTCAGTGGTTAGAGCACTCTCCTGTGGTATGGGAGACCCCTCTTCAAATCCTTTCTCTTCCTCCAGCAAAGTGGGGAACTGAAAGGGGGGTCTCCCACATCCCATGCTCGTGCTTGGCCATTGACATAAAAGTTATAAGGTCATCTCCTCCTCTAGCAGATTTGTGTGGAGTTTGGGTGCCTGCCTAAGGCCTGGTCCACACTAACCCCCCATTTCGAACTAAGGTACGCAAATTCAGCTACGTTAACAACGAAGTGCCTTAGTTCGAACTTACCATGGGTCCAGACGCAGCAGGCAGGCTCCCCCATCGATGCCGCGTACTCCTCTCGCCGAGCTGGAGTACCGGCGTCTACGGCGAGCACTTCTGGGATCAATTTATCGCATCTAGACAAGACGCGATAAATCGATCCCAGAAGATTGATTGCTTACTGCCGGACCCAGAGGTAAGTGTAGGCCTACCCTAAGTCATTCTCACAAGAAACACGTTAGGCGCCCAAGCCTCCTGACTCCAACAAAGGGGGTCCCAGTTGTGCATTCCAATCCTCCCTGCAGCCTGGACTTAGGCACTAGCTTTGTGAGAAAGGTATGGCTTAGCACACCCCCTTTTCATTAACATCTCCCATTGGCTAGCTCAGGCAGATTCCCACCAAGTGTCCTGGTTCTAAGATGCCTGTCTCTCTCCATTCTTTGTATAGGGAGATTAGGCTCCTATCAGCTTTATGGATTTTCAGTTTTGTTCCTGTGATTTTGTAGGCATCTAGAAGTTAGGCATTGACATGCTCAGCATCACATCACCTAAATACCTTTCCCATGGTGACACAATATGTGAGAGGTAGATCAGAGAATAGAAACCAGGGATGAAATTCTGGCCCTTTGAAATCAATATCAAAACTCTGGACTTGCAATATTTTGGGTGACTGTCAGTGAGCCCATATGCTTTGAAGTCTCTAGTGGAAGCTGATTTGGACCATTTAGTGAACATTGCAGTCTTGTCACTGGTTTCACACACGGAGTGGGCAACACCTGTCATACCAGTTGTGATGGGTTCCCCCCGGGGCATCATTTGGACCTGGGGTACCACTGAGCCCATCTGTCCCACCAGCCTGGGCTCCCTTCACACTTTATTGCTGAGGGAAGCCAGCCAAGCCCTCAGGCTTCTGACTGCACTTTACCTGCACACACACAGGGACACACCCAGCTGTTGTACCATGCAAACAGGCTTTCTGACTAGCCCCTGCATGGGAAGGCTTCAGCTAAGGAACTGCCCAGATACTAAAGTGCACACCTACCTCTGGAGTGCAAACCCCAAATTGTATCATCTTGTGCTGCACAGAGCACCAACAGCAGTGAACGTGTCCCAATTACGTTAATTCATTCTTAGGACTGCTTAACTGCCATGGTAAATTTCTGCTTAATCTGGTGACAGTATTGGAACCTTTGCATGAACTCTTACAAAGAACAATGGAAAAGGACTAAAGAGTGTGAGTGTGCATTTAAAGACATAAAGAAACTGTTGACATCAGCCAAAGTTCTTATGTACTTTGATGCTTTGCTACTATTGCAACTGCCTTGTGATGCTTCAGCATACAGAGTGGGTGCTGTTCTTTCCTACATTTATACTAATGGCAAATTGTCTTTGCATCATGAATGCTCGCTACTCCTGATAACAACTATGCACAAATAGAGCAAGAAGCTCTCAGCATTGCCTTCGGAATTTGGAAGTTCCGTACCTATCTGTATTGTATGCAGTGTAGTTGTATCCATATCAATCCCAGAACATTAGAGAGATAAGGTGAGTTAGGTAATATGTTTTATTGGACCAACTTGGTCCCTTACAAGACGTGCTAACTACTGTTCCACCTTATATTTTGCTGTGAAACTGGGACACTTTCCCAGACCTGAAGAAGAGCTCTGTGTGACTCGAAAGCTTGTTTCTCTCAGCAACAGAAGTTGTTCCCATAAAATATATTAGCTTAACCACTTTATCTGTATGATAGACATTTTACCTTTAAATTAATGGAGATATCCTATCTCCTAGAACTGGAAGGGACCTTGAAAGGTCATTGAGTCAAGTAAAGTCCAGCCTCCTACCTTCACTAGCAGGACTAAGTACTGATTTTTGCTACAGATTCCTAAGTGGCCCCCTCAAGGATTGAACTCACAACCCTAGGTTTAGCAGGCCAACGCTCAAACCACTGAGCTATCCCTCCCCCTTACTTTAGTGACAGATCATCGGCCATTACTTTCCGTTTTTGGATGGAAACATGGATTTCCATTATTGATTGCTGCTCAAATGAAACTATGGACATTGCTACTTTCAGGTCATTCCTATGCTATTCAGTTCTGTAAAGGGACTTAGCATGGCAATGCTGATGTGCTGTAGTGCCTGCCATGCCCAAACTCTTGTCAACACCCCAAAAAAACTTCAGACAAAATTTTCTATCTCAATTTAATGGATAGCACTAAAGATGGTGTGCTTTCTTTTGCGAATGACACTACAAGCTACAGTGTTGGATCAGAAGAATTTTACACATCAAGGTAAATTATCTGTAAGTCACGGCTGCATCTTATGGGAAATGCGAGTTATCATTCCAAAATCACTTCAATCTTAGGTTTTGGAGCTCTTCACCAGGATCATTTTGTCATTGTACAGATGAAGGTTATAGCTGGACTCATGTCTGGTGGCCATTGATCAACAAAGATATTCAGAGGAAGGCAAAGTGTACTACATGTTAGCATATCAGCACGATCCTGGCCCAGGTCATCTACATCCAGGGTCATGGCCTCAGGCTCGTTGAACATGTATTCATACACAATTTGCTGGACCTTTAGAAGGTTATATGTTTTTGGTGATAGTCAATGCTCATTTGAAATGGTAAGAAATGTTCAGAATTCCTTCTATGAAACCTACCAAGACCATTGGATATTTTTGTACCTTGTTTAGCCAATTTGGTTTCCTGTTACAGTCAATGAGTGACAATAGACCTCATTTGCATGGAGAAATTCAGAGGTTTCTAGTTTCAAATGGAATTCAGTTCATATACTCTGTTCCTTACCATTCTACTACAAATGAACGAGTGGAATGTTTGGTACAAACAGGTGTGTATGCCTTAAAAGTTAAAAAGTCCATTTTAAGCCAACAGCAGAAATTGGACAATTTCTTGCTTGTCTCTAGGAACATGCCACATGATACTACCCAGGAATCACCTGCAATTCTTTTCTTGAAGTGATCTTTGCATACCTGTTGTGACCTTCTACATCGTCATGTTGCTTCACAAGTGGCCAAATCCCTAGCTATTCAGATTGATTGATGACGTGAGACTCATTATCATTCTTTTCAAGTTGGAGAGTTAATGTGAACTTGCAACTATAATTGTGGAGTGAAATGGTTACCTGGAGAACTTGTAAAATGCATGGGATCAGTTTTATATGTGGAAAACTATCCAATGGTATTATGTGGAAATGACATATGGACGAGTTGTACCCTTGACAAGAACCAGAGTCCAGGGATGTTCTAGTAGTACTTTCCCTTTGTCTCATAGACTTTAAGACCATAAGGTCCCATGTTGATCATTTAGTCTGATCTCCTGCACATTGCAGACCACAGAACCTTGCCCACCCACTCCTGTAATACACCCATAACCTCTGGCTGAGTTACTGAAGTCTTCACATCATGATTTAAAGACTTCAAGTAACAGAGAATCCACCAGTTACACTAGTTTAAACTTGCAACTGACTGATGCCCCAAACTGCAGAGGGAGGCAAAAAACAAAACAAAACAGGGTTTCTGTCAATCTGACCAGTGAAAAATTCTTTCCTGACCTGAAATATGGCGATTAGTTAGACCCTGAGCATATGGGCAAGACTCAGCAGCCAGACACCTGGGAATGAATTCTCAGTAGTAACTCAGAACCATCCCCATCTAGTGTCCTATTACCAACCATTGGAGACATTTACTGCTAACAGTTTCAGATTGGCTACATAGCATTGTAGACGGTCTCATCATACCATCCCTTCCATAAACTTAACAAGCTCAGTCTTCAAGCCAGTTAAGTCCTCCCCCCACCTCCACTGCTCCCCTTGGGAGGCTGTTCCAGAACTTCACTCCTCTCATTGTCAGAAATCTTCACCTAGTTTCAAGAGTAAATTTGTTGATGGCCAGTTAATATCCATTTGTTCTTGTGTCTACATTGGCGCTTAACTTAAATAACTCATCTCCTTCCCTGGTATTTATCCCTTTGACGTGTTTATAGAGAGCAATCCTATCTCCTCTCAGCCTTCCTTTTTTTCAGCTAAACAAGCCAAGGTTTTTGAGTCTTCTCCCATATGGTAGGTTTTCCATTCCCCAGATCATCCTAGTAGCCCATATCTGCACCTCCCAATACCTCCCAACTTTGTGTCATCCACAAATTTTATTAGTGCACACCTACTTTTTGTGCGAAGATCATGAATTAAAGTGTTAAATAACTTTAGTCCCAAGACCCATCCCTGAGGAACTCTGCTAGTAATCTGCCTCCATCATGACAGTTCACCTTTCAGTATGACCCATGGTAATCTCCCTTTTAACCAGTTCCTTATGCACATTTCAATTCTCCTATTAATCCCCATTTTCTCCAATTTAATTACTGATTTCCCATGTATTTCAAATGCCTTATTGAAATCCACGTAGATTAGATCTACTGCATTTCCTTTGTTTAAAAAATCAGTTATCTTCTCAAAAAAAGAGACCGGGTTGGTTTAGTTTGATCTACCTTTTGTAAAACCACACAGTACCTCCCCCAAACTCCCTGTCCAAACTCTCATTCAATCTCCTCTGTTTTCATCTCTGTTTGCTGGCTCCTGTGCCCCTGACTGGCTGCTTTGCTGCCTTTATAGGCTCCTAATCAGAGGAAACCCCCCCCTCCCGCCGATCAGGGCTCTGCTGCGATCAAAGACTATGCTTCTCTCACAGCACACTGCTCCCTACCAGCCTTCACAAACTGGAAAAAATAACCCACAAAAAACACACACAAAACCTCACTCACTACCCCTAAGAAACAGGGGCTTGCCTCCTTCCTTCTCCTTCAACAGAACTCTCACTCAAACTCCCCTGTTTTCAGCTCTATTTGCTGGCTTCTGTGCTGCTGCTTTCTGTTCTTCCAATTGACCCTCTTTCTGTTACAACTCTTAATTTTGAGGACTTCTTGGGAGAAACTTTGGTACCAGGTCTAGTTGATTCCTTAACATCAACTATTCCTGTTGTTCAGGACATTGCTGCTCCACCATCACCACATTATCCCAAGAGATTGTGAGAGCCGGTGGTGCACGTCAACTTATGTGTTTAGTTCTTGAGTGGCTATTCCAAGGTAGAGTAATCACCTGCAATTTGAGAGTCTGCAGTAGTCCATCCACAACTTTCAGATAGGTTACATACTGTTTTATATAAGCCATCTAAATGAAAATGTATATATATTTGGGACCTTTTTAAAAGTAGGGTGGACATGTCTTGTCATTTTAAATATTTGCGCATTCCTCCCTCGCCAGTGCAAAGCTTCATTAAAATGGTGTTTTCAGTTTCGCTGAAAGAACAAGAAAGCTACCACCACACCAGACAGCAGTGTTTCCATCAGCTCCCTCTGTCTGTGTCTATCTCCTTCTCTGCTGGGTGCCCCAAAGATACTGCATGCAGTTGCAATATCTGTCATATATACTCCCTGGGAAAGATCTGGGGAGAACCAGGAAGCAGCCTGAGACTTCCTGAGTCACAGCCTGCTTCTGAATTTCTAATGAGAACAAATACACAACACAAGATCTCTTTGGTTTTGCTCAGTTCAGTCAACTTATCCACCAGGGTACAAAAAAGTTTTTTGAGTTAAGAAAAAAATAAAAGGTTGTACATGTGTTAAATTTACAAAGTGTATTAGCCTATACTAGTGGTTCCCAAACTTGTTCCGCCGCTTGGCCTGTGCCGCTCCCAGGAGCTCCCATTGGCCTGGAGCAGTGAACCGCGGCCACTGGGAGCTGCGAGACGCCGAACCTGTGGACGCGGCAGGTAAACAAACCGGCCTGGCCCGCCAGGGGCTTTCCCTGCACAAGCAGCGGAACAAGTTTGGGAACCACTGGCCTATACCATTTCAAAAATTGAATGGAAACACATTGCAGTTGACAAAAGTAAATCATAGACTGTCTTGGATTGAAGCTGTGATCTGAATAGCTGAAGAGTATTCCAAATCCAGTTAATTATCTCTCAACAAAAGCTCACATCAGGGCAATAAAACCTCTCTACTAAAGCGACCACCATTCTACGTTACAAGACATGTAATGTTAGAAAACAGTTTTATAAAATAGTTGTAATTAATTCTCAAAAATGAAGTTACAATTTTAAATTACCTAAAGTGAAGAACATCCTAGACATAAGACCTAATACAAGGAGGCATGTAAATCAAATGTGACATAAAAGTACTGAAGATAATTAGTTCATACGCACTCTATTGCACTGTCATCATGATTTATTTGTATTTATATTGTGTTTCTCTACCTGTGATTGACTCCTATCACATGAAAATTAATTGAATTGCCACAGTATATTTATATAATATTTAACACATCTTTCACAATGCATATTACATGCATAATTAATTTGTGAAATTTGGAATCATTGTAGGTATTTAAGTAGTGATTATGAAATATCAAGAGTCAAGTTTCTTTTTCAGGGGGGCCTCAATTTCAAGTATAAACTTGTGGCCACAATTTTGCAGGCCCAAGTTCTTCACATGCATATTATATACTTAGGCTTTTTCATGCTCAGAAACTCAGTTATATATACACAAACTGCATCTGTATGCACAGTGTCAGATAGATAATATCTAAGCACACAACATACAAACAAAATTTGAATGCACAAATCCACTTTCTTTTTACATGAGTTGAAATGTAGGAATGGATGAATGAATAGGGAAGCTAAAGGCTTTTGCTGAAAATTTGCACCTAAACTGCATCTTTTATATATGATTTCCTGTGTTACCATGGGGTTATATGAATTTACCAATAAAAACTGAACAAGTTACAGAAATGATATGCTTGTTCTCAGGAAAGTACATTGTGGAGTTGTCCTGGATTCAGTTTCAGAGACAATTGTTGACCTGTTATGCTTTAGCAAAAGTAAAATTCTAAGACAAGCATAATTGGTTGGAGAATGGGAAATGAAAGGAGACAATAATCTGGAGGAAGAATAACTGAATTATAAATATAGGGTTTTTTTTTTATTATTCTTACTCATGCTGAATAAATGTCTGCAATCATACAACACTGGGCTGTGCTATCATAAGCTAAAATCAGACCTGGTGAATACTTGACTGGGCACCCTCAACCCCCAAAGTAAAACCCAAGTAAACCTTGGTGACTGTCTGAGGCAGCATTAAATTAGTGTCCCAAACTAGTGGTAAGAGGCACTATGTATGGCCCAGCACCTGATGCTTTTGATTAAATGGACCATAGAGCTTAATGTAGGTCCTCTATTCACAGGTGAATTTTACACTATATAAGGGTGAACTTTTATAATGATTAAAAACTTTCCAGGGAAATGGTTAGAGAAGGGTCAGCAGCACTCTGTTCAATTTTAAATCTGTTTGCATGGGTTGTCCTGAATTAATTACAAAATTCTTTCACAATATTACCCCTTATCCTTTACCTGTGATTACTATAAAATGTTTTTTTTTTCTTTTTGCTGCAAAAATTTTGGATGGCAAATTAAGATTGACATACAGAATACTGTTCTGGTGCATTTTAGAGATTCATCATTCAAGAAATGAGAAATGATATATTTTTGAGGCACTGCATAGAGTGATACATTAAATGCATAATATGGTGAGAGACAAATCAAAACTTAGGAATCAACATGCCACACAATGCATATCCTAATTTACTAACTGAGTATAGTGGTAATAGCCTTGACTTAGAAATATAATGTCAGATAAGAACATCAGTTGACAGGCTCATTTTATTATTCCTCATTCTTTGAGGATCTTCTCCCCAGTCACCTCTTTCTCATTGTGGCTGCTCTTCATTAGTATTCGTAGCACTGTGTCTTGAAAGTGGAGATAATAGAACAATACCACCATGGTCTTCCCAACAGCAGAGCCCTGCCAGTGATCCAGCTGTGTGTGAGAGTTCAGTGGTACAAAGTCACTTGTATTCCATTGTTCTTTCTTTTCCATCCCTGAGGGGTAACAACTCTAAACAAAAAGATGCTTTCAGATGATACAATAGGAGCTGGAAACATGTCAATAACAAATTCACCTGGTGATTCTAGGAGTCATAACAAAGCACATATAAATAAATGAAGTACAATGGTGCTATCAGTCTTATATACACATGTGTACTTGCCATTAAACTCTCCATCATGTTATATTAATACCAAATTCTTATATTGTGCTTTTCATTCATAACCCAAAACACTTTACAAAGGAAGGCACTTTTCAGTCTGATTTGATTGATGGGGAAACTAAGCCTCAAAGAAATGAAGTGATTTCCTAAGGTCACTCAGCAAGTCAGTGACAGAGTCAGTAACAGAACCCAAGGGTGAGATCTTCACACCCACCCCAGCCCCCTTATGCCATGTAAAAGGGCCAAAGTGGTGTAAAAGCCCCAGCTCCTGCTGGGGGAAGATTCCCACTGACACAGGTCTGTGGAAGATTGTCTGCCAAGGATCCCCTCACAAGCCTCAGTATAAGGACATGCCAAGGGAGGGGTTAGAGTTGAAAAGAGTCTGTTGCAGGCAGGCCTTCCTCACACACTGTGAAGATTCTGAGGCCCCCCTGGGCAGCACAGGGAAGCTGTTGTAATGTAGACAGACCTTTGGGGCTGTCTAACTTATGCCAGGGGCCTCTGAAGCCCATCAGAGCAGCCCAGGATTAGGAGGGCAGAAAAAAGTGGCTTAATGACACCTTAGCCCTGACTTCTCCTCAGATGGGAGTTCTGTGCTGTGCCTAATCTCTGGAGTTCCAATCTAGTGGCCTATCCACTGCATCTGACTGCCTCTCCAGACAGAAAAAAGGTTAGAGAGCCTTGGCAAAAAATGCTTACAGGATTTGACTTGAATTGACACATCTCATCCATTCACTACAGGAATTTGGGTTGGTGTGAGGGCAATTTGGGGAATATTATACATAATATTCTGTGGGAATTCTTCCTTTGTTCTACCACCGCAAAGAGGTCCTAGCATGGGCCAGATCCAGCCCTCATTTTTTTCCCATGGGTTTCTCTATTAAAGAAGAATTAACTGATCCCTGACTGTATGCATGTTGTTTTGTACATGTGCACATGTACATTAGAATGGGTTAGATTATGCATTGTAAATAAATTATCCAGGGAATTTAGCCTATCTGTTCACAGAATGTTTGTGAATCTATTCTAATTCCTGCAAAGATATTTGTTATCTATAACAAGTTGAATAGAGAGAGATTGTAAATGATCAAAAGAACAAAGAAAAGTTTTGTACAAAAGGAATATAATCTATAGAGCATTTATACATATATAAATTTATAGTGAGTTTCATTTGTAAAATCCATGTCAAGACCACAAATACTACTTCAGTTTCTCCATTCTCTCCCAAATAACTACAGTACTTATTTCTGAATGACTGTGAATAGAAGAGGTCATTCTGTACATTTGCATGCGGATGTCAGGTGCATGACAGTGGGATAATGGAAAAAATGCAGAAATAGAACACGAAATATAGCAGGCTTCAGCTCATGAATCTTGTAATAAAAAATAAAGAAAAAAGCCTAACTTGTACTGAAAGCTATAGTGGTAGAACAATGTGCAAACGCTATAAGAAGGATTTGTTTTTGTAAAGACTGGTATACTGACCCCAGGACTCTCTGTTACCCATATTTCAAGACCTGGTTATGAACTGCACTTCCTCTTTTTTCCTCTAATACTAATAGTACAATTTATCTTTAACAGCATTAGCCCATACACCAATGTGAGAAAATAGCTAAAACAAATGTGCAGTGCTTGTATTCTGCTGTATGAGTATACATGCAGGAAAAGAATATCTGTGCATATATGGATGAATGCAGTATGCTTGCATCAAAACAATAGCTAAAAATCTTTATTTATACAGTTAATCAAGTGCATTAAGGTTTTGGTTACACCAACAGGAAGCAGTTTTATTTATGAAGTGATACAAGGCTTCTTAGGAATAAATATCATTGTTGGAGAAGTGATTTATTTCTGTATATTTAAAATTTAGAAGATTATTTCAGTGTTAGATGCTAGATGACTTTGACAAAGATAATTTCAGATATTTCTACAATAAATTAATAAATCTCTGAATTTTTGTAGATGCTGTTTCCAAAACAATTAACATAAAACAATTATAAATATATTTTCAAAATGAACATAGCCACTCAGGCATAGTTATCTGTAAATGCCACATGGTGATTCTTCTGTGCTGTTATTTAAAACCAATTTATAGTTTGATGTTCAAAAATTACATGGACATTTTGGACTTTACATACCCTATTGGATATGTTGTAGTATGGATTTTTCATGTTCTTTATTTTCAGATGTGAAATGGGAATTCTGCTAAGAGATAGGTTTCTGAACAGACGTGTCCACTGAAAATATTGCGAAATGGATAAATATGCATTGAAACATCATTTCAAATGTCATCTGTCTAATATAAAACAACAACATAAAAACATTTGTTTATTTGGTTTAGATCAGTTATTCCAATTTGGCCCATCTTTCCTCAAGCAGTTCAGCTATCAACTTAATCCTGTCAGTAAATTGATCCATTGTTCTTAATTCTTTTATTCTGATCAACCACATTTCTTTAGATACTATTTCTTTTTGCTTCCAGAATGATGAAATACATTTACTGAGACTGTGTTCACAAGAATTTAGCTCTACTGCTTTTCCAGAGCTGCCTGAGCCCTCTGCACTGGATGGTGGCTGACTGGAATGGGATTTTAGGAGGTTTCACCAAGTAGATGCCAGGGCCCTTAGCCTTTCCTGAATAATTATTGCTTGGCTTTGTCAGATAGTGCCATTGGTTGCTTCTCTAGCTCTAAGGAACCCTCTTACTGACCAGAAGGGAGGGAGCTATCCTACACCTTCAAAATGATGACCTGCCTTGATTCCAGATACAGCTGTTTTATTAGTTAACACCAGAGGCAGAAGGGCAATTAGGAGAATTCCCAGTGTGCCTTGTTGTGTAATAGACGTCAGTTTGCTGGATCAATTGGTGGTCTCTGGTACTGGTCAGACATATAGGACTAATTTCAACATAGTCATGATTTTCTGAGAAGAAAAAGCTTCTCTAGACAATTTTGGAAGACCATGCAGAAAGCTCCATGATTTGCCTTCATGAGGGCACTAATACCCAAGCACCTAGTATATCTATCTATATACCCACCTGTCCCTTCCTCTCAGTCTGTATGGTTCCTGGGTACAGGAAAAACCTTTATAATAAGGAGGCTGAGGGAGGACTTTATAACCTACATGTCCTGTGGTCTGATTAGCAGCACCCATTCTCCCTATGAGCATTAAGGAGCCTTGAGGCCAATATGGGTGGGCTAATTTGTTTAAGTTTGGAAGAGTTACTGCTATGGCTGTTTTTTTCCTATGATTTATTAGGGCTTCAAGATCAGCGAGCTCATCCTGGCAGTGAGGGAAAGGGTACTCAATGAAGACTGAAGAATTGCAGACAGGTAACATGTTCATTATCCTGTGCCTCTGAGCTTCTCAGCAAGATCGGATAGTATAGCTAACATGGTTGTTTGTATGAGTTGCTCTACTAAGCCAGTCTGTCCAGTTGCTGTAATGATAAGCTACATTCCTTCTCATCCTTGGGACTCAGAGGTTTCCAGTAGTGCATGGGGATGGTTCCCCACTGATGCAGCACCAATTGCTGGCAGTATTTAAAACAAAATACTGGGGCATTTAGGGCTTCTCACAATACATGTAGGCACACATTTCTTTAGGGAAGAGGTATGACTTAGTAGTATCTGGAGCAGGTTTGCTAGACAAGAGAGCAAGAACAATCCCAGCCATTGGATCTCAGAGAGTATATTAGGGACTGATACGCTATTGCAAAGACTGGTGTTTGTTTATTTTTAATTTGCACTTTGCCTAACAAATTGGAATCTTCTTATCATGTCTGTCTTGGAAGCCATAGCATAATTCCCGTGTCCAGGAAGACAGGAGCAGTTGCCACTCAGGATTACAGCTCATGCCTGTGACAAAATTGGACAAAATGTGCACATCAGGAGGAGAAAAAGGCATGGGATGGGACTAGATCTTGCCTTTCCTTGGGGACATGATGCAGTGGTTTCAATGTGTGTCATTATCCACATATATTTAATAATGACTTAGAATTGACTTGATAAGTTATTGACTTGGTACACACAAATGACTTGGTAAGAGTCCTAAGTCCTCTTTGAGTTTAGTTAAAGTGAAACATGAGCATATGAGTCTTCTCTTGTACTTTCCTTGAGTTAGTGTAGTTTGTGGAAACATGATCCTATAGTAGGTCTGGAGGAGAGCTTTCTCAGCCCTGGTGATTGATAGCTCTAGGAGAATTTGAACTTGTCTGGAGATTAAGGGGAGATTCCTGGCCTTTTTCCCTACACCAGCTGTAGGGAGCAGGGTGTTATACTATGGTTTTACTATGGTACCTGACAATTTCCATATATTGGGGAAATCTTCCAGGAGTAAAGTTGCCTAGGAGCATCATGGCACTGCAAAATGGAGAAAGCCCTCAGGCTTTCACTGTTGCTAACACTGGTCTGCTGATATATATAAATGCACACACTAACTTCTTCCTGGGTGATAATTCACTCTTGAGATAGGTGGTCAGCACAAGGTCTATGCACCACCTAAGACCCAATTCTGCCCTGGCAAGAGACAACCATCTAAATTTATAGTCTGCTGGGAAATTATTAACTTCAGCTTCCCCCCATAGCCAATAGTTAATTTTTAGTTGGATGTCTTATGTTTATGTCAACAGAAGTAAAAATCCTTATATTATTTTAAAAGTTTTCTTAAAATAGTAGTGATTTAACTCTGTAATTCTCCATGCATTGCAATGGGGAGATACATTCTCTGTGTCCTAAACTATAATACATAATTATATTGTCTAGATGACGGCTCCTTGTTTGACTGTTGGTGATATTTTCATCACGTCTGACATGGAACATCTGTTGTCCTGGTTTATTTTTCTTTCTAATATATGTAGTAATTAGAATTTCCTTTTTAATAGATTTCAGTTGTCCTAAAAAGTATTATTTAATAACCCCCCTCAAAATCTCCTGGTTTAGTATCAGCATTAGGATTATGATAAGCCTGGTCATCAGGAGTTAAAGAAGCTGCTGTGGGGCCAATCTCTGTCGGCTGATACGGTATATGATAAAGTGTTCTCCTGCCCAAAATCTTTTGGGAAAATATCTGCATTGCCACAGGCTAGAACAGATACTAGTGTGAACAAATCATTTTATGTACTTATGGGTATTTCTAGAGCACTCATTATTATAGCATCTAAGCACATCTTTAACATTAATGGGGCCTATGGGTATGTCTGTACCTCCATCATGGGGTGTGAATGCAGCTCTGGTAGATATAGCTGAGCTAGCTTTAATCTATCTAGTTCGGGTCCTGGAGCCATGAACCTGCAGCAGCGTGCACGAACTGCCTGAGTAGCTACCCAGGGTTGTGGGTCAGCTTTTACAGCATTTGCTGAAGTGCATGGAACCTCAGCTTCAGGACTCTAGGACGTGAGCTGGCTAGATTAATGCTAGGTTGAGTATGTCTACTAGAGCTGTAGTCAAAGCCCAGGATTGGAGTATGGACCTATACTCAGAGTTAAGCAAGCAAATTTTACAAACAGAGAAAGTGAGGAACACAGCAGTGTTGGGGGACTTGTCCTAACCCACACAGAAAGTCAGTGAAAGATCAAGAAATAGAACCCCAATCATCTGATGCTTAGTCATGTGCCATAACTACAAAACCATCCTTTACCATCTGTAATATTTGTGGGACAATGGAAAGGATCAGACCGAATGACCCACATGGTCTGTTTTTCACCCTGCTCTTGTTTATGCCAATTGATTAAACACGGTATATATAATTTTTAACTATTGGCATAGGAAGAAATTTAAATAAATATATTTATTTATATATATATATATATATATATAACCATTTGCGTTCTCCCCCCAGTCTTATTATGTTCTAGGATAACTGGTCCCTGCAGAAAGGGATCTAGGGGTTATAGTGGACCACAAGCTAAATATGAGTTAACAGTGTGATGCTGTTGCAAAAAAAGCAAACATGATTCTGGGATGTATTAACAGGTGTGTTGTGAGCAAGACACGAGAAGTCATTCTTCTGCTCTACTCTGCTCTGGTTAGGCCTCAGCTGGAGTATTGTGTCCAGTTCTGGGCACCGCATTTCAAGAAAGATGTGGAGAAATTGGAAAGGGTCCAGAGAAAAGCAACAAGAATGATTAAAGGTCTTGAGAACATGAGCTATGAAGGAAGGCTGAGGAATTGGGTTTGTTTAGTTTGGAAAAGAGAAGACTGAGAGGGGACATGATAGCAGTTTTCAGGTATCTAAAAGGGTGTCATAAGGAGAAGGGAGAAAACTTGTTCACCTTAGCCTCTAAGGATAGAACAAGAAGTAATGGGCTTAAACTGCAGCAAGGAGGTCTAGGTTGGACATTAGGAAAAAGTTCCTAACAGTCAGGGTGGTTAAACACTGGAATAAATTGCCTAGGGAGGTTGTGGTATCTCCATCTCTGGAGATATTTAAGAGTAGGTTAGATAAATGTCTATCAGGGATGGTCTAGACAGTATTTGATCCTGCCATGCGGTAAGAGGACTGGACTCGATGACCTCTTGAGGTCCCTTCCAGTCCTAGAATCTATGAATCTATGAATATGTAGATGGATTCATCTGGAATATGCTTATACACATCTCCAAAAATGCACATATTCAAAAGTCACATCTCCCCATTCTTTTCTGAGTTAAGACAAAAGCATAAAGACAGAAAAGGATCATGACTATCATCCTCTGTCTTAAAGTCTTAAAGTCAGTATTCTTCAAAATAGCACATTCTTCAAAAGAGAAAACTACACTCTATTGTTGTATCATAATAGAAAAGAGACCAGTTATCCTAGGACATAATAAGACTGGGGGGAGAATGCAAATGGTTAACACAGAGTTATAATATTCCAATAAGTCAGAGCTTAATATAAAATAACTGATTTTGAGTGAGGCCCATAAGAACTTAATGTAAAAGTCAATTACTATTTTTTTTTAAGTAACAAGACTAACTCCAGAGTGCCGATTGCCTAGTGATTATACTTGCGAGATTACCCTGAAAAATATTGTTATGGCTCTCTGCAGCAGACAGTGCTCATTAGCAAAAATATAAATACAAATGCAAATAGCAGGCTGCTATATCTCTGCATAGGGGGGCATTATGAATTTCATTTAAACATATGTGTCTTTAGTATTTTGTTTTTTAATTCAACAGAGAAGATACGAAGGTACTTTGGTTTTCAGTATGTCATACTTTTAGCAAGAAATTTTGTTTAGAAGCTGCAATTAAATAATTCAGAAATAATTAATTCAGAAGATAACCCATTACATTATAACCCTCCCCACTGGTTAACTTGGTGCCAAAATGTATTGTTTAATTTATCATTCTTAGTATTTTTAGAAGGCCTCAAGGCAGGGAATGAAGAAATAATAAATAGGGAATAGTGGATAATTAGAGAAGGAAATGTGGAACAAAATTACTAAGGGCTTTAGGTGAAGTTCATTATTACTATTTAATAGTGCCCAAGAGCATTTGATCAAATTATGGATCATGCTTAAAAGTGGGCTGAGAGATATCTTTGTGGAGGAGAGTTTTCTAACTATCCCCTTCAGAAATTTGCAGTGAATTTTATAGAATTTTAACAAGCATTAACAAAGCAAAAAGCATATTGACCCAGCCTCCAGGTTTATCACACACAGTGCTCTAGAGAGAACTGAAGAAGTCTGAGATTCTTCATTCTCCCAGATATTGTTCAAGCTGAGACCATTACATGATTAAGCAATAAAGCACTTTAAGGGTGAGTGATAAGGTGACAGTGTAAATGCAGCCCTTAGGGCTTTTAAGCACAAAGTAAAGCTGATTTCTTCTTACTCCTCAGATTTGCTACTTTATTTTGACTCACCTGGAAAGCCCCCGATTTCTGTCACAAAACTTTTAAAGTCAACTTGCACTTTAGGTTTGTATCTACCCTCTCTCTCCCCGCCTTTCCTATTTGTAATGTATTAAGAAAGTCTGAAGTGATTTTCTAACACAGACATGCAGACATACACACACATATCTTGCTTGCTTTTCTTTACCTCAGACATCCAGGTCTTGTCTATCCTGTTTTTCCCTGGAAGACTTAATGGACAACTTTATGGAGAAATTTAGACAAATGATTTTATTCCAATTCTTTAAAGCCTAATGTACACTTCCATCTTATGTCAGCATAGTTATGTTGGTCAGGGTTGTGTAAAAAAAACAAAACAAAACACATAAATGCTAGTGACATCGCTACGTGGACAAAACCCCCAGTGTAGATGCTTCTATGCCAGGGGTTCTCAAACTGGGGGTCGGGACCCCTCAGGGGGTTGTGAGGTTATTATATGGGTGGTTGCGAGCTGCCAGCCTGCACCCCAAGTCCCGCTTTGCATCCAGCATTTACAATGGTGTTAAATACATTAAAAAGTATTTTTAACTTATAAGGGAGGGGGTCACACTGAGAGGCTTGATATGTGAAAGGGGTCACCAGTACAAAAGTTTGAGAACCACTGTTCTATGCCAACAGAAGGATGCTTCTGTCAGCATACCTAATGTCCTTCAGGGAGGTGGTGTTCCTATACCAGCTGACAAATTCCTTTGGTGTACACTGCATTTGCACTAGGGATCTATGCTGGCATAACTATGCCAATATAGCTATGCTGGCATAGAGTCTGTCATGTAGACATAGCCTTAAACTCTTTGATGCCTTTTTAGCTCAAATGCCTAACAGAAGAACAGTTCTTTTGTTATAGATCATTATCCTTCACCCCTCTATAAATGGCTGAGAGAAAATGTCCATGTTTCTGGATCGTCCAAGAGGGATCCCCAGAAAAAGAGATCGTTTATATTTCAAAGGCCTTTTCTAAATGGGAATGTTTGACCAGCTATACTGATATAGTTATACCCCTTCCAAAGTGACATAAGCTAAATAATAAAAATAAATCACTCTTAGTCCTGGTCTACACTATGAGTTTAGGTCGAATTTAGATCGATTTAACCCTGTACCTGTCCACACAATGAAGCCATTTTTGTCGACTTAAAGGGGATCTTAAAATTGATTTCTGTACTCCTCCCCGACAAGGGGATTAGCACTCAAATCAACATGACCGGGTCGAATTTGGGGGTAGTGTGAATGCAATTAAATGGTATTGGCCTCCAGGAGCTATCCCACAGTGCCTCATTGTGACCACTGTGGACAGCACTCTTAAATCAGATGCACTGGCCAGGTAGACAGGAAAAGCCCCACGAACTTTTGAATTTTATTTCCTGTTTGGCCAGCATGGCAAGCTGATCAGCACAGGGGACCATGTAGAGCTCATCAGCAGAGGTGATCATGGAGTCCCAGAATCGCAAAGGAACTCCAGCATGGACAGAACTGGAGGTACTGGATCTGATCGCTGTATGGGGAGATGAATCCATGCTATCAGAACTCTGTTCCAAAAAATGAAATGCCAAAATATTTGAAAAAATCTCCAAGGGCATGAAGGACAGAGGTTAGGACAGGGACCCGTAGCAGTGCCACGTGAAACTTAAGCTGCTCAGACAAGCCTACCAAAAAATGAAAGAGGCAAATGGCCACTCCAGGTCAGACCCCCAGACATGCCGCTTCTATCATGAGCTGCATTCAGTTCTAGGGGGTGCTCCTACAACTACCCCACCCCTGTACGTGAAATCCTGCAAGGGAGTCTCACGCAACAGAGATGAGGATTTGGGGGATGAGGAAGCTGATGATGATGAGGAGCTTGAAGACAGTGCACAGCAGGCAAGTGGAGAAACCGTTCTCCCCAACAGCCAGGAACTGTTTATCACCCTGGAGACTCCCAGATCTTGAAGGTGGAGAAGGCACCTCTGGTGAGTGTACCTTTATCCATTTTAAATGGTCAACCAAACTCTCCCTTTTCTCCTCCCGCAGCTGCAAATGTTTCAGAACTCCCCCTATCATCTCCATCCCAGAGGCTAGCACAAAAGGAGAAAAAACACACTCATGATTAAATGTTCTCTGAGCTCATGCAGTCCTCCCACACTGAAAGAGCGCAGCAGAATGCATGGAGGCAGACAATGTCAGAGTCCAGGAAAGCACAAAATGAATGCGTAGAGATTGAGTAGAATCTAGAAGTCGCCGTTGTAGATTTTTAGGAATCAAGTCTGTGTACTTTTTCAATTGTCTTAACAAACACTTTTTGTCCTCTTCACTTAAGGATTCAATATAAATGCCTTCATTAATCAACTTCTGGACTGAAGTCTTTGCTTCTTCCATTATTTTTTCAATGGATAGCTCTCTGATTGTCCAGCAAAAGAAGCTACCTTTGAATCAAAGATCTACTACTGTTGTAGCAGATACCTGGATGGCATTGTTTAATGATCCAAGTGGTTTCAACAATAGACTTACAAGAGAGAGACTAGCAATGGTCTTCTCTGAATGTAGTAGCAAAAGTAATCCACGAGCCTCACTATTTAGATCCATTCCATCTTGGTAGATACTTTCCAAAGTCAGTAATAATGACTGGAGTAATTTTAAGACAACAGCCAAGGATCGCTCATGAGAAAGCCTGAGGTTTTCCCAGGTTGGACTAATTTGAACTTCAGTCCCAGTTTATCTTCTATATTTTGTACAAGCACTAGTTCAGGGGTTCTCAAACTGGGAAGTGGGACCCCTGAGGGGGTTGTGAGGTTATTACATGGGGGGTCGTAAGTGGTCAGCCTCAACTCCAAACCCTGCTTTGCCTCCAGCATTTATAATGCTGTTAAATATATAAAAAAGTGTTTTTAATTTATAAGGGGGGGTCGCACTCAGAGGCTTGCTATGTGACAGGGGTCAGCAGTACAAAAGTTTGAGAACCACTGCACTAGTTGAAGTAGATGGCCTCTGCAGTGTGTATAAGAGAGAGTAGGGTTACACTTTTCTCAGAGCAAAGCTTGTACTCCACAATGTCTTCCAGAGAAGTTTGCAGTGCCATCAAATGCACAAGCAGCCACCTGTTAGGGGTCCAATTGATAAGCATTTAACTCTTTTAAGATGTGGGTTGTCACAGATGCAGCCAATATATCTTCTATAACTTGAACATCTAGAAATGCCTCTTCTGGCCTACCACTGACATCAAGATAATGTACACAATGACTTGATGCCCATTTGCATCAGTGCATTCATCAGCCATGTATGCACATTTTTTGAATGTGGTGAGAGAGTTCTTCACTTTTTCAACTGTTGAGTCTTTCACTGTTGTACCACATGCTTCTAGCCAGTCAGTTGAGTTTCTTGAAGAAAGATAGTGAGCATTTGTCTTGTTCAGAACCAGTGCTCAACTTCAGGATGAACAAGTGACAATGCACTTAACGTTGGCCTCCAGTTTGTAGTGTGTGGTATCTCTTGCTTAAATAGAAAGTATGATGCCACAGCCATGTTTGTTCGCATGAACTGTGTTGTGTCTCAGGCATTCTTAACAGCCTCATTAACACTAACCGGTGTTGTCTTTGCTCATTGGAGACTCAGAGCTCAAAGGTGCTTTCACATGAGTTCACCTCCCAGGTGCGGGGCAAGAAGGCCTCTTGCTCGTTCCTCCAGCTGCTCACTGTTTGCTCTGGCCACTGTTGTTCGTTGTGCCACCGTTCACTCCATCGCTCTGTTACCAATGGCCCTGCGCCATCATCTTCTGCTGCTACCTGCCACTGTGACCTCTGCGAGTTGGTCTCTTGAGGTTCCACCAAGCTCTCAGTGATTTCAGCTGAGTCTCAGTGGGGGAACCTTGCTGCTAGTGCAGACTGGGCCATCTCTTCCACAGAAACACTGTCTCACAGCAGATCTAAGCACTTAGACCTGATTATCAGTGATTTCAGCTGTAATGGTCACTTACAAAACAAAAGACTATATATGGGGCCCAATCAGCTCTGTCTTTAAACAGTGGAGAGGGGCAGGCCAAATAGTACTTGTGACTCAGGCAGACCATCAAGCAAAACACCCACCCTCTCTCTTGATGCCCTCAATCAGCACAGGTTAAGTACAGTTCTACTGCCCTTTACTCATACAATAAGAATAACAACATTTCATTACTCCCCCCCCCATTCAAGTGATTTGTAACCCAACACCAGCCAAAATCTATCACTTGGGCAACACAGCTCTGTTTGCTGTATACCTAGGGTAGATTAGGTGTGACTGTAAATACAGTCTGGTCCTGAAGCCTTTCCCCCAGCCCCCAGCTCAGTGAGAGCTCATTTAGACTTTGCTTACAAATCATAATTTGAAATTAGGTTGGCCAACATCACCAAAATGAATGCACTGACATTGTCATCAAAACAAAAGCTGTATAAGGAAGCTAGTCTATGTTCATACTTTTCAAATCTATTATACTTTTTCAGATACACATATTTTATCATACACTTCATGTGCTTTTAAAGTATGTATTAATGTTTCAATTTCAATTCAAATTTCCAAACAATCACTAAATTGGCAACACATCATGTAACTAGTTCACAAAACTGGGGGAGGAGGGATGTAGGAAATCCCTTGGTTTGGCATAGATGGGGCATCGAACCCAGAGATCCTGGTCTAAGAGTGGGAGACTTATGAAATTCCACCACACAGGTAGAGGCATGAGTCCTAAGACCTCGAGAGGTGAACAGAAAGGGAACAGAGGTATAACCATCCCCATAACCATGACACCACCCAAATTGTAATAGTCTGTTTTTTTTAAACCCTGCTTATGCCCAGATCCTGAGAAGGTGAGTGAGGGCTATGGAAAGCTTAGGAATGTATTTTTTAAACCTGTATTAGGAAATGTTGATCTATCCAGAAAATAACATGTGCTAATATCTCAAAATGAACTGGAAAGGGGAGAAAGAACCTAACCAGGAGAAAAGACCAATGGAGACCAGCAACAGGATAATGTATGTTCTTTACCAGTTTCCCTCACTCGAAGGGTCTCATTGTCAGCCCAGCTGTCATTGCACGCACAATTACATTCATTGTCACTTCCTTGTGCAAATAGTAGACTGTACTTGTTCAAACCCATTTATGCTGAATTTGGGCTCAGTTTGTAAGGATAATGGATTTAGCACATGTAGGGCCAGGTCCTCAATTGGCATCAATGGGCATAGCTATATTGACTTCAGTGGAACTGCACCGGTTTATACCAGCTGAGGATCTGGCCTATAAACCTTAACTCACCCTAGAAGTGATAAAGTGAAACAAAAATCACATGGCAGAGAAAGAGCTAAAGGAGCTCCCGTAAACCAACTCCCTTTAGCTGAATTAAGCTGCATATACCCAGTTTTGGAAATGTCATTGACATTAATAGCTTTATATCACTAGCAGCATATGGAAAGCAATAGAATTGTTATACAAATTAATCTAGCATTAGTCTGCAATATTCATTATCATTCAATGACTATGTCCCTTCCCGTCCACTGAAAAATTAACTTTTAGAAGAGATGCAGTGATTAGTGTTCCTCCACTGATGATGTTCTACTCTTCAGTTGGTGAAATTAATTGAAAATCAAGTACAGTGTCCCATACTATATATAAAAGTTTTACTCTTCATAAAGCCTCCCTTTTCTCTCTTTCATAGTCTTTCTGCTCTGCTGTTATGTCCATTCTTCTCTACCATGGACCAGACCTCTCTCATCTGTTCTCTGATTTCATATGCAATTTCTTAGCTGCCTGTTGTATGCCTTAATGATATTCATGTCCATAACCTTGAAAATAAATCATTTATTCAGAAGGTTGGATATATCATCATATGTATAATTCCCCCACTATACATTCTAGTACATGTTCATAGGTATTTTTATGTCTGATGCATTATACATGAAAGTGGTATCATTTAAATCTTGGTTTTTTTATTTTATTTTACTGTAACACAGTTACAACATGGAAATCAGAAGAAAATAGCTAGGCAAAAATCCCCAAGTGTTATTAAGAAAAGATCAGACTGTCAGAAAACATAAAAGTGTCAGCATATGTTTTAAGTTGTTGGGCTGATCTGTTCAATTTCTTCTAGCCAGTCCCTCTGGCACACATCTACAGCCCCAAAGTAAGTCCAGGGGAAGAAATTGTCCTTAAATGGTCCTTTGAGGCACATCAGGTCTCCAAGTATAATAAAGCTGGAGCCACCAGTGCACTTCAAGTCATGCCTCAAAGACACAGTGAAGGTTGACTGTAGCAGTTTTTTGCTATTTTTATTACTATTTTTTTCTGCTATTCTTCTTTTTTATAAGTGCAAGTTCTCCTGCACATATACTGAATGAAAATATACTTGGATAATAAATATATTTAATATTTATTAAGGAATCAATTATTCTCTCAATTAATTTTTATCCTTTTTGAAACATTCTAAAGACCAATGAGTTTTCTGAGTCTAATCTTTTTATGTTCTCCCCTAGAATTAGTCCCAGACATTTCCTTTACTTGTGTTTTCCCCACCCCTTTCAATCATCTCATTATTTGTGATAAACCCTTACAAATATTTTCTACCATCAAATGCACCTTTATGTTCTTTTGTGACCATTGATAACGTTCAGCCTCCTGGAAATCACAGATGTTAGGTCAATGACTTTTGCTATCACGAATCCAAGTCCTAGTGAAGATTGGTGTTCCAGAAACAAATGTAAGAAATAATAAATAATAACAATAATACTTTGCATCTCTGTAGCATCTTTCATCTGAGGATCACAAAGGACATTATAAACTTGAAAGAAGCCTCAGAATGCCCTTGAAAACCTGAAATCTGAACCACTTTCTTTTTAAGACTTTCCATCTTAAAAATTACTAGACAATTACCACACTACAAGAAAAAGAGAATTGGAATTCTTATTTTTTTAGTGATTCCGGGTATTTTTATATGCTTGGGACTAACATTTTTTTGTTGAAGGATGAGCCTCTGCTACCTTTTTAAACCTTAAATATGAATTATGATTCAAAATTACAAGCAGTTGCTTTTAGATGTAGTTTATAAAAAACATCTTAAGATAAGTAACAGTTACAGTCTGCTTACTAATTAGGTTGACAGCCAGATAGTGCCTTCCAGACAGATATTGGTTTAGGTCAACTTACGAGGCAATTTATCAAACTTGCTATAGTGCCTCCCAGGCAAGTGACTATTCACTTTTGTCTGGAAGAGAAGGCAGAATATTGAGATGCCTCCCAGGCAGAAAATTAAATGGGTCAGCCTTGGAGGAAGCCCAGAGAGGTGACTGTTTAGCTGTCCCTGAAAACGGATTAACATGCTAAGGTCATTCCTGAGTGCATAACTATTGGCTTCCACTAGATGACAAGCCATTATTCATGGACTTCTTCCTATTTAGCGGTCTTTTCATGACAGCTCATTTTAACAATAGATTTCTAGCTGATTAGCGTTTGGTGATGGTAACAGATTGGGTGGGGGGGAAGGGGACTGCATCTTTGTTAAAGACACAAAGCCCTAATCTTGAAAAATGTTTTCAAATTTAACATCACATTGGAATGCATGGGAAAAGATACAAACCTTTGAACTGATTAGTTCCTATATATGCCTGCTTAATGTAAGCATACAAATCTCCTTTTGCATGCTTACAAGTTGGGGCTGTGCATGCGATTACCTATATGTGTGCATATATTTCTAAATGGGGCATGAGCATCAAGAGATTTGTATGCCTACACTGGCATTAGGCTCACACGAAAATGTGTGCCGCAATAAAAAATATGCTGTATAGGATATGAGAAAAGTGAGTAAATTGACACACTATCTTATGGAATAAAGTAACAAAAACATCAGAGACCTGGACAAAAAGGAGGGTAAAGGGTATGCTAGAAAATGTGAAATAATAGAATCAGGGGAAAATAAAGAGACAGGCCAAAATATCCCTTATCCTACTTCTTCTCACCCCTTCCTATTACCATCTGGGAAATTTTTGTTACATTTTTCTTCTATACAATCACAAGAGAAAGAGTGAGGTTATAACTGGCCACCATGGAGTTGAGGAAGGCAAGTGGAGAATGGAGAGAATCAGACAAATTGGAGAGATTGATAGCTCTTGATGAGCACAAGATGGGGATGTTTGTAAAGGTAAGCAATGCTGAAGGCAATTCTTATCGGAGAGAAGGGATTTGATAAGAGGAGTATTAGAAAACGGGCAGTATGGATAGACACTAGGTCACGATTCAGCATGGCAGTGAATGGGGGAGCTGATGCAGAGCTGCATGCTTAATGAAGTGATTAGGGAGAGGAAGTGAGAATTTGAATTGGGACTAACAGTGAAGATGCCTAAACTTGTGTTCTAGAATTCACATCTAAGCAGAGATTTTTATGCTTAATATAAAAGCTTTAAATCTCATTTCCATAAATATAGTGAAACTGAGAACTTATTTTTGTTGGGAAGTAGAAAAATGAAAGACCACATTAAAAGAAAAAAAATCACCATGGGCCAAATTCTGATACATGTTAAGCTGCCCTGTTATTTAGTAGGGAGGGATAGCTCAGTGGTTTGAGCATTGACCTGCTAAACCCAGGGTTGTGAGTTCAATCTTTGAGGGGACCACTTAGGGATCTGGGGTATTTGGTCCTGCTAGTGAAGGCAGGGGGCTGGACTCAATGACCTTTCCAGTTCTATGAGATAGGTATATCTCCATATATAAGGAGTGCAGTTCATTTAGCTGTGCATAGAAATTAAAAGGTGTTTTGTTTTGTTTTTTTTTAATCTGGCATTATACAACACCTGAAGTGTCAACTGCTGACAGGACCTGCTATATAGTTTAGAGTTGCACATGCAGCACAAGATAATATCTGAGTTTGCTCCATTTGAAAGGAGAAAGGGCACTTCTGGCACCCTCACAGGAGGCAGATGGAATGTGGGTTCTTAATCTCTCCTGAACACAAGACTGCTCCAGCCAAGTGTTGATTCTCTCACTAGTTTCTCCTCCAGAGTGAATGGAATCATGATGCCACCCTGGCTGTTGTTGGCAGCCAGAAATGGCTGGGTGAAAGGTCAGTAGATGATCCTCTGTAAGGGTGGCACAGAATCTGCACTTCACCTCTCCTCCCCAAAGATCCAGGAAGCCAATGAAGTGTTTGCTTCAACCAGGGCCGGCTCCAGGGTTTTGGCCGCCCCAAGCAGCCAAAATAAAAAAAAAAAAAAAAAAAAGCCGCAGCCGCGATCGCGATCATGATCTGCGGTGGCAATTCGGCGAGAGGTCCTTCACTCCGAGCCGGAGTGAGGGACCGTCCGCCGAATTGCCGCCGAATACCTGGACTGCCGCCCCTCTCCCAAGCGGCCGCCCCAAGCACCTGCTTGAGAAGCTGGTGCCTGGAGCCGGCCCTGGCTTCAACCACAATGAATCCTGGAGCTCTCTCTGAGGTGTTGTGCTTCCGTACTGATCCTAACACAGTCTGTGTTACAGGTACAATAGGGGCCACAGTAATTGGATAGGCCTGGGGCCTTCCACTCTATTTTTTATTTTAATATATATATATATAGTCTTGTAATTTCAGGTAATGTAGAAGTAGATCTACCCATTAATCAATGGAATTAAGTTGGAAAACAGGAGGTTGTAGGGGCTCACATATTCTTGCCTCTACTAGCAAACTAATAGTTGTATTTTCCTTGCCGAGTAGTTATTCAGCAGGACTGTATGTGCCATTTATGTCTGGCATTTCTCTGGAAATATCAAAGATTAACTATCTTTTTTCCATCAAATTCCTCTCTAGGTGGGTTTTTGCTGTGTCCTCACAGAAGTGCTACTCTATTTGACAACTTCGGCACTCCAAAGTATGCTTCTGCAACCTGCTGAAGCATAAACATTAACATTGATGCCAACAGTTAGTGTTGGAGGATGGGGGACAACCTTCAATTTTCAGCGAGCCAGTTATTCTCCCATATCCAGCAAAGAACCTGCTACTGCTGACATGGTTAAGTCTTCATATGGAAGTAAGATGTCAAGTACAGGTTTCGTGTTAGCTTTTGGCACCTCAAAAGTGTAATTAAAAAAAAACAAAAAGGTGGCTACACCCATGTCCATGGTAGATAATATACCTGACTGGCTTGCATGATGTCTTCTTTTCCCTACTTCAAAAATTGGGCTTCCTCGGTGGATACTGGCATATACCCATAACTGAGATAGATTGACAGGTCAGTATGTGTGATGGGACAGTGTAATTTTTAGACTTGGTAGAAAAATGGTAAAGACATTTTGTGGAGGGGAGAATGCCATCCTGTCACATTTTGGAGTGCAATCCAGAGCAGTGAGAGGTTGTCACTGGCTGCCTTGTAACCCTGGGTGCTCTATTGCAAATCCCTTTTCTGGACATTCCAAACATACACTGAGTGTCTGTTGACTAGCAGCTCTGGTTCAGCAACTTTGACTACAGCAGCCTGCTTGTTACACCACAGCCATACTCTCATCTCCCCTAGCAGTGATTACTACTAGCAAAGAAATTCCATCAGACTCCCAGTCCTGAAGTTCCCTAAAACCATCTGCTCTGAATTGTCTAGCCCTCTCCTGGATCCCCATTTCCCTGCTGATTCATATGTATATGGGGCTATCATTGTTTTTGGTCATACCTTGCTTAATGTACATAGGAGACAAGTAAATAGCTGACTTTCCTCCTTTATGGAAGGCAACCTGTTATCTATTCCCCATTCCCTGCCTGGTTTAAACAGCTTTTAGTCATGGACATTTAAGCCTAATATTAGTGAATACTCATAATTTCTCATATAGTGTTAATACATACATTTCACAATTCTATAATGAGCAGTGTATCATTAGCTTTCAGAAGAGTCCTTACTTGATGCAGTTTTATAATATAATACAGTAATATTGCATACATTCAGTTGATTCAATTGTTTATCATTTGAGGTTCAGATCCCCTGTGTTTATAGCCCTGATAAAGTTTTTCTTTTCTGCTGGGGTATAGCTACCATGCTGTTTTCTCCTCTGCTTGTTAGCTTTGTTTACCTTACATTTAAATTGACCTCCATTGACACTGCCTGATGGCCAGGCTGGACAGACAAATACATATTCCTTTCTCAAGGCCAAACTATGCTTATGCATTGCTTGCCAAACACGTTTTAAGAATATAATCCTAGGAGATATCCATAACTCTTTGTACTCACATCACACAAGATTATTCAAGATCAATGAGTTATTACATTTACGATGATATTTTACATGACACCTTTTAGATACAGATTATGACACTACTTATGTGTAGTGAGTATGTCAGTCCTGACAAGAACCGCTAACACGGTAGTGAAACACCAATGGGCTTATGTCACACATCCAAATTTCACTCTTTTGAAAAAATTAACTAGCTCTCCCTCTGTGTGTGTGTGTGTGTGTGTGTATACACACACACACAGAGGGAGAGCTAGTTAATTTTTTTTAAAGAGTGATATATATACATACACACATATATATACATACACACTGAATGAGGGGAAAACCTGGAAAACATGAACATATTACAAATATTAACTCTGGCTTTACCTATTTGTAGATGTTAATGATTCTGGATGTTCATAACTTTAATATCCGAAAAATATTAGCAAAAAATCAACTAGAGAAAATATTTGCTCTTTAATTTAAAAAAATGGAAACAATTTGTTACTTGGAAGGTGGGGAATTGGGTAGATTTTACACTTGGGAGGCTACAGGTAATCATAATCTGTAACTGGGAATGGGAAAGAAAGAATAACAGATGACAAGTAAATAGTATTTCTTTAGACCTTTAGCACTTTGAACCACTATTTACATTTTGACACTGCTTTGACAGTGTCAACAGTGAAAGCTTCCAACACCACAGTCAACATGGAAGCATCTAAAATTAGTCTCAAAGAATTAGTGGCATTTTGAAGTTACAGCAAATAACTGTTTTGAGATTTATAGTTTTTAAGGCTAGAAGTGTCCACCATGATCATGCAGTCCGACCTCCAACATGACCCAGGCCACAGAACTCCATCCAGTAATTTCTGCATGAAGCCCAGGACGTCTGCTAGAGCTATAATATAACTTTCTGAAAGAAATCCAGACTTGATTTAAAGATTTCAAGTAATGGAGTCCACCTCATTCATAGATGAGTTGTTCAAATGATTAATTACTCACAATTAAAATTCACACCTTATTTGTCTACCTTCAGCTTCCAAATTCTGGATTTTGTTATACCATTTTCTGCCAGATTAAAGAGCCACCTGTAATCAAAAGACATCTTGATGCCAAATGGCAGAGAGCACAGAAAGTGCATAGGTTTGTACAGGCATCCCCTGGGTTGGATATATGCCTAATAATTCATTGAAGGTGTCTACCAAGAGCCAATAGCTCTCTGGTCATCATAATCATTACAAAATTGTTTCAGTAAGAAAAAAATATCCAAAATGTGGAAATGGTTCATTGTGGCACCTCCAAAACCGTAACAAAACATTTTGACTTTCCATTTTCGAACGTTGTTTCGTGTGGGAATTTACCTCAATTTTATTCAGAAAAATTGTTAAACTTTTTAAAAAACCTTGAAGCCAAACACTGAGCTGTGGGTCAAACAAAATGCTTTGCTTGATCTGAAATCAATTTTTTTGACTTTCATTTCACTTAACAATTAAAAAAAAGTCATTTTGGGCTCCTGAATGATTTCTTTGTTTATTATTTGGGGGTTTGGCCACTGAATACACACACAGACAGAGGTTATTCACTCAGTTCTAGTTCTCTTGAATCCAATTTCACTATTGAAATGAGTCAGCTGACCAGGGTTCAGCCCACAATATAACTTCTTTTAACAGACAAAACAAAGTAATAAAAATATCTTACTTTACAAAAGAAAAAAAGACTCATTTGTATTAAACTGCATGAAATGGTTATACAATGCAGTATCCAGATTCTCCTTTCATGAGTGGCAGCAGGAGGAAAACAGTTCAACCTGGAATCAAAACACCCTGGAGCACTGGGTAGCCTGCTTATTTTGTTCCCCTTTTCTTTTCAATGTTTCCACATTATGTAGCTTGAGGGTTTTGTTGAATCAGTTTGAAGCAAAATCATGCAGAATTTCTCATAGGAGAGCCTTCAATACAGTCACTTTCATTTTTTTTTACTTGCACAAAAGATAGGTCTGTATTCTGTGCATAGATGAAGATGCTCTTGGGACCCAACCTGTGTATGCAAAAAAAGAGGTTATTGCAAGAGTGCATATATTTTCAGATAAAACTTGACTGTGATGTGGTTAATGTTGTACAGTGCTTGTCTCTTGACTTCCAGATAGTGAGGTAAATTTTTAGCAGAGTGGATCATAACAAGGTGTATAATGCTTATTATCGATCTGTTAGTTTTCCATACACTGAACAGAAATTCTATTCCAAATTGAGAAATTGTCAACTTAATATATAATCCCCTTGGCCATGTATTTGATAGCTTTGTATTGTTTTCAAGTTGAGCACTTATGTTGGATACATGCCATTAACATTTAAAATTACTGATGATTTTTTTAAAAACTAAACTGTGATTCTTGCCAAAAATATAAAAGAAAGAAATGGTTCTCAGGTTAAATAAACAGTGTTTTCCAGAATGTACTAAAATTTAATTAGTTACTTTTGATTTCATACAGAATAACCCAACTATTTGTTCGAGGAGCCCCTAATGTAACTTAAAACACGAATATCAAAAATCCCTTTAATTACGACTAAACTGCAGCATTTCTACCCATGTAACCCCCAAATAGCAAACTGTACCAATTAGAAGTTGAAACAGTCCTCTTTTTCTAACCATTAACTATCCTCAAAATTTTCCTTCCTTTTCCAAACAGGAAGAAAAGCTAAGCTCTACAGCAAGGCATGAAGGCAATCAGACAGGCTATTTAGGGCTATATGTGGAAAGCCAAATGATGAGGGCCCCACTCAACAAACACCAATCAACACTTCAGCAATATCACATCAGGGGACCATCTAGCGTGCATATGCTAAACTGCTGGCCCCTGACTGTTGTGTCAGACCCGATCAGTTATATGTGTTGTGTAGTTACTGCCCAGCAAAGAGGCTGTAAGCGCTATTATTAGTGGAAGAAGTCAGCTTTTGGGAATTAATTTCTGTACTTGTTGTTGTCTATGACATGTTTCACTGATGATCATGATGGCTATAAGCATGCAGCTATGGATTTGGTACGTAAAGCACACATTCCTCTCCCAACCACTGGTTATCTCCACCACCCATCTCGGGAGTAGAATTCCACATGTCTCTAGACTAACACAAATCCACTTGATTTAAAAATAATTACCACTTTCTTCTCTCCACCCCATTGCAGAATGCCTCATGTTCTCTAGTTAAAAATAAACTGAGATTAAAATAAGGAGTTTTCTTTGTGGCCTGCAAGTAGAATCTGAAAAGAAACCTAACTATATGGCATTTATTCCTATAAAAAACTGCCTCTACTAGTGCTTCTCTCAAGCCAAATGACACTTCTTTATACCAGTTTTATACATGTCTTTATATGTCAATGGAGCTATGCCAAGTTATACCAGAGGATATGCTTTGGGGCAAGCAGCGTAGGCTCTTATTTGATCTTAACAAATTAGTCATATCTGAGTGAATAATTTGTGACAATTAATTTAACCAGTGAATTTAACTTCTTTTCTGTTCATGGAATATCCACAATCAGATCAGTTTCTTCTGTTTTGCTTCTAGAATAAACAAATCTTTAAATAACTACTATCTCCTTATAGCTCCTTATTATCTCCCCACCATGTTGTTCACCCTACTCCAATTAGAATTCAGCCCTCTGGCTAGGCTATTTTAGACAGTTCAACATGTGCCAGCAAAAGCACAAAATAAAGGAATCTTCACCCCCAACAGTCTCAGCACTCAGCCCTCTCCACATACATAGGCCCAATTGCAACATCCTGCCTCAACACCCATCAACAGGTACCCAGGCTCTTATCAACACTAAAATGTGGTCCAAGCCCACCTTCTTACAAAGGCTCTGGCCAGCCAGCCCTTAGCCTTCAACCAGGCTTCTTGTTCCTAGGTATGAGCAGTTGGTCTGATCTTCTCCCTAGTCAGTCCTTAAGAGATGGAAAGCCCAGCAGTTAAGTCAAAACCCAGCACAGGCGTAGTAGCATGGTGGGCTAACAGAACAAGGGTGACTAGCCCAATGCCTCTTGGCCCTTAAAGAGCCAGGACACTTCATTATTCACCTCCATCCCCCGCCCCCACAACATGGCCCCAGGGCAAGTTTTATGATCTGAGAAATTCCCCTCCTGTACTTCTTGTATCCAGCTCATTTATGTCTTCTGCCTCAGGTCTGTGATCATAGATGCTCTAACGCCCCCTCAAGTTACTAACCATTGAGACTCCTTCAGAGTCTCTTGACACTCTTCCTCCAATTGTGGGGCACCATCAGGGTTTCCACTACTTCCCACTTGGGCACTGTTAGAGTTCCCATTGCACTGGCCCAGCTTTGGGACACTGGTTTCCATCACACATTACTGACTGGAGCATAGCCAACTCCTGCTAGAGGAGCTGTCACCATTGCTTCTTGTATTCCATTTCTATCTTTGTATGATCACAGTTCCTGTTCAAGCTCCACAGCCTGTGGTATGATTCTCTGTCACTCCCTCCAGCTCTCTCAACACTCACCAATTGGCACCTGGTCTCTGGTCAACTGAACAATCCAGTTCAAGCCCACCCTCCTACCCTTTGGCTAGCCACAATTGTCATTGAGCCCCTGACTCTCAGCCAGGCTTCTTACCCCAAGATGGGAGTAGTCTGTCAGCTCTCCTCCCTAATCAGCCCTCAACTGCTAGAGTTTCTTTTTCTTAAATTCAGTGCCAAGCACAGAGGCAAAAGGGCAGGGCAACCTCAGCAGGGCTGACTGGCCCCAAGCTTTCTGGCCCTTAAAATAGATGGCCACCCAGTTACACCCACTCTATGGCCTCCTGAATGTTTGTCACCCCCATTTGTAGAGTCACTGGAAATCTTAGGACCAGATTTTCTACTGCACACAGTATCTGTAAAAGCTCCCAGAACCTAGAGCTGGTTCTACACCAGCCTCAGTCCAGGCATTGTTCAGAGCACCCTTAGGGCTGTTCTAGTCTATTCCATATTACTATCATACAAGAAACCATCTACTAGCTGTAGACCACTAGAGCACAGCACATTCCAGCCACACCTCCTCCCTTTGTAAATCAAGGTTTGCAAGGGGGGAGATGGTGTAGGAGCCAGAAATGCCAGATCTATACCAGTCTGGGATTCCCTCAAACTGGAGGAGTCCTCATAGGGGAAGCCATAATCTTTCCAGACCTCTTGTTTACCACTGTAGTTCAAGAGAGTCAGTGCTGACAGGGAAAATCTGGCCCTTAAATTGTAAGCTTTTTACATTTATTCAAGTCTATGTCCTCCCATGTATGTTACAGAAGTGATATGTACACTTTCGGGCACAGCAAAATAAATACGAAATAAAAATAATTAATGTATTCAACTATTTTTAAAAAATATTGCAACCCTCCACCCCAAGATTGTGTATTGGTGTACAGTATTGTCTGCCACTGAGCAAATTTGTTGTGATTGGTCAGATACTTTTCCAAGTGGATGACTGCTATAATAAGTATGCAACACTCACCCCTGTACATTTAAATTTGGGTTTTATGAATTCTTAGCATGCAGCTTTGAAACTTGCCTTGCAGAAACATTTGTATCAGTAATACTCAATTGCATCCCTATTCATTAAAATTAATACAAGAGGACACATCTGAATTTAGTTATTTGGTAAATTCCAGCCATTATTCAGTAGTATTCACTCTGCTCAGGCTAGTGCAAAGCCCAAACCTAAATCCATATGGAAACTGAAATGCTAAAATAACATACTATTGTAGTAGAAAAATTATTCACTGTGAATGTTTTAAGATATTCCTATGCTAAAGAAAAGTATTTTTTATTTTGTTCAAGCTCTTGAAATTAAGCTGAACGCTTTAGACCCGGAGAAGTTAAAAAACTGGAAAATGTTTCATGAGCATGTGTTTATTTAATTTAAAGGCTGCTTTCTCCCCACAGCCAGTTACTTTCCAGGGGACAAGTAACTATGAATCATTTAGAAGGCTACTCTACAGAAATGTGACTTTGCAGGTACTAGAGTGTAAAAGCTCTATGGGTTACCCTGGTTCAGCATCATGGAGTCTCAGCCTGGTTCAAGAACAACAGAAATATTTATACAGTGCTATTCATATGGGATGTCCTACAGTCCTTTGTAATAGAAAATAACATAATAGGAGGCTAAACAAAAGCCAGTCTCAATATACTGGACTTCATTCAATCCATAGCAAGAGAAAGACTCTGATTTCTTGATGATGGAAGACTCCAATTGTACAAGTGTGGAGATGCATAATGGGGAAGAAACATCCCTTGCCCCAACTGACTTTAAAATGAGATGGTGGAACATGTAACAATCCCACATACTGTTGGGGCTGAGATGGATAGTAGGGATTTATCAAGTCAGAGATACAGGAAGGGTTGCAACCAATACAAGTAAAATGATAAAAATCATTTTATCATGAAGTGCTACAGGCAACCACTGTAGAAACTCCAGCTCACGTACAATATACTGAACTTCCTTAGCCCTAGTAATAAGCTGTGTTATAGCATTTTGTATGTGGGAAACCCTACGAATTGAACTTTATACAAGTCTAAAAAAAGAGTTGCAATAATTAATTAATCAATCAGAGCTTCAGTCCTGCAAACTTATGCACATGACTGTTTTCATACATGCAAGCAGTCCTATTGAATGGAAAATTGGAGACCATGGCATTTATTTACCTGTTGGTGAAATAAAGATATAATATTCCTGGATTGCTGTTGACCAAATTCTTGATTAATACACAGATATTTTTACAGTGCTAGCTAGCCAAGCCTATCAGCCAGAACTAGGAGGATCACTCCAGCAAACTCCAAAACACAGTGCACAAATACCATTAGGCCAGATTGTGAATCCTTATTCATATTGGTGAGGAAGCAGATCTACTGATTTCAACTCTACTAATCAAACATGTGAATAAGGGGCTCACAATCTGGTACTTGTATGGTGCACACTCACCATTAGACCATTCCCTCACTTGAGAGTGTGATATTACAAGCATATGCATCTCTAGCACCACTTGCAGGTCATCTGCCTTTGTACATAATTCAGCCCTTGGACTGAGAAACATCAAAGCTGTTTTGGGGCAACAAAAGTTCAAACTAGAGATCATGATCTCTCAATAAATCCACCCTTCTATGAGCCCTGTCTTCATTCTCCTTCTTCAGCTACTCTGAAGTCTTCTCCCCCAGCTCTAGTATTGAGGACTAGCCCCTCAGAATAAGTCTTTTGGAGATCTCTGCTCTCTTGTAGACACAGGAATCCCTCTACTGCCTGAATTCCCTCAGCCTATTTATAAGGTCCAGCTGTCTGTTGAGTTATCATCTGATCCTTCTTTAGTCCTGCCCTCTCTGGCTGACAAGTAACTAATTACAACTCAGGTGGAGTGAGTGTGTCTGCCTGGCTTTTAACCCTTTCAAGTCCACGATGGGGGTCCACCTCAACACAGTCCTATAAAGACTGTAAGTGCTTGCCAAACCCAGAGGAAGCATGCAAAAATGAAGAAGGTTGATGATGAGGGAAGGGACTTGGGAGACAAAATATGCCCACCTTATAGCACACTAAGCTCCATTTGTTCCTATCTATCTATTTTCAACCCACGAAGGTCCTTTGGCTCTTATTCCCTCTCTGACAATATGTGGTTGCTGAGTATTAATTATTATTGGTGTATTGCATATGATCATATTTTGGTGTAAAGTCAGGGATCAGTCAGGAGCAATATCATAAATCATGGATATCAGAGCAAAATTATGCAGTCCAAGTTGTGTATTATAATAACTAAATCTTGTCTTCAAACCTTTCTGTACATCTAATTTTAAATGTTTGAGGCGCTTTTATATTTTCCTGTCTCCTTCCTTCTCAAATAGTCTTCTGCTTAGGGTCAGGTTTCTCTCTTGTTTTGGTATCATTTAGTTAATAGCCTCCTGCCACTTTACCTTTACCTCATTTTTCTTTACCCTCCTCATGGTCTTATTCTTGAGAACTGAAAGACTGAGGCTGGGAATTTTTCAAGAGTCCTAAGGGACTCCTATTGAGGTTGGATGCCTAATTGCCTTAGGCTTCTTTGAAAATACCCGCCTGACAGTTAGAGGTCCAGATCCTGAGTGAGTTAATTGGCCTCACTCTATTGAAGTCAATGAAGCACCACAAATGTATATTAGCTGACGATCAGGTCCATCATTTTTTTCTCAATACCAGCGTTGCAAACCCAGCCTGAAATCAGAGAGGTACACTGGTACAACCCTATTAAAGTCAGCAGAAGTTGTACCCATATAAGTAATGGGCAAATTGGGCTTAATTAACTTGAAATATTTGTAAATCAGTAACTGAATTCCATGGGACAGATCCTCAGTGGGAGTCAATCATGTAGATCAATTTTGATGGCAGCTATGCTGATTTATACCAGATGAGGACCTGACTTTTTTTTTTTTAAATATGGGATACAAACTTACAGTGTAGGTTACTTGTTAGTGGTCTGGGGTTGGAGTGGAGCTCTTCTTTCTCAATTCTCATGGTATGGTCTCTTAGAGATCACAGCCATCTGTCATAAATTAAACCAGCCTCTAGATTGTTCAAATATATGCTAGGGCAGCGGCAGTTGCTGATAAGAATCCAGGAGCTATAAATTCCTCCCTGATAACTATGACCCCCCCCCCCATACCCACCCTCTTGTTGTGCTGAGTAGATCACAGAAGGGACCTGCCATGGGTAGGGAGAGCTACCAGACATGGGCAAACCTGGTCAAGATAGATGAGAAACAGGTTCTTATTTTTAGCTATGTAAGAAAAACCTAATAATCAATAAATTATTTTCCTGCACAGAAAGCAGGACAGGTCAGTAATTGGTTAAAGACTGACTGGAGCCCGTTGCTAAAAAGGGGCATCCCAGACAGTGTGTTTATATGCTGTATTGTGAAAAATGTCCAACACCATGATGCCATGATGCAACCTAGATGGATCTTAGCTCCATTAAGAGCTTTATCCATTCATAAGCATAATATTAAAACTTTTGGATGATTTCTGATTGACCAATGAATGAAATACTTATTGAATTTTGGCATGAAGTCTTTGAAACTCAGCAAAAAAAAATATAATCAGGGATATGTAAGGAACAGCTCACTTTCTAATCATTGTTGAGTCTGTTGAACCTTTCAATATCTTGTTCTAGTTCTTTCAGTGGTAGGGTAGCAGTGTAGTAAATTATATCTCTGCCAACTTCCTGTGATCTATTCCCATCCCAACATTGCTGTTGCTGATTCATTACAGTTCTGTGAGGCTCCTATGCAGGGCTGCTCCAGTAAGACCCAATGAACTATCTCAATAACTGTGTTCATTGTATTTTAACTTTTAGTGAGACAATCCATAAGGATACATAACACACCAGTCAGGGAGGCAAGATTGGAGATGGGACAAAACTACAAGAAAGAGTCCAGGTGGTTGGACATACTATTTTAAAATAAAACTCTACTTGAAGAGCTGCAGAAATACTGTAAAAGTTAATCTCTGTTGGTGCTAGTGATGGGAATTCTCTCTCTCTCTCTGATAATATACAGTAGTGGTTGGGAAGTCAGCCTGAACTGCTGCACTATATCTTAACTTGATCCACAGAATTTATGTCTACAGATAGGTTAGATTCAAATGCATAGAGACATGGATCAGGGAGCTTTTCTGGTTCTGTTGAAAAATGGCCAGAAATCTTATGAGAACATCTGTTACCATCAGATTTACTCCCGCCTGCTCCAAGTAGCACAAAACTGCTACCTATGGCAATGGAGTGACTGGGTATTTCCCCTTATCATGCCGCATTCTTGCTCATTTTCCCCTCTGGGAAGTGACAATTTTACCTCTGCCTATGTCAGGTCTTACAGATTCTACTGCAAGATCCACCAGGCATTAATCAAAAGGCCACAATGGGGTTGTTGGGCATGTATATATCCATTTAGATTGTTCTATGGCCCACATCCCAGTACTAGGTGAGCCAGGAGATGAAGTTCCAGCTACACATAGTAGACCTTTTCTCAGTACCTCTTCACTATCCATCTTTGCTCACTGCACTGTTGTGTGCTATTAAATAAGAATATTTCTATTTATTTGGCAAGGCTGGAAACAATAAATATGAATTGATCAAGTATGCAGCCAAGTGTAGAAGCATACTTTTTTGGCCTTGGAAGAAGTTGTCTGCAGTGAGAGAATATTGCTGTTACTAAGGAAATGTTGTTTGTAGCCAAAGAAATACTAGTATTTAGAAACTAGGTTTCATTACACAAAGAATCCTGTACTTTTTTTCTAGGAGAAGCCTGTACTTTATGCTTTTGCTCTCTATCTATGTTAGGGTTTTGTACAAGCTTTCTTTCAGCATATCTTCAATATATGGTTGAAGACATAGATCTGTGTATAACAGAGTTTATATTCCCCCCCTCCCCAAGTCTGGCTCCCTCTGTCTAACAGGGAACATAACTGTCATCTACTACTCACATGGTTTTAGTGGGTTACATATCTAAGCTGAAGTCTCTAAATCAGATCATGGCATTCTGCTTCAGTGGATGTAGTGTGGATGATTCAATATTGCCCAAGATGCACTGACTATAAGGAACTATCACTGACTCCTACAGCCTCTCACAAAATCAAAGGGGTAGATCCGCAGTGCGGTTTAGGCACCTATGTTGAAAATGTAGCTCCTCAAAACTCAGCTCAGCTATTACCTAACCCTGTAGGTGCCTAAATTCCCTAAGTGCCTAAATTTCCACCAAGTTCCCTGGGTATCTAAAAATCTGCCAGTGAGCATGCAGACAGCCACCCAATTCCTGACGCCCAGCACCTATGCCATACCTAAGCCCCAGGAGTATCCTCAAACCAGACATTCCCCACCTGTCTCAACTTAAAATCCTGATTGGTAGGTGTTTTCAAAGGCTGCCTAACAAATCAGACCCAAACAAAACACCACTGTCAGAGAGGTGGTACCCTTCCCCTTATGATCTTTAGCCCTAGCATGTGAGACACCTGATTTGGAGCAGGGATTTGAACCACATTCTCCCTCTTTTGATGGCCCAATAATGAGTTGTTTCTACAAAGTGGAAAAGTTTATACTGGAGAGAGAGAAAGAAAAACACTGTCAAATATCCCAGGGGTTAGGTCTTTCTCCTCAGAGGTGAGGGGGTCAAGTCCCTGCTTACAATCAGGCACACAGAGGATTTGAGCCTGGGGCTCCCATATCCTGGATGATTGTCCTAACCATTGGGCTAAAACTTATGGGATGGTAGTTGTTAGCACACTCACCTAGGATGTTCAGAGACTCAAGTTCCTGTCCAATGACTCCTGAGCAATATAGCTAGGCTGATCCAAATGTTAAGTATAGATCAGTCATTAGGCACCTAACCCTCCTCATTGCCTTGCAGAGCATGGCGGCATACGGCCCTGGTTTTTGCTGGCTTTCACGCAGCACGCGGTCTTTCTCTGTTTCTGAAATCCTCAGCAGAGAGATGTCGTTCATGGTGACCTGCTTTGAATTAGGGGAATGTTAGTATTGGAACTGCTTGCCTGCTCCTTTACATAACTGTAACCGGCAGTTTACAGCCACGCGGTGGAGACGGGAGAGGGGCAGCATACAGGGATCTTTCCCGGGGACAGCCGCGAGGTGGTGCGACAGGGGCAGAGTTCATGCTTGCTGGATTGCCGGCAGCAGGAACTGGCCAACGCTAGGAGCATTGCTTCGAACATGAAAGGAGGGCACTTCTATAATTTAAGTTTTAAGTAGCCAAAAGTCTACGGCTTACCATGTCAGCCTGCTACCCGAATTCCGCTGTCCTGCCCCGCTTGTCTGATCTCCACTGCAAGACCCCAGGCACTGAATGCGAAGGCCGAAAATTCGACCTTGTCCTGAGTGCGCATGTGATAGGTGCTGTGCATGGTCTTGTTCACAGAGAAAGACTATGTTCATTGTTCACAAAAATTTCTTATTGTAAGGAATTCACTCCCTTTTCCCCATCCCACAGCTGCGACTGCCTCCCGACCTACCCCGGCATCCCCCTCCCAGAGGCTGGCGCAGATTAGGCAGAGAAAGAAAAGGACACGGGACGACATGTTCTTAGAACTTATGGGCTGCTCCCGAGCCGAGGCGGCCCAGCAGACCCAGTGGAGGGAGAACATGTCGCAATACCAGCGATCACACAGTGAACGGGAGGAGAGGTGGCTGCAGGAAGACCAGCAGGTGACTCAAACGCTGCTTGGACTAATGAGGGAGCAAACGGACACACTCCGGCGCCTTGTGGATGTTCTGCAGGACTGGAGGCAGGAGGACAGAGCCCCGCTGCAGTGTATCTCAAACTGCCCTCCCCCACCACAAAGTCCCATACCCCCCTCACCCAAAGTCCCAAGAAGGAGGGGCAGCAGGGGCCGTGAAAACTGTCACTCCACCACTGCAGACTGCTCAAGTACCAGACGGCTCTCATTCCCAAAGTTTTGATAAGTCCTTTCCTTCACTCCAAAAGCACCTCACCCAAGCCCCCGTCCCAGTGTCATCCCCTAACTGTGTAGTTGCTAATAAAAAATACGTTTCTGTTAATTACTGTTTCCGTCATGTTCTTTTAGAGCAGAGTGTGTTTGAAGGGGGGGTAAGGGGTTGGTAATTGGAGAGGACAGTCACCTCTACCAGGGTACAGATACGGGGGCAGGTTCAGCAGAAGGTCCCACACACATTGCAGTCACTAGGCACCCTGGTTAGTCTGGGAGGTGGTTTTCATGTTCTGTGGGGCGGGGGCTATGTGACTTTGTGGCGGGGGAGGGCAGTTAGAGATCTTATGCAGCTGTCCTTAGCCTGGATCACAGAGCCACGCAGCAGGGGATCTGTAACCATCCTCCCCCGCCATAAAGTCACATAGCCCCCCCACACAGAGTCCCGAAAAGTAATAAAGAAAACGATGTTCATTAACAAAGTTCCATTTATTTTATTTTTAAAAGTGTGTTGGAAGGGGGTGAATGGGGTATGTAACTGGAGAGGATAGTCAACATTAACTGGGTAAAGAAATGGGGGCAGGTTCAGCTTCTCTTTAAACAAACTTAATAGTCACAGGTTACCCTGCTCACTGAGGAACCTAGCTTTCAAAGCCTCCCGGATGCACAGCGCGTCCCGCTGGGCTCTTCTAATTGCATGGCTGTCTGCTGGGCGTAATCAGCAGCCAGGCTATTTGCCTCAACCTCCCACCCCGGCATAAAGGTCTCCCCCTTGCTCTCACAGAGATTGTGGAGCACACAGCAAGCTGCAATAACAATGGTGATATTGGTTTTGCTGAGATCAGAGCGAGTCAGTAAGCTTCTCCATCTCGCCTTGAGACGTCCAAAAGCACACTCCACCACCATTCTGCACTTGCTCAGCTGGTAGTTGAAGAGTTCTTTTTCAGTGTCCAGGGCACCTGTATAGGGCTTCATGATCCAGGGCATTAGCAGGTAGGCTGGGTCCCCGAGGATCACTATAGGCATCTCCACATCCCCAACAGTTATTGTGTGGTCTGGGAAGTAAATACCTTCCTGCAGCCGTCTAAACAGACCAGAGTTCCTGAAAACATGAGCGTCATGAACCTTGCCCGGCCATCCGACTTTGATGTTTGTAAAATGTCTCCTATGGTCCACCAGTGCTTGCAGCACCATTGAAAAGTAGCCCTTTCGGTTAATGTACTGACTGGCCTGGTGGTCCGGTCCCAGGATAGGGATGTGAGTTCCATCTATAGCCCCACCGCAGTTTGGGAATCCCATTGTGGCGAAGCCATCTATGATGACCTGCACGTTTCCAAGGGTTACTACCTTTAACAGCAGTAGCTCAACGATTGCGTTGGCTACTTGCATCACAGCAACCCCCACGGTAGATTTGCCCATGCCAAAGTGGTTCGTGACTGACCGGTAGCTGTCTGGTGTTGCAAGCTTCCAGAGGGCTATGGCCACTCGCTTCTGGACAGTCAGGGCTGCTCGCATCTGGGTTTTCCTTGCGCTTCAGGGCAGGGGACAGCAACTTACAAAGTTCCAGGAAAGTTCCCTTCCGCATCCGAAAGTTTTGCAGCCACTGTGATTCATCCCAGACCTGCAGCACTATGCGGTCCCACCAGTCCGTGCTTGTTTCCCGGGCCCAGAATCACCGTTCCACAGCATCAACATGACTCATTGCCACCATGACGTTCATGGCGTGGGGTTCCGTGCTTTGTGAGAGGTCTGTGCCACTCTCAGACTTAATGTCCTCACCGCGTTGCTGTAGCCTCCTCGCCCGATTTCTCAGCATCTGCCTCTGGAAAAGGTGGATGATAAGGTGCGAGGTATTGACAACGGCCATAACTGCAGCGATGGTCGCAGCGGGCTCCATGCTCGCAGTGCTGTGGCGTCCACGCTGTCACTCACCAGAAAAGTGCGCGAACTGATTTCCCGCCAGCGCTTTCAGGGAGGGAGGGCGGGAGTGACGGTTGGATGACGACAGTTACCCAAAACCACCCTTGACACATTTTTTTCCCCAGCAGGCATTGGGGGTTCGACCCAGAATTCCAATGGGCAGCGGGGACTGCGGGAACTATGGGATAGCTGCCCACAGTGCACCGCTTCCAATGTCGATGCTTGCTCCTTTAGTGTGGACTCACAAAGTCGAATTACTGTCCTTAGTGTGGATACACACGTTCGACTTTGTAATATCGGTTCCAGAAATTCGATTTAAGTAAAATTGAACTACTCTCGTAGTGTAGACATACCCTTAGGTATCTTAAATGCCAGATATAGGAATCAAGTCACAATCCTGCCAGCATGGACTCCTGTAACCTTGAAGGATTCCAATTCTGGCATAGCCCAATGGAGACCTGGACTTTAAAATAATAGTCTGGCTGCAAGCTCTACATCGTAGCATTCAATATACAAAATTAAGCTGGTTATCTTGTCAAACAGCTCAAATGGTACATTTCTATCTGTGATTGGATGATTGCAACACTTAGAATTAAGTATCTAGTTTGAGTTTTTCAACATTTGTTTCCCATGAATATTCTCTAATAGTCACTTAAAATTTGAAGTTTCCATGAACAGTCCCACAATTATTAGACTATTCCTGGGATGCATGTGAGAATTGGCATGTGAAACAGGTGAAACAAAATCAGTTTTTTTCTATTCTATTGAGTATTCCCAAAGAATTTTTTGATAAATATTTCCCCAACTCTAGTACACATTCCATTTTATATGACACAGAGGAAGATGATGAGCAAGAGAACAGAGCATGCTATTGCAGACCTTTGTTAAAAGCACAGGGAATGTAAACAATTTATCAGAGCCTGATTAGGGCCAGCAGGATTCTAAGGCTCATTTCTAATAGCAAAACTTGCAAAAAGACCACAAGGCAGAGAAAAGGGTCTTAAAGTCTCTTTATACTGTGACAGATTCACTGTGTATATTTAAGTAACGTATGTGTTCACAGGGAACATAATTTAGGAAAAAGAGATAGTGCTTCTTACAGATACTTCCAGTATTTCATTGCACATTCTGGCTTAAAGATATCTGCAAACTAAATGTGTTAATGAGCTTCCTTATGTTGCTATAAATATATAAATCAAAGCAGATTTATAAGAGCGTTGTTCTTGCTTTATGATGAAATATTTTTCAGCTAAAGCCAATTATATTTGCAGTGGCTTATCACAGCAATTATATGAAGCAGCAGGCCAGTCAGTAATGACTTTTTTGTTAGGGGAGTGCTAAGAACACTTCCAACAGAGCTCCATTACCTGGATTACAATCACAGTTTTAAATTAGGTACCAATGCAAGTAATTTATTTTTGTTTTTGTACTTAATTGGTCATTAACTTGTTCATGCCAATGATTTCTTTTCTATGCCAGTCACTCATTAAATATTTGCTGAAACACCCAGCCAGAAAAGTTCCCTATTGAAGAAGGAACATTTAAAAGCATTCCTTATAAAGCAGTTCTAGGGCTATGTGGCTCCTCCATTTCCCCACAAACAGTTTCTCTCATTACCTAGCACATAGTTTCACCGTTTTACCTATCATAATTAATAAAAGACCACAGGAGCATAGGAATAGTGATATTGGATTGAACTAATGGTCTATTCAGTATGTTGGTTCTATCAGTGGCCAGCAGCAGATGCTTCAGAGGAAGATGAAATGAACAATTATGCAATAACCTTCTCACAGAGGAAGTTTCCTCTTAACCCCGGCAGTTAACAAGAGGGTTTATAGCTCTTTTCTTTTATCTCCTCTAATGTATATGTGGATGTTCTCATTAGCCATATAAATGTTTAATCCCTTTAAAAATTCTACTAATCTTTGAGGATTCTGTGATATTTTGTGGCAATGAGTTCTCCAGGTTAATTATGCATGCGTAACAAACTATTTCCTTTTTATCAGTTTTAAATTTAAATCCAGCCCATTTATTTCTTTATAAAGTAATATGATGAATCTATATCGTGCAATTTTCTGCTTCAGCCATTTCACTTGAGAGAGTGTATGCATGAATATAATGACAGGAGGATGACCTAATAGACTTTCCCCTCTCTGGCTCTTTGGGCCTGTGTGTATTGTTACAGGTGGAGCTGGAAGCCCTCTGCTGGCAGCTCTCCATGCTGCAGGGAGGGGAATCCTGCTTCCAGATCCTCAGCTGTTTTAAGCTTCCCTGTTTCAGCAGGTTGCAGCACAGGTTCCTTTCTTAGTCTCGCTGACATATTTCTTAGGCACCAACAGTCTGTCTGCTGCCCCTTCATGGAAATAGAGCCTCTAAGCCCACCTGCCTGAGGTCCCCAGGACCAGTACTGACCCCAAGGTACCTCAGTAACTTACCTACCTTCTCCTAGAACTCCACTCCAAGGTGTGAGCCTCCTGGGCTACCATTCAACTTTTTCAGGAGGCCAGAAGATGTGTGGCATGTAACACACAGAGACAGACTTTGCACAGAACTCTAACACCAGGGTCTCTTTTACTTAACAGATAAATCCAAGAGAATGCAGATCATATAGAACAACACAAACCAGAGGCACAGAACAGGGGTGGCAAGGTGACATGACCCCATCACTTTTATCTGCTTTAAGAGCAAGCAATGGTGGAAGGGCAGAGAGGAGTAAGAGGGCGGGACCTTGGGGGAAGAGGCAGGGTGGGGCCTTGGGGGAAGGAGCGGAGTGGGACAGGGCCATGGTTTGGGCACTGGTGTCCCTCCCCCCCTACCCTTCTATGGAGCTTCCGACGCTCCTGCCACAAACATCCTCAACTCAATGCCTCGCACTAGCTCATCCTTCCCTGAGCAGTCCTTGGGGGCCCATCTGCTTCTGCATGCTGCTCCTCTTAGCTTGAGCTTGTTAAAAACATCCAAAGAGAACACATAAAGAGCAGCATCTGCCCTTTTTAACCTCTGAAGCCTTTTATCAGGTGGCAGCCTATTCAGCCTCCTCAGGTGACCTGAGATGTGTACCGGCTGATATTTTTGCTAGGGAATCTCTCCTCTGATAACCCAGTTCCCCTGGTTGGGACCCAAGCTATCGTTTGGATCCATTTCATTTCAGTGGTAGAGCTCTTTAAGTCAATGACCTTCTTTTGTTATCCCTTTATCACACCAGATTTTGGAATTTCAGTCCAACATGGAGGCAAGAAGAGAATAGAGAAGGCTAAAGGGATTGTATATTCAAAATGTAGTTGCAGTTTGGTAACATTCATACAGAGAGGTCATAATCTCACACAGAATTCATCTACCGACAGATTCCCCAAATCCCATGTGTGTGTATGTCCATCTACCTATAGATCTGCTATAGAAGTGTGACTGAACTGGAACCCCGAGTACAGATACAACCAAATCTTGAAATTTTGAAATCCAAAATCATGCTTGATTCCAAATTTCACAGATTCTTGGCTCCACAGCTGAGATCTATTGGAAGAACTGGGTGAATACTGGAGAAAAAAATCTGCAAATTTTTGTAAAACCCATGCTTTGTCCCCCTCAAGTGACTGGATCACAAAGAAATTTATGAGTCTGATGTGGCCTTTGAGCTGAGAGAGATGTCTTTGTGCTCAGGCACTACAGTGCTGTGACTATTACATCCAGAGGTTCTAGATTCAGTCCCTGCTCCTGTCCACCTAGAGGCATCATGTTACATTTGTTTGAATTTAAATATAATTTCCCTTCAGTCATGTTTGAAGATGTGTCATGTCTGCACCACATGACAATTTGTGCAATCAAGTTTTAGTTGAGAGATGTGATTTTGAAGAATTATTAAGTACCTGGGGGAAAAAAAACAATGTTAGCTCCTCCTGCTGGCTTTTCCGCACTAGCTATATATCTCTTGATCTGATTCCTGTGGAATTCTCACCAACTTAAGTCTTTTCTGCATGGAGACCTTCCTAAATCATGCACACTTTCTCCACTAATGCTGGTACATAATGAAGGAAGCAAACAAAAAGGGTCATTATAAATCCAGCTCGGTCAGAAATGTAGGAGAAAATCAATATTGGCCAAATGGAATTGAGCAACATTGGTAGGAAAATATTGGTCATCTAAAAGACTATTCAAAGCAATGGAGAGTAAAGCTAAAAGATAAAGAAATAATTGTGCTTTTAAGCAGTCAAAGTGCAAAATGGTTTAAAAAAGTAATTTAGATGATAATTTTATGAATGCAATTGACTCCAGTCAGTTATCAAAATCCACCAATCACACTCAGGGCTTATTTAATATCCAGTGGCTCTTCTAGAAGAGTCACTCACGATGAAGGAAAGGGGTGATATAAATGTAGGTGAGGATGAAGGAAATGTTAGAAAGTAGGGGGAAGAGAAAAGATTTTAATCACTGGATAGAAGCATTATCAAATAATTCAACAATGCCTGAATCGAAAGAGGGCTTTAATTTCAACTGAGGCTTCAGATAAGTGCAGAGAATTATTCAAGATTCAGTATAATCACTTATGATGTCATAAGATCTTCTCAATGGAGTTTACAGCTGCCTATAACTTTTAATTCATGGTGCATAACGTCCATATATGGTATATGGCTTTTTAAGCCTAGATGTTAATGTTGTGAGAACACTTTTCCTCCACTCTGAGATAGCCGAAAGCTCTGCGGCTGTATTCCTTTTCTACAGTCACTGCATATGTGTCTGACTCCATGTACTCTCACACCTACAGATATCTCTTGAACCAGATCCTTAAATTATTATATGAGGGGGATAGAGAAGGAGTCATCATTTTGAAGGAGTCACTATATTGTAACACATTCAGAAAGATCCAAATACCTGTCTGGTAAGTTTTCAACTTTCAGCTTTTGTTTGAAGCCAGAGAAGATACCTGTGTTGACTGGAATTTACATAGAGTGAGTATGCACTCCTGCAAACTATTCTCCACTTCCTGCATTAACTTGCCAAAAATATCCACTCCTAATGCTGGGCAAAAAAATTTAACCAAAGCTCTTTTTCTTCGCTGAAACATTTCATGCCAAATTCACCAAATTGTTCACCAAATTGTTTCATTTGGAATAAACAAAATAACAACAACAAAAGAGTATGGGAGAAGAGCAGTTTTGTTTTGACATTTTCAAAATGAAACACTGCAATTTTTCAAAATCAAAGTGACTTTTTTTTTCAGATTTTTCCTCAATTGTATTTTTAAAGGGTTAAAACCTTGAAAATGAAACAAAACATTTTGTTTCTGGTTAAAATCTTTCGTTCAACCTGAAACTAATTTTTTCAACACTTTCAGTTCAGCTACTGAGCCAAAAACAAATCAGTAATTTACATAAGTCCAACACCCTGTAACTGCTGCTACCCACAGTGTCTCCTGTCTGTATAAGACTCTAGTGACTACCTGAAAAAAATCACTGGACTAGAATAGCTATCCTCTAGCCAAAGCTATTTTTATCCCTCATAGCTTTTCAGATTCATTTACTCATTACAGACGTAAGTATACAATTCCTCTTTACTCCCTGGTTCCTTTGGCCTGAAATAGTAGCTGCTGTCCATTGACACCAGTTGTGGGGTATATTGGAGGACACAGGATCTGCCCAATGACAAAAAGCCTATTGAATTTAATACGATTGGATGGTCTCTATAGAAAAACTTGCAATGTTTCTTTCTAACCATACTATATACTATATAAAAGAGAATTCTATAGAATAGTCCAAACCAAAGTTCTATCATGTTTTTCCATAAGGGCACTATGAGCAAGTGACATTCACCGTGCTCCAAATAAAGTATAACAGGATTTATAATGTTGATTTACCCCTTTCCTGGGGTACGGCTCTAATAGAAACCTAAATAGCAACAATGGAATGTAAACTTCAATCTAACATTTCTCTACAAGCCTGACTGTTCTTTTGGTTTTCTGATGGTCTTCCCTATTTATTATGATCATTATCTATGATGAATTTGTATTGCTCTATCATGTGGGGGCAGTTATGCACAAGGGTATATACCAGGGATCGGCAACCTTTGGCCAGTTTGTTTACCTGCCGCATCTGCAGGTTCGGCCGATGGCGGATCCCACTGGCTGCGGTTCACCTCTCCAGGCCAATTGGGGAGGCGGGAAGCAGCGGTCAGCACATCCCTCAGCACTTCTTGCAGCCCCATTGGCCTGGGATGGTGAACCTCGGCCAGTGGGAGCCACGATTGGCCGAACCTGTGGACGCGGCAGGTAAACAAACCGGCCTGGCCCGCCAGGGGACTTACCCAAGGGTTGCCGATCCCTGGTATATACAAACACAGAACAAAAAGATGGTCCCTTTTCTGAAGAGCTTACATCTAAATATAAGACAGCAGATTAAAACAACAGAGAGACAAAGAGAACAGAAAGAAACAATGAGACAATACCAGTTAGGAAAAAGTGGTCATATCGTCCCAAGTTTCCTCTGGAAGAAAGAGTCACTCCCCTTGGTCCTATGAGTCAGCAGACCTTATTCATCAGCTTTCTGCAAGGTTCTAAAATTCCTGTTATCATGTGGATTAACAGAAAAGCCCTTCCACATTGTTACCAGAACATGAACATGGATCCCATGTGCCCCCACTCCTAGTCCTGCAGTCCCAATTGTAGTCAACCTCCACAGGGTAGCATGGACATTATCATATCCCTAAGGATTGCACTAGCATCATTTTGTGGCTGTTCTACCTACAATCATCGCATGCAGCCCCTCTGTGGAGCTCAGTTGATGAGGTGGGCCTAGTGCAGGGCATACAAGTCTGATTACCTTTGCTTTGAAGTGACCTAACACTAACCAATGGGTGCTCTTTGAGAAGCAGGATATGGGCATTTTTTGTTGTTGTGGTGGGAAATTGGGACTGAGGTACCACCACAGTAGGGAAAGACATTTTATATCTAAGAAGATGTTGGCAATAATGCAGAGTAAAGCAAATATAAATGGAAAAAGAATAGACAAAAATGATGCTGAGGTGGCAGTTGCAGGGAATCTGTTGATGTATCAAGAGGATACTGGCATGGTATGTGGAAGAAGGGAAAGCACATAGTCCTAGGCTGCAATAGCAATTGTCTGGAGAGACAAACCATCAGTGATACAATTCTGCTTAATCAATGATGTTTTAAAAAGAGGGAGTTGCTCCATGAGGTAGTCTTAGCTTTTCAATCATCCTCTTTTCATACCCCTCTTCCTTGCCCTCATCTGAAACTATCCAAATCCATTGATTTTCAGCGCATGATGCTCATCTCTTTACTGGGACCAGAAAGAGAGCTGGTGTAAATCATTGTAGTTTTGTTACCCAGGTTTTCTGAACCCAAAGCTCTTGGTAACTTTTACTCTTGGCGAGGCAGTGGAAGGAAATAAATCAATGGAGACACAGCCTCCGACTGATAGGTGGCTGGCACAAACAGCAGAATACAAGAGTGCTTTCATTTAAAGCTTTACTTTAGTTAAAACAACAAGGAGTGCGGTGGCACCTTAAAAACTAACAGATTTATTTGGGCATAAGCTTTCATGGGTAAAAAACGCACTTTTTCAGATGCATAGAGTTAAAATTACAGATACGGTGATAAATATATATTGGCACATGGAGAGAAGGGAGTTACCTTACAAGTGGAGAACCAATGTTGAAGGCCAGTTTAGTTAGTGATTAAATTTACAAAATCTGACTAAATTGGCCTTCAACATTGGATCTCCACTTGTAAGGTAACTCTCTTCTCTTCATGTGCCAATATATATTTATGCCTGTATCTGCAATTTTCACTCATGCATCTGAAGAAGTGGGTTTTTTATCCACAAAAGCTTATGCCAAAATAATCTGTTAGTCTTTAAATTGCCACTGGACTTCTCATTGTTTTTGTGGATACAGATTAACACGGCTACCCCTCTGTTACTTTAGTTAGTCTCCAGCATTTACAGACATCCACAACAGGTTAGTAAAAAAACTCAGAAGTCCCAGGGTCTTGAGGAGGTCTCAAGTGGATAACTACAAACATCCAGTGGTCAGCTTTCCATCTGCAGGAGAACTTGAAAGGTGCCCAAGTGTCCAATGAGGTCAGGTTTCTTCCTCTTTTTATACACAATTTGTTAGTAATACATAGCTTGTTCATTAAAAAAAAAAATCTGCTGAGCAGAAGCCAAGGTAAGTGTGGAGATTTCCAATCTGTAGTTCTCCATCAGTTAACCAGCTGTATTTCATATAGCAATAGTTAACTATTGCCAGTTTTTCCATCTTGCAAAACCGTATGCTTTGGAAAAACAACTCAAGTCAGGAGGGCAGAGGGTCATGTTTACTCCTCCTGGTGACTCACTTTGCCCTCCTGGTCTGCTAGTTGTGATAAGGATTCCGAAAGGCCTCCATTTAGCTGCTTTCAGAAATAAGCATAACAATTGGTATTCCAGCTGCTGGCAGTGGTTTTAAGCATGTTACTGGGCTCTGGGCTATCAAAACTCTGCTCCTAGTTTGATAGAATAATAATAAATCCCAAATGTTGGTATCTGCATTATCTCTATGTACTTGCCAAATGTGGGTCAGTATCATTCTCCTCATTTTACAAATGGGAAAAATGAGGCACATGGGGGGAAGTGGCTTGCCCAAGTTTGCCCTACATGTCAGTGACGGATCCAATCAACAAGCCACAGCCATAGGCAGTGAGTTATATGGGCCCGTGGTGCCCGAGTTCCACCGATATTCAGGAACGTGGGCCTGGCTCCACCAATTTTTGTGCTTAAATTTTCAGACCCATCCTGTCCATAGGATTGACTGGGGCAACCGCCCTGGGCCCCTTGCTTTGTGGGGCCCCATACTTTATGGGGACACAGGGTCCAGGATGGACTGGGAGTTAGCGAGGGGCTGGAGCTGGCAGCAGCGAGTGACCCAGCCCCAGACTACCCCATTCAGCCTCTTCCTGCCCCTGCTCCGCCCCCACCCCTCCCCCACTCCATCTCTTCCCCAAGTCCCCACCCACCTTTTCCCGCCCCTGTTCCACCCCCTCCCTGCCCCTATTCCACGGTCTCCCCCAAGTCACCTGCCCCTTCCATGCCTTTTTCTGGCTTCTGCCCCCTCCCCCGAGTGATGCCGGGAGCCAGCGGAGTGGAGCAGGCTGGGGCCAGGTCACTCGCTGTTGCCGGTGCCAGGCCCCCTGCTAACCACCCAGGCTGCCCTGTACCCTGCATCCCCTTGAAGCATGGGGTCCCCCAAAGCACTGGGCCCAGGGTGGTTGACCTGGTCCCTGTTACAGACGGGACGATTCTGCTTTGACCTATTTGGGGCACCACAAAAAATTATACAATCCTGGCACCCAAGGCCACACCTCCTGATTCCTAGCCCAGTGCCCGATCTCCTGCATCCCCTGAGCATGATATCTGGAAAGTGGGTAATCCTGAATTATTTATTTTATTGCATGGACATGGCTTGTGATTTCTCCCTTATGGTGGGATTTGTTGCTGAGTTTATTTACAAAGGAAAATGAGTTCTCTGGATTCTGGGAGCCATGCAAGGGGAATAAGGGGAGAGTAAATCTACCCTACCCCATGAGAGGCCAAGTGGGCTGTAGTCCGATTTCTCCTTAGGAGTTGGGAGAACAGGGGCTACACACCCAATATTCCTGTCAGAGAGCAAGTGGACAACAGCAAATTAGACCCGTGGCTCCATCCCCCCTACTCAAGACTAGCTGGCTAAGAGCAAGAGTAGAACTAAGCTGCAGAGGGATCTCACATCTTATTCCTCAACTGGAGCAAGAAGGGAGCAAGGAAGACCTGTAATTGCTTGAGTTACAGTTCCTTCTATGGGCACTTTCCTCTGAGGCATTGCAGTGTAGAGCCTCAATCTATCTCTAAACAATTAATGTTTTTACAGGACTGTCAAAAGTGTAGGACCTGGTATTGGCACTTTGCTATATTCTTATAAATTGAAAGAAATAAAATTTAAAAAAATGTCTTCATGTATTTGCATCATTTATGTCTTCAACAAAGAAAAATAGCTTGGGAACTCCTATTACAAATTAGAATACATGAATTTATTTTTTAATTGAAAAACTGAATGATAGAAACTTTTTGTGGGTCAATGTCTCATTTATAGAAGTGAACTGATAAAAAGGACACATTTCAAACAATCCTCAGAACAATGTTGAACCCCAGGGACATACTTGATATTCTAGCAGAGAAGAAGCTCCTCAGATGGTTTTGGAAACATTCTTAAGTTTTATGTGTTTCTGTAAAGAATAAACAAACAGACATTTTTGGCCTGAAGCAGCCAAAGAAACATCTAATAAAAGGAGATTTGAGATTAAAAATTCAAGACAAAGAACAGTGTATGACAGCTCAACAGATATACCTTACTATGCCCTTCAAGAACTATGTCTGAATCCTAGGCTAGGTTTTGCCTCTGATGTTTGGAGTCCTAATTCTGCTACAATGTAAAATTTCTCCATAATGATAGAAGAATTTGGACATAAAAGGAGAAACAATTGCAAGACCCACCTAGTTTATATGTATATACATGTCATCTAGAGCCTGGATATGTTATTTAATCTAGTCTATTCTCTTCATAACTTCTGCATAATTATTGTATTTATGTCAAGTACTAGGATAATTTTGAATTGGCCAATTTTGCTTTTGTCATCAGGAATCAAAGTATTATTTGTGTGGGAATATACAGAGTAACTGTAATAATGGGAGTAAACACCAATGGATGTGCACCAATAATGGGTGTAAACTAGCACAGTTCCATAAAAGTGAATTGAGCTATGGCAATGTACAATAGCTGAGGAGCTGACCCACAATATATAGCTTATTTTCACGGCAACTGGCGCTGAGCTAAAAATCATACAGCCAAACAACAACAACAACAACAGGTTTGGGTTTGGAGTTCACCAGCTACAGGAAGAGCAGGAAGGAAACACCAGGCCCTAGTATGCACAACAATTACACTTCTTTCAATATTACGAATAAAAAAGTAGAAAAGGAGCCCAAGGAAGACGGTAGGCCCAACTATTGACAATAAGCCAATCAGTTAAAGGGAGTCATCAAATAGGTAGAAGCAAGAGATCCTGATCCGTGAGTCCATAATGAGGCATCTGTGTTTAAGGCATCTAGCTGCTGTAAGGAAACATGGGGAAGTGTCCTTGGTGCCACAATCTTTCCATCTACCTTCAGCTTCCACAAATATCCTGTCTCTTGCTATGAATGTTTGTATCTCTCTTTTGGTGCATTCCAGTTGGGATAAATTTCTGTGAACAATATCCCATCCTCAATATTAAGTAAAGCATATACAAATTCTTTATCTGGAAATAGCTATCCTTAGGTTCTCTTGCTGCCAAAGTTGTACTTTAGAATTTTGGTATGTTTCATATCCATAATTAAAGTTTTGAAAAAACTAACCTATAATAACAAATACAGTATGTCAATGAAATGACATATGGTATAACTTAAAGATAATGAATCATTATGAATGATATTAATGGTCCCTTAATATTAATGTCATTCTGCTAATTTAAGATAGCAATTAATTTTGTATATGAAACACATCCAGGTGCTTTGATTCATGTTTTAAAAATTCTTCAGCTGCCTAATTCTCATAATAGTTTTGCATATTACAATTAATATTGTATAACTTCCATATTTTACTTTTTATTTTTAATGTGCTCTTGCCAGGACAGCCAATTAACACTTGGAGAACATACTTCACATTAATACTATTTATGGTTATATGCAGTAATTATATTTAAGATGATTTCTGTGTGTTAGTTTATTCCACCGACAGCATTAAATTAATAAAAGCGTATCTCAGCTAATTCTCATACATAAATTATGTGCCATGGTCTCTAAAGTTTTTGGAAATATTGACTTTGAAGCCCTTTCATATGTCTCGAGGACCCATTATTAGAGATTTTTTTTTTCCAAACTGAGGGGTAATTGGTAGATGCAAGTGTTTTAAGAGGAAATTTATCCCATGGTGCCATTTGATAAATCATGTTATGTACATATTTAAAATAAGTGCAAATAGAGGGATTCACAGTTGTTGCTTGTTCTCAAGAAGAGAGAGAATTAAAACCATCTAAAGAAAAGTAGACATAAAATTTCATGACTAGAATATTGATATAGAAGGGTATAGCTTGTTCAGGAAAGATAGGCATGGGAAAATGGAGGAGGTACTTCATTATATATCAAAAATATATACTATACTTCGGATATCTCCGATGGTTGGTGTTTGTTGGAAGCATCACCTAGTAGTAAGGGGGTCAGGCTTTCTTAATGTGTGTGTGTGAGAGGTTGGTAGGCAAGACCAGGCCCTCCTACTCCACTGGACTCCGACCCAGGGCCCTGTAAGGGTCACCAGTGGTTGAGCACCCAGGAGCACCTTAAGGCTACCCTCCCTTGGCCACTTCCTACCACCTAGTCTATTGTCTAAGTTTTGCAGTCTGTTGTGAAAAGGTACTAATTGAAACTTCAGTCTGTCTGGGCCCAGTAGGTAGGCTCCCCTTCTCCAAGAGAAGGCTTCTGCAACACTTCTCCTCAGGAGTTCCCAGGGCAGATCCTTCTTCCTGCCTTGTTAGCCCTCTTCTGAACAGCCTGGCTTCCCTTTAGGTTCTGCCTCCAACTGGGCCATGCACTGCAGCTGCAGCTGGGCAAGGTCATCTGGATCCAGAGTTGCTCTTTAACCCTTTCAGCTCTCGTGTGGGGTTTATACACTGGGTCACAAGATCCAGAAAGGGGTGAGCAGTTAAAAGTCTCTGAGTGAAGATAAAAGAGGAAAAAGATGGGCAATATCATGCTAATGGTCTATTATAGACCCCCCAAATTAGAATGATAGGATGGATGAAGCATTTTTAGAACAAATAACAGAAATATATAAAACACAAGACCTGGTACTAATGGGGGACTTACACTACCCAAACATCTATTAGAAAAGTAATATGGCAAAACACAAAGTGTCCAGCTAGTTTTTGAAATGTACCGGGGCATTTTTTTTTCTGTTTCCGAAGGTGGAGGAAGTCATCCGGCACAGCTATTTTAGACTTAATTCTGACTAACAGGGAAGAACTGGTTACAGATCTGAAGGTAGATGGCAATATGAGTGAAAGTGATCATGAAATGATAGATTTAATGAGTCTTAGGAAAGGAAGGAGTTAGGGAAGCAGAATAATGACAATGGAATTAAAAAAACATCATACTTTAACCAACACAGAGAACTGGTAGATATGGCCCCATGAGAAAAAAAAAAAAAAAAAAACGAACTGAAAAAGCAGTTCAGAAAAGCTGGCAGTTTCTCAGAGAAGCATTATTAAAGACACGAGCAAACTATCCTGATGTGAAGGTAAGACAGAAAGAATAGGAAGAGGCCAATGAAACTCCATCAGGAGCACTTTAGTGACCTGAAAGTCAAAAAAAAAAAAAAAAAGTAATCCTACAGAAAGTGGAAATATGGACAAATTGCTAAGGAAGCGTACAGAAGAATAGCTTGTAGGGACAAAATCAAACAGACTAAGGCACAAAATGAATTACACCTAGTAAGGGACAATAAGAGAAGGTCCTATAAATATATTAGGTGCAAGAGATAGATGAAAGAAAAGGGTAGGGGTTCTACTTAGTGGGGGAAAAGAGCTAATAACAGACAACATCAAGAAGGCTGAGATATAGGTGTTTAAAGCCTACTTTGCTTCAGTCTTCACCAAAAAGGTTTAATCTGACCAAATATTTAACACAATACATTTTAATCACAAGAGGGAAGGAACATAAGCCAAAATAGAAAGAAAAGGTTAAAATATTTAAATACATTAGATGTATTCAAGTTGGCAGGGCCTAATGACATTCACCCTAGAATACTTAAGGAACTAGCTGAAGCAATCTCAGAACTCTTAGTGATTATCTTTGAGAACTCATGTAGAACTGGGGAAGGGCAAACATAGTGCCTATCTTTAAAAGGAGGAAAAAAGGAGACTGGGGGACTGGTCAGCCTGACCTTGATACTGGAACAAATTATTAAACAATCAGTTTGTAGGCACTTACAAAATGACCAGTTATTAGTAATATGCAAAATTTCTCAAGAAGAAATCATGCCAAACCAATCGGATTTCCTTCTTTGACAAGGTTACTGGCCTATTAGATACGGGGAATCTGTAAGACATGATATATCTTGATTATACTTTTAGAGTGGTAGCCATGTTAGTCTGTATCAGCAAAAACAACGAGGAGTCCTTGTGGCACCTTAGAGACTAACAAATTTATACAGAAAATACAGGAGCAGGTATAAATACATGAAAGGATGGGAGGTCAGTCTAACAAGACAATTCAATTGTCTCGTTAGACTGACCTCACACTTGGTAAGGCAACTCCCATCCTTTCATGTATTTATACCTGCCCCTGTATTTTCCACTTCATGCATCTGATGAAGTGGGTTATAGCCCACGAAAGCTTATGCCCAAATACATTTGTTAGTCTCTAAGGTGCCACAAGGACTCCTCATTGTTTTTTCTTGATTATAATAAGGCTTTTGAGTCTACTTCTATAACTTTTCTCTCTGTATAGCTAGGATAAAATCTCTCTTCACTTGTAGCTGCTGTAAAATGTTTTTATCTGTTAAGCCAATAACCATCCTGTCTCTGATATTTTCATGGTTTGCATTCTCCAAATAAATTTTCAGCCAATGTTTAAACAGCTGTTATACAACATTCAACATTTCCCCTGGCCTTGAATTCGCTGGTGAAAGCATACTCTTTCATAAACCACATTTCTCTGTGATATAAGATGTGCATCAAACATAGACAGAACCCTTTCATAGTGTGACTATCTTCAGTAAAGTAAAAACATGTAAAGATATGCTCTGCCTGCTTTCCCATAGCATAAATTAAAGAAGATACCTGTATATCACCAGTTACTTTGTGGAGTTTGTTTGCAATTTGAAATCTTGCTAAATATTGCTTCCAGTCTGTCCATTGTGAAGGATTGTCACAGCTAAAGTTCTCTGGGGCACTGAAAAGTGGTGTGGTTGCTGTTTATTCTGTCTGCAAAGTTTACTGTTTTTCTTCTGTTTCTGTTCTTAATTTACTTCTGACACAATGTCATGTTCTTCTTTACCGATATGAAGTGCTACAGAGCTTGCATATACACTCCAGATATATTCATCATAAGATCCTTAAATGTTCTGCCAGATATGAGTTCAGTTCATTTAAATAAGGTATTTTATGCACAGTGCCTCCTAGTAGTTCAACAATATAATATAGTTTATGATTCCATTACATAGGAATACTTGGTCCTGCCTTTGTCTGGGGCCTTGTTTACACTACTGCGGTAAGTCGATCTAAGTTACGCTACTTCAGTTACATAACTGAAGTCAATGTAGGTTAGGTTGATTTACCACAGTGTCTACACCATGCTGTGTTGACAGGAGATGCTCTCTCTCTGACTTACCTTACTCTTCTCGGGGAGCTGGACTCCCAGAGTCAACGAGAGAATGTTCTGCAATTGACTTAGTGGGTCTACAGCAGACCTGCTAAATCAACACTGCTGCATCGATCGCAGCAGCGCCAATCTACCCGTAAGTGTAGATATTGCCTGTGGCACTCCTGGTCCCTTCCAGCCCTACATTTCTGTAATTCTTTAAATCCAATTTTAATTGCAATGAGAAATAAATATTGCTTCATACCATAGCTGGATAGTATCTTCTGGGATTTTTTAAATCAACACTGTGATGATGCAACTCCTCCATCCATTTCCTCCCATGTACCTTCAATGAAATGAATAAATTTAAACTCCATTGACTAAAATATAATGCCCAATCCCAGATAGGGTGACCAGATGTCCCGATTTTATCAGGACTGTCCCAATATTTGCTTGTTTGTCCCGCGTCCCGACCGATGTGCGGTCGGAACATTGGACAAACAAGCAATTTTGCACTCCCGGAAGGGCTCTCGCCCCACTCCCACCACGAGTCCTCTCTCTCCTTCCCCCATTGGCTCCCTCCCCAAATCTCTGCCCTGGCCCCGCCTCTGCCCCAAGCATGTGGCATTCCTCTTCCCTCCCAGGCTTGCCGCTGTAATGGCGGCAAGCCTGGGAGGGAGGGAGTGATGGCCAGCTTCCAGTTCCTGGAGCTGGTGAGTACGGGCACTGGGCGGGCAAGGGGGCTGCTCCCCCAGAAGGGAGATGGGGGGGCTCCAGAGAGGGGATGGAGGGGCCAAGGGGGAGAGCAGCTCGGGGCTGCACAAGTGGCCATGTAAAGTTTATTGGCTCAGGGTGGACTCCGGCCGGTCCTCGCCCCTGTAGGGGGGTGGTAAGGAGCCGAATCCCCCCTCCTCTCATCCTGGCTCTTCAGCTGAGCCCCCCCCATCTCCCTCCTGGGGGAGCAGCCCCCTTGCCTGCCCGCTTGGTGCTTCCAGCTCCAGGAACTGGAAGCCGGCCACCACCCTCTCCCTCCAGTCTTGCGCTGGCATTCCAGCTGCAAGCCTGGGAGGGAGGAGGAATGCTGCTCATCTGAGGAGCCAGGATGAGGGGGGAGGGGGGACTTGGCTCCTTACCTGGCCTGCGGCAGCCGGCAACACATGCTGGCGCGGGGCGGGGACACTACCCCCCTACAGGGCAGGGCAAGGAGCCGGCCGGGGTCCCTCCCCCAGCCAATAAACTTTACGTGGCCACTTGCACGGCCCTGAGCCGCTCTCCCCTGTCACTGCCGGGGTCCATGGCCCCGTGCCTCTCCTGCTCGGCTGCGCTCCAGCGGCTCCTTCCCCGTGGGTCGGCGGGATGCGGGCACTACCAGGGCCTGCTAAGTCCCCCGGCACCTGCTTTTTTTTTTGGTGTTTTTTTTTTTTTTTGCTCCGCCCCTCTCCCCCTCCCGCATCCCGATATTTCATGTCAGTGATCTGGTCACCCTAATCCCAGAGTCCAGGTGAATTACACCCATTGTTGCATTACTAAATGGGTTGCATATACACCCCAGCTTCACACCTCCTTGATCTTTTAAGATGGCTAGGGAGGCAGTAACAGGGAACAGTCCAGTTCTAAAAAGAACACAGGGCCCATAATTATGGCTAGCTCTTGTGCAAAGAGGGCTGGACTAGATTAGATGACTTCTTGATGTACCTTCTAGCCCTACATTTCTATAATTCTATGACTGATTTCTCAGCCAAACAGAAACCACCCCAGAATTTTGAATTTTGGCTTTTGCAGACATAGCACTCTTTAGCAGCTTGGTAGTGGGATGTCTCAGGCAGGAACAGGTGAGGCTGCAACCTCTGTATTATCCTTTTCCCCTCTTTCCTTGTAGATTGTTGGAAGCTACTGTTTTCCCTTCCCCACTCTCCCCCCTTGCCCCCAACACTTCTCCTGTATGCCATGTGCAAGGGCATAGATATCAGATCAATGACTCATGGAACATCCTAGAGTTGACCCTGAGCTTGGATTTCCCATTTTTGCTGCCATTGAGTGGTGCAGGGTCACCTGACTTACTCCCATTCAGTATGGGGGAATATTGTAGTGATGGGGATTGGACAGTGTCACTTAAATATCTTGTGAGCCCTTTAACAGTCTTCCTTTACTTCTATGTTTCAGAAGCCACAAGAGCCCTGCAATTGTACATGCAGTATGTAACTAGGCATTGTATGTTGTATAAAGAACTCCTTTGTGCCCACATGGTTCCTTCATGTTATATTAATTGTGTAAAGAGAAAAAAAGACACAAGTATATAGGCTGCTTTCTAGGATTGGGAAAACTGTTGCTCGCCATCCCTCTTTGGCACCACTTTTTGAACCCTGTATGATGGATTTGCTGTGATGATGGATTTGCTGTGATGCCACAGATTAACTAATTGCTAATTTGGGGGGTTGGGAGGCATTTTTTCTGCATGGCAAAGCTATCAGACTGCTGGGAGGATTTTTTCACCTTCATCTTGGCATTCAGAAGGTTTGTTTTTGGTAGTTAAAATGAAACTGATGTGAGTTTGTCAGGTAGCAGTGTAGGTTTGTCTGTTAGGAAGAGTCCATTTGGGGGCTTTTAATCCCATTGAACTACTTGGACATTGAACCCAGCCACTCACATCGCATGGTGATAGAGTATGGCTCTATATCTGGACAGGTTTTGGTTCTCCTCATCTCATCTTTCCTTCTTCTGGCATGAAGATAGAGAGAATGTTAAGGATTTGGTATCCCGGGAGGGTCAATCCGGAAGCCTAAGAGCATGGTTTTCTCTGTCACCCTCAGGTTCACAGATCATAGGTAACTAATACCAGCTGAAATCAAGTAGCTCAGCGTGGATTATTCCAGGTAATTCTTGTTTGTTAAATAAAGTTGCAGTCTCCACATTTAAGCAAAGTATGCTGTGTGTATCCCATTGTTTCCATTTCTGTCAAGTTATAATGTTGTCATGATGATACAAGTTCTGTGACACATAAAGGTACAAAAACACAACAATGATTCAATTAATAATAATAAGAATTAATAATTAAAGACAAATCGCTTACTATGTCCCCAAACCTGCAAAGACTTCTGTCTGAGCTTTAGCATGTAAGTAGTCTATTGACTTCAATGGGACCACTCACATGATGAAAGCTCAGAGCATGTTTAAATCTTCTCAAGATTGAAGCCTATGCCATTATACAATTCTGCTCACATTTAAACACTTCACATTTATACCCCGAAGAGGTCTAAATGTAGTTAGAGTCAGAAGTGTAACTTTAAAAATGACTTCATGGTGCACCTTATTTATTCTTTCACAGTGACTTCCATGCCAAATTTCAAAGTCAAACAACAACTTGGGATATGAAAATCAGACTTTCTGGGTCTTTCTGCCTCTTATACCTGTAATTTGAATTTAGCTGACAAATTTGTTGATGATGAATGAGACAGAATAAAATCCAGTTCTCCTGTTTTGTATGTCAATTAATCAGTTTCTATTTAAAGACACCCAAGGAACAATGCTGAGTAAGAATGTAGCACTTTTGAATCACTCCTCATATTTATTAGTTTTAGAAAACCTCAAAGTTAACTATGTGCTTTACAGTGAAGATAGAATGTCGTGTCTACACTTACAGCAGAATGTAGAGTACAGACACTGTATGCCCAGCTAGCACAGGTATAAATAGTGAAGGACTGCTTAGGCAAATAGAGTACAGACACACCAGAATCTTAGGATATGTTCCCTACCTGTATCTCTACACACCCAAGCCATGCCTCCCAAGTCTCCGTTCTTTTTAGAAGTGTAGTGTCCTGTTGCTTCCCCACTGCCAGAGCCATTCCCCATCACAAATAAAGATTCTGGTATCAGGGAAAGTCTCTGGCAAGGGACAGAAAGTGGGGAAAGGGTCTGGAACAGTGGCGGGCAACCTGTGGCCCGCGGTCCTCATGCAGCCCATCAGGGTAAGCTGATTGCAGGCCGCGAGACATTTTGCTGACATTGAACATTCCCAGGCACCACCCCCAGCAGCTCCCAGTGGCTGCGGTTCACCGTTCCTGGCCAATGATTACCCCGATGAGCTGCATGTGGCTCACGGGCCACAGGTTGCCCACCACTGGTCTGGAGTCTCCCTGCAGCTGGAGTCTTTCGCTGACACAGACAACAGCCAGATCCTTTCCTTACTGCCTCCCCCACCAGAGCCTTTCATGGATGCATGTAGCTACACATGGCAGTGTGGGGAAAGACCAACTTTCACTTTGTTGTGTAGCTGTGTATACAGTCCACTCAGCCACAAGTGTGAACAAATGCACAGTCTATGTCCTGGTTGTGAAAAGAAAAAAAATATATTAAATCTGTCAGTGTTGACATTCTCAGCCATAGTGTCTCATAAGAAGGAATGTAGTGTGGCTAGAATAGTGGTTTGGTTGACTAGAGTTGGATGAATGTAGTGTGGTGGTAGCCATGTTAGTGCCAGGATACTAGAGCGACAAGGTAGGTGAACAGTTTCAGAGTAGCAGCTGTGTTAGTCTGTATCTATTTATTTGAGCATAAGCTTTTGTGGGCTACATCCCACTTCTTTGGACACAAATCTGACATCAGGAATCATAATACTCAAAAACCAGTGGGAGAACACTTTAACCTGTCTGGTCATTCAATGACAGACCTGCGGGTGGCTATTTTACAACAGAAAAGCTTCAAAAACAGACTCCAACGAGAAACTGCTGAACTCGAATTGATATGCAAGTTAGACACAATCAATTTAGGTTTGAATAAAGACTGGGAATGGCTGAACCATTACAAACATTGATCTATCTCCCCTTGTAAGTACTCTCACACTTCTTATCAAACTGTCTGTACTGGGCTATCTTAAATATCACTTCAAAAGTTTTTTTTCCCTTACTTAATTGGTCTCTCAGAGTTGGTAAGATAACTCCCACCTGTTCATGCTCTCTGTATGTGTGTGTATATATATATCCTCAATATATGTTCCAGTCTATGCATCCGAAGAAGTGTGATGTAGCCCACAAAAGCTTATGCTCAAATAAATTTGTTAGTCTCTAAGGTGCCACAAGTACTCCTGTTCTTTTTAAGGTAGGTGAAGTAATATCTTTTATTGGACCAACTTCTGCTCTTTGAGTTTGATGGTCATTTTACTGTGTAAGAGAAGCATGCAAAAAGGCAGACTGCATTTTCTGACCCTAGCCACAAGTAAACTGAGCAGCTGCTCCTCAGTCAGTTTGAAAACTAGAAAATATATTTTGAAACTTGATTTAACATTTTTGTATAAAAAATAACCTGGATTTTGTAAAAAAAAAATATTTCAAACTCATTCTCTCAAGGTTATCTTATGACTTCCATTGCGTTTGTGTCTAATCTCCTCTCATCAGAAAATATGAATGGCCTTATTCAGTCAGACCAATGTTTCATCCAACCCAATATCCTGTCTTAAAACAGTGGCCTATGCCAAATGAAGCACCTGAAGCAGAGGGAATGAACAGAATAGGGCAATTATTGAGTGATTCAACCCCTGCTTTGTGATTTCTGTAGGATTTGTGTGGGAAATTACAGAGGGTTTAACTGGGTGAAGTAAACTCAAAATTCATTCATATACAGGAACAGACAAGGGGTTTCTTTCGTCACTTTTTATGATAACATGTAAAACATGTTAACTAATGTACAGATCAATGGGGCTATTTTCACCAATAAACTCTGGCTGCTTCACGCCACATCTGTGATGATAAAGAAAACATAAAACTGGCTTACCCAGCCAGTTGTTTATGGTCACCCTAAATCATCTGAGTGGCAAAAAGCAGCCAGACCATAATGATGAATCTGGCCCGTAGTTTCAAATGTAAGCAATCCATATCATATGTCCTGTTCTGCCAGACTCTCTTTCTTTCCTTTGTCTGTATATTTAGCCTGTAAAATGTTCACAGCAGAGACCTTGGGCCAGCTTCTCCTCTGCCTTTCACTTTTTTGGTCATTTATAGCTATGCAAACTGAATACAAAGTAGATTTAAAATGCAACCATATCAGAATTCTCCACTCCACTTATGATTGCACAAGATGCACAGCCATAAAGCATCAGGCCTCTTGTTTGTTTGTTTGATTGATTGATTGATTGATTGATGTATGACTATGGCTTATTATATGCCCAATTGGACTGTATAAATGATAATAATAGTTAATGATGTTATGGGTCTGTTAACTTAGCAATGTAGTACTGTTAGAGTCATAGAATTTAAGGCCAGAGGAACTGTTGTGATAATTTAGTCTGACCTCCTGTATAACACAGGCCATAGAACTTCATTAAATTAATTACTGTTTGAATTAGAGAATATCTTTTATTAAAAACATACAATCTTGATATAAAAATTTTCCAACAAAGCAGAATCCACCACAACCCTTGTTAAAAAAGTTTCAGTGGCTCACTGTTAAAAAATTGCATCTTATGTCTAGTCTAAATTGTCTAGTTTCAACTTCAAGCCATTGGATCATGTTCCATCTTCGTTATATTGAAGAGCTCTGTATTATCAAATTTATGTTCCCCATGTAAGTACTTATAGACTATCACCCCTTAATCTACTTTTTGATAAGCTAAATAGACACAAGAGGCTCAATCTATCACTAAAAGGCATATTTTCTAATCCTTTAATTATCTTGTAGCTCTTCTCTGAACCCTCTCCACTTTATTAACATCTTTCTTGTATTGTGGACACCAGAACTGGATGCAGTATTCCAGAAGTGATCCGCCCAGTGCCTAAAACAGAGGTAAAATAACTTCTCTGTTTACGAATCCAAAAATCACATTAGCCTTTTTGGCCATAGTATCAAACTAGGAGCTCATGTTCAGCTGATTATTTATCAGTCCTTTTCAAAGTCACTGTAACCAAGAATAAAGCCCTCCATCCTGTAAATTTGGCCTGTATTCTTTGTTCCTAGATATAGGAGTTTACATTTGTCAGTATTAAAACATATTTGTTTGTGCTTAGTTTAACAAACCAATTAACCAGATTGTTTTGTGTCAGTGACATGTCCTCTTCATAAGTTACTGTTCCCCAAATCTTTGTGTCATCTGCAAACCATATCAGTAATTATTTATTTTCAGGTCATTGACAAATATCATAGGGCCAAGAACTGAACCCTATTGGATCCACTAGAAACACATCTGCTCAACGATGATTCCCCATTTAGAATTACATTTTAGACCCATCAGTTAGCCAGTTTTTAATCCATTTACTGTATGCCATGTTGATTTTGTATTGTTGTAGTTTCTTAATCAAAATAGTGTGCAGCACCAAATGCCTTACAGAAGTGTAAATATATTACATCAGCACTATTATCTTTATCAACTAAACTTGTAATCTCATCAAAACAGATATCAAGTTAGTCTGACAAAATCTAATTCTCCATAGATCCAGATTGATTGGTGTTAATTATATTACCCTCTTTTAATTCTTTATTAATCAAGTCCTACATCAGCCTTTCCATTATTTTGCCTTCGATTGATGTCAGAGAGACAGGCCTATAATTTTCCAGGTCATCCCATTTATTCTTTTTAAATATTGGTGCAACATTAGCTTTCTTTTAGTCCTTACTGAAAGTCAACAAAACCTATTGAAAAATCAACATTATTGGTCAAGAGAGCTCATCAGCTAGGTCTCTTAAAACTCTTGGATGCAAATTACCCAAACATGCTAATATAAAAATGTCTAGCTTTAGTAGCAGCAGTTTAACATCCTCCTTATTGCTCTTGCAATGGGAAATATTTCACCAGCATAAGAGGATGAGACTACATTGTCTGTTTTTTTTTCCCCAGATACAGAGCAAAAATATTTATTGAACCTGTCTGTCATTTCGGAATTTTTCTTGAATATTCTACCATTCTCATTTAGTAATGGCCCAATACCATTGTTAGGATTCCTTTTGTTCCTAATATACTTTAAAAACTCCTTATTGTCATAAATTCTTCTGGCCATAGATGTCTCCTTGTGTCTTTTATCTTCCCTTAGCAATTTTCTACAATTCTTAACTACTGTTTTATATTTATTATCTCGGCTTTCCGTTTCTTCCATTTATTATATATAAACTTTTATCATCTTAAAAGCTGTTTTCACTACCCCTCTAGAAATTATATTTCTCAAATAATTATTGTAGTTGAGATCATCAAATTAATAAATGGTTAAGTCATTAATATCACAACAGCAAAGGCCATGGAATTGTTCTCCCACCTGCCCCAATATCTGCTCCTTTAATGATATTTGACAATTTTGAACCTTTTCCTGAATAGTATTTTTATTCTCTAAATTGATGTTTTATTTTAAGTTATTTGGATAAACAGTTTTATTGATTCCAACTTGAACAAATCAACATGTATCATAAAAAATGTGCATGTATACCCATTACTGGCTCACAGAGCACAATGTTTGGGATGACAATGATTTAATTTTATTCTTAAACTATAAAGTTGAAGATTTTCAAACCTGAGTACCTAGTGATAGGTTCCTAAGTCCATATTTTAGTACTAAGACCCAGATCCTCAAACACAGTTAGGCACCAAACTCTCAAGGGAGTTATTTAGGCATCTAAATACCTGGATCAGACTCAGATGTAGTGGCTTGATTTTCAAGAGTGCTGAGCTCCCACCAGCTCCTGTTGAAGTCAATGAGGGTTATGTGATATTCAGCACTTTCAAATCAGACCACTGGTAAAGTTGGAGCCTAAATTTAGGCATTCAGGTTTATAAAACTTGGCCTATAGCTTTTCCATTTCAAAACTATATTGTTCATATAAATTGAATTTAAAATAATCTTCACAGAAGTTAGAGGGTGTCCTGGTACAATCTTTGGAGCAGCAAAAGGACTACTTTTGTCCAAATTCCATTGCATAACATCTGACAGGGAGGACAAATAGGTGTTGATGAGGACTTAAGTGACAAACCCCTAATGAGAAACACCATTTGGTCTTCTCAACATCAGCATTGGTATCTTCCGGGAATTGAAAACATTTTGATATTCCCATTGTCAATGACCTAAAAATATTCTTGGGGGGGAGGAAGAAAAGGAGAGGATTCACTGATGCTCTTGATGTGGAGACTGATGTCTTTGCTTTTGAACGAGCGGGGGTGGGAGGAGTTGATCAGCCACAAGTGTGATCCCCTAGCAAGCCAAAACAACTTGGCAACGTTTCTATATTCAGGGAATGATTGTGGAAACCATAAACTATGTCACTTCCTTCACACTAGGTAAGATCAATGACCATGCAAAATCTCAACCAAGCAATTTGTTTGAGTGACAGGTGACAATACTTGAACAACAACGAATATCCTGGCAAGCACACAATAGTGTAATATGTGACAAAAACACAAATGACTACTTTTGTATGCAACGTGATTAATTAGGTATGTGTTATGAATATTTTGTGTCAGAGTGGTTTGTGTAAATGGTAATTAAAAGATTAGGTTGTGGTTCAAATGACTTCACTGAGTGACAAGTGATTAAGCTGGTTATCAACAAATATCCTAGCTTTGCTTTGGCATATGAACTGGTAAGGGCTATAGATAATTTTGGTGAGCATAAAAAGCATTATGTATAATTTTGGTGCGCATAAAATGTGTGCCTAAAATCATTACAAAATATTTTTCATCTCCTTAATAATTCAACCAGATATATTAATTTGCATTCACAATTAGTCCTTATATTTCTTTCAATTTAGGATAAATATATCACAAGGGCTGTATATATAATATTTTGTGTGTATGATTGATTTGTTTATATATATACAAAGTAATAATACACACAAAAATGCAAGAACAGGAGTTGAGTGTGGCTAGCACTTTGCTGATTGAAAAATCCTCATTCACCAAGATAGAATGTTCAGTGCATTTCCAGAAATGGAATCAGTAAATCTGGAGATGTGAAGGTATGATCTGTGGAAGTATTGAAGCACAGTCCTTGTTATTTAAAAGAGAGTTGATGGCTGGCACAGTAGTCACACAATCATTGAAAACTGAGAGTGCTCAGCATTTTACTAGGGTGCTCAGCACTTTGCCAGACTGATCCCAAAAGGGATTCTTTAAAGATATCACTGGTCTACAATTTTTGAGAAGTCGTCTGCTTCAGAGATAAAATGTGCTATTTATTATGTATTTTGATGTGCTGAATTCAAATATGACAATTAAAACAACTGATTGGCTGCTGTTTCTAAGATATTTAAGTTTTTACATTTTATGTCTATGTATATTGTGTAGATAGTAGAATTTTAATCATAAATTGTAAACCTAGGTCTTTTCATGTGTTTATGGTTGCTTTACATGATAATATTTCACCTGTCTTGTTTATGTAACACTTTAAAAATCAGCAAAAGGGTTATATAAATAAAATGTATTATGGAACAAAAGGCAAAAAACTATTATGTACATAGTTTAGTCCTATTCAGTGTCTACTCGGCCCTTCTTGGCTTGTCTCTTGTATTCATTAAATGGAGCATCTCTTGTCACTGTCCAGCAATAGTCTGCAAGCATTGATGGGCTCCATTTGCCCTGATAGCGTTTCTCCATTGTTGCAATGTACTGGTGAAATCGCTTGCCGTGCTTGTCGCTCACTGCTCCGCAGTTCGGTGGAAAAAAATCTAGATGAGGGTGCAAAAATTGTATCTTTAGTGACATGTTGCAACCAAGGCTTTTGTATGCTTTGAGGAGGTTTTCCACCAACAACCTGTAGTTGTCTGCCTTGTTGTTTCTGAGAAAATTTATTGCCACTAACTGGAAGGCTTTCCATGCCATCTTTTCCTTGCCACGCACTGCATGGTCAAATGCATTATCTCGAAGAAGTTCACGAATCTGAGGACCAACAAAGACACCTTCCTTTATCTTAGCTTCACTTAACCTTGGAAATTTTCCACGGAGGTACTTGAAAGCTGCTTGTGTTTTGTCAATGGCCTTGACAAAGTTCTTCATCAGACCCAGCTTGATGTGTAAGGGTGGTAACAAAATCTTCCTTGATTCAACAAATGGAGGATGCTGAACACTTTTCCTCCCAGACTCTAATGACTGTCAGAGTGGCCAATCTTTCTTGATGTAGTGGGAATCTCTTGCACGACTATCCCATTTGCAGAGAAAACAGCAGTACTTTGTGTATCCAGTCTGCAGACCAAGCAAGAGAGCAACAACCTTCAAATCGCCCCAAACTGCCACTGATGTTGGTCAGAGTTTATGCACCTCAAAAGTTGTTTCATGTTGTCATAGGTTTCCTTCATATGGACTGCATGACCAACTGGAATTGATTGCAAAACATTGCCATTGTGCAGTAAAACAGCTTTAAGACTCGTCTTCGATGAATCAATGAACAGTCTCCACTCATCTGGATCGTGAACAATGTTGAGGGCTGCCATCACACCATCGTTGTTGCAGGCTACAAGATCACCTTCCATGAAGAAGAATGGGACAAGATCCTTTTGACGGTCATGGAACATGGAAACCCTAACATCATCTGCCAGGAGATTCCACTGCTGTAGTCTGGAGCCCAACAGCTCTGCCTTACTCTTGGGTAGTTCCAAATCCCTGACAAGGTCATTCAGTTCACCTTGTGTTATGAGGTGTGGTTCAGAGGAGGAGGATGGGAGAAAATGTGGGTCCTGTGACATTGATGGTTCAAGACCAGAAGTTTCATCCTCTTTCTCGTCTGACTCAAGTGAGATTGATTCTGGTTCATCAGGAACCAGCAGTCCTTCTCCATGGGGTACTGGGCGTATAGCTGATGGAATGTTTGGATTATGCACAGTCCACTTTTTCTTCTTTGACACACCTTTCCCAACTGGAGGCACCATGCAGAAGTAACAATTGCTGGTATGATCTGTTGGCTCTCTCCAAATCATTGGCACTGCAAAAGGCATAGATTTCCTTTTCCTGTTCAACCACTGGCGAAGATTTGTTGCACAAGTGTTGCAGCATATATGTGGGGCCCACCTCTTGTCCTGATCTCCAATTTTGCAGCCAAAATAAAGGTGATAGGCTTTCTTAACCATAGTGGTTATACTGCGCTTTTGTGATGCAAAAGTCACTTCACCACAAAAATAGCAGAAGTTATCTGCACTGTTCACACAAGTACAAGGCATCTCTGCTCACTTTGGCAAAACAGAAATGTGTCCCTTTGCAAAATCAAACACTGACAAATAAGAGAGCATGACACTGTATGATTTCTAGAGCTGATATAGGGCAATTTGTTCAGCAGAGTGATGTAAGCTTCGTTATGATTGCATCATCCATGACTTCTAGGAATAACATGATGCAATTCATGTATGACGCAATACCAGCTTCAGATTGCATCATTCATTGTTTTGCCTAAAAAGCAAGTACTGTCCAAACCCAGTTATAGATTTATTCATAGATCCAGTCAAATATGTATTTTAGTCATTTCTGGTTTAAATTGAGATCCCTTCCCTTTATAAAAAGAACAGGAGTACTTGTCGAAGTGGGCTGTAGTCCACGAAAGCTTATGCTCTAATAAATTTGTTAGTCTCTAAGGTGCCTGTTCTTTTTGCGGATACAGACTAACACGGCTGCTACTCTGAAACCTTCCCTTTATAACTCACTTATCCTCCACCATTCCCAAGTCAACGGTCGTATATACTGACCCAATAGCATATCTTGAAAACTAGAACCAATCAACAATTTTAAGAATCATTTTCGTTCTCAGTGACCCAGAATTAGTAAAGTTTGACTACATTTATTTCAGAAGCATTTTGGCTGTAGAGCAGTATATTTAATCCATTGGGCTTGAAAAGAATAGTTCCCTTATTGAAGCCAGTCCAGTATTTATTAGTACATTGATAAAGCCATTTCTAATTCTACAATCATATGGGAACGTATCATGGAGGAAGTTAATAATACAGTAGTGTATGTCAGCTGGTTGCCAAGCCAGAAAAGTAAACAGAAGGGATCATGCAGAGAAACCAAGCTTCAGAAATATGTGTATGTTGTTATGTGTGTACCTGTCTATCCAATTTGTTTGAAACACAGTACTGTTAGGACTTTAAGAGAATTTCCCATTTTTTCAGGGTTCTACTCTCTACAGGTGCTGGCTGAGCTTCGACTTGAGATTTTATGAGTTTTTGTCTCCACAGTTTGAAAAAGGTAAAAGACTCCAGTCAGTTTCACCATGCAATTAAAGAGATTTTTTTCCCAGCCTTATGCATATATGTACCTTGTTTCCAGTGTGAGTTTAAGGCCCTCCTCAGCAAAGGAATACTCACATATCTGAGGGAAGTTCATATATATTAACCTGACTTGTCAATAATTGTTATTTTTTGTTTTTGTAATGGATTCTGCCATAGGGAGAAATTATGACTAAAATCTCTTGAGTCTTTGAAAATCATAAACATACAGGGTAAAACCTGACCTCAGTGAAATCAGTGGCAAAGCACCATGACTTCAGTGCAGCCTGGATTTCACTCGCTGCCTTTTTTCAAAAGTTTAATCTTTCAGATTTCTTACATTGTTACACCCACTTGTGATTTATACAGCAAATCGAAAAGACTGGAACTTTGGGGCTGATTCATCAGTATGCTCTGGACGCTTTTTCAAAACAAAAATAAATTTAGCTGAATTAGCCAGGTAACCAGGGTCTTTGGTTGCTTTGCGTTGCTGGATGGTGCAAAGCTGCAAAGACTGTTGGTGAAGCTGGTCCTTTATTTTTACCCAGAAGACTGAAATCAAATTTGTTAGTCTCTAAGGTGCCACAAGTACTCCTGTTCTTTTTGAAATCAAATTATTCATCTCAAATATGTGAATGCTGCCAAATAGCCCCATTAAACAAAGCTGAACACAATTCAGGTGCTGACTCATGCACCAAAGGAATTCTGGCACCTCAAAGAAATAAAGGATTGTTGTTGTGTTCCACTAAATTAAAGCATAGCAATGAAAGGGTCCCTTCCCGCCAAAATTTTCCTTGAGCCACTGAGTTTTTCTTTCTTTTGTTTTTTTTTCTTTGAGTACTCTATGAGGCTGACAAACATGATCACATTTATATAATATTCTATGACTGAAGCAACTAGATGTAATATATTGCAAATGAGAAACCCACTAAAGTAAGAAAAATAGCCTCTCAAAAAAGATAACTCAAAAAAATTGAAATAACAAATTAAAAAAGTAGATTGTGTTATAAAATCGTAATAAAGCACCTCAAATGGGAAAAACAACTGTGGGTGATTTGCAGATGTTCAAATGAAACAATTTTCTACAAGTAATTTTGAGTAAAATGACATACTTTTAAGTTAAGTCTGAAAATGGCTTAGTGGGGGAAAAAAACTCCTTAACCTTATGTTGAAAAGAGTTTGCTATATATGTAAAAGGGATATTTACTATAATATAGGCTTGAAACTAGAGAGAACAATAAAATATATATATATATAAACAACCTCAGGCAGAGAACTGAAATCTGAGGAGCAAGAGTAATGCACTCCAAATATCAACCTCATTAATCTGCCACTTATCCACCAAGACTACCTCTAACCCGTTGATGGCCATTCATTCAAAAAATGCTGGTCTTTATGGAGAGGGACTTTTGCAGGTTCATCAGGATATGGCGCAATAGCCCGTGCTGTTTGTGTCTGTTAGCTTAACATACTCTATGGTGATCATACCTGGATATGAAAATGCATGGTCTACAATGTCAATAGAACGTTATTAAAAAGAAATGGCCTGAAAAATGAAATGATGCCAGGTTTTTTTGATGATATAAATTTCCCTGTGTCAGATATTTACTTTTCCCTTTTTGTGTTTGTATAATATTTTGTATATTATTGTATAGTCAGAGTTAGATGATAAATTATATCTAGGACAAGTGCACAGAAGGAAATCTTTGGATCTAGAAGTTAGAGGCTAATCCTCATGGTAAAATGGGGTAAAAAGTGACAAAGAATTATGCTCCATGGAATAACAGTTCCTAGTCATTTCAGGTTCAATAGTAATCTGTAGAGAGACACTGGAGATTTGGTTAGCAATGTCTTGTTTTTGCCCCTGCTTGACAAATGCAGATTAGAAATATTCCAGCCAAATTTTCACTGGTATGTCAGAAGCAGAACAATTTTTGTGTGCATTAGGTTGGATGAAAATGGCTGATAGCAAAGAGACACCTGGTTCTAATAAAAGAGAGGCCAGATGGTTCACTCCTATAATTTGTCTGAGAGTGACCTGCAAAATCTTTATGTTTTGGGTCTGTAGAACCTCTGTCTAAGAAAACAAGGTCACAGCAAAGTCACTGCAAGCAACACATCCTTGTTTGCGACTCCTTAAAACTGATGAATAGCTTCAATTTTCTCAGCTCCAAGATGAAGAGAATTGGAGTAGTTCTTTGGAGATCCATAAGAGGTGGCATTGGCTGGATGAAAATGACATTTGTAGCATTGTTGTTGGCAAAGAGAGAGCATTTTTAAAAGGTCAAAGCATTTCTTCTTTAGAATTTAGTTTGATCCTTTAGATAGATATGGCTGGGTGAAAGGAAAAGCAGGAGAAAAAAATCTTTTTTAAACATGATATGGTATGGCTGGAATTTTTAAAGCTGCCGGAGAGCCTATTTGCACTAAATTTCTGTGAGAATCTGTGATGATAGATTTTCAAAATTCCATAAATGCCCTCCGATTTCAAAATCAGGCTTGTTTGTTGTGAGGGCAAAGGCTCAGTAACCAAGCATTTTGCTTACATGCATGGAGCTGGGATTTTGAAATGTGCTTTTGTATGATAACCATCTAGTGAGGCCAACCCTGAGACAAAGTTGGGGAGGAAGCACAGGCTCAGCCCTTATACATGTTCTCTCATTATCAGAATGATCAGCTGCCATCCACGACTATGACAATGGTGAGCTATTAGACATTAAAGTATGTTCTACTATTTTTATCACCTGAAGCTTCTGTAAACCATATGAGTGATAGAAAAATAGTACCTAGTAAAGTTCTCAAACATGTTATAAAATCCCATTTTAAAATGTGGCATTGAAAATTCCTGTGATGCTGTGTGCTTTAAGAATGGTTTAACTGCCACTTATTTGGAATAACCTGCATAAAGTGCTCAAGAAAGAAACTTGATAAAACCATCATCCATTTAATCAAATCTATCCTCAGCAAGACAACAGCATGAAGGAGCTTCAATCATTCAGCCTTAGTATCTAGCACATTCACAAATAAGGTTAAGTTAAAATTCTGGGTCCAATAGTGTTTCAAGAAAGTAAGAGAAATGAAGAAGTCTGTAAACCAGCAGTTACAAATAAGGCAAAATCCATCTCAATGTGGGAGGAGGGGGACGACAGTGTTGAAGCCATGCTCAAATGACTTGACATGAATTAGCAGTTATGTATTCATTGCATTTTTAGTATTAGCTATACTACTGAGATGACATACCATATTATCTTGTAGAGTATATAGGTTTTACCTGTATACTAATCAGCTGTATTTTTAAAAGAATTATTTTAATAGATATATTTACAATTCAGATTTCTCTTTTCTTCACATTTTTCACTTTCGGGTGTATTCCATCAACTTTCAAATAAATAATTCAAAACTTGCATGGTATTGAAATAAAAATTTTATAAGCAGGCAACAGCTAAGATACCTCCTGGGTGCATGTACTTTTCCTCAGCAATGGAGCCAGAAGCTATAGGGTTAGCTTATTATACTAACTTGAAATAGTAATTTTTAAGATTTACTATGTTTATATATCTTTTGCTTTTCTGCCTTGTCCTCATTTTTTTCTATGACTCTAAACTTATTTTTGAAATACTTTCTTACTGATTGGGATAAGGATATATATTAGCCAAGATTTTCAAAAATACAAGCTAGGAGTTAGGAGACAGATTGTTAAAGATGTTTAGGGTGTTGAAGATACAGACAGATGTCTAATGGGCTTTTCAAAATTGCTTAGGTACCTATGGGAGCTAGGCACCTATGTGGTTTGGAAACTCCCACGAGGTGCCGATCTACATCTTTAGTTGCCTAATTGCTTTTTATATATGGTTCTAGATTGATGAATTTCTGATCAGATAGCTAAATAACTGGCCAGATTTTCAATAGTGTTGAATATCCAGAAACGTTAGCTACAATGGGAACTGGTGAATATTTTGCACTTTTGGAAATAAATTGATTATTTTGGTGCTTAAATATGGACTGTGAATCCTAATTTAGGCTCTATTTAAAAAAATCTTGGCCCTTATTTATATCTGCAAAGCACCTGGCTGCTTTTTATCACTGTAATAATAAAATAATAACATAATAATTAATAATACTTAATAATAAATAATATAATTTCACAAGGACAATCCAAGAAAGCTTTTCTTAATTCTTTTAATTATTTATTCATTTAAACTTTATTTTCTTTTTATTTCTCCCCCCATTTTATTCCTTTCTCATCCTCAGTGTTTATTTTTGTTTTACTCCTTATATGTGATTATAGCATTGAAGTGGGACTGACTCAGAGGAAATCTGGGTTCATTTTGGTAGGTCATCTGCTTAGACTGTAAACTCTTTAGGACAGAACACTTGTGTAAGATTCTGACCCCATTGAAATCAACAGGAGTTTTGCCATTGACTTCAATGGATCCAGGATTTCATAATTGTTTCCATATTGGACTATAAAACATCTAACATCAAAATATTATATAAATAAGAACCAAGAAGGGGAATTTATCTAGTGTTTTTTCCAGGCATAAGAATAAACTATTTGTCCTAGTTTTACTTCTGTACCTACTGAAGATTATTACTTCCAAGCAAGATATTACTCATATCAAAGTAAGTGGGAATTTTTTGCCATTAATTTAAATGTGGGCAGCATCAGGCCATAAAATGGTACATCATTATCATGATGATCATGATCATCACCACCACTAGCCCTTTCTATTTCCATTAATCCAGATTGGTTTAGTTTTTACTGTCCTGTTTATAACTGTTGTAAACAATCCAGATTTAATCGTTATTCTGCACTTGATGGTATTTTCAACAGTGGAGGGACATTTCCATTATATAATCTCAATAGGTGGGAAGTTTATAGTTTGACCTTTAAAGGTAGCTTAAAATTTGCATACAAGTTCTATGTCATCAAGACATTTTTATTTTTTTTTTTATGAAACTCTAGTTAAAAAAGAAAAAGCTACATGAATTTAAAAAAAAATAAATTACATATTAGAAAAAAAGAAAATGTTTAAGGATGAATCTGCATAACAGGAAATCTATTTGTGTGCCATTAATTTATGTTCTTCTTACTATGTTAAATATAAACCAAAAGTCTGAGATAGAGGTTTATTGAAAAGTTGTAGACATTTTCTTCATGGATTCTGCACAGTATATCAGACTTATCTATAAAACCTAAAGCTGGTCAACACAGAAAAACTTAGGTTTGTGGGGAAAAAATTGAAATTTTGAAATTGTTTTTCATTTCAAAGGCATCAAAATGTAACCCCTTTGCATTTTTTTTGCATTTTTTTCAGGATTCTGAAATGTGTTTCAAAAACAATGTCCAAATAATGATTGATTTTTTTCATTTATCAAAAAAACCCTCTTTTTATGAAAAATGCACACTGTGCCAACTATTTTTAATGAAAACTTGAAAGTTATTTTAAAAGATATTTTTTTAACCAGTTCCAATCAAATCTATGCCAAATGCCTCCTAAGAGGATGGTCTAAAAATAATAACCAACTGGAACATTAAGCCAAAAAAATAAACCATCAATCCTCAGACTACAACATCTTTCACCCTCTTCCTTCTTTAACAGCCCAAGAACATAGCTGGGCTTTCAAGTGTGCCAGGTAAGTCAACAGATTCTAGCTATTTGGGACCAAGTGAATTCTAAATTCAAGAGCCTTTTATAGAAAATACCCTGCTACCAGCAGTCTCCTTTGAAACTAAGAGAACTCTAATTCAAGCTGTTGGTTGCAACTGCAGTTGCCTCAGATGATGACTAAGGAGGTCTTTCAAAATGCAGTGTGAATTTGGAGAGTAACCTAATGAGTTTGCATCCCTGGTTATTTGTCCAAATCTACACAACAGCTTTTTCCATTTGCAGTTTTGAATTAGACTACTGGAACAGATCTATAGCATGATGTCAAAAGCTGCTTTGTAGGCAATGGTGGATGCATAGCTTTTACTATGAATATACCCCCTCCCCAGTGACCATGTTGGTTTAGTCCAACAATAGTCTCTTGATATTTGTATTCATTCTGTTTTGGTCCAAATTAGCTCACTTTCACCCAAGCCTAACCTCTTCCAACTCTACATATACTTCGGTCATAATCCCTTGGAAATATGTTCCCAGCCCCACAATGTTCTAAATTAAATCCCACTTCTTTTTCAATTTGGTCAGTGAAATCAGCTGTACAACAGAACACTGTACTGTAATGATACCAAACTGTTAATCAAAACTTCATATTCCCTAGCAGAAGAAGCACAAAACCTACTTCATCCCCCTTGCTTTCCCCTACCCCTCTCCAAAATGTTAGAGACTGCAGTGATGAAGTTAGCTCTGCTTGTTTTAATGCAATCTTTAAAAGACAGTGAGGCTTTTGTTGCTCTACTTCCATGATCATTCAACAAAGAAATCACATTCAAAATTCCTATCTCCTGAACAATCACTCAACAGAATAATATGCAGTGCTGGTTATAGGTAAATGAGAGTTTCTTCTGCACACAACTATGCAGGTTAGCAAGAAGTTTTGTCTCTATTAATGTTGTGCAGCTGGGTGTGCAGACCTCAGGGTGTTTTCTCTCAGGCACCAGCTGAATAGCTGAGAGATACCATTACATCCAAATGAAAAGGGAAAAAAGTGGAAAAAAACTATTAAAAATTATTCTCTGTTCTTCCATGAACTCTCTCTGACTCGACGAAAGACAAAGTGTGAAGAGTACAGGAACCAAAGGAGGAGCAGCACCAAAGGAAGAATTGTGAAATGATCTTTGAGTCATCTTGTCATTTCCAGATATCTTTCTTCTTTCCCATGTTTGTCCATGCAGCTGCATTGTGAATAAGTGGCAATATTCAGCGATGTCAAAGAAAAACTTTCAGAAATCCATCTGTATAAACAATTGATGTAATCCAAAACTTTGGTTAGTATTAGGGGAAAATGCATTATGCAGCATACATCAAGTAAGCCCACAGTTCTAAGAAAGACAATCTCAGCGTTCAAGTGTTCTTTCATGTTTCACAAGGATTTTCAGAGAACACCTATCAGATGTAGTACTCTCCCTGAAGCAGATGCATCCTACTGTAATCCTTTCTGATCTTCTCATTGCAAAGAGAAGTTCCACAGATGTAATAGATTGGGCTTTACACATGAAAAGAGGAGGGATTGCAATCACATCATTATTGAAATATTCATTTACAGTAAAACATAGGTTACAATAGTGCTGAAATGTCAGAGAACTTGGGATTTCCCATTGAGAATTGAGAAGTTTTAGTCATATTAAAAAAATCCTACTCTGTAAATTTAATTAATTTAATTACTATGGATTAGCAGCTATTCTAAGCTCAAGATGCCTTACTTAACTAACAAAACATACAAAACATCATAAGTTAGTATCCAAAAGTTTCTCCGACCCTGGGGAAAATATTCACCCCCTTAAACCACTCAGCATATCCACGCAAACAGGCATCTTTACGTTAATGTTCAGGGCTCTGTACAAACAGTTTACTTTAAGTATGCAGCAGAACTGTAATCATTATCATAGCCCCGATCCTGAACCACTGAGGTGAAGGGGAACTGTGGGTGCTCAGTGCTTCTCAGAATCAGGCCCAAGATGTCTTAAATTGTGCTTGCTCCTTAAACAAAATGGAGGCATCTAAAACAAGATGGTACTTTTGGAAATGTTGGTCTTAGTATGCAGGAATAGAGTAAGCTGTGTGATGGTGACACCCATGCTATATGTATTTTAATATTAACACTAATATATTATGTATATCAATGAGATTATAGGCCTTGACATATGAATCCAAAGCTACCAGCCACAAATTCCTGGTGTATTTGTGAAAGGGAACTGCCCCACTTTTGGTTTTGGAATCTAGTTTACATTGAAATACAGAAAACATTTTTGCAGTTCTTATTTCTTGTGTCAAGAGATGGAGGAAATTAATACAAATTTCATAGACTTTTTTGGGAGAGGGCTGAGGGTATGCATCCCACAATAATGTTGTTCAATGAGCTATGGAAGGTGTGTGGAGTGAAATAGCTTAAGACAGCCCTCTACCACCCCCACGCCAATGGGCTGGTGGAAAGGTTCAATGGGAAATCCATGCTGGGGATGTAGACCAAGAAAAGGGGCCAGAGTTGGGATGAACTATTGCCATTCCTGGTGTATGCCTACAGGGAGCTACCCCAAGAGTCCACAGGAATCTCTCTGTTTGACCTTGTATGGAAGGAAAGTGAGGGGACCTCTTGATCTCATCAGGGATACCTGGGAAGGATGCAACATGGTAGGGGAGGAACCTGTAACTGAGTATGTCCAGAGGTTCAGGAGGGAGTTGAAAGACATGATGGAAATTGTCCAAAACAACCTCCAGAGCAGTCAGGCCAAGCAAAAGGCATGGTATGATAAAAATACTTGTAAACGCACTTTTGATGTATGGAATTTGGTCATGGTACTCAGCCCTGCCAAAAAGTTCAAGATGCAAAAATTGTGGGAGGGGCTCTTTGAAGTGGTGGAAGTGGTGAGTGAGGACACTTATAAGGTTAAAAAGCCCCTGGATAATGCTGTGCCCCAACTGGTACAAGTAAACTCAAGGCTTATCACAGTAGAGTGGCTGGGGTAAACATGATCTGTTGTGTCAAAGCGGAAACTGAGGCACACCCACTCACTGATCTGATGGCTGAATGCCAAGATGGGTCAACCCTGGAAAGTATGGAAATCTGTAGTGATCTGACACCATTCAAAAGGGAGGAAGCATTGTTAATACTGCAGAAGTACAGTGGTATTCTCCAACAAACGAGGGAGGACACACTTGCTGTCCCATAGAATCCTCACGAAAGAGGCTCAGTCCCCTCCTTCCAGGCATTACAGGGCCACCAGCAAGGTTAAGGAGCAAATTCTGGCTGAGATACAAAGCATGTTGGATCTGGGGGTGATTAAGGATTCTGACAGTGTGTGGGCTTCCCCTGTGGTCTTCATCTCCAAAAGGGATGGCACCGTTAGATTTTGTGTATCCTATAGAAAACTCAATGCTGTCACTGTAACAGATGCATACCCCATGCCAAGAATCGATGATATGCTGGATGTACTAAGCCAAACCAAAGGTTACTGGCAGATCCCTCTGGAGAGAGAGGCACAACAAAAATCAACTTTTATCACTGATGTAGGCTCTATGAATTTACAGTGTTATCTTTTGATCTAGTAAATGCTGGTGCAACCTTCAAGAGACTGGTCAACAGAGTGTTAAATAGTTTGCAGAATTATGCTAGGGTATACATAGATGACATTGCTGTATTCAGCAACACCTGGAATGACCACAAGGAGCACCTGGAAGTCATGCTATCAAAGTTCAAAGAAGCTGGGCTAACTGTGAAACCCCCTAAGTGCAAGATAGGGGCAGCCAAAGTCCCTTATCTGGGCCACTGGAGGGGGGGGAATATCCCCCAACCCTCTTAAGGTGGAAGCCATCATGAAATGGCCTGTACCCCAGACTAAAAGGCAAGTCCAATCCTTCATAGGCTTGGCAAACTATGACAGGAGGTTTGTGGAGGGGTTCAGTGACATTGTATCCTCTTTTCTGGACAGGGCATACTTGAAGTTATGAATATTGGCTGTATACTTGTTTGATTTCTAAGTAAGCTTTGTAAGGCATTTGGTCAGCTTCTTTAGAAAGGAATTTGCAAAGTTAAGTGCCCAGTCATAGAATATCAGGGTTGGAAGGGACCTCAGGAGGTCATCTAGTCCAACCCCCTGATCAAAGCAGGACCAATCCCCAACTAAATCATCCCAGCTAGGGCTTTGTCAAGCCTGAGCTTAAAAACCTCTAAGGAAGGAGATTCCACCACCTCCCTAGGTAATCCATTCCAGTGTGTCACCACCCTCCTAGTGAAAAAGTTTTTTTTTCTAATATCTAACCTAAATCTCCCCCACTGCAACTTGAGACCATTACTCCTTGTTCTGTCAGAAGCACTTAAGGAACAATGACTCTTGGAATGCTCCAATCCACATAAGAAGTCTACGTGAGGATATTCAAGGAAGCATGTCAACCATGGCTGCTACCCTGTAAGTTCTGAGTCATGCATGGACATGTGACTTGCCCATGTGACTCCAAAACTCCATCTTGGAGCTGGAGTTTGCATAGGAGGGAGGAAGGAGTCTTCACCCACAAGAGAAAGTTTGTTTAAACCCCTGAGAGACTCCTCCATTTTGGCTGGAGCTGGCTAGAGAGAGATCCTCTCCACCACAAAGGGTACCTGAAAGGAACTGGAACAAAGGACAGTAACTAAAGGTGTGAGTGATTGCTGGACCCAGACTAGAAGGAGACTAGTCTGTAAAAAGAAGCTTACTGGGTGAGGTTTTTATCTGTATTCAGTTTCTTAGACATAGACTTGTGTGTTCTATTTTATTTTGCTTGGTAATTCACTTTGTTCTATCTGTTACTACTTGGAACTACTTAAATCCTACTTTCTGTATTTAATAAAATCACTTTTTACTTATTAATTAACCCAGAGTATATATTAATACCTTGGGGGGGTGCAAACAGCTGTGCATATCTCTCTATCAGTGTTATAGAGGATGAACAATTTATGAGTTTATCCTGTATAAGCTTTATACAGGGTAAAATGGATTTATTTGGGGTTTAGACCCCATTGGGAGTTGGGCATCTATGTGCTAAAGATAGGAACACTTCTGTAAACTGCTTTCAGGTTAAGTCTGCAGCTTTGGGGCACGTGATTCAGACCCTGAATCTATGTTGGAGCAGATGGGCATGTCTGGCTCAGCAAGACAGGGAGCTGGAGTCCTAAGCTGCCAGGGCAGGAAAGCAAGGGCAGAAGTAGTCTTGGAACATCAGTTGCCAGTTCCCAAGGGGGTTTCTGTGATCCAACTCGTCACAATAAGTGTACTCTCTATGTGATTATCTAAATCATTGGTGAAGATATTGAACAGAACCAGACTCAGAACTGATCCCTGCGGGAACCAATTCATTATGCCCTCCCAGCTTGATTGTGAACCACTGATAACTACTCTCTGGGAACAGTTTTCCAACCACTTATGCTTTATAGTAGCTCCATCTAGCTTGTATTTTCCTAGTTTGTTTATGAAAAGGTAGCATATTTGAGACACTAGCAAAAGCTTTACTAAAGTCAAGATATATCATACCTACTGCTTCCCCCCATCCACAAGGCTTGTTACTCTATCAAAGAAAGTTATTAGGTTGGTTTGACATGATTTGTTTTTGACAAGTCCATGATGGCTGTTAATTATCACCTTATTATCTTCTAGGCATCTGCAAGTTGAGTGCTTGATTATTTGCTCCATTATCATTCCAGTTTCAGAGGGGTAGCCGTGTTAGTCTGTATCAGCAAAAACAACGAGGAGTCTTTATGGCACCTTAGAGACTAACAAATTTATTTGGGCATAAGCTTTCGTGGGCTAAAAGTCACGTAATTAGATGCATGGAGTGAAAAATACAGTAAGTACTATATATATTACAGCACTTGAAAAGATGGGAGTTGCCTTACCAAGTGGGGGGGTCAGTGCTAACGGGGCCAATTCAATCAAAGTGGAAGTGGTCTATTCCCAACAGTTGACAAGAAGGTGTGACTATCAATGGAGGGAAAATTACTTTTTGTAGTGACTTAGTCACTCCCAGTCTTTATCATTCCGGGTACTGAAGTTAAGCTGATTGATCTGTAATTCCCCATGTTGTTTTTATTCCTCTTTTTGTAGATTGGCGCTATATTTGCCCTTTTTCAGTCCTCTGGAATTTTACTTGTCTTCCATGACTTTTCGGAGGTAATTGCTAGCGATGCTGACCAGTTTTTTTTTCCATACTTTGTCATGAAATTTAATCTTCATAGAACCAGGGACGGTCTTGGTAATATTTTAAATGTACTTTTATTTTGACACATATTTGTTAAATCTTCCGTAAACTGAAGAAATAGAAAGAGACATGTTACAGTTGTTTAATATTAGGATTGGGCACCATTTATGCCTGAGTTATAGTGCTACCTCTGAGTCTTTCTGTGGCCTTTTGCAGTCACTTATGTAACTCACTGTATTAAGCATTATTATTATTTTTGGAATTTAGTATTTGTATTACAGTAACAGCATAAAAGCCCCACAGAGGGATTGGGTCATACTATACATACAGGCACTGTACATACAGATGCTGAAAATTCCCTGCCTGAATGAGTATACCATTTTAAACAGTAAGGTCTAAAGGTCTAATCTTGCTAAAGAGTCCTCATGACTGGTCACTTATGCCAATGCAGAGTCTAATTAAACTAGCATGAATGTTTTGTTACATATATCTACACCTACAATAATTATAGCTTCCCTCAATCTGTGTGTGTGTGTGCAGGTGGGTATCTCAATGGTATTAATTTTTTAAAATGTAGCTTTTGTCAATGAATATTTTGTGGAGATTTTGTTATGTGAACCAAGTCAGAGTCTTCAGAAGAGAGAACAATATGCTAAAAGAAATTTGTTCTGAAAAAGGAATTCTCTAATACTTGAGACAAGCAGCCCAGCAGGAGCCTAAACAAACAAAAACATGCTTGGTGTTTGCTATTCTTCTTTGGTGACAGCGGTGTAGAGGGCATCTTGCTGTTAGAGAACAATTTAAAAGAAAGATCTGGCAGCATGTAGCGTCATTGCATCACAACAAAGGAAGAAAATGAGATCTTGTTCTTTTCCCATGAAATCCAGACCAATAGTGTCTGTTTAGTTTTGTGCATTGGTTTTATTTATTTTTGTCTGTGTGTTTGTTTTCATGGTAGTATATGCAAAAGTTTGACTCCTAGGGAATATTTTTCTCTCTGGGAATTCTTTGTATTAGTTTGGTTTCCCTGAATCACTCAATAAAGCGTTGGAGATTGGAAAGATCAAAATGGAGAGAGACATTCCCTAGTGAGGTGAAGTGGATTTGGAGTCAGAGACACAATTTTCCTTCCTTTTTCCCCTCAAGCAGGACCAACTGGATGACTCAAGGGAAATGGAGAAAAATACGGACATATTTCTTCATATTGGAACACTAGTAACATTCTCCCCTAATATATAACTTGTTTGCTTGAGAGGACAATTGCCATTTCCCCTCATGTCTTGCCAAACCTCTCTCTATATGCAGGACAGAACATAATTCCCCTCAGATGGTAGTTCTGTTTATGAAATACTATGTAGAAAATTTCTTCCCATCACACAGTTTTGTGCATAGTATCTATTGCCAGACCTTTGCAACTGGGAAACACTAACACAATTCAGCAGTAGCTTTCGTCCCTCTGTTGCTGTCTCATCTTCTATAATTTTTTACTCTAAAGCAGGGGTAGGCAACCTATGGCATGGGTGCCGAAGGCAGCATGCGAGCTGATTTTCAGTGGCACTCACACTGCCTGGGTCCTGGCCACCGGTCTGGGGGGCTCTGCATTTTAATTTAATTTTAAATGAAGTTTCTTAAACATTTTAAAACCTTATTTACTTTACATACAACAATAGTTTAGTTATATATTATAGACTTATAGAAAGAGACCTTCTAAAAACATTAAAATGTTTTTCTGGCACACGGAACCTTAATAAATGAAGACTCGGCACACCACTTCTGAAAGGTTGCCGACCCCTGCTCTAGAGACACAGCTTTGCTTCCTGGCTTTCATTCTTTTCTTTCTACATTCTATTCTTCCTTGCTTGCTTGTTTCTTTCCTAGTCTTTTTAGTAGCTAGGGTAACACAGAATGGTCAGAAGAATAGTCAGTCTTGGGTGCATATATCTTTCACTCAATAATTGGTACCCCTTTCCTGCTGGCATCTAGAGGTTTTGCTTCAATAAAGGCCATTTGCAACAAGCCAGACATTAGCCTGATAAAAAGGCTTGAAGTTTCTACTTATTAAGATTTCAAATGAAACAAACAAATAAACAATCTAAATTTTCTTAGACACTCATTAATGTAGACACCAGTTTGAGGCAGCCTTTTTTCATTCCATTTTAGAAGCTCCTTAAAGTTTTGACCTTTTTTTAAAATAAGAATTTTATACATTGTTCTTTCTAGGTTTTAAATTTCTTAACCCCAGAATGATTATGGACAGCATAATTTGGAATAGACACATGGACCAGATCAAATTCTCATGGATGTCAAGGAAAACCTTTCCATTCCAGGCAGATATGTGCAAAAGTAAGGATATTTCTGATGGTGATAATCAAATGTCGGTTCTTGTTGTTAGTAGTATTAACAGCAATGCTATTTCTCAGTTAACATTTCCAGTTCATTAATCTTGCTGTTTAGTTTTCTGAAAAGCTTTTCACAATTTGAAATGAAAAGGATGGGAGGACTACACTTGCTGGCCCTCTATCAGACTGCCCTAAAAGGCTTTTTACATAATTTACAAATTCAGTTCCAAGATTTTACAGTTTGGAAATCTTACTTTTCTTCTTTCGTATTTTAAAAAATATCTAAAGGCTTAAAATACTCAGCCACAAATTTTCATTCTTTTTAAAGTACCATTTGATGGTGATGTACCTTTATCATAAGAGCATAAGAACATACTGGGTCAGACAAATGGTCCCCCAGCCCAATGTCCTGTCTTCTGACAATGGCCAGTGCCAGATGCTTTAGAGGGAATGAACAGAACAGGGCAATTATCGAGTGATTCATTCCCCATCATCCAGTTCCAGCTTCTGGCAGTCAGAGGGTTAGAGGCACCCAGAGCATGGGGTTGTGTCCCTGACCAACTTGGCTAATAGACTTAATTACTGAATTGCTGAACATTATAGTCAAGCGCACCCTGATGAGAGAAGAAATGGCCGTGAGAATCACAAGCAGCTCATAAAATGTTAGTTGGCTTGTTCAGTCTTATAGCTGACTGAGTGATAAGTAAGAAAGAAAGTACCTCTTGTTAGATTTTAAATAGTAGTTGTTCCCCATAACAGTTTTATACTGTTATGACTCCATAAACTTCAATGAAATTACTCATAACATACACTAGATTAGCTGACATACTTTCTCTTACAATAATATCTGCACTTTATATAAGACATGACCTGAAATCATTTTATATGGAGTAATTATTATTGATTAATGTATGCTCCTTTTGTTTCCAGCATGCATGCACAAGTTTATTTTTCAGTTGCATCATGATTATTCTAAGACTTGTATATGAGGTTGATGGAATCACAAGTAGAAACGCACTAATATTTGTATATACTTTTTAAAATGGTTTATAGGATAGACACAACCCAAAATGGATTTAGAGTATATTGCATTTTCACATAAGAACTTTGATGCTAAAAGTTACACCTGATGGATAAAGACATATATATACACACTATCAAAATGCATATAGCCATTCACTTGTTAGCTTTGTGATCCTATGATTCAAACCCTTATCATAGTTCTTCCTTTCCCAGGCTTTGATTTGTTCATTTGATTTGTCTTGTTGAAATTTAGGCTCTGATCCTGCAAAGACTTATTCTCGTGCTTACCTTTAGGCACTGTGAGTAGTTTGATCCAAGACAACTGAAGACTTCTCACAATATGTAAAGTTTAGCAAGAGTATAAGTTTAGGACAGGGGCCCTTTATTTTAAGATCCCGTGGGCATGTTTTTTACCTGTTTTGTAGAGTTTCTAGCACACAGCTGGATGCACAAAAATAATATCAGTAAATCAATGTTAACAGTTACATTGCTCAGTAGCCTTAGATAGTGTGTATGCTGCTTACCAAAGGGGTAAAGGTCTGAGAAAGCTGAGAAAGTCAGAGACAGGAAACCTCTCTGGACCTGCTCCTGCTCCCAATTCAAGTAAGTGCATTTTTTCCACTCATTTAAACAGGGTTTCTAGGCAGAGCCATTTCTGTGCTAGGAGCAACGAAGAAGCCAGTCTACAGGTGTGTTCATTGTTATACTTTCTGCTTCAAGTGAATCCAGAAAACACAGTATCAGGCCTGTGACATAAAACCACTAACAAAAGGCAATTCCAGGCCTAGGTAATGAAATAGTCATGGTGCTTTAAATCCCTTCATTTTCAGTGGCATCTGAATTAACCTTAGTAGATGGAACAGCCAAGAAGTTATTTTGGGTCATATTTTTTATATTTTCTAAGTAATGTTCCAATGCCAAATGAAATATTTGGAAGTACAGTACTAGTGGCATATTGTCATTAGAAACTGAATAACATGAGGTCTCTCTGCTCTGCTTCTGTGGAATAGTGTGTCTCTTGGAAACCTATTCTTTTATCTATCTGTCCCTGCCCTGCTGCTATTTCTGCTAGTCAGGAAAGGTTTCCAGCCCATATAGTCTTCCATTTAGAAGGCTTTTTGTTGTGGATTATAGTCAATGATTTAGCTAGTTTCTTGTAATGCTCGGCAGAGCATCCTCAGGCTTATTTTCACAGCTAAGCAAGATTTTGTTAGATGGTCTCTGAATTCAAAGTCTTTTTTTCAGACCACTCAAGAAGGAAAGTTGCTGATTCTTTAGAAACTGCTATATTGTATTTATTGAATAAAAGAACAGCAATCTTCACTTAGGATGATGTGGATAATTTACATAATACTCTTTTGCCATCATTTTAAAAGAAAATTGTACCTATTTTTCTCTACCACAACAGTTTGGGAACCCAGTGTAATATACTACAAACAAGTTTCTGTCCTTTAATATGAGTTTAGCAGTTATGAACATTCATATGTAAAATTAATCTATTTGATGTAATTTTTAAAAGAGCCAAAAATGATTGTGGAGCACAAGTCCCATTGAATTGGCTCCTACAGACTGTCTAAACACAAACTGGCACTGAAATATCTAAATTGGTTTCAATTCATGACTCTTCTGAGTCTGTGGGCAGGTCTGCACTACAGGGCTAAGTCGACCTAAGTTACACAGCTCCAGATATGTGAATAACATAGCTGGAGTTGACGTACTTTAGGTCGACCTATTGTGGTGTTTACACTGCACTGGGTTGACAGGATAAACTCTCCCATCGATTTGCCTTATGCTTCTCATTCTGGAGGAGTGCTGGAGTCAATGGGATAGAGATCGGTGGTCAATTTAGTGGGTCTTAGACCGGCTAAATCGACCCCTGGTGGATCGATTGCCACGCATCGATCCCCCGGTAAGTGGGGTGAACATTCTTATTCCAGATTAAAAGCATTTTATTTTAATTTTGTTTGGATCACGAGGAATTGAGTTAAGCTAAATAAAAAGCTAGCTCTGACCAGCCTCATTAACATGAAGTATGATATGAGAGATCCAGAGTACCACATACTGTGTTTTGTTGTGCTAGGCGGAATTTGTCTGTTTCTGATTGTTAATTGATAATAGATTGCTATTCATGAAGGGAGATAGAAACTATGCAACATATGCTCTGGAGCACATGGGTCACTCTGACTACCGTCGGTTTGGGAATGGGATTCAAGGAAGATAGAGAGTGGAAGCTCTATCCTGGTGAGCAGGGACTTGCTTCATGGGTCCTGCTTTGCTCTGGATTCCCCATCGGGAGATTTTGAAACCTGTGCTGTGTAATACTTGAGGGCTGGACTAAGCTGGACCAGGCTGAAATGGAGGTAGTGGCACAGAAATAATTTTGCAGCACAACTCGACTAGAGTGTCAGTGGCACAGAGCTGAATTTGCAGTGAGGCCTGATTGGACTAGCAGTGGTGGCAGATTGGACTAGAGTAATGAACATAAGTGATCTCTCTCCGGCCATCCATCTCCATCCTCTGACAAACAGAGGCTAGGGACACCATTCTTTACTCATCCTGGCTAATAGCCATTAATGGACTTAACCACCATGAATTTATCCAGTTCTCTTTTAAACACTGTTATAGTCCTAGCCATTACAACCTCCTCAGGTAAGGAGTTCCACAAGTTAACTGTGCGCTGCGTGAAGAAGAACTTCCTTTTATTTGTTTTAAACCTGCTGCTATTAATTTCATTTGGTGACCCCTAGTTTTTGTATTACGGGAATAAGTAAATAACTTTTCCTTATCCACTTTCTCCACATCACTCATGATTTTATATACCTCTATCATATCCCCCCTTAGTCTCCTCTTTTCCAAGCTGAAGAGTCCTAGCCTCTTTAATCTCTCCTCATATGGGACCTGTTCCAAACCCCTAATCATTTTAGTTGCCCTTTTCTGAACCTTTTCTAGTGCCAGTATATCTTTTTTGAGATGAGGAGACCACATCTGTATGCAGTATTCTAGATGTGGGCATACCATTGATTTATATAAGGGCAATAATATATTTTCAGTCTTATTCTCTATCCCCTTTTCAATGATTCCTAACATCCTATTTGCTTTTTTGACCGCCTCTGCACACTGCGTGGACATCTTCAGAGAACTATCCATGATGACTCCAAGATCTTTTTCCTGACTCATTGTAGCTAAATTAGCCCCCATCATATTTTGGTTCCACTTTGGTTTAGGTGGAGCCCATCTCCCCTGTATAGGATTCCCCCCATCCCAAAAGTTTCCCCAGTTCCTAATGAATGTAAACCCCTCCTCTCTACACCATCGTCTCATCCACGCATTGAGACTCTGAAGCTCTGCCTGCCTACCTGGTCCTGCGTGTGGAACCAGGAGCATTTCTGAGAATGCCACCATAGAGGTCCTGGATTTCAGTCTCCTCCCTAGCAGCCTAAATTTGGCCTCCAGGACATCTCTCCTACCCTTCCCTATGTCATTGGTACCTACATGTACCACAACCACTGGCTCCTCCCCAGCACTACACATAAGTCTGTCTAGATGCCTCGAGAGATCCGCAACCTTTGCACTAGGCAGGCAAGTCACCATACGGTTTTCCTGGTCATCACAAAACCAGCTATCTACGTTTCTAATGATCAAATCTCCCATTACTAACACCTGCCTTTTCCTAGCAACTGGAGTTCCCTCCCCCAGAGAGGTAACCTCAGTGCAAGAGGCAACCCCAGCACCATCTGGAAGGAGGGTCCCAACTATGGGAAGGTTTCCCTCTGCTCCTGTTGACTGCTCTGCTTCCCTGGGCCTTTCATCCTCCTCAACAGCACAGGGGCTGTCTGACCAGAGGTGGGACAATTCTACAATGTCCCAGAAAGCCTCATCAACATACCTCTCTGCCTCTCTTAGTGGACGTGGATCTGCAAAACGTGGATCAGAGCAAGTTCTGGTGGTCTAGACTTGCTAGATGTTGGAAAACAGACAGAGGAGAATCACCCCTGACCACCACTGAATTAATTAGTCTTGTGATTGGGTTTTAGGTGATTTGGGATTGTTGTTTGACTAGGAGCTGTGGACCTCACCAAGCGAGACAATTAATGCGTGGAACCGTGGGGGCTGATACTAATACACACATTGATTTGCTGATTTTGTTGTATGTAAATATGTATGTGGCTAGTGTGTTTCTTTTGCTTGTTTTTTTCCCCAAGTAAAAGTTATTTGTAGTTCCATGTTCCCAAGGACATGCAAAGATGAATAGGGAGGTTATTGCTTAATTTCCCAGAGGCAGAATTAGGAGTGGGGCTCTGGGTGGGGGCATAAGCCATAGTTTTATTTATTTTAGAAAAGGGACCCTAGATGGTCTGAATCCATACCTTGTTGCTGCCATTGTCACCTGGCAGAAGAGTTGCATCTATGATATTTATAACTTTCAGACACCAATTTTAAAAATCTAAGTTTTTCTTCTTTCATTAAACCACTGTTAAATGTGCACAGAAACTGGTTTACTAGCTGTCACTATCTGTTCTGACACCGTCAAAAATTGAAGTCGCTGTTTTAGCAAGATAATGACCACCGGTAATAGACTTTGGAACTCTCACTGGAATGAAATCTTGACTTTTCATTTTGTTCTGTTCATCTTTACGTTTCATTCAATCTTTACTGTTTATTCATAATGGGAACTACAAGATTTTGTGAAGTGCTAAACTGGTGTGATGTATGGTTAACTTGAGTATGTCATGGCACAGTGTAAAAGTAGTTACTTGGTCCCCTATTGTGTGCCTTTTACCTCAAGGAAATATGATAGAACAAAATACGTTAAAACAGAAGCTATCCCAGCAGAGAAAACTAAGGTGTGCTAAGGCCACTCAAAGTCCTGATCAGCCACCTGCTGTCAGTGGGCCATATTGGAAAGTCATCATTGTTATTATCATAACTGCCTGTTATTTCTGGCCCTCACACACATTTTTCCTCACAGGTAATCCCATTGACATTACTGGGACTACTCATGGTATAAAGTACTTTTCAGCTAAGGGTAACATAATGTGAGAAGTGCTTCCTCACATGAAGGTCCTTCCATTAAAAAAAAATGTGTCTGTTGCGGGGGAGTTCAATTGCCTGTTGGGCATAATTTAATATCCCTTCCTGGGATACAAGATCTGGGCATGGTAAGAATGTGGGATACAATGTCAAGGAGAAAGAGGCAAGCAAATGGCTGGGGGGGATGGGCGATGGGTAAGGGAGGAAAGGAAGGAGGCGGAGCTAAGCAAATTAATCTAGCTCTTTCACCCTCACTGGCCTACCCTACATAGCTGTGAATTCTGCTAAATAAGCATGACTGACTGACTTAATCTTACTCCCCTTCCAGAGAATAATTTGGGGAAAACTGTTAAGGGAGTCTCATGTAGTTTTCTTCCCTCATATCCTCTTCCTTAGCTATCTCTATGACAAGGATCGGCAACCTTTGGCCCGCGGCCCGCCGGGTAAGCCCCTGGTGGGCCGGCTGGTTTGTTTACCTGCCATGTCCACAGGTTCGGCCGATCACGGCTCCCACTGGCCACGGTTCACTCTATGAGAAGGGGCAGCCTGACCCAATGATTTCACAGAATAATAGCAAAGAGGAGAGTTCAGGTTGACTTTTGTGGGATAGCAAACTCCTGGAATGTTTATCTATAATAAATTAAATAAATAGTCTCAAAGATTATTTTTTTTTAAAGTGCTGGCTCAGGCTCATTTTAAGTTCTTTGAAAAGGTTTTGCTTGGTTCTTATTTCCTCTGCAACCAGTTCATTTAATTCTGTGTATGACTCACAGTTTTGTAGTGGTTGGAGAAAATCCAAAATAACCTCTTTCCTTGGAAATAGTTCTTGTATACAAGTCATTCTTCAACTCTTTCAAACACCAGATGTGTAATCTAGGTTTTTGATTATAAATAATATAGGCTGATTTAATTATATTGATTAAGTATCAGTTTAGTGATTATTACAGCCACCATGGATCATTAATGCTAGTAAAGATGATTGTGTTGAGTGGGAAGGATCTTTTAGTATTGAGCAACCTTCTATTCTTCACTGCTCTGCCTAATAGGATTGCTGGACAGTGTTGCTGGTACAGTATGGCTGCTGTGAGCCATCCATTAGATGATCTCATTTCAGTGGCCAGTGATTATTCTGTAAAGCACACAGAACTCTTTCATGATGAAATGCTTTGAATAGTAATTAATATTATTTCTTAAGCTTCAACAATGTGCTTGATGCTGCACAAGTCACAAAATACAGGGAGTATCTGCCCTGATTTTCTTAACATCTACTATATAAAAATATGCACTATAATCATCACAACTTCATTATACCAGCAGTCACATTATATAGAGAGAAAGTAGGAAAAGAATGTTTAGTTGGACATTAGGGATAAAATTATCAATTGGAACTTATGTTGAAAGTCTGTGGGATTTATGTTCCTAAGTGACTTGGGCACTTTTATTAATGTTACCATCAGAGACTGATCTTAAGATAAAGATTCTGTATATATTCCTCACCAGTGGTGAACCTTCACTGGAGAGATGATTTTACTCCTCTGATTTACTTAGACAACTTGTTATTTAGCTATAATAGTTTAACACTTTTTTCAGGCCTTCAACGTCAATTACTTTGTGTCAGTTCCAATACTTGACCAGTTGTTCAGATATCCAAGGTATGTATTTTATTCACAGTCAATGTGTCTGGAGATTCTGACAAATTCTCTTCAGCTCCACTGTTCTTGGCAGGAGATCAAGATAAGTTTTGGTGCATCACTTAGTAGTATATTTTCCTCACATTTCTGTTGCTTCCTCTTTTATTTGTTGTTGTTGTTGTTGTTTTGCTATATAGAGTGAATTTTGTAAGGAAAGTTAAAAGGTGTTTTGTGGGAGATTTTTATCTAGCATGTTTAGCATTACCAAGCATGGTTAAAACACATTGTAGTAAGAATATTGCCATCCCTGTTCCCCATATCTGTGATAATTTTAAAGATGGTATTCAATGTCAAGTGAAAGTAATATTTGCCAATTTTCCTCCCTTTCTCTCTTTCTTTTGAGCAACTTAGAAATGAAATATACCTTTGAAATTCAATGTGTCTGGCCTCTCTTGCTCCTCTTTTGGATTCTGGCTCTCTAAAGCCTTAGAAGTTATTCCAAAATCTTTGATTCAGGAAATTTATTTTAAATTCTCTTTAAAATCTTGCTTTTATTTTTTATTTAATTTATAGTTTCTCAATAGTGGCTTTTAATGCATTACAAGAAGCAATTTTTTTTTCTAACTCCTCACTATCATCTAATCACAATTTTGTTTTTATCCTGAAATTGAAGTCCCTCAACACAGATAATCATAACTACTAGAAAAGGGAACATTTTATTGAGCTATAATAATAATGTTCAGTTATTAACATTATGCTACATGGCATACATCACAACAATATACAGGTACTAAGAGTCAGTTAATTTTTATGTAATACATAGTTGATTATATTAGGATGGGCATATCTGAAAATAACAGAATATAGCAGTGCAATCCAGACAGCCTCTACTAATTCTGTGAGGTGAAAGGTTGTGTGTGTGTGGAGATTAAAAGGAAATATTTCTTTTGTCATTTTTTAAAATAGTAGTAATATTTTCTTATTTTTAGACTATAACATCACAGTGATATGTTTACTGCAATAAGAAATTTAATTTTTAACATCTACCTCCTAACTCTGTATATTTGACTATGTTGATAGAATTAGTATGATAAGGTAAAAAAGCTAATAATGGTTAGTCTGTGAATCTACAAATGGAGGCCAGAATGATGTTGGACATGAAAGTAGAAAAAGATGGTGGCAATCTCAGAAAGTTACAGGTATTGGGGTTATCCCAAATGAATCTCTGTATCCTCTCAAATTCATCCAGCTCTTCTGTGGATATGAGTTGACTTCTTCTATTAATCTCATTTGAATCAGACTATTACACATGAACTCTTCAAAATATACTATACATTTAATTGTCTTTCCAGTGATGCAAAACGCTCTAAACTTTGTGTGCCAGTTTTCTTTATGAGTCACAGGACCAGCAAGCTTGTAAAAATAGATGATGGGAGAATTGGGTGCCAGGTTAATTTTCATATGTTGCTATCTGGTTTCCTTTTTAGATTAAAGGGGAAAACTGATGAACACCTGCTGACTGGTAAAACTGTCATATACTTCAGTGGAATCTCATAGTTTCCATATGGATTTTTCCCATGTTCCTTTCTCATGAATTGTATTATATGTACCATATAACCATATGTACGTGAAAAGGATGTAAGTGTATTAATTCATGTGGATGATTTAGTAGGGAAAGAAGCCAACTCTGATCTGGAATTCCTTGACTTAGTCTAGGTAATAAGGGCTAAGGTGGACAAAGAAGAGAGTGGGGATTCATTCTAGATTATTATCATGGCTCTTCTGAAAGAAGGTCCAGCTCTGAGAGTGTCTCAGAATCTACTAGTAAATGAGATGAGGGTTGACAGCTGTAGACTCAGGCTGACCTGGTGGAGTGATGATAGCAAATTGGGGAATCTCAGTGGAGATTTTATGGGATAATGAACATTCTCCGCTGACCCACTTCCTACTCCCCACTCATGAGTGTCATGACTTGAATAGTGACTATTTTCGAGGACAAGGAATGATTGCTGCTATCAAAAGGATCAATTTCTTTTCCATGAGGCACACGTTATCAATGGGTTAAGAAACATGTAACTGACAGATCTCAAACTGTAGTTGGGAATGAAGAATCATCTTTGAATTGGAGAGCTGCTCAATAATTTTGTCAACGATCTGAAAGAAAACGCAAAATCACTGCTGAAAAAATTGTTCATGACATGAATATTGGCAGAGTGGCAAATAATGATAAGTACGGGGCAATCATTCATAGTGATCTGGACCACTTGGTAAGCTGAGCCCATTCAAAGAAAATGCATTCTAGTACAGCCAAATGCAAGGTCATCCATCTAGGAACACAGAATGTAGGCCACACTTACAGAATGACTGCACCACAACTAAAGTGGGGCAGAATGTATCTGGGGCTTACCCAAGAAAGGACAGCTCTGCTTTGTGGGGGGTGGGGAAGAGGAAGGAGGTCAGAAACTGCTGTAAAAAAAGGTGCTCGGTGGTCAGTTTTGCAGCAGTGACTCACCCTCCCGACCACGAATGTGTATAAAGGTATGAAACCTGGGTGGGGCAAGTCTCTTTGCTCCACGCGGCAAGGAAGCCAGCTTGTCTCTAGGGAAGCAGCAATCAGGTTTTTGTTGGTTTTTTTTTTTTTAAAGCAGCATGGCTCCAGGGCATGGAGAAGTGGAGCAGGGGGAGGGGGGAAAGGTAGCCAAGCAAATTGTTGGCGCCTCCTTGTGGCAGATGTTCAGTGCAGGTACTCCATAGGATGGCAACCAGTGACCAGATAAATGGCCTGGTAGAGGACTTAAAAGGAGGTACTGGATAATGGAACATAACGGGGAAGGGGGTTGGGGACTCCTATGATTGGTACAACTTGGAGCCACCCCCCCCCCATTCTCATAGCCCTCCTTAACCCTCATACGAGGGTGGTAGATGGTAAGAGCCAAGCCATGGGTCAGCTGGGGTACCTGGATGGAAACAAAGAGGGGGTAGTGGAAACCCCGGGTAATGATTTGAATAAGCATGGATTTGCCTGCACTGTACACTTTATCTTCTGGGTATTCCCAGACATCTATATAATAAGGTTGCGGCCTGATTAAAATCCATAACAAGTCTCCTGTCTTTCTTGCAGTGTACCCAGACAATAGGCGCTGTATCCTGGAAAGCAATGGCTAAAAGGTTTCAGGGGTCATAGTGGTGAAGCAACTAAAAATTAGCATGCAGTGCAATGCTGTGGTGAGAAGAGCCAGTATGATCCCGGGATGTATATAAAGGGGACTAGTGAAGGGAGGTGATTTTACTTCTGCATATGGCATTAGTGAGACAAGTACTAAAATACTGTGTACATTTCTGGCACACACATTTTTAAAGTATGTCAAAAAACTGAAGAGGGTGCAGAAAAGAGCCACAAAAATAATTCAAAGGCTGGAGAAATGCCTCTCAGTGAGACACTTGAAGAGTTCAATCTATTTAGTTTATCAGAAGAAGATTGAGAGGTGACTTGATTCCTGTGTATAAATACCATTCCTGAAAGAAAATGCCAGGTATTAAAGGACCCTTGAATCTAGGGGAGAAAATCACAAGAAGCATAAGCTGTGAATTAAATCCAGACAAATTCAAGCTAAAAAAAAGGCATAAATTTTTAACAGTGAGGGTGATTTACACACAGAACAAACTACCAAGGGAACCGGTGAATTCTCCATATCTTGATATCTTCAAGTAAAGAATGCATCCCCTACTGAATGATATGCTTTAGTCAAACACAAGTTGTTAGGGTCAATGCTCATGTAACTTGGTGAAAATTTATGGCCTCTGATATATGGGAAGTCAAAGTTATGATCTAATGGTCCCTTCTAGCCTTAAAATCTATCATTTTGTTAATTCAAAATCAATTTTTTCTAAATTCAGGACCATGTTATATTCTTTTTTAACACTTATCTAATGTGCCGAGTTTGGAGTTAAATAGTTCCACCATGTCTGTGGTTATTTAAGTTTTAACAACAACAATAACATACAAATAAACAACTGTGTATGTATATACGCAGGTGTTTGTGTGTGTTTATAAATAATTCACCAGATGATATTTTCTCCATAACTCAAAAAGGCACATATTTCCTAACTACTACCTTTTCAAGGTGAGACAAAATTAAATGAAAAATTAAAGAAAGTAGACATATTTTTGCAAAACGATGATTGTATATGAGTAAGCAGTTGAAATGGAAACTATTTTACAGCCTTACCATTGCTGCTTGTGCACTTCAAAGGTGTGACCAATCAGACCAGAATTCCTAGGCTTGTAGGATTTGAAGATCATGCTATGTCACATTGGAACATTAATTTCCCTAGGGTTTGCCATAAATTCTTCAGTCTACTTTATCCTATCTAGTTTATATGCCACAGCTTTATGGTTTTAATAGAATTTAAGGTCAGAAGGGACCCTTAGATTTTCTAATCTGGCTTCCTATATTACATTTTACTCAGCTACCCCCATTTGGAGCCCAGTAACTTTAGTTAGAGTAAAACATTTCAGTACTGAGGACCTGATTAGTTGAGTGTCAAAAGCAGATTAAAGGAGAGACAAGGGTTCCATCAGTGACCAACACCCCTGCAATGGCAGGGAATTGATTCGGTGAGATATCTCCAGATGATCCCAGCAGGCAATCCATGCCCCATGCTACAAAGGAGGGCAAAAAAAACCCACCACCACCACCACCAAAGGTCACTACCAGTCTGACTTTAGGGAAAGTTCCTTCCTGACTTCAAATCTGGCAATTATTTAGACCCTGAGGAAGTGAGCGATACACATCAACCCCAGGCATCTAAGAAAGAGGATTCTCTGTACCATCCTAGAGCACAAGTTCATCCTGTCTGGTGCCTCATCTCCAGCTATGGCAATCTCTGATGTTTCTGAGGAAGGCAAACGCTCCACCTCCCCCAGTCCCCTGAGAATACATCTAGTTGTTTGTACATCTGAGGAAAACAATTCTTTCCTGACCCCTACAGACAACAGGTTGAAGCCCTGAAATTTGCATGTAGTCTTGCTCCTTAGGCCTTAAAGATCTCCATAGAATACCCATTCACTATTTTGTAGGGTGACCAGACAGCAAGTGTGAAAAATCGGGACAGAGGTGTGTGTGTGGGGGGGGTAATATTGGGACTGTCCCTATAAAATTAGGACATCTGGTCACCCTACTATGGTGATACATTTTTTTTATAAGTTTATGAAGAAAACCTCAATTATTATAATTCATACATTTCTAAATTTAACATATTGAGACTTACTTTATTTACTACTAACCATTCCTCAGTTCGTAACAATTGCTCCACTGGCATTTATATACCATATAAATAGTAGCTAGTGTGGGGAGGGGAGAAGGAGATTTACAGCCATATATGCCTTTCTGTGTCTTGCTACAAGAAGTTCCTACCACAGCATGCCCCCCTATTACTATATATCAGTGTGACCGTGGTGAAGGATGACACTGCCTGTCTGCTTTGAAGAGCGCTGAGTCTTTTGCTTTAATGAAGTAGAGAAGTGCAGAATGTCCACAGGAAACCAGACAATTACATAAGGTGCCAGCTAGCAATGTCTCATTTCAAACACTGAAATAACTTTCAAATATTAAGCAGTAAGGTTGCATCTCCTCCAGAGATCATAAAAACAAAGTTTGTGATTCTAAGAAATTCTCAAAGGAACTTGAACCGCTTTGCAACGATGTCTCCGCTCACCCCCAACCCTGATGCATTATCTACTCCTCTTCTGTCTCATTCCCTCTCTTTTTTTCTTTTGCCTTTATTTCATTTCCCCATGAAATAACTGATATATTTTAGTTGTTGTGCATATAAATATATGTATACGTATTTTAAAAAAAAATGTGGTGCTCAACTATATTCATTTATTTGATGCTGGGTGGTCTACCTGAATGTACCCCAACTGGAAAAGATGTTTCCACACAAATTGGATTCAAACTGATCCCCCCTAGGAATTAGTTGTTCTTTTCTCTTGTTAATCATAGAAGAATGACTTCCAGCCATGAAAAGCTTTAAGCATAGATAGCCCTTTATGACTCAGCCAGCTCTTCACCAGACAGAGCCATTGTTGGCTAGAACTAGTTCATTTTTTTCAATTAAAATTATTTTCGTCAAAAAAGACTCTCTGAATAGCATATCAGTTTAAATATATTTGTGTGAAAATTTTCATAATTTTTCACTATATCTTTTTTCAATATTTTATCTATCTTTTTCATTTTATAGTTCTCTTCTTTTCGTGGGGAAATGTAAACAGGAAAGAGGGAAAGAAAAGAAAAAAAAATAACAAAAGATATCAATTTTTTTTTAAATCACCAAAAAGATACTGAAAGAAAAAGGTAAATGGGTCTGTTTTGAAACCCGCATTATGCAGACAACTTAACAATTGCAATACCCTCAGTCAGGGCCGGCTCTAGCTTTTTTGCTACCCCAAGCAACAAAAAAAAGTGCCGCCCCCCCAGCCCTCCCACCGAGCGCCCCCCCCAGCCGAGAGCCGCGCCACCCCACCGCCGAGCGCCGCCAGAACCCCCCCCCCCCGCGCCGCCCCCCGCCGAGCACCGCATGCCGGAGCCAGACCCCCCCTGCGCCGAGTGCCGCCGGACCCCCCCCCGACCGCCGAGCCCCACGCTGCCGGAGCCCGCCCCCACCCCCTGCTGAGCGCCGCCGGAACCCCCCTCCAGCGCCGCCCCCCCCCGCCGAGCGCCGCGCCGGAGCCCGCCCCCAGTGCCAAGTGTCGCCGGAACCCCCTCCCCGAGCGCCGAGCCCCGCCCCGCCCCCCGCCGAGCGCCACCGGAACCCCCCCCCAGAGCGCCGCCCCCCCCGCCGAGCGCCGCCGCGCCGCCGAAGCGCCCCCCACCCACGGAATGCCGCTGTTTTTTATCCACATACTGTCTAAAAAGGATAGAACTCCTCCTGGTTCTGTAATGTCACCCCCAAAAAGGTTTTAATTTAAACAATCGGAATCATGTTTAAAATTGTAGAGGATCCCCAAACAAGGCATGATAAAAACAACAAAAAAGACAGCTGTGGCTGAGACAAACACACCTTACTACAGTGCAGCAAACAATTAAACAAGTATATCATAGCATCTTGTCACCGTCATTCACATGAACAACACACACAAGATTAGCACCTAAGTCGTAATCAGAACTGGTCAGAACAGCCATGTCCATACTGAGAGCGAGGATCAAAGTTGCATAACTTCAGGGATTCATCAGGTCATTTAAATAGCCAGAGCAGGCAGTTTAAGAATATGAAGCAAAAAATCCAGGAGGAAAGAATAACTAAATTCAGAAATAAGGCACAAGATAACATCAATTTAATTTACATTATATAGATTATTACAGCTATTTTTATGTGTGTGGTATAGAACATGTACCTAAATTGTTAGTGTCTGTTTAATATATTCCCTATGTCTTTTTTACCTTTGCTGTGTGTCTTTTCTGAGTCAGTATATTAAAGGGCTGTATCTACTGTTCTGGTCTGACTGATGATGAACCCACACTCACCTTCCAGGGAGGTGATTGACATTTCTCTTTTGCTCTTTCTACAACAGAGGCACATGCTTCCTACAAAGATGGCCTTTTCCTGACTATGGTCCTTTTATTTTTATTTTTATTTACTTTTGGGTGTTGTTTATTTTGTATTTCAAAGAGACCCTTTATGTTTTTTTGAAAGCTGTTTTATAGGATATATAGCTGTATGTGAACTTTACATATGGTTTCATAGAATTGTTATCCAGTATGTTGCCCCAGCACTTGGATTGTATAAACCTTCACTATCCATCTCACTAGATAAAAACAAACAAACCAGAAAAAGCCTATAGTGTATGCAGGGAACAGTTTTGCTTTGGCTGCAGGATGGACCAGATGTCTTAATAGATCTTTTCTGTCTTTGATTCTGGAATATCATCTAGTTAAAGTGTAGTTTACTGGTTCAGGACTTCTCATATTCCATGCCCCTTGCTAAGTGAGTGGTTTCAGCATAAACTAGTCCCAGGGTCAGGTGCTAAGCAGGTTTACATTGTCATAGCTCTACTGACTTCACTGGAGTCATGACAATTTACACCATCTAAGGATCGGCCTCCATGATTGTAACTTTGATTTAATTCTAGTAACTATAATTTTAAATGCTGTGCAGATTTCCATAAGTGCTGGAACTAAGAGGGCTGGCTTGAAGGGGTTACCCTCAGATACAGTGTTCACAGTTTGGTTCAATGGCTCTCAGCATCCTCACTATACAAATTGTTCCAGCACTTCTGCCGATTTCTTTGGATTTGCTTACAGTCTCACTGACCTTCTTGCAGACTCTGGTTAAAAAGGTTTTCCATACACTGAAGAAACATATCCTTGGTTTTCTGGGCAAGTTGCACTTATACAGGTTTCACCCAACAGTATTGATTGCAATGTCTCATTTTCCCTATTTAGAACCATAGAGTGGTGTTGAACTGATTCTCTGGATCAGGGCCAGAGTGCTCAGCACCTTGCAGTACTGAGTCCTTATTGCAAGTTTATTCTTTAGAGGGTATAGAAGTAGAAATCACATATTATATTGCTCAGCAAAATACCTATTCTTTTCTCAAGCTGGCTACCAACATAATTACCCAGTTTTTGTTTTTCACTCCCCCACTTTAAGGTGACTGCACCAATTAACCTGACAGCGTATTTCTTTTTCTTCTGCAGCATCTGTTCCAATGAACCTCACCTCAGATGCTTATATTTGCTATATTATGGTGCCTCATGATTGTCTCAGGGAGTGTAGCTGTGCTTTAATTACACTTAATACAGAAGGCCAGTTATTTTGTTCTTGGCTCTTCAATGGGTACTCTTGGCTTTTCAACAAATCACTTGAAGGAGAAGGCAGAGGTAGATCGTCTTTGGTGCTGTTCAGTGTTGCGTATGATTTTTTTCTCAGGTTGGCAGCAACACTAGAGGATGTCCTTTTGATAGACAGTAATCCTTGAGATGTCAGCCACAGCAGTGACAACAGCATGATTCACAAGGTCATAATTGCTACAAGAGCCCATGAGGCTGGGAGGTGTTGGAGTGGTTATGGCCAACTTCATCATTAATGATGTTCATGTTTTGTTTCAAGATTGAAACTGTGATATTAAGGATGGGTTTGTAACAGACTAGCAGTTTAGCATAATAATTTCTGGATATGAGGCTGCACTGAGATACAGTATGAAACACCATTGCACAAACAAACGTGTCAAAAACTGAAATAGCAAGGTTGTGTTGCTAGTTTGTAGGCAATGGATATTGCCAGGTTGTTAAAGTAATTGAGATACTGTGCTTGTATTCTGTGATACAGTAATTTTCTGGAATCTACTATAGAAACTAACTTGAATACTCAGTATTTCATATTATTTTGTTTTATTTTTTAACTGGGCAAATGTGTGCTTCCACCTATGTAGTTTGCCATTGTGAAATGAATGATACCAAATGTATATAAAAAGACTATAGAACACTTGAAAAACAGGGAAAAAAATCATCTCATTCTTATTTACTTTGAGTGTGGTGTTTTAAATTAAGGATATATTGTTATATTGCTTGTCTATCAGCAGAGTACAATGAAAATGAGATCAGCACCCAATGTGTCTAGACATTACAAACCTTCCAACGTTGGCAGCAAAAATATATTTTCTTTTCTTTCTTATTAACTTTCCTTTAACTTAAGGATAAGTGACTTGGCTAAAAATTCCATACAATGAAAATCAAAGCAAAAACAACAATCACATTTTTATTTGTTTCCTCCTTTAATAAGTGTGTTAACTTATGAGTATTTGGGGTTTGCTACCGTGTAGTGAATTTAATAACAACGCCATGTACTAGAAATAAATTTTGAACAATGACAACAATAAACTGTGTCTCCCGACTTCCTTCAACTTGAAGAGACATATTTCATTTTAACTTTTATACAGTGAAAAACAAGAGTTATACAGCAGAAAGAAGCAAAATGTAAAAGATGAAGCAGGGAAAGTTGTACTAAATACTCCTTGTACCCAAGCAATTCTCTCAAAACATTAGATCACACCAATGTTAATGTTTAACATTCAGTTTAAGTAACATAAGAGAAGAATATTACTGAAACTTCAACTCCTTTATGGCAAAGGTCAGTCCAGAAAGTGATATCTGAAAATGTTTGAGAGAACCAGAGAGGTGTCCACTAAGTGAAAGAAGTTTATTTATGGCTTTCAGTACCAAAAGTCAGAGCACATTAAAAAGAAGGACCAAGTGCTTTGTCTTGTATAAATCAACTCCATTGACATCAGTGGAGCCAAGATAATTTACACCAATTGAGGATCTGGCCCAGAATTATTACCATGCAACAGTGAGAAATTATCTTTTGTATCTGAGTACTACTCAATGTGGGGGTGGGGGGTGGGAGGGTTGAGAAGAGTGAAGGGCTATGGGGTACTCTAATATATTCCAGCAGCATGTGGTCCCTAAGGGATCATATCCCAGCAGAAGATTAGCAGTACACACCAGAGCTGTACCTCTTCACAATCTCTCTATCCCCACTCCGCACACTTCTTCCATGCTCTTTATGCAATGGTGCGAAGGGTGGTAGACGGAGCAGCTGATTCCACCAAGCCAATACCAACCCATCAAGGGTTGCCTGTAATGACAGTGAAGGAGCCATTTTAACCTATGAAATGGCTATTTGGTCTTCAAGGCAATAGTGAAATAATGTAATAGCTGTCTAAGCTTAAACAATTTATCACTTGAACATTAAACCAGCAAGTCAAAATACTGTGGAGTTTGGGCAATAATTTATTCCAAGTGAGTCCATTCTTCCTCTGCCTGGTTTGGTAGACTTACACTCAGTTTCCATTCACTCTGCAAAGGTCTGAATGATTGCACAAGATGTAAGTTAATGAAAAATCATAGCCTACATTTTCAAGACTTGAACAATGTCCAGAGTATTACACACACACACACACACACACACACACCAATGGTCCAAATTGTGCTCTTGATGATCTCTGTATATTATTGATTTCAATGACCTTGCACAAATGGAACTGAAAGCCAAATTTGACTAACTGGCCATTTTATACTGATGCCCTTTTGTTTGATCATTTTTGTTCTGTTTTCTTTCTAGTTCATTGTCACTCTGAAAAGCAAAGTAGAGTACTGTCTCCTCAATCCTCCACCAATCTACCCAGTGGATTGCTAGAGGAAATGCTTTAAGAAATTAAAGCTGTCCTATAAATTACTGCTTTGAATTGGAGAAAGAACCTTGTCTTATTGCAGCATGTTTTAAAGTCTGACAAGACATTGTTAAAACTGTCTTGCTTATAATAAGATTATAAAAAAATGCATAGAAAGAAAGCTTTAGAATAACTTTTCTTTTGTTAATTGCCTTTTCTTTATTGTGCAATTGGAGTTATTCTGAGTGTGTCTCCAGTTGTGATTTTATTGGTATCTATATAATGCTTTTAAAATGAATGTATCGCAAAACATTTTGGTTTAGCAGTGAGTTATATAGATGCTGCATGCCAAATGCAGATTTTATCAGAGAGTCAGCAACAGCTTGTGTAATTCTACAAATATTTACTTCAGTGGTTGTTTTCTATTAATACATGGCTTGATCCTCTGGAGAGACTAGAACAACTTCCACTGAATAGGCTTTGGATCGGGCCCTGAGAAAAAATGTTGGCTAATGACAAGATGATAAATGTAAACTTAAAAATGATTTGTAGGATCTGGTTGCATCCTTCATATAGAGGTCATTTATGACAATTACCAATCATTGCTTTGAATGATGACACCAGAATAAAGTTTTAATGGCATTTTATTTCATCTCAAAGATGAATATAATTGTTTGCATTAGAGATCAGTTTTGAAATTCTTGGTAGGTGTTCTCACAAAATCATATGTTCCTATAGCATTTGCTCAGTGCTAAAGCAGGCAATGTATCCAGTGGACATGGAATCAGACCAGGAGTACAGAAACCTAGATTCACTTTCCAGCTCTGTTGTCATCTTGGTATATAACCTTGGGCAAGTCTGTGGATTGATTTCCCAATCTATAGAATAAGGAATATATACACACTTTTGTATAGTGCTTTGGGGTCTACTGTATTAAGTGTTGTTAATAATAAATACTTAATAGAAGTAGTGGTTGTAATAGTAGTAGTAAGCTACTGTAATTTGGACAATTTACTAATTGGTACAGATTGAGCCATGGATATTCCAGTATTTTTAAATTAACCTTCAGGAGCACCCATGAAATGGGAATGACATAAGAAAGTTTACATGTGTGTATCAGTCTTTCACAGGTGTGGAAGATGCATTATTCCCAAATGCCATAAGCACAAGTACTCAGGATTGTTGGAACTCAGGAGGTTTTTCCCCCTCCCTAATGTGAGTTGATATCCATTTTATTTCTCACTTCAGTTTAGTAGTTTTGGTAGCTCAGTTATGGAGGGATAAGAAGGAAAAGATAGTTTCAGCTGCTAGAAGATAGTTAGCAGTTTTTTACTTGTTCATTATACAGCATGATTAACATTATTAGCATGAAACTTTACCAACAAATCTAAAATAATATTCATGCCCTAAAGACTCTATACGCTATGATAAGACAAAACATAATGATAGATGGTTAACAAATCTCACATGAGGGAAGGGGACAAAATTCAGCAACAAGACCAAGCTATAGTCCATACTGCTCAGTACTGCATGCTTCTTAAGGTTTCCACAGGAATGTTTCAAAGATACATCTACACAGTAAGGGGCATTAAGGTTTACCAGCAGAAGAAATGTGTTTTAAGGAGATATTTGGACAAGGATTGTTTGGTAGCCTTGGCAGAAAGGATGAAGCGTTCCAGGAACAGATACCTTCATGCAAATAGACTTAGGTGAGAGGTAAAAGGAGCTGAAGGGGGCAGTTAGTCAAATCAATTTAATACATATTTAAAACCTATTGTTCACATTTTACAAATAGGGAAGTGAGGGACCCAGAATGAAATTCTGGTCCCACTAAAGTCGGTGGGAGTTTTGCCACTGACTTCAATGGGGGCCAAGATTTCACCCAGAGAGATTAACTGACTTGCCCAAGTTCAAGAAGGACGTCTGTAGCAGAGCCAGGAATAGACTGCAGTTCTTTTAAGTCTCACATCAGTGCCTTAACCTTGATATATTCTTTCTCTGTTAACATTCTTTACAATGTAAAAGGGTGTACATCACAGGATTCTGGAAAGCTCTATTGGACCTTCCTTCCCCAAAGGTTTGCATTCTTATTCTAACTTTGTAGAACTCCTTTGTAGACCCCAAAATCCTCTGTCATGAAAACTTCATCAACACTGGTATGCCTCTGTGAAACATTTTGGCTTTGACAAAAAAGAGTGGGGTGAGGGTTACTAAATTAAGTTGTCACATATTCCAACCAGCTCTAATCAGCAATTGTTATGGTTGCCAGACAGGTGCAGTGATTGCGATTGGGAGAGATTCTCACAAGGCAATTAAAATGTGACCCTCACTATGAAAAAAAAATGAAAATCCCTATGCTATAAGACTAATGGTTCACATTGCAATTTTGTGCTGCAAAGAATGTAGCTGATGTAAGAAGATGGATGGGTCACTGAGTAGCTAGGAGGACACAATGAATCACCAGAATACCAGGGATAAACAATATCAACCAATTAGGAATTCTGTAGGAACATGATGCCCCCTTTCAAGGTTTTGTTAAACAGTGTTGCTATAATTTTTTCTCTCTACTTGTACAGATGTTGCTATAGGATGTTTACTCCCATTGCTCTGTGCTATATATCCTCCAAAGATGGCACATCCAGTATCACAGTGTTCCTAACACTATGCTCAGGTATTGACTCGGATGATCCTATTTATGGAGTCTCCAACTCCACTTCCTGCAGAAACTGGGTTTCCCTTGGAGGTCTCTTATCTAAGTGCTGACCAGAACCAAGCCTACTTTGCTAATGACATCTGACAGGACCACAGCCCAAGGTGGTGCAGCTGCAGTCGACTGTCCCTTTGCACAGTAAAGACCACACGTAGATAAACCCCAAGCAAAGCTGACAGTTGAGCTGCAGAGTGTAAATTTTATCTCACATGGGGCAATACATTCCATGCACGGCTTTTTGTAAATAAAAAAGTTACCGAAGACTATATCTGAGAGGCATTAATATAAAAAAGACACAACACTGTTTTGAACTGCTTCAAAGGCAAAGTTTTTATGCCGCTTGTTTTAATTATATGATTGCAATTTAATTATATTATAATTATGGTTGCAATTACTGTTTTGTATGTTTCATTAAGGCTGCATACATTAATTGCCCTAAACTCCTGTTGATGAGCTTAACTAACGTAAGCAGACATTTACAACAGAGGATCCTAGTTAGCTTTCCATTTTAATGTCTTTTCATGCCAGGTGACTATCTCCCCAAAACAGGTAGCAACTGAGTACAATAATGTGGTGATTTTCTGTTTCTCATGCACTCACTTTGTAATTGTACACCATATATAAATATTTGTTTATATTTCCAATTTGTTGTGTCCATTTGAAAATATAGATATAACTATTAGGATGATTTTCTCCCTAGTGTAATTCCATTGACTGGGGATTAAGTTTATAATTTGTAACTATATATATATAATTTTTAATATATCTATCTCTCTATCTATATCTACAAATTGGAACACTTGTTTGAACTAGCCAGTGGAAACAAAGAAAGATTTAATATCAACTAAATTATTGAAAGTGGAATTTTTTTAAGGGATTAATATTGCTAGAATTTTGTAATACTTGCATTCATGTGAACTAATACAAACTATAAATACATTTCCTAACTTGTGTTTTGCTATTCATTTTATATGGTATTTACATCTAAAGTAAAAATAATAGACACATTTATAAAACAAAGAAATTATAATCCTCCAGATATGGAGAAATTAGTAGTAAGGATTTCAATGTATGCATACATACAAAGAGTCAAGCACTTGAAGCCAGTGGAGGTATTGCATTGTAACAGAGGGCAGAATTTGATCAATTTTGTTTTTTAATCAAAGGTACACAAATATTAAAAATCTCAGTAAAACAATTTTTATAATCAGATATATATTTTTGTTTTGTTTTTGTCTGGCAATATATTTTATCAGATTTATTTTCATTAGCCCTTAAAATTCTTCCTGAGTAAATATGACATATATCACTATGTATTTAAGGCCCAGTTGTGTAACCTTTACTCATACTGGCAAACACGTACTCCCAATATTGACTATTGCCTGAGAGTATTTGCATGAGGAAGAGCTGCACACGCAGGCTTTATTTATTTTAAACTCTATTTTTGTCATGACCTCTGCGTATTGAAAGAATTGTATACAATTGTAGGACTGCTGATAAATATGTAATTGCTTATTTACTCCCTTTGCTCTACAGAAACTAATGTGTCTAACTGTTATCTAGGGTGACTATATGCCCCCGGATATTGGAACATTCTAGGTTTTCACAGGTTTGGCATTTGCAAAAACAGGATAATTTTTTCTGTTTGGAGAAGCTGAAGGTGGGGTTCTGGAAAGTTCTAGTGAGAGCTCAGCAGGAAAGCAATGCTCCCAACATTCCCTACCAACTAGGTGTTGCCTCCCCATTGAGCAATGTCTCTCAGCAGTTTTCCATCAATAAGATGACATTTTCCTTTTCAAACCTCATCTCCAGGTTCTCCAAACTGAGGAACAGACCATTTTTGCTGATTCCCTCTTTCTACAGCTCCAGATCCCAGAGAGCCACTTAGGGCAGCAGGGGAAGTAGAGGAGCAGCCCCTAACTCCCTCAGTCTCTGTCCCAGTTCTCACTTTTTCCTTGAGGCTGCTGCTAAAACTCCCACCTACCTCCCTGAGATAGCACAGTCTGGGGGAAGTGGAGTGAGGGAGGAAGGAAGCCAATTTTGCTTTCCAGAGACAATGGAGTTCAGAGGCAGCTGCTGCCTCTTCCACTTCTCAGGCTCTTCCACACTCAATCCACTGCATTCAACAGTGTAGAGGAGGATGAAAGTTACTAAAAGGAAGTGGGAGAGGTATAATCAGAGACCTAGGGTGACTCAGAAAATTGCGGGTGGAGAAAGGGGTTTCTAAAATGCAGAGGTACAGGAAGCTGAGAGATCATTGGGAATTTGGCAGGGTGAGGGGGCTCAGAGATTTTTTGTGTGTGTGTGAGACAGAGAGAGAGAGAGGCTGTTTAGGCTTCTCTAATTCATACTGAGGCTGGCTGGCCCAGAATCAGGGAGTTATAACCAACTTCATTGTCAGAAGAAAAGAAAGCCCATTGTATAGAACCACCTAGTTATGGGAGGAAAAGATAATTGCCCCCAAAACGAGGCTTAATATTTTGAAAACCCCCATTTGTTTGAATGTGTTTGTAAATGTATTGTATAATTATATATGTTACACAAAAACAAAACAACAAGGAAATTCAGAGTTCACTTTACCAAAATTGACTCAAGTACTATAAATAGAAAATAATCCTGCAGTAACAGGGGGATAAACTGGCAGATCTAATAGATTGTGTCCATATACTTACTTCTATACACTGTGCTTCTATGAAAAACTTTGACAAACATTTGGCCAGTTATCAGATGGCCTCATTATACTAGGTGATGTCACCTCAAATTCAGCATTGTAGGTCATTCCTTACACAAAGTTGTTCTACTACAGCACATCTGAAATAATTTATATCCTGCTAAATGTTTCATTCATATCAGTGAAATATTTTCTCGGTAGTATCTGTCACTGGCTAGTACGTGTTGGAGTCTTTGGTAGAAGACCATATTTGCTGCAATCCTGTACTCTCTTTCTTCTGACTCAGAGAATATTTCCTCCAGGTTATTGGGGAGATAGCATTGTTTCCTTAAATTTAAAACTGGTCATCTGTCTGGGTAAAATAAAATTTTCAAATCCCTTGTATTGTGCATTCTTCAAATACTGGTAAGGAGAAATTCTAAGAATGAAAAGGACTAAGGGCTTGTTCCAACTCCCACTGAAAGCAATTGAAAACCTGTCATTAATTTCAAGGGGAACAGGATCAGATGTTTAGGCATTAAAAGCATAGAATTTACCAGAAGTCCTAGTTAATTCCTTTTTCAAGAGACTTTGGATCCGATTTTGATCTCATTTTGCACTTATGTATTAATCCAAAGTAACTCCACTGTAAGCAATGGAGTCACACCTTGTTTATACCAATGTAGCTGAGATCAGAATATAAAGTTTTGCTGGTGTAATGATGATGCTAATACATGGTTTAGGGGGGGAGGCAGTGCTTAATTTGTGCCAGGGCTTAGCCTCTAGGCACCTCTAGGCTTGGCAGTTCATAGCCCCGACACCTCTGGGCTTGCCACATCAGTTATGAAAGTAAAAAAAAAAAAATTGCTTGAGCCCCAGCACCTCTTCCATTACAAATTAAGCACTGGGAGGAGGTGGTTTCAGGGAACACAGATGAACTAGTTCAGATAAAAAGGGAAGTAACCAGATGCTTTAGCCAAAATTCTAATAGAATGTTATCCAAAACGTTTTGGAGATTTAAAAAGGTTTAGTTAATTTATATGAACACACAACAGTCAGAAAAGATTGATAATCTAGCCCTAAGCACCTAATATGTTTTCAGTTTTGCCGTGCCTCTGCTTGATTTCAGCTGGTCTTAGAGTTTATTTGGCAAACCTGAAACCAAGAAACACTGGAAATATTATGTGAAGTACCCTGTTCTCATGAGATTTCTAACCACTATGGGCAGGAACATCCAGGCTTTTGGATCCTTCTTTGAAAAGAACCTCCAAACCTTTTGAGGTTGTAGCATCAATAAAGAATTACACTTCCTTCATTAATAAAGATCACAACTAAATGTCATTGATAACCAGTTGTCTTTCCCTTGGCCATAGTTGTATAACTATATGTGTTAATTTGCTTGATTCTAGAGAGACAGCCTTGGAAACCATGCTAGTACTAGGCATAGGTGAAATACCTCTGCAGTTAGTGCTAAGGATGGAGCTTTTCAGCCTAGGCAGATTTGTTATCCTGAACAAAAGAACAGAATATTTATAGTCATAGATTCATAGATTCATAGATTCTAGGACTGGAAGGGACCTCGAGAGGTCATCGAGTCCAGTCCCCTGCCCGCATGGCAGGACCAAATACCATCTAGACCATCCCTGATAGACATTTATCTAACCTACTCTTAAATATCTCAAGAGATGGAGATTCCACAACCTCCCTAGGCAATTTATTCCAGTGTTTAACCACCCTGACAGTTAGGAACTTTTTCCTAATGTCCAACCTAGACCTCCCTTGCTGCAGTTTAAACCCATTGCTTCTGGTTCTATCCTTAGAGGCTAAGGTGAACAAGTTTTCTCCCTCCTCCTTATGACACCCTTTTAAATACCTGAAAACTGCTATCATGTCCCCTCTCAGTCTTCTCTTTTCCAAATTAAACAAACCCAGTTCTTTCAGCCTTCCTTCATAGGTCATGTTCTCAAGACCTTTAATCATTCTTGTTGCTCTTCTCTGGACCCTTTCCAATTTCTCCACATCTTTTTTAAAATGTGGTGCCCAGAACTGGACACAGTACTCCAGCTGAGGCCTAACCAGAGCAGAGTAGAGCGGAAGAATGACTTCTCGTGTCTTGCTCACAACACACCTGTTAATACATCCCAGAATCATGTTTGCTTTTTTTGCAACAGCATCACACTGTTGACTCATATTTAGCTTGTGGTCCACTATAACCCCTAGATCCCTTTCTGCCGTACTCATTCCTAGACAGTCTCTTCCCATTCTGTATGTGTGAAACTGATTTTTCCTTCCTAAGTGGAGCACTTTGCATTTGTCTTTGTTAAACTTCATCCTGTTTACCTCAGCCCATTTCTCCAATTTGTCCAGATCATTTTGAATTATGACCCTGTCCTCCAAAGCAGTTGCAATCCCTCCCAGTTTGGTATCATCCGCAAACTTAATAAGCGTACTTTCTATGCCAATATCTAAGTCGTTGATGAAGATATTGAACAGCGCCGGTCCCAAAACAGACCCCTGCGGTACCCCACTCGTTATGCCTTTCCAGCAGGATTGGGAACCATTAACAACAACTCTCTGAGTACGGTTATCCAGCCAGTTATGCACCCACCTTATAGTAGCCCCATCTAAATTGTATTTGCCTAGTTTATCGATAAGAATATCATGCGAGACCGTATCAAATGCCTTACTAAAGTCTAGGTATACCACATCCACAGCCTCACCCTTATCCACAAGGCTCGTTATCCTATCAAAGAAAGCTATCAGATTGGTTTGACATGATTTGTTCTTCACAAATCCATGCTGGCTGTTCCCTATCACCTTACTACCTTCCAAGTGTAGTCATCATTTTATATGTTTGCTTTCTTCACTATCCCATGTAATTATTGTCATGGTGTGCTCACTTATTTCAATATTGTCCTTGAAGCCTGCCTTGCAGCAGGCTAAGTGAAAATGTGGCCAAATTTAGCTTTTTGACCACTCTCTAAAAGCCTATGGATTTTACTCAGCAGGTAATTTAAGGTATACTATCTCCATAATGTTATTTGCAGACAGTGATACCAAGACAATAAATTTCCTTGTACAGGTAATAATCTTCACGAAACAGAAATTAATTAATAGCAAATGTATGTGACAGAATCTGGTGCCCTCACTTATATTGAGTACTACCTTACTTTGTGAGTAACCCCACTGAAATCAGTACTAAATCCTGTCTTATATTTCCTCATACTTATCTGAATGCAACCTTGTTTAAAGGTAAGCATTTTGTAGCACAAAGTGCCAGGAAAGTTCATTCAGGGATAACCTCTTTCCATTTGGAAACCATGAACTCCCTTTGAAAAGAAAAGGGCCAGACCCATTGAAGCCAATGCGGGCTGTAAGTATGTCCAAGAGCACAGTTTACAAATATTTTAATTACAGTTGGCATTCTAAGCCTTCCATGGGCAGCAGCTTGCCTGAGGTAAAGAGATATCATTTGTGTTACCAGCAATATGAGAGCCTGGTGACAAGAAAGCTGGTTTTAAATCTGCTTGCACACTACTTGAACAATCAAAAGTTTCTTTTCTTTAAATTTCTCACTCATTTAGCAGTTAATTATACATGGTCTCAAGGAGACACTTTCAGTTTATATTTATTACTCCTTGGAAGAATGCTATGCTATAGTTCTCCCAATGAAAAGTCTCTCTACTTTCAAATTAACTGGTACACTCTCTAACCTGTTTATTTTGAGTTCTAATTTCACTGCTCTCTCCACAATGGCTATTTAGAATTGTTATTGTGATTCATATTACATTATTAACATCATATCTGATTAATTCTCAGTGGCAATCTTCCCTCTTTACAAATGGATTTGAATTAAGCCATATGGTTATCTGATAATGAGTACATTTTCTAGGTCAAGTATGTGTTGTATATTTGGGCGGATGTTTTTGAATTGTAATATGAAGACCTTCAGCTGCTATTTCATTATGATGAAGATACAGATTTTTTCCCCCCCTCATAGTCTGTATTGTGGTAGACACAGATACAATATCAATTGCAGCTTCAGCTGGAGTGCAGCTATCTGAACTCAACTATATACATACTATATAGTTTTCAGAAATCTCTAGCAAATTACAATAACTTTGAATTCCTTTGGCTTCCCTTGGCATCTGGTTCTGTCTAAATGTTGGATGAGGGTGGGATTGAATTTCTAATGGGTTCTGACTAGAGCTAAGTGAAATTCAGAATTTCCAACCCTTGGGAAAACCTATTTGTTTTCATCCAAAATTGGGAACAAAGTTGAAATACTGAATTTTGTTGTTCTTGAGAAATGTTAAAACACTATTTTGTTTGGTCATGGTTTAGTTGGACAAAACATTTCAGCTTTCCCAAAATGGAAATGTTTTATTTGGTTCGTTGAAGTGACCCAAAACATTATATTTTGAGTCAGTTGAACATTTAAACTGCATTTCATTGCCTCAGTGGAGCCGTGGTTCAGGAGACTGATGTCCCCATTCTCTCCTATGGGCCACTCTCCCTGGTCACACTACATGTCCCATGATGCATCTACAGTCATATGAGTCTATTCCAAAAAAAAAAAAAAAAAATAAGGGCAATGTAAACATGGAAATGAGATGGCATGGTGCATTAGTTATGACAATTATTTCAATAAATGTATATGGAATATAAATGAATAAGAAAATATCTTTTCAATCACATATTAACAGTAATACTTATACCCTCTAATATGTCCCATAGTGAAGCATCTTTAGGAATTTAGGGCCTGATCCATATAGGATTGCCAGGAATCCCGTTTTCAGCCGGTATGTCCGTAAGGCCCCTAGGTGTAGGGGCAGCCAGGGAGGCTCCACAGCTGCCCCCGCCCTGAGTGCCAATAGGAGCTGCGGGAGCGGCGCCTTCAGGCGAGGGCAGCATATGGAGCCACCTGGCCGCCCCTGCACCTAGGGGCTACAGGGACATATTGGCCACTTCTAGGAGCCACGTGAGGTAAGCACCTCCCGGAGCCTGCACCCCAATATCCTGCCCCAGGCCTAAGCCCCCTCCCATGCCCAAACTCCCTTCCGGAGCCATCACCCAACCCCCTGCCTCAGCCCCGAATCCCTTCCCGCACCCAAACTCCCTCCCAGAACCCGCACCCCATCTGTTACCCAACCCCCTGCCCCAGACCTGAGCCACCTCCAGCCAGAGCCCTGCACCCCAACCCACTGCTCTAGCCTGGAGCCCCTCCCATAACCTGAACCCCTCATTTCTGTCCCCACCCCAGAATCTGCACCCCAAGCTGGAGCTCTCACTCCCCCCCCCACCCCAACCCCCTGCACAGCCCTGAGCCTATCCCGTACCCTGAGTCCCTCATTTCTGGCCCCACTCCAAAGCCCCCACCCCCCAGTCCGAGCCCTCACCCCAACCCCCTCCCCCAGCCAGGTGAAAATGAGCAAGGATGGGGGAGAGACTGAGGGAGGGGAAATGTAGTCAGTGGGGAAGGGCCAGTGGGAAGGGGCAGGGCAAGGGTGTTCAGTTTTCTTCAATCAGAAAGTTGGCAACCCTAGACCCCTAGCTCACTAAAATCAATGAAAACATTCCCACTTACTTCAATAATATTTAGATCTGGCCCTTATATACTTGGCCCAACCAGGTACATGGCAAATTGTAAGCGTCTCAGTAGTTTGATTATCAATCCATAATCAGTACAAACAAATTGAGGGGCTAAAATCTAACTGTCAGTGGGACTTCCAACATGTTTCAAGTTAAGTATATGCCTAAGGGCTTTTGGGGATTGGATCCCACTACTGCCCACAGATAGACAACATTTTCTAGTGGACAAGAAATCACAACTGGAAGCCAGGAACTTCAGTTATCAGTCTGGCTTTTCAAATGATTCATTCTGTTACACGATAGTCTTTCCATAGATTTCAATAGCAGTTGGATCTCAATGACTAGCTCTATATTTCAATTTCCACCTGAAAAATGGAGCCAATACAAAGTTTTCTACCATATAGAGGTCACATGAGGATTAATTCTTTAATATACTTTGAGATCATCCACTAAATAGAATTATTAACAATGCACATAGAGATCACAACAAATAAATAGAATAGTTCTGGGCATTTACGGCTTTAGCAGTAGTCTCCATGTAAATCTATATTTCTGCCTGACTAATGATGATGGCCAAGTAGTAAGTTAGGCCAGATACTCAGTTGTACCATGTCTATTTCTAGATTTAATTTAGGGCAGAGGTTCTCAAACTGTTGTCTGTGGACCACCAGTGGTCTGCGAGCTCCATTCAGGTGGTCCGTGGATAGTTCCGCGCTAAGGTCTGCGGCTGGGTGGCCGCACATGAGAGAATGAAGGGCAGGCATGGCTCCACTAATTTGGTGCCTGAACTCTGGAGAAGATGCACATGTAATGTGAGGTGGTGGCCTTGGAGGGGGGAATAGGTGGTAGGTGGGAGGGGGTAGTGGGTTGAGAAAAGGGGGTGGGGGGAATTTGGGATGTGGAGTGCTGCTGCGGCAAGAGAAAGAGGTGACTTTCCCCACCTCCAGGGCTGTGGCTGCTGGGGAGAGATGGCCCTCCTTCCCAGCCCCAGCTCAGGGGCTGATGCGGCAGGAGAGAGAGGGCACATCCATTGCATTAAAATATGAGTGGTGTGCTTTTATTTGTAGCACAAGAAAAAATGTTAATTAAGGTTTTATATAGTGCTTTTATCCAAAGTGCTTTACAATCAGAATATCAGGGTTGAAAGGGACCTCAGGAGGTCATCTAGGACCAAACCCCAACTAAATCATCCCAGCCAGGGCTTTGTCAAGCCTGACTTTAAAAAGCTCTAAGGAAGGAGATTCAACCACTGGAATGGTAACCCATTCCAGTGCTTCACCATCCTCTTAGTGAAAAAGTTTTTCCTAATACCCAACCTAAACCTCCCCCACTGCAACTTGAGGCCATTACTCCTTGTTCTGTCATGTGGTACTACTGAGAACAGTCTAGATCCATCCTCTTTGGAACCCCATTTCAGGTAGTTGAAAGCAGCAATCAAATCCCCCCTCATTCTTCTCTTCTGCAGACTAAACAATCCCAGTTCCCTCAGCCTCTCTTCATAAGTCATTTTTGTTGCCCTCTGCTGGACTCTTTCCAATTTTTCCACATCCTTCTTGTAGTGTGGGGCCCAAAACTGGACACAGTACTCCAGATGAAGCCTCACCAATGTCAACTAGAGGGGATTGATCATGTCCCTCAATCTGCTGGCAATGCCCCTACTTATACAGCCCAAAATGGCATTACACTTCTTGGCAACAAGGGCTCACTGTCGACTCATATCCAGCTTCTCATCCACTGTAACTCCTCGGTCCTTTTCCGTAGAACTGCTGCCCAGCCATTCAGTCCCTAGTCTGTAGCAATGCATGAGATCCTCTTCCTTTTTTTTTTTAAAAAAAAAAAAAAAAAGATGGGCACTACATTTTAGCTTTTTTTCCAGTCATCCGGGACCTCCCCAGATCAGCATGAGTTTTCAAAGATAATGGCCAATGGCTCTGCAGTCACATCCGCTAACTCCTTTAGCACCCTCAGATGCAGCACATCTGGCTGCATGGACTTGTGCTTGTCCAGCTTTTCTAAGTAGTTCTGAACCACTTCTTTCTCCACATAGGGCTGGTCACCTCCTCCCCATGCTGTGCTGCCCAGTGCAGCAGTCTGGGAGCTGGAAAAAAAGAAAAAAGGGCAAAAACATACATTGAGTGCACTAGCTTTTTCCACATCCTCTGTCACTAGGTTGCCTCCCTCATTCAGTAAGGGGACCACACTTTCCTTGACTTTCTTCTTATTGCTAACATACCTGAAGAAACCCTTCTTTTGATACTCTTAACATCTCTTGCTAGCTTCAACTCCAAGTGTAATTTGACCTTCCTGATTTCACTCCTGCATGCCTGAGCAATATTTTTATACTCCTCCCTGGTAATTTTTCCAAGCTTCCACTTCTTGTAAACATCTTTTTTGTGTTTAAGATCAGCAAGGATTTCACTGTTAAGCCAAGCTGGTCGCCTGCCATGTTTACCACTCTTTCTACACATCGGGATGGTTTGTTCCTGCAACCTCAATAAAGATTCTTTAAAATAAAGCCAGCTCTCCTGGACTCCTTTCCCCCACATGTTATTCTCCCAGGGGATCCTGCCCATCAGTTCCCCGAGGGTGTCAAAGTCTGCTTTTCTGAAGTCCAGGGTCTGTATTTTGCTGGTTTCTTCCTTGTGTCAGGATCCTGACCTCAACCATCTCATGGTCACTGCCTCCCAGGTTCCCATCTACTTTTGCTTCCCCTACTAATTCTTCCCTGTTTGAGCAGCAGGTCAAGAAGAGCTTTGCCCCTAGTTGGTTCCTCCAGCACTTGCACCAGGAAATTGTCCCCTACACTTTCCAAAAACCTCCTGGATTGTCTGTGCACTGCTGTATTGCTCTCCCAGCAGATGTCAGGGTGATTGAAGTCTCCCATGAGAACCAGGGCCTGTGATCTAGTAACTTCTGTTAATTGCCAGAAGAAAACCTCATCCCCTCATAGTTAGCTAATGGTACAAACAACGTTTGGAAAGATCATTAAGTAATCCATTGAGACCCTCAGCAATTTTCAAGTGGTCTGAGGAAAAATAAGTTTGAGAACCCTGGATTTAGGGTGTAATCCTACCTGGTGCCATTCAGCATATCATGTGAGACACTGAGCCTCAGTAAAATCAGCGGGAGTAGAAAGAGCTATGCACTCACCCGAAGAGGTTCAGTACATTGCAAGCTTCAGATCTAGTTCAGTCTCCTATGTTTTAGTCCCATAAAAGACTGCATATTAGGGATGGAAAAAATAGGTTTGGACAATCTGGAGTAAGAACCAATATGAACCTTACCCTTTATTTTCATACACTTTCCATAGATTTTAAAGCTGAAAGGCAACATTATGATTATCTCATCTAACTTCCTGAATTAGAGTGGCTGTCGATTTCGCCTAGTGATTCCTGTCCAACAACTGGGGCTGAACTAGAGCATGTCATTTAGAAAGGTGACCAATCAGGATTTAAAGATTCCAGAGGATTGAGGATCTCCCATGTCTATTGCTAATTTCTTACACTGGTCTTATTTCCAGTTTGACTTTTGCTCATTTCAACTTCAGCCTTTTTTGCTCAATTAAAGAACTTTTTGGAGACTTGGAAAAAGTCAACTTTTTTCCCCCTTCACATCTCTGTACCTTCTGGTCTAGTCTAGGCAAAGGTAGCCAACAAAACCTGAGATGTGCTGCTGCTGTCATGAAAATGTCTATTAGTGTGAGATTTTTCAGTTGTGTGCGCCACAACCTCGGATGTTAGTGGGAAAGCTGTTCCCTGAATAATGTGGGTGGTGGTTTGCATCATGTTGATTAGCAGTAGGGTTACTAGAACATAGAGATTAGGGAGCCCCATCATTAGGATAAAAATAAATACTAATGATTAGTCTTGAATAAGAATGTTTACTGTATTTTAAGCTGCAAGATTATGTTTCATGCATTAAAATTCATGGCTCTGAGTATAATTTATTTCTATCGGCACTGCATATTTGTTTAGTTTTAGATTAATAAATAGTATTAAAGTGTAAAGAGGGACATGTTCTCCACCTCAGGATACAAATGCCACCCACTGAAGTCAATGGGTTCTCCTTGTATCCTGCAGCAAAGAATGGGGCATAAAGAGAGAGAGAAAGAGAGAACAGCTGAATGTGATTGAAAGCATCAGTAATTACACCAGGGGCCAATAGCCATAAAGGACTTGATTCTGATCTCACCGACACCAGCTTTACAGTGGTGAAATGCTATTAACATCTATGGAATTACTTCAGATTTACACAAAGGTACCTGAGAGCAGGATCTGACCCACTGAGCACAATCTGAAACACCCTAAATGTAGATTAATTTTAGTTGAAAATACTATTTGTATTTCAGAAAATACAAGGTAAGGGATAATGTACTGCAAGTGGCATACATAGTGTATGATGAGCTGTGTGGATCTCTCTTAACAAAACCTGAATCTAGACTAAACTTGTCTAGTGTGAGTCATGCTGCAGAGCCTGGGGAAGGTCAGACAAATATCTTTTACTGAATCATTTTGCTGTCACTAGATTTCAGAGAGACCAGAAAGAGGGATTCAGTGATAGCCATGTGTGGTGTTTAGATGGTGCTGTAATTATTAGAACTGGGAGCACTGGCTGTTGGGAGTCTGAAAGGACAGGAAACAGGAAGGAGAGCGGAGGCTGAGTGAGAGTTACAGAGGGTTCAGCTGCAGCTTGGTAAAGAGGTTTTCATTGTAAAAATAAAGGCCTGTTGAAGCTGGTTAGTCCCTTGCCTGGATGATACAACACCATACTTGAAGCCCTCACTAAGATTTCTCTATAAAACTGACATCTCTCTGGTCTTATAGAAAAACTATGAAAACTCACTAGTGGGGTACTGGATCCAAAAACGTATTGTTTTTCTCCTGAAACTCAAAGCAAGCCTAAGGGTCCACTAAACTGTGAAAGGAAAACCTGCAGAAACGTTCTGACCTCTCAATGGGAATCAAAATAGACAGAGTTTGGGGGATATTTGCACTTCTAATTCCTGATCAACTAACTGAAGCATGTCACACTATGTCACTAGCAAGACTGCTAGCAAAGGTGAGCTAGAAGTGTTCAATAATCTGCTGTCCTCTGCCCTGGGTGTTCCATTTTAGGAAGTGTGACAGGTTATACAGATCCTGCACCAGCATAAAAGGGGTTAAGGAAGTGCTTTGGGCTGGAGTGGTCTTATGCCTCCATGCATGCAAGTCAGGCCAGGTCTGAAGGAGGAATTAAAAGGAAGGAACTCCACTCAGACGGGAGCAGGCCTGGGAAGGAAACAGACTGTTGAGCTCCCCAGCTACTAGAGACGTCTGACAGCCACCAGCCTCTGCCCTCGCAGAAAGGAGAACACCAATCTCCTGGGGTAAGAAAGGGAAAGAGAAGAACATTTACTGGAGACCCAACTAGTGACCTTCTGAAGTAAGAAGACAGTATCATGATTAAGGCTGCCTACAGGCTCTCTTCCTTTAAGCCTTTATTCAGCCTTGTTCACTAGCTGTGGACTGTTTTGTTTGTTTTACCTGGTAGAGAGGAAGAAACAATCAGTAGTCCTTGGCTGGAGGGTAGAGTGCTGGACTTGCTAGACGGACACACCATGAAGTGCCCGTTGGGATGGGGCAATTGGACCCACATGCTTTCACCTCTCCCACATTGGGCTTCAAAAGGGGGTGCTTTGCCAAGGTCAGATTAATGACAGAAAGATTCAGGAGGAGATGCATTGGGATTTCCCTGGCAACATTTGTCCTGTCCAACAAATTAATGGTTAATGATTTGGGCCAGAGTCACAGCTAGATCACTAAAAATATGTTTCAGCAATAAATAAGTAAAAATGGCAGAAAAGGCTTAGAGTTTGTAGACCTGATCCAAAGCTTGCTAAAGTCAAGCTTTTCATCTGGGTCCTGTATAGTTAACAAGCTACAATACAAAATGATTTTAGAGACCAATCAGTGTTTTTTCACAATATTCTAAGGACCAAATCTGGAGAGGTGAGTGCTCTGGCCTCATCTTCTACTAAAGTCAATAAACACTAAGGGAAGAAGAAGTAAGCACTAAAAAAATCCATCTGAATTGTAAGAATCTCAGATGGTGAAAAAACACTTTACAACTGAAGCTGTAAATTGTGTAACACATTTTAATTTTATTAAATCAGTTCAAATCATAACCACCAACAAAAAAATCTGATCTGGAATTTATTTTCTGTCCAACCAAGATATTCTACTGAGCATATTTTGTAGAATTAATCATGTTTTCAGAACTGGTTCTCATGGTCTCAGGTCTGCTTATGATTTCCAATCTGACCTATAGCTTCTAAGACAGTGGCATTATCCAGAAGATACATCCATATTACAGTATTACTTGGCCAGTCTTATTCTGTGCCAAAAATGTATGTTTTCATTAGCGGTACACATTTCAGAACTTGATTGTTGCTGTTCAGTGTCTAAACTGAATCCTGAACTTCACCAAATAGCAGATTTTCAATTTCCATCACCTTGTGCTTATTTATATATGGTCACTAGCAGTGTGGCATATTGCATGTTAATAGGTCAGGTATGGCACCAAACTGATGTATTTTTGACATTGATGCTATTCTTCAAATTCTATTCAATGTAAAATAGTTGATTTTTGCTAGCATCATCATTGCTATTTTGAGGGGCAGGGTGCTGAGCCTAGAGAAAAAAGCTTGGATGAACCAAGATATGCAGTCCCAGTGACAAAAAAGGTCTGCATAATGGGCATAATGGAGCCAACTGTCCACATTGCACTTGGAAGCCTAGTGCCAACCTGAAGAGACCCAAATTGGGTGAGTAATTTCAGCCAGTCTCTCCCTGGCGAACTAGGATTTCAGCTCCTTTCCCATGGTGAACCCCCACCCTCCTGGGCAGGGCAGAAGCTGCACAGCCATCTTCTTTCATTAGGCTCAGCTCCCCCTCCCCCTTTTTAGTTGTGCATGCCGGGAGAAGAAGAGGGGAAAATAGAGCCCAGTGACTTTTTGCTGACAATTGTCAGCAGGAAAAGTGCAACTAAAAATAGCTTTTAAAATGTCTTTGTACTCACCTTTGGCAGGTTCAGTGTAAGACTATGCTGCTGTACACCATCCAGAACAGTTTGTGTTGGTCATTGTGTTCCTCTTCAATTTCCAAGAGGTGCAAAAGATCATGACTTGTAAATAGGGCAGGTGCTAGCATGAGGATAATTTCCTCTGTGGTTATCATTCAGCATGTTCCATAGTGGAATGCTTGCAAAACTTGTCTTGATGAGTTGCTGTACTTTAATATGATACAAAAATTATCAGGGAATTAGGTGAATAAAAGTGGTTGTCAGATTAATCTTTCAAAAAGCCCTGTGTGTGGGATATTTAATTAACCTTCCCTCCTCTCTCCCCTGCTCATTTTCTTCCCCCACACAAGAATATAGAAGTGATGCAGAATTAGACTTTGGGAGGGGTGTTAAATAAATTAACAAATGGATTTGCAATGTTATATGCCCCCCCGCCCCCAGGAGTTCTCTCCCACTGAGTTGTACTGTTGTGAGAACTAGGGTTCTCCCAGTGTGCTTTGTGACTTGGCACATACAAAAACACAGATTTCAAGGCCAGAAGAGACCACAGTAATCATAGTCTGACCTCCTGCAAATTGCAGGCCACAAAACCTCACCCACCCACTCCTATAGTAGTCCCATAACCTCTAGCTGAGTTACTTAAGTCTTCAAGTTCCAGAGAATCCATCATTTTCCCTAGTTCAAACTAGCATGTGACCCTGTCCTGTGCTACAGAGGAAGGATAAAATTTCCCAGGGTCTCTGCCAATCTGACCTGGGGGGGAATTCCTTCCTGACCCCAGTTATAGGTAATCAGTTAGACCCTGAGCATGTGGCAAAGACCCACCAACCAGACACCTGGGAAAGAATTCCCTGTATTAATGCAGAGCCTGCCCCACCTATTGTCCCACCTCTGGCCACTGGAGGTGTTTGCTAATAGCCGTTGCAAACTGGCCATATGCCATTCTAGGCAATCTCATCACGCCATCCCCTCCATCAACTTATCAGTTCAGTGTTAAAACAAGTTAGGTTTTGTCCCCCAATACTCCCATTGGATATTGTTGTCACCTGCACCTTCTTGGAGTCAGTTCTCCTTGTGGCTCATAGACATCTCCCACATGCCTGTTAGAACCCTAGTTCTCCCAACAGTACAACTCAGTGGGAGAGAACTCCTTTGCTCCATGCTTCTTATTGAGAATCTGGTGCAGGGGATTCCACAGTCACCATCCCTGGGAGGAGGTTTCCTCTCTGGGACAGTCTGAGAGAAGTTTCCCAAAACAGTCCAGAAGCCCCAAATTGTCTACACAAGACTGATTAAGAATGCTGGGAAACAAAATGGAAGGTTAAAATGGCATTGCCATGCAATGTCCCACCAGTTAGGCAAATCTTAGCTCTAGGTACAGAGAAGTCTTTGAGAATACATTTCCTCTGTGTCTTGGGGTCATCTCTTTCTCAAGTCCTTGCTCAGTTATATCTTGTGATTTATTTAATCTAAAAGGCGTTAGAATTCATTGTCACATCAGACTGCTATGTCAGCCTTTCAACAAAGTGCCATTTGGCCACTTGTATCATCCAGGCTTAATGAAATAGACTCCGGTCTCTGTACAATGGTTATTGTGTCCTTTTTCTGCTCTCTTCTTCCCTCCCTATTACAAACCTGATTCTGGGAGGATCCCCAGCTGCACAGCTCCAAATTTACCATTTCAAAATCTCACTTTGATATTTCTTACCTTTTGTCAGTCAAAAAGGTCCTAGGGACTGAACCCTGGACTACATGCTTATTGTTCCTGAGTAGATGTGTTAGATCCAGTTAGTTAAGTCTGGCTGTACCTTTTGTTTATTGCCCCTTGAAAGAGACAGAATTTATAATTCCCCTCACTTATGCCCCTGCTACATAATAAATGTGAATTACTGCTAGAAGCCAAATCATCTGCCACATCAATGTCACAGAGCAGGCAGGCAACCGTTCCTCTCTGTATGACTCTGATGAGATCACACTTTCAATAGTATGTTCAGTTCTGGGAACCTCAATATCACACACATATTGAAGCAGAGGGACTTCAGAGAAGTGCAGCAAAAATGATTAAGAGTTTGAAAGGACTAACACGTAGGGAAATAAGCACAGCTAGGCTAAGCAATGACTAATGATAACTGTGCACAAATGTTTGAAGGAAGTAAATGCCAAGAAGTACTCTGAGCAGAAGAAAGGAAGAAAACTAGCAGGAAAGGGATGAAAAGAAATAGAGAATTGCAGCTGATCATCAACAAACTTCATGACTGTTATCTCTATTAGATTTTGGAATTGTTTCCAAGGGAAGTGGGAAGCACATTGCTTTGACCATTGAGAAATGAACTGTACACACAACACTAGAAATATGCTTTAAGGAGCAACTCTGCAATGGACTAGACTGACCTCTCAATTTCTGTGATTCTATATAACATTCTAACACTTTGTAGAATACAACCAGGAAGCTGTGTATTGTACATCCGAACATTATACTGCCCACAACCAAACCCAGAGGTTTGTGGAGCCTGGTTGCTGGTCCAATCCTGTTGCCCCTGAAATCAAGAGCAAGACTTCCATAGGCTGGATTGGGACTCTGGAACCTGATCCAAAGAGCATACAAATTAATGGGAGCCATTCCACTTACCTCAATGGGAGCAGGAGCAGGCCATTTAATTTGATCATTTTTCATACAATGGGCACTATCAAGCTTTAACACCTTTTTATTTTCATATTGGAATGATCCTACAAGAAAATAAAACTCACACTTGTGGATATTTTAATAAAGAACAATGACCTTGAATCTTTTCTTTAAACACTGACTCATAAATTACATCTCGGCTGGTAAATGGCACTTTTATTCAGCAATTTTCCCATAATTACTTAAATAAGAGTTCATAAACTAAACTGCAAGTTAAAAAATATGCAAATGACACTAGCAATATTCAGAGGACTGAATTCAATTAACTAGTTAAGTATACTGTGAAATATTAATTTTATTAAGACCACTTTTAATCATATCTCTACATTTAGGAAGTTGCATTATCTGGCCAGCGGGGCCATCACTGGAAGGAATGATTCCTTTAAGCAGCTTGTTTATATTGAACTAATTGCACAGAAGATATCGGGTTAGTTTGTGATTAACTTTGTCAATACAATCAACTTGTGACTATTTGGTGCACAGCAAGTTAATTATCTACTGATCAGATCTTGGTCATATTATTAAATAATCCATTCAGAATGAAAGGATTTGTGTAGTTATCATTTTAGAAACAAATGAGAAAGTGCTGCTCTGTCCATAAGTTGTCATCAATAACAGCAGCTGTTGTATTTCTCCAAGCCACCTGGTTTCTGTATTACTCAATTAAACAGAGGCCTTTTTTTTAGGCTAGAACAATGTTATTTTGGATTATTGTTTGGCAGAATCTGAATTAGTGTTTGAAATGTTACATGTGTGACTAAGTAATAATGGTGAACTTGGTAGCAAACAAGAGTAATTTCTATTTGATGCCTGTGTGTTGGTCTATTCCTCAATTCAGTTCCTAGTGGACAGGTGTCAGCATCCCATAATCCATCATTGAAACCATCACTTAATGACATGCTTGAATGTTGAAGTTCTCATCAGAGAAGCCAAATGTGGCCAAACTTGCAATCTAGTATATCAAGGGAGAAAGCAATCCATAACACAAATATTCAATGGGACATAACACAAACCTAGCAAGCATAATGCTGAAAGAGACCAAGGGGTGACAGTGGACAGCAAATTAGAGACGAGAATGCTGAATGATATGAGTCACTGACTGTGTGCACAGATCCCTCCTGCATGCAGTGTGTACACCTCCTGTACCGCTTAGCTGCTCCTGCATTTCTAATACTGTATTATATTCAATTGTGGAGCGGACTTATTATGAGAGGCATTGACAATCAGGGAACAATTTAAACAAAAGCATAAAAACAATCAGATGATTGGAGGGACTGATTTGTGAAGTATATATAGATAGATAGATAGTGTGTGTGTGTGTAACACAGACAGACTATAGGGACATGTCACAGGGTACACTCACTTGTAGGGTGCCGTCTCCTGGCTGCTCTGGGAATTAGCTCCTTCCAGGTCAAACACCCCCTTCTGTTGTTCATTCACACCCCTGTCCCTCGGTCTCTGGGACTTTCTCTTTGTGATTTGGCTGATCCTTCTTTATGGCTTGGCCCTCCAGCCATGGCACTATGTGTCTTCCCCCATCCAGGGTATCTAAGTCTCAGACAGTCTTCAGCTCCACTGCCCGGACTGCCACTTCCCAAGTGGCTGACAGGGAAACCCAGGCCCTCTACTCTTGGTTTCAGCTCAGGGAACATTTAAATCAGCAGCCAAGGTCTGCTTCCATTTCACCATCATTCTGGGTAAGCCCTTCCTTCAGGGCCTGGATCTCCAGGGTTTCTATTCTCCTTTTCCTTTCTAATGCCCAGAGAGTCCCTCACTATGCCCCCCTTTTCTACTCCCAACTTTCTGGCTTTATACTAGCCCTGCCTGTTCCTCTCCCCCCAGGGCTTCATCATCAATAAGGGGTTACTTAGAAAACCTCATTTCTCTCAGGTGTTTCTGATCTGAGATGTGGATTCCCTTCTCAACTTCATTAACCCTTTTCAGGCTAGTGTGGGGAGAACACACCAACACAGGGTGTATGGTAGCTGATCACAAATGTTAGAACATTCTAAACTATTAAATAATTTAAAGAGGCATTGTAATGGCATTGGGACTCACCACCTGGTGCCTCCTGCTGGTTGTCTCTGGGAATTAGCTCAGTCCAGTGGAGTGCCCTCTCCTGGTGATGTCCCATCCATCATCTCACCCCTGGTTGGTGTTTGGACCCGCGTTGCTCCCAACTCGTGGTGTCCTCTTCAGGAGGACTACCCTTTGGCAGTGCCCCTCAGTCCATCCTCACCCCCTTCCAGGGGGGAGTTGATCAGCAGTCTCTCTCTACACCCCAGCCACCATGTACAACCACACACCCCAAAGTCTAATTCCTCTTGTCAGGGATCTGGTGTAGTCTATAATAGCCACTCCCTATGGCCAATGGCTGGGTGTACTGGAAGGAGGGGGAACCCAGGCCCACCCTCTACTCTGGGTCCCAGCCCAGGGATCCTCTGGTGGCAGCCTCATTGTCCTCCTTCTCTCCCCTCCATCTGTTCACTTCCCTGGGCCGCTTCCCCTACAGCCCCTTGCACCCTCTAGGCCCTTCCCTTCAGGGCCTGCAGCCTGGTAGACCTCAAGCTAGAGCTCCTTTCTGCTCCCCAAGCCTAGCTAGCACTGCACTGCACTGCACTGTCCGTGGTGCTAGTCTCCCTGTTTTGGAGACAGACCTTCCTCTCTCAAAGGCCTGGGACAGACTGCCTGCTCACTCCCTGAGCAGCCTTTTTATAGGGCTGAACCTGGCCCTGATTGGCTGCCTGCAATTTGGGCCCTGATTGGCTCCCAATAAGCCCTTTTCTGATTGGCTGCCCATCTGTGCAGGCCCACTGGCCTGCTGCAGCCTAAATTCACCAGGAGTGGGGCAGCCATCCCACTACAGGCATACAAAGACATTACTAGGAGTCATGGGAAGAATTTAGGCTAGATAAAAGCTCATGAGAATGAAAACAGGTAGACTGTAAAATATTCCCCTTAGGAAAGTGATGGAAGGACTATTGCTTGGGACATTTAAGAGTAAGCTTGTCAAAAGATAGAAGGAGGACTGGATAACTTAATATTGCTAATGATTCCCACTAGAGATCATTTTCAGGTTCAGAAGCAGGGACCTTTATCACAGACCACTTACACTTTATGGAATAACTCCATTAGCTGATAGCAATAATAGTCTGTTATCATCTGTATGTGATAATCAGTAGAGAGAGTCATAGCATACACACTTTAAAAGCATATTACATATTTTCCTGGACAGGAAACTCAGCCTGAGCATCTGAATGCCACAAGAGTTCAAGTCTTAACATTGAGGAGTTCAGGTGTAGGGCCACTTTTGTAACAGCTCCTACTAAAGGTTGTTAGAAAGATTCAAACTCAGTGTGACAGATATTGCAATTACATTCTTTATCTTTAGGGGTTGTATCCTATTCCATGGGCAGGATTACTGCAGCTCCTCCAGAAAATAAAAACACTGGGGTGTGATTAATGCTAAATCCCAAAGATGGTTCGCCGTCCCAGGCCAATGGGGCTGCGGGAAGCGGCGCGGGCCAAGGGATGTGCTGGCCGCGGCATCTCACAGACCCCATTGGCCTGGATCGGCGAACTGCGGCCAGTGGGAGCCATGATCGGCCGAACCTGTGGACGCGGCAGGTAAACAAACCGTCTCGGCCCGCCTCGGGGCTTACTCTGGCGGGCTGCATGCTGAAAGTGGCCAATCCCTGTCATATCATATGATAATGCTCTTTCTATTCCACTAGTATCTCTGGAGTATGTTAAACAGCAGTTAAACATTTTTAAATCAGCATATCCAGATAACTTTCATCTAAGAGTTTTAAAAGAGCTGGCTGAGGAGCTCGCTGGACCATTAACATTGATTTTCCATAAGTCTCATAACAGTGGGGAAGTTCCAGAAGACTGGAAGAAAGCTAATGGTGTGCCAATATTTTAAAAAGTGTAAGCATGATGACCTTGGTATTATAGGCCTGTCAATCTTATAATCAATCCTGGTGAAGATAATGGAATGGCTGATACGGGAGTTGATTAAAAAGAATTTAAAGAAGATAATATAATTAATACCAAGCAACATCGGTTTATGGAAAATAGATCCTGTCATACTAACTGAATATATTTTGATGAGATTACAAGTATGGTTGATAAAGCTAATAGTGTTGATGTAATATACATAGGGCTCTGTAAAGCATTTGACTTGGTACCACATGACATTTTGATTAATAAACTATAAAGATATAAAATTATTATAGCATACATTAAGTAGATTAAAAGCTGGCTAACTGATAGATCTCAAAAAGTAACTGTAAACAGGGAATCATTAGTGAACAGCTGTGTTTCTAGGGGGCCCTGCAAAGATCAGTTCTTGGCTATTTAACATATTAATTACCTTGAAGGAAACATAAAATCATTACTGATAAAGTTTGCAGATGACAAAAAAATTGCGGGGAATGGTAAATACTGAAGTGGACTGGGCACTGATACTGAGTGATCTGGATCTTTTGGTAAACTGGGATCAGGCAAACATATGTATGTAAATGTATACATCTAGGCGCAAAGAATGTAAGCTATACTTACAGGATGGAGGACTCTATCCGGGGATCCATAACTTTGATAAAGATTTGGCCGTTATGGTATAAAACAGTAATGTAGCAACTACTCCTATAAGCAGGGTCTTTAAACAGGATTACGGTCTTGAACCAGGAAGGAGAAAATTAGCAATGAACTACTTTTCCATCCAATGCAGAAGAAGGTCAAGACACATCGGCACGGTGGTGTGTGGATGAGTTGACATTACCACTGCACAGGATGTATCTCTCCTTGCATACACAAAGGAGTCTGCAGTTTCCAGGGATGTAAGTCTGGAAACTTTCACAAGCACTACATTTACATAACCTCTAATAAGAAGAAAAGAAAAGGCATACCAGTAAACAATAGCAGCACTTGCTAACATTTACAAATATATCTACAGGAGGCCATTCCTACTGTGAACCCATTGCACATACCAATTTGTTGCAATTTCATTATCAGTAGTAAAAAAAAGCATTGTTAGTAATGAACAGCAAAAAATATTTGGAAAACACATAACCCCACTTGTCTTTTGATATTTGTAAGTTATCTCTAAACCAGATTTCATTGTTGCCAATGAGTATTTTGTTGATCTAATTAAATGTCTCTTAAAAGGAATTTAATTTTGTTACTTATATTGACTAACATCCCAATACTGGGACTGGTGTGTCTAAAGCTGTTCAGCTCTAAGGCGCATTATCCAGGATAGAAAAAATGCACAAAACTACTTTATTCCAGGAGTTACTGCTTCACATGATTTTCAAAGTCTGATTTTGCTGCTGCTAAAATTTACTCATGCCTAACAGATAAAAATGTCTTATCCCAGAAAAGGTGGGGTTTTTATATATATATATGTATATTGGGGAGGAAGTGGAGGAAAGATTGAAACTTAAAAAAAAGTATTTTGTAAAAAAATAAAAATATATATAAAAAGTATTAAGAAGTATTTTGCATACAATCTTTTGGAGACATTTGTTATAGTTTAAATTTTAAAAAAGTATAATTTAGAAATGGATTTTGATACATATGCCCTGTATAGTAGTCTGAGAATTTCAAGTGAACAGGTAAAGTTGTAACAGGCCATATAAAACTCTATTTTAATATTTGCCCAATTATGTTATTAATTATTTATTAATATTATATTAATGCCTAAGGGCCCAGTCATATAGATCAGTCCCCATGATACTAGGTATTATGTTGTGCAAACACATATATAGAAATTACCTCCCCCTAAGGTTTATAATCTAAATACCAGAGGAAAGACAACAGCTGGATGCAACAGACTAACAGGGGAAGCACTAGTCATCATGACTGCTATTTGTGTTTAGTATTCACAGTTTACTGAATGCAAACTGTGTACTCCACATACTGTCCAAACATGGAGGAAGGCATATTCCCTGCCTCAAACAACTGTCAGACATTGATTTTAGAGCTGAGTGAAATGTTTCAGCCAAATTTTTTTTTAGTAAAAATGCAGATTCAGTGACACCAAAATGTTTTTATCAACTCATATAGATTTTAATTGTTCACATAGGGGAAAAAAATGAAAAAGTAAAAATATTTTGTTTTTTTTATTAAAATGATTTAACATTTTGAAATGTCCTTTGATTTGATTAAAAAAATGTGTAAGAAATGCTCAAGATTGAACTGATCCAGATAACAATGAAGTTAATAATGACACATCTGTTGACTCTGGTGGACGTTACATCATTTTCTTAATGAATATTAAAGGTATAGTGTCTTGAAATCACAAAACAAGAGAAGTTTTGAGCAAAAAGGTTAGAGTAAATGTTGCCCTTAAATCTTGTGTGTTTAGGCAAGATCCATCAGATCAGGATTAAACAAAGACTGTGAATCAGACACCATCAGATCAGGATTAAACAAAGACTGTGAATGGCTATCCAACTACAGAAGCAGTTTCTCCTCCCTTGGTGTTCACACTTCAACTGCTAGCAGAGGACCTCACCCTCCCTGATTGAACTAACCTCGTTATCTCCAGACTGATTCTTGCCAGCATATTTATACCTGCCCCAGGAAATTTCCATTACATGCATCCGACGAAGTGGGCATTCACCCACGAAAGCTTATGCTCCAATATATCTGTTAGTCTTAAAGGTGCCACAGGACTCTCTGTTGCTTTAGGCAAAGTAGTGTTTACCTGGTCCTGATATTTTGACTTGGGCAAAACTGTCATATAAACCAATACCAGTTTTTCCTGATTAAGTAGTGTAAAATTTGGCCCACATTGTGGGTTAGTTAATTAAGTGCTCTGAAGCACACTGAAAGAAATGTGTGTGTGTGTGTATATACACACACACACACATATATATATCTATATATAGATAGATAGATAGATAGATATAGCACAATTTTTTATTTATTGATTTAGCCTCAAATAAGAACTGAATACAAAGGCTTCTATTTTAGTTTTATCATTCTGGTGCATGCAAATGTGATTGCAGGATCAGGACCTATGTTTGGAATGTACTGCCAACTACAGTTTGCAAATGACCAATTTTGGAGTTTGATGGCAATTCTGAAAAATAAAAACAAAATTCATTTTGGGTTGACCAGAAAATAATTAAAAAAAAAAAAAATCAGTGAATTAAAATAATAATAAAATAAATGTGTTCTGGGTAAAACAAAATACTTTGTTCAACCTGAAATGAAACATATATATCTATATGTATATATATATATATCTGTTGGCATGAGTCCTGATATTATTTTATCACAGGATTCAAATGTATGTGTGCGTGAAAATTTAAATAAGCACAATAATTGTGCTGGTTTTATTTCACCTTGGGAAGGTCTCTACTATATGTAGTTTACATTAATTCTGGCATGATGGAGCTATGGCTGCTGCCAGGTTTCTATCTCTGGCCCTCTTGACAATATTTAATGCATGTTTTAACCCAGGGTAGGCAACCTATGGCACGTGTGCCGAAGGCGGCAAGCGAGCTGATTTTCAGTGGCACTCACACTGCCTGGGTCCTGGCCACCAGTCCAGGGGGCTCTGCATTTTAATTTAATTTTAAATGAAGCTTCTTAAACATTTTTAAAACCTTATTTACTTTACATACAATAATAGTTTATTTATATATTATAGACATCTAGAAAGAGACTTTCTAAAAACATTAAAATTTATTACTAGCACGCGAAACCTTAATTTAGAGTGAATAAATAAAGACTTGGCACACCACTTCTGAAAGATTGCCGACCCCTGTTTTAACCTTAGGGAAGGGATTTTGCTCTTTAAATGCAGTGATTTGTGTCCACCCACCAGAATGATAAAACAAAAATAGAAGCCTTTGTATTCAATTCTTATTTGAGGGTAAACCAATAAGTCAATGATACTGGTACAACTCACCTCAGTGTAGGCTTGGGGCATCTTTGTACTGTATGGTTTCATGTACCAATAATATGGCAACAAGGAAGCCAAAATAGTCTACTCACAGCCCTAACTAGGATGCTATTGGACAAAATTCATCCCTGGTGAATTTGGCCCATCATGTTTACTGAAATAGAAAATACTTTTTTAGACAGCAGTTACTAAAGAAGACACATTACATAAAGTGCTGTGTTTGGCTTTTCTTATTAGTACAGGCTTGTAATCAGTACTCAGGAAGTTTATGCTCATCTCTTTTTTTAAGTATTCCAGACAAGTCTGATGAAATTATTGATCAGCCTTAACTGATGACATGCCCATAAAGTCATCAACAAATGTCAGTGTCTAATACTGTGTTACATACAGATGTCCAAGATAATATATTATAGTGCAGCTGTATTGATAGATAAAGTTTTTTTTAAAAGGTGTTTATTTAGATGTTGGAAGCTTTCAAAGAGATTAATAAAAGTAATTTCCTTCACTCTCTCTCTCTCTCTCTCTATATATATATATGGGGGGGGCATTAAAAATGCATTGTTTCCAACTTATCTTGGAGCTTTTGGGCATGAAAGATGCACCAAGCTTGGTATATGATTTTCCTTTGAGCTGAGTGTGTACATATCTCATTATACTTCACATAGCTCTGCTTCTGGTACTCTGAAATGGCTCTGCATAAGTATTTTCTCTTTCAGTACACATGGAAACATTGTGATTTGTGATGATAATACTAAGCCAACAAGCAAAATAACAGCATGTGAACATCTTCCTTTAAATAGCTTCCCCCCACACACACACAGTTTGGATGTGAATTTGCCCACCTAGAGTTTAGTTTCAGAATCATATGGTCTCTAATCAAATTCTAAGTCAGCTACAATGACTTCCCTCTTTCCCCTGCTTACTAGTGCTTGTCATGAAGGTTAAAGAACTATCATTACTGGAAAATGAAGTTCTGCATTTATTAGTGCTATGCTTTTGAAATAGCAGTGCTAACGCTCAGCCCAGCATGTCTCCAGCAAAGTTCCACTGGCTCACAGTTCTCATTTGCACTCCTGCAAGGATTATGGGAAAATTATAAAAAGGTATTTTTGAGCCTCCTGGTAGAAAACAAATGAAGTAAAATCACTATCTTTACCAAGGGCCTCCTTAGGAATACATTATAAAAATAATTCTGTCTGGACTGACTTAGCAAAGAATTCACACAAAATCTCCGTGATCAACGTCTTTGATGGTCCCCTGGGAATCCTGTTAATCTGGAAGAAGATAGCATGTAACACAGGATAATCAGACAGTCTCTGTGCCTTGTCCATTTTGGTAGTTATCTGACTCATGGCTGGTGACATATTGTGCCTCCATGGGGATAGAGGAATTCTCACACAAGGATTTCTTGATAACATTTCCTTCAAAAGTCTCTATAAATGAGGAGCAAATGTAACGTGATTATACTGATTACACTAATGACAGAGCTGATGATGAGTTGTAATCTCCTTTAAGAGGTCATTCAGTGGGCTAGTCTACTGGTTGGTTAATATTATTCAGCAATCTAGAATTAATCCGAGTCTTTTCTTTCTCCTTTTCCCCCTTTTCTTTTAGTACGGCATATGCACAAAGCTGTGATATGTAGCTGATGAATGATGATGATGGTAATGATAATGGCTGCTTGATTTTTTTTTCTCATCCTAATACTCACCAGCCTTGTGTGCTGAAGGCATACAATATGCAGTAGGACTTTATTAGACATTTCTGAGACGAGAGAAATATTTTTCACCTGCAAATCCCTTTCATCTGCATTTCATTCCCCAGCCTATAATGAACTTCTACAATGAAACTAAATAAGGAATTGTCCTAGGTGGTATTCTTTTTACAATGAGTCCAAGGGGGTAATTGAAACTTGAGGAACAAGAAGATGCTCTTTTATTTTATGTATTTAATTATTTACACATCCCTTTATTAATCAATGCACTTTTATTGATGGGTAAAAGGAATTCTGTGTTTGCAACAGAATATGTCACGAGACTGAGTAATTATGTTCTGCATGTTACCATCATATATGGAGACAGCTTTTCAGATGAGACAACAACGGTGTGTAGAGAATATTATCTCAGAAAACTGTTAACCTCTTCAATTTTTTTACTCACTGTGAGCCAAATCCCACATGGTGCTGAGAACTCTCAATTCCCATGCTCAGAACCTCTGCAGGGTGGGCCCATTAACATTGCCCTTACCATTCATATGCCTCATTCACACACAATGGAGATGGAACAGGGGCCTCATATTTAAAGCATTTAACAGATTCATGGTAAGAGTCAGCAGATGTGGATTAACACCAGTCCTCTGGGTCACTATTACAGATATTTTTGTTTTATTTGTAAAACCTATAACTCTGTGGAGTTTAGTTACCATACCATTTCAGAATAAAAGTTAAAAACCTTTAGTAGGGATTACATAATCATGTATCAGAATAACATGTTGCATTGACCTTGTGACAAGGAACAGTGAAGCAGGGAAGGACAGACTCCTTCCACATTAAGGGAAATGAATATGGGCACGCTCTCACTTTCTGGGCTACTCGATGTTACTGTGGAGGTGATACGCATGTGGGATTACAGCTACAATTCTCACAGAAAAAAGTACTGCTGGGCAATCCGGAGAGCGACATTAGCCTTGGCCTCAGAGGAATTCTTCCACATGTCATCTCATCCAGAGGCCAAGGGCCATAAGGGGAGTTATAGAAGGGAGTTAATTGGAAAGGGCGAAGGAGGAGGGAATCAAGTGTAAAAATCACATGAAAATGTTTTATTCTCAGTCATAATTATGTATGTCCTTGTGTGTATTTCTAGCTCGCTTCCCCTGACATTCTCCCTATGACATTCTAAGGTTCCGGAAAATATTATATCTTCAGTCAGACAACAAGCTTGGAGGAATATTTTGCCATCTTTTTACAGGAGCAAATCCTTTCAGATCTACACTTTGGTGCACATTATTATTAGGAATGTGCATGGGTCCTAAAATTCAGGACTCAGGCTCATTTGTATCCAGCAAGTGTCATGTTTGGATTTGGGTTGGGGAGAACAAGATAGCCTACTACTGGCAGCTGAGACTCCTTCTCAGGAGCGGTCTGCATCTTATCCTTCACCATAGTGCTGATGGAGCTGTAGGTTACTAAATCTCTATCTCTATCTACGACCCTAGCCACAGCTCCACTCTGCCCTCTCCTCCAACCCCAGCCCAGCTCTGCCCTCTTTCCCTCTCTGCCTCAAGGCCAGCTCCATCTCTAGCCCTAGCTCCACCCCCATCCTCAAGTTCTGTCCCCACTTTTGTCATCAGTCTAAGTCCTTGTGCTGAGCCGTCTGTGCAGTAATGGAGGGGGGCGTGGACAAATTCCATTACTGGTAAGGCTGGGGGTGACAGGAAATGTTTGGGCATCGCCATATTAATGGGATGTGCTGATTATGGAGTACAATAGAATTGGACTGAAAGTATAGAAATCTTGCAAGAATTATTAGATCTGGCCCCTTATTCATGTTGTATTGTTCCTTATTCTTGTGAGTAATCCTATGGATGTCAATGAGACTACTCAAATGAGATAAGAACTAATCATCATGATTAAGTATCAGGGGGTAGCCATGTTAGTCTGTATCCACAAAAGCAACATGCATCTGAAGAAGTGGGTTTTTTACCCATGAAAGCTTATGCCCAAATAAATCTGTTAGTCTTTAAGGTGCCACCAGACTCCATCATGATTAAGAGTTGTTAAGGCTGTATCCCCACTTTGAACTTTAGGGTACAAATGTAGGGGCCTGCATGAAAACTTCTAAGCTTAACTACCAGCTTAGCTCTGGTTCCGCTGCCACCATTTCCAATGGATTCCCTCCCTGGGAAGCCTTGAAAAACCTTCACCAATTCCCTGGTGAATACAGATCCAAACCCCTTGGATCTAAAACAAGGAGAAATTAACCATTCCCCTCCTTCCTCCCACCAAATCCTGGTGGATCAAGATCCAAACCCCTTGGATCTTAAAACAAGGAAAAATTAACCATCCCCCCTCCTTCCTCCCACCAACTCCTGGTGAATCAAGATCCAAACCCCTTGGATCTTAAACAAGGAAAAATCAATCAGGTTCTTAAAAGAAGGCTTTTAATTAAAGAAAAAGGTAAAAATCATCTCTGTAAAATCAGTATGGAAATTAACCTTACAGGGTAATCAAACTTAAAGAGCTCAGAGGACTCCCCTCTAGTCTTAGGTTCAAAGTACAGCAAACAAAGATAAACACTCTAGTAAAAGGTACATTTACAAGTTGAGAAAACAAAAGAAAACTAACACGCCTTGCCTGGCTATTTACTTACAAGTTTGAAATAGGAGAGACTTGTTTAGAAAGATGTGGAGAACCTGGATTGACGTCTGGTCCCTCTCAGTCCTGAGAGCAAACACGCTTCCAAACAAAGAACACAAACAAAAGCCTTTCCCCCCCCCCAAGATTTGAAAGTATCTTGTCCCCTTATTGGTCCTTTAGGTCAGATGCCAGCCAGGTTACCTGAGCTTCTTAACCGTTTACAGGGAAAAGGATTTTGGAGTCTCTGGCCAGGAGGGATTTTATAGTACTGTACACAGGACAGCTGTTACCCTTCCCTTTATAGTTATGACAAGAGTGATAGACTTAGAGCCTCTGTAAGTAGAGTACTACCCCAACACTTCCCAAATCATGACTTTCATTTTCCTAAATTACCGTATATACTCGTTCATAAGCCGAATTTTTTTAGTAAAAAAGGGAAGCACCAGAGAAGGGGGTCAGCTTATGAATGGGTATAGAGAGGGAGAGGAGGGACACAGCCCCTCCCCCCAACAGAGGGAGCAAGGAGAAGCAGCACAGCCAGCAGAGACAGAACGGAAGAGGTGGGGCAAGAGTCTCTCCGCTTCTGGCCACGCTGCTCTCCCCACAGCCTCTGACGCAGCTGCAGCTCCAGGGCTGGCAGGCTGCAGCCATGCCGCTTGGCCCTGCCCCCCAGAGCAGGCTGGGGCCATGCTGCCCAGCCTGCTGGAGCAGCTCCAGCCAGGCCAGAGACATCCTCCCCTGGCCCTCCCCAGATAAGGTGTGAAGGGATGGGATGGTGAGAGTGTGGGGGTCCCGGGCTAGGGGTGGGGTCATGTGGGGGGTGGTCACAGGGGTTACTCCCCTGACCCCCAGCTTCTTCCCCCCCCAAATATTTTCCCACCAGTTGCTGTCTTGGCCCATCAGGGTAAGCAGCTGGCGCGCCGAGACACTTTGTTTACTTAGGTTTACCTCCATGCCTGTGGACGCTCGAGGTAAACAAACCATCTCGGCCCACCAGGGGTTTATCCTGATGGCCTGGGAGCCAAAGTTTGCTGACTCCTGAATTATAGGGTTGGCTTATGAATGAGTGATAAAAGTTTTCCATTTTTACTTGGAGGGGTCGGCTTATAAACAAACTGGCTTATCTTTTTCTTTTCTTTCCTTTCACTCTTTTACAATTGAAAAACCTATGGAGTCCCACAGGTTTCCATCTTGCAAGCCCTCCAATTCAATATGAATGAAAGCCACTAGTGAAGATTTTGAGAAGTTGTGGGCTGCATCTCAGTATACAGATGGTATAAATATTTATGACTATTTTTACAGTCTCAAAGTGCCCCAGGAAATAAACTGAAACCGGATCTAGTTGAAGGTGAGCTGTGGCTGGATAAGATGGAAGTGATACCTTCCTGAAACTGAGGTACTGTCTACACCAGTGCTTCTCAAAGTCGGGCCGCTGCTTGTGCAGGGAAAGCCCCTGGCGGTCTGGGCTGGTTTGTTTATCTGCCAGGTCCACAGGTTTTGGCTGATCGCGGCTCCCACTGGCCGCGGTTCGCCGCTCCAGGCCAATGGGGTCTGCGGGAAGTGGCGCAGGCCGAGGGATATGCTGGTTGCCCTTCCCGCAGCCCCCATTGGCCTGGAGCGGCGAACTGCGGCCAGTGGGAGCCACGATCGGCCAAACCTGCCGATGCAGCAGGTAAACAAACCGGCCTGACCACCAGGGGCTTTCCCTGCACAAGCGACGGACTGGCTTTGTGAAGCACTGGTCTACACTGTCTCTAGATAGTATATGCTGAGTTTCTGCCAAAAAGATTTGTAGCTTCAGGGCCATTTGGGATCCAGCAATGCTTCTAGATTCTCAGCTAGCAGTGGGGCCTCAGAATGATTTTGTTGTAAATGCTGAGGAAGGAGGCTGAAATCATACCACTCCAACTCAGGCTTTGTGATCTACACCCACAACGTTGTCTCCTCCAGTCTAGACTACAGTAATGTATTCTGCTTTGGGTAATCAAAGCAAACCAGCTTGAATACAGCTGCCAATCTTCTGAGTGAGATACCACAAGCCCATACCATTGATGCCCACCCCTATGTGCTGGCTTCTTCCCTACTTACAGGTATAATTTGGGTTGTTGGTGATCATCTCTAAAGCTTTTTGTGGTTTGGAACCAAGCCATCTGAGAAATAGACCTTCCCCCTATAGCTGCTAATGTATGTGCCGGGTGTCAGAATTGGAGGCTGAGCTCAGTGATTTCTCTGAGGGATTCCCCTGCCTTTGGAATTTGCTACCCTTCAAGGTCCACTGGAGACAGAATCTGGTTGACTCAGGACAAGATGTAAAACTTAATGATTTCATTTACTGTTTCGTTAATAGCGTGTCTTGGGTTTGCTAGCCGGGGTTCAGATACATTCTCTAACATCCAGCCTTCTGCTAGTACTTGATGGTGACAGCTGTAGTAGCAGTAATGTTAACCATATTTATGTTAGCTATTGCAAGTGGCACATGCAATTTATATGTTTTAATGTTTTAAACCAAAGTATTTAGTTGCTATGAAGATCAGTACTATAAAAATGAATAAAATAAGGTTTTGAAAGTTCCTAAAATTCTTTCATTCTTATGCTGTCTACTATGATAAAACTCAAGGTGGTAGGTGCTTAATAAAATGACTGACAGGCAATATAATGCATGTTGCTAGCAGCAGCACTACTTCTGTAGAACATACTTCAGCATGGTATAAATTCCACAGTTGTGAAGAATGATAATTAAGCAAGAATAAATACTAAATATTTAAAACTGCCAGTTCAATGCAGTATACGGCTGTATATTTTTTTCTCATTTTTAATTCTTCCTATTCTCAATAGTACTTTTTCAGTTTCTATATTATGATGTATTCTGCTATCCATAAGCTTAAGTACCCCGTGCTAAGTTATTATTCATTTCCTGCAGTGTAGATTTTGTAAAGTTTGCCTTCTCTTCTCAGTTGACTGTAGAGCAGCATTTAAATTAGATACTTTTGATCTGTATTTTTAACACTGAAAATAAATCCCTTTGCCTGTGTAATTTATATACAAAATCTTTAAATGGCGGAACAATGATTTAGAACATGAAAACAAATCTTTTTTCCTTCCTATGGCAATAAAGATGTGAATATAAAATTTAAATAGTATATATTTTTTCCCAAACATAAGCAAAATTCTTATTGATGAGTTACACCACGGTACGTGGGAGTTATATATGCCTTACATTAAAGCATAGTAGTTGATATATGTGTACATACTTGCAATTACAAGCACTTAATTTAGCCACGGTTATTTCTCAAGCCACATTAGAAAAAAAAAACAATACCGTTCCCATCTACATGGGAGAGACTCATTTTGATGTGGAAACTGATGCTATCAAGCACTGGAGCCTTTCTTTTTTATTTCCCTCCCCCAAGACTTACATACAGTATCACCAGATGTATCATCTTTACCCTGTGTATTAGAGATGGCCCTGCCCCAAAACTCTAGATCAAAACATTCACAAATATGAACTCTGTGGAGCAAGGCCATCTGCACTACTTCTGGAGATAATTATGCCTAAAATGTAGGAAATGCTCTCAGCTGACTATTTTTTGTTTAAGAAGCAAAAGACAAAGAGCCAGACTGAATATGGCCTACCAATTATTCCAATATAATCACCTTTAAGTATGTCTCTCTATCATCTAACTACTATCTAAAGAGAGAATAAAACAAACAAAAAAAGTTTTTAGGAATAAAACAAAATGCCACTGCTTCAATCAATTGATTCCAGAAGCAATGTTTCCATAGTACACCCGTACCCCGATATAACACAAATTCGGATATAACGCAGTAAAGTAGTGCTCTGGGGCGGGGGGGGAGGGGGCTGCACGCTCTGGCAGATCAAAGCAAGTTCAATATAACGCAGTTTCACCTATAACGCGGTAAGATTTTTTGGCTCCCGAGGACAGCATTATATGGGGGTAGAGGTGTAGTAAGTATTCTTTCTAGTCTAAAGAACTTCCCATCATCAACTTTATCTCAGGGTACTTGATGCATGAATCTGTCTTATCCAGTCTCCTAGGAATATTCATTTATGTGCAATGATTATTAGCACTAATAGCCAAAGCACAAGGAAAATTCTCTCTCACCTACAATTAAATGTATTTGTGGATGTGAAAGTGTCTAACAAACCAAAGTAAGTTAATATTTTGGTTTATACTGTAGAGTTCTTTCATCAATACTACAGATCATATCTGTATTTAAATTACAGAGACAAAACTATACCCTCAAAGGCAATAGTTAAATTATCCTTCCACTACATTCATGAGTCAGCTTTTCAAAGTTAAGCTTGTACTCTCGTGCAGACATACTACAATGTGCCTAATTCGTGCATATAGTTACCTTCTGTGTTCACACAAATTGGGTATTTGTGCATACTGGCCTGGAAGGTGCATATATGGCAGATACTTATGCATATAGGCAGGGCCGGTGCAATCCATTAGGCGACCTAGGCAGTTGCCTAGGGCGCTGCGATTTGGGGGGTGGCGACCGCGGCGGTATTTCCACGGCGGGACCTTCTGCTGCCTCTGTGGAGGGGCGGCATTTTGGGGTGAGACCTTCCGCCGCCTAGGGCGGCGGAAAAGCTAGCAGCGCTCCTGCATATAGGCTAGGCAGGAGCAAAGATATGCACACAACTGCATGCTTCTAACTTTAATACTATGTCTGTATAGCTATGAAATTTAATACAATCACATTTTCCTTAGAGCTGTAAATCAGGATCAAATATATTCAGTCTATTATGCAGTATAAGAATAATATAACTCACACATGGAAGATAAAATGGGCTTTTTTTTTTTTCCTAGAGTAGTAGCTGTTTCCATAGGATCTTATAATCTTTCAGTTCTTATAATGGCAAAACTTCCATTGCCATCAGGGATAATTTTGCCTATCAAAGACCGCAAGATCAGGCAGACATCATCTAAAGTGTCTTTTTATAATTTCCAAAAATTAGTTTAATGGATCTCTTGATTTCTGATTAACTCTTTTATGCATTCTTCCACAGATATTAGTTCACATATTCAAGAAAGAGGACAAAATTAGAATCTTTTATCATGATGAATTGCAGCTGCACTGAACTTTGGGAATTTGAATAAAATTAACCTGCTTCTCAGCCCTTTTTGGTTTTGGTTTGGCCCATCTCTGAACATCATAAAATAATCACATAGCTTCTCAGGAATGGCTTTTTTTTCCTCAGAGATATCCAAGATGGTATGACAGGAGCAATGCAGATCGGAGATTACATATCTCTTACAGTAACATGAGGAAATGTATATAGAATCCTTCTGTGCTCTGGGTACTAGTATTACATCTGGCTGTAGCTAATATTAATGATCCACTATTCATGGGCTACAAATTCACCCCAAAAATGCCAGGAAAGAAGGAAAGCACTTTTGTTATTTTGATTATGCTTCTCATACTGTACACCTGATGCTTTGAGTCTGACTAGATGTAGTGGGCTCTGTAGTAGTTGTTCCCTGATATATTACACCTAGGTGACTCTTGGCTGACCATTAATTTTGTTCCTTTGTTCTCTTAATAATACGTTTATCAAAACCAGATCTGAAGCTTAAACTTTTAGGTTGCAATTATGATTACTATTTCATTATACTCTTACAGTTCCACTTTTTGTATAAAGAATTATGGGACTGGATAATTTCAGAGTGATTGCAATGGTGATTTTCTTCTCAACTATCAATTACATTGTACTACAATACCATTGTCCATAATCTTTTGAATAACTAACATATAATTTTGTTCTGATTTATAGTAATTTAAATAACATTTGATTAGGCTGAACTACATAGATATGACATCATTTAATGGGACTTTTCCAATGCATTTGAATGTTTGTCATGCTCTTGGATATTAATCCTGTATATTCTGAAAAAGGCAATGGAAACTAGATACTGTGGGCCCATTTTACAAATCAGTCCACCTTATTAGATAGGTAAGTACCTCACTTGAAAAGTCAGATTGCACAAATGGGCATTTTCTGAATAGAAAAATGAAGAAAGATTTTCTGTGCTTAAATGCAAATTTTAGTGTCCATGATTGTTTTATTAAGGTTTCTGCTTTTGAAAAGTGATCCCTGCTTTATACATTGATCCATCAATAAAAAGGAACAATGCAGTTCTCTAGCATCTCCATTCAATTTGCTTTCAATATACACCTTATGAGGATTTTGATAATAGAAATGAGACTTCACTCATGTAAAGGGGCAGCATGGAGAGTGGGGAGGTGAGTTCAGGTATGATCTACCCAAGGGGAAGCACTCAAAAGCAAGAAAAATTAAATATTTCCCAGGCATGCTGTCATAAATATAAAGGGAAGGGTAACAACCTGTGTGTATGCAGTAACATCAAATCCCTCTTGGCCAGAGGTACAGACAGAGGTACAGAATCATTTTACCTGCAAGGGGTTAATCAGTTCAATTAACCTAGCTGGCACCTGACCAGAAGGACCAATGGGGAAGAAGATACTTTCAAATCTGGGGAAGGGTGTTTGTGTTCTCTCTCTCTTTTTTGTTTGTTTGTTTGTTTGTTTGTTCCCTCTGGATAGAGAGAGAGAGAACAAGCAGGTAACCCATCTCTTGAAAAGATACTTTTAAATGATACATCTAAAATTACAGAAATTGTAAGTAAATGCAAGGAAATGTGTTAGATTATTTTTTGTTTTAGCTTGTGAATTTTCCCTATGCTAAGAGGAAGGTTTATTCCTGTTTTTGTAACTTTGAAGTTGAGCTAGAGGGGAATCCTCTGTGTTTTAAATCTTTTATTCACCCTGTAAAATTACCTTCCATCCTGATTTTACAGAGGTGCTTCTTTTACTTTTTTCTTTATAATACAGTTCTTCTTTTAAGAACCTGATTGATTTTAGTGTCCCAAAAATAAAGGGTCTGGTCTGTGCTCATTTGGTTAACCTGTTGGTTGGTATATTATTCTCAAGCCTCCCCAGGAAAGGGGGTGAAGGGGCTTAGGGGGATATTTTGGGGGAAATAGAAACTCCAAGTGGTCCTTTTCCTGAATCACTTGCTGGTGGCAGCAATACCGTCCAAGGAAAAGGAAAGGATTTGTGCCATGGGGAAGTTTTAACCTAAGCTGGTAGAAATAAGCTTAGGGAGTCTTTCATGCAGATCCCTATATCTGTACCCCAGAGTTCAGAGAGGGGAGGGAACCCTGACACATGCAAAAGCAGATCACCAGCTGCCATACCTCTTTATTAGGCATAGCTTACTCCCCACATTCAGCCAGCTAGCTCTGCTGGTTGGTACATGGGAGAGGGTGGAGCAATGGTCCATCTGTGAATCCAATGAAGAGTAGAAAGGGATCCCAGTATTTATACTCCCCTAAGTGTTTTCTGAACATTACTTGCATGCACAGGTAGGGAGGAAGGCCACTCCAGACCTGCTTAAGAGAGAAACAATCTGGCCCTTTGTTTTTTTTTTTTTCTTCAGCAAAAAGGAGCATATTGAGAGCCTTTCCTACATTTTAGGCAAAGAGTAATTCCACTGACTTCACCTGAGATTGGGGCTCCACTGTGTTAGGTGCTGAACAAACACATAGTGAGAGAAAGTCCCTGCCCCAAAAGAGTGAAAATCTTAACAGATAAGATAGAAAATGGGTTGGAGGGGAAAGAGAGAGGTGAAAGGATTTGTCCAAGGTCACGCAGGTCAGTTTCAGATCTGGGAATGTCTTCTGAGTTCCAGTCCCAGGCCCTATCCACTAGCATAACCTGCAAATCCTTACCTAACTAAGAATAATCCAGAAAATACACTCAGACAGATTCTCAGCTGGTGTAAACCAGCACAGTGCCATTGAAGTCAATGGAGCTACATTGTTCATGCCAACTGAAGAGCTAGCCTAATGAAGTTAATATACCTTGGATTCTAATAGCGTTGTCCAGGATGGGTTGTAGATCACTGATGATGCGTTGGAGAGGTTTTAGCTGGGGACTGTATGTGATGGCCAGACAGAACTCCAACAGAACACCAACAGAACTCCACTGGCCATCAAATACAGTCCCCAGCTAAAACCTCTCCAACACATCATCAGTGATCTACAACCCATCCTGGACAAGGATCCCTCACTTTCACAGGCCTTGGGTGGCAGGCCAGTCCTCGCCCACGGACAACCCGCCAACCTGAATCATATTCTCACCACCTCACCATAGTAACTCTAACTCAGGAACCAATCCATGCAACAAACCACGATGCCAACTCTGCCCACATATCTACACCAGCGACACCATCACAGGACCTAACCAGATCAGCCACACTATCATCGGTTCATTCGCCTGCACGTCCACCAATGTAATATACGCCATCATATGCCAACAATGCCCCTCTGCTATGTGTATCGGCCAAACTGGACAGTCCCTACGTAAAAGGATAAATGGACACAAATTAGATATTAGGAATGGCAATATACAAAATCCTGTAGGAGAACACTTCAATCTCCCTGGACACACAATAGCAGATTTAAAGGTAGCCATCCTGCAGCAAAAAAAACTTCAGGACCAGACTTCAAAGAGAAACTGCTGAGCTTCAAGTATCAGAGGGGTAGCCGTGTTAGTCTGGATCTGTAAAAAGCAACAGAGAGTCCTTTGGCACCCTTAAGTCTAACAGATGTATTGGAGCATAAGCTTTTGTGGGTGAATGCCCACTTCATCGGACATGCATTCGACAAAGTGGGCATTCACCCATGAAAGCTTATGCTCCAATACATCTGTTAGACTTAAGGGTGCCAAAGGACTCTCTGTTGCTTTTTGCTGAGCTTCAGTTCATCTGCAAATTTGACACCATCAGCTCAGGATTAAACAAAGACTGTGAATGGCTAGCCAACTACAAAAGCAGTTTCTCCTCCCTTGGTGTTCACACCTCAACTGCTAGAAGAGGGCATCATCCCCCCTCTTTGAACTAACCTCGTTATCTCTAGCCTGACTCACTCTTGCTTGCATATTTATAGCTGCCTCTGGAAATTTCCAATATGTGCATCCGACAAAGTGGGTATTCACCCACAAAAGTTCATGCTCCAATACGTCTGTTAGTCTATAAGATGCCACAGGACTCTTTGCTGCTTTTACAGATCCAGACTAACACGGCTATCCCTCTGATACTTACTCACATAAGTAACCCTTACTTAAATCAATGGGTCTAGCTTAAATTCCTTCAGTTGTAAACATACAGCTGGTCAGACAAAATATTTTGTCAACTCTGCACAATGACTCTGGGAGAACTTTTCTGTATAGAATTTCTACCCACCAGTAGTTATTGGCACTGAAACTATAATCTAGTATGCATAAAAAGACTGCAGATGAAGAAGACTCATTGTTTCCATATGGTTTGTCTTTTTTATTAAAACTGCTTTAATTATCCAGCGTGAATATAGATGTATACTAAGTGCCCCAAATTAATAGACATCAAAGTGGATAAATACTTTGTTAATGTACTGAATAATGGCAGCCACTTGAAATGCTGACAATAACCCAGACTGTTGCACAGCAACCTCCCCTGCTTCATTTCCCAGTCACATGAAATGCTTACAAATACTCCTGGCTCTATCACAGAATCCCTCTTCTCTATCCCACTCCACAAAATCTCATTTCTGTCAAAGTTTGTCAAAAAGTAGTTGAAGGAACCACAAATATTGTCAGTTATAATTAAGTGATAATATTGACATTCCAACTCAGCCCTTACAAGATGTTCAGCCATAGCATTGTGTTCTGGTCATTTCTCACCACCTAGGAATGAATGGGCCTGATCGGTACTTGTAAAATAGTTTTCCAAGGAAAATCAAACTGCAGCAGAAAATGATGGTGGTGTTTTAGGAGGTGGCACTCATTTCCTCTAAGCTAGTACTAAACAAATGTTCCATTATGGTTCTGGAAGCATAGTGATGTTGGAGTTGTGTTCTTCTGGATGAGATGTGAGGCAAAGGTCCTGAGCACTTGTAGTCATTAAAAACACTGTCCATGACACATTCCCAGGAGTATAGACGTTAGTGTTGCTGCCCTGGCCAAATTCCATTTTTGGTAATGATACTATAATTAATTACGTTCCACTTGCAGTTACAAATGGATAAAATATTTTCTTTATCTATTCTAAGCAGTAACATCATTTTGAGCTTCATAATTAAACAGTTGCCAATTTCCATCCTGTCTACATTTCAGATATGAATCTCAAATCATATATATAGGACCTAATTCTACATTCCTTGTGCCAAACTTATGCTGATTGCAGTGGGAATTTAGGGTGAACTAGGAACAAAGAATCAGGTTCCTTGTTTCAAAAGTGCTTAGGGATCAGGATAAAAGGCACTATATGAATATGTGCTGAGATGACATACTATATGCTCTGCTTTTTGATGAACCAAGATTGTGTATGCTTTCAAGAGGGTTACACTGTGAGGGTATGTCTACACAGCAAATGCTGTGCACAGGCTAGCCTACCTGAGTTACCTTGAACACAGAAAACACAGGAAACATGTAACTGAAGACAGGTCAGTGTAGGCTTCATCATGGGTAGTGCAACCCTGCACAACCCCCGGGTATGTACTCAGCTTGCTTGCCCACTCTGAAGCTTGTGCTGTGCTGTCTTCACCACTGTAGTACTCTTTTCTGTTCACATATTCACTTGCCCCTTATGGTGGGGCAAACTACTGGGACATGAGTCCCGTTGATGGCCCTGAGCAGTCTGGAAACCCATGCCTCTCAAAATTGGCTATTATTTTGGGAATGTTACTTACACCAACCACCCATGGGTTAACTACAGTGTTACCTGCCTCACAAACCATGATCACTACAGTGGACCTCCTATCCCCAGATTGGTTTTACATGGACTTATAGCTGTCCGAGGTAGCTAGTTCCATAGGGCAATACTAACCTACTTCTCAAAAGTTATGGCTTCCTTGAATTGAGTGTTCTGGTGCTCAAGGGTTGGTGCAAGCTCCTCACACACTTCCAGAGAGGCCCTGTTTCTCCTGAGTAAGGCTATGATTTAATCACGGGTATTTTTAGTGGAAGTCATGGACAGGTCACAGCCAATAAACAAAAAATCATGACCTATGACCTGTCCATTATTTATATGGAAAATACCTGTGATTAAATCTTAGGGGAGAGGTGATGGGGTGCCGTGGGGGCCACTGCTAGGAGGGAGTCCAGAGGGCTGCTTCTGGGGGAGGATGAAGGGGACCGCTGCTGCAGGGGGTGGGCGCCTGGGGCCAGTTGCACTATTTACTGGGGGCTGTGGACCGCAGCTGCTCCAGCCGCTTGAGTCAATGATGTATTACATACTCCCCCCATTAGCGTTATTCAGTGGTCTCAGAAACAAAGCTGACATTCAAAATAATATGAATAGTAACTAATAATAGTGTTCAATACAGGCAATGTTGAAAAAATATCCAACATAAGTCTTCACATAAATCCTATAGTAAAACTGAAGACGAGGTTAACAGTCTCGTGGATGGTAAAATAATATCCATCACTGGAGTCTGTTGTTTCCTGTAAAGAAAGGGAAGCTGCTGAAAACAGTAATACCTCAACCAGGATTCCTTGTACTATTGGTGGGCAAGAGAACTATAAAAGGCTCCTCATCATTGGAGAGTGAGTGGGGTGAGGACTGGAGATTCCTTCAGAATCATGATATAGCTGAGGAGATGTGGACTGCTAAAGGTTTCTCCAGAAGACCCCATGTTGTGTTTGTATCTTCAAGACTTTTTCATCCAGCACCCATTATTGGAGGGGAATCACAGACATGATCCTGAAAGATACTCTGGACATTCTACAAGGTGCTGATCATATTCACCTCTCATTTGTGAAGTCCATGGGATCTGAGGTTGCTCAGCACTTTCCAAGAAGTGTTGAGCACTTCTGAGTATTTGGTCCTTTTCCATTCTATGTCTCCCCTCCAGGACACTATGCACCATGAATCATACTGCTAACAGCCCCCTGGACTGCTCTTACTTCCAGGGAAAGAGGGAGACTGTGAAAATCCCTCATCAGCTGGCTGGAGCAACATCTATTAGCTTATATATCTTGTTTACTATGGAATAATGATCAATGAGCGCAGAACTATGCAATGAATTCCATTACTTGTGGGTTATGTTTATGTATTTATCTCCATACTACCAAGGCTTATTTTCTGCTGCATTTATAAAAAAATTCTGGAGTTCTAGAATAAATCCCTTATTGGATTTTTTTTTTACTTTATTTTAATGATTATTCATGAGAAACCTAAGACTAGGCACAAAGACCTAAAACTCGCATACTTCAGCAAAATCCAATTCCTAACCCACAGGAAAGGATTTTATCCATACAAAACACATGAGACATGACTGGATGCTATAACAACTATTTTACTTTGATGTTAGTCTTCAAATTCTATTTAATATCAAAAATTACATCAGTTTGTTGCCACATATGACCTTTTAACATGTAATATGCCACCCCGCTAGTGACCACATATATATAAGTACAATTTGGTGGAAATTGATAATCTGCTATTTGGTGAAGTTCAGGATTCAGTTTAGACACTGATTTATCTCTAAGCTGTACAACAGCAACAATCAAGTTCTGAAATGTTTACTGCTAATGAAAACATACGTTTTTGGCACAGAATATGATTGACCAAGTAATACTGTGATATCCAGATGTATCTTCTGGATAATGACAATATCTTACAAGCTATCGGTCAGATTGGAAATCATAAACAGACCTGAGACCATGAGAACAAGTTCTGAAAATATGATTAATTCCACAAAATATGCTCAGTAGAATAAGGACTCCTGGTTGGCCAGAAGATAAATTCCAGATCAGATTTTTTTTGTTCGTAGTGGTTTTGATTTGAACTGGTTTAATACAAATAAAAATGAGTCATTTTATATCTATCAGCTAATGTAGTTTGTGTATTTTTTCACCATCTGAGATTCTTACAATTCAGATGGATTTTTTTAGTGCTTACTTCTTCTTTCCTTGGTGTTTATTGACTTCAGTAGATAATGGGGCCAGAGCACTCACCTCTCAGGGTCTGGTCCTTAGAACACTGTATAAAAACACTGATTGCTCTCTAAAATCTTTTTTTATTATTATTATAGCTTGTGAACTATACAGGACCTGATTAAAAGTTAGATTTCAGCAAGCTTTGGATCAGGTCTACAAACTCTATGCTTTTTCTACTTATTTATTGCTGAAACATATTTTTACTGATCTAGAGAAGAGTTATTGATTTTAAATAAATTCAGTTCAATTCTTAGTGGACAAGTCGTCTATCTTATCTATATACTTTTATGGTCTCTATCAGCATAGCATTAGAGAGCTTCACAACTATTAAAAAGCAGAACTTGCAGTACGGCTCTCACATGCACAGTCTTTTATTCCCCGTCACAGCAGAAATAGCTTGATTGTTTTTATTGAGTTTTTTGTTTGTGCATGAATGTGTGTGCATGTGTCTAACTTATAGAGGGAAAATAAGAAGAAGGAAATAAGTTTTTCATTTATTCCTAAAAATAGTTAGTGGCATGGTCACTTTATCTCTTGAAGGATGGAGTCCATGGTGTAGATCCAGCTACAGTGAAAGATCTGTCTCTTGCAACTGTGAATCTCTGTTGGTCAATAGTTTCAGAAGATTGTAGCTGTCATAGGAAGCCATGGTCATGGAGGGGAAGCCATTTTTTTCTGGCAGCAAGTGTCACTCCCATGAAGGGTCTTGAAAACAAGGAAAGAAACCTTGAATTGGACTTTAAATTTCGTAAGTAGAGAATGGACCACTGAGCTGGTGTGTTCATGGTGACTAGTCCTGCTAAATAGATGAAAGCATGTATTTTGTAGCATGGAGCACTTTCAGGATGTGTGGCTTAATTCCTGCATATGACAACAGAGGCCACAAATGTGTGGGGTAAATACTGGAGGACTTCATTTCTCTGTATGTTTTTTTAATTTTGGATTAGGTTGAGGAAACAGCTAGTATTTGTATTAGTGAGGGGTAAACATCAGGAGGTCTGTAGGTTCACTTTTATTGTGATATAACTAGAACATAAAACTTTTTGAATCTCAAGAAAGACTTGATTCAAGGTTTGGTGCAAGTTTAGGTTAGTTCTTATTTTATTCAGACTGGTTCAACCATAAATAATTTCAAACAAAACCATTACAATTTTAATAAAAATATTCATTTCACCATAGTATTTTACTTTTTTCACAGTCTCTGTAGTGTTCCTTCTACTCAGAATGGGAAATATTGCCAATACTCTCAGTAAATTTTACTACTGCAGGAGGCAAATGTCCAGTTTTTAATGGCCTCTACTATAGTTAATTAAGGACCAAGTAGTGAAGAACTGTATATTCAGGTCTAATTTAAGATACATTTTAATCCAGTTACAGTGAAAAATTAACAGGGCAGCAACATGAAAAAGAGATTTTTGCACAATCTCTGAAACTCCTGCTAAGCAATGTCATCAAGGAATTGTGAAAACAGCTTGGAAAGATTATTTGCAAGTATCTAAACTTCAGGCAGATACTAGCAATTATATGAACTCATGGGGGTATTCCAGCATTCCTAATTATTGTCATTAGAGCTGTTTTATCTTGATTTCATACCCCACTAATGACTTTCACACATTCTAAAAACTCACTTAAGAATTTCATTCTGCTCATATTCATTGTCCTTGTACAGCACAACTTGTAGAGTATCTCAACTTCTAGAGATGACTATTTACCTAAAATTTGTATTACTGTTCAAAAGTTGGCACATATTTATAAAAAGTGCTCCACAACTGCACTTCACATATAATTTTCATATAAAAATGTGGCATTTTGCCTTCCTATTTTCATTTACCTTACTTACATCTCATAAGTTAATTTATTTCCAGTTTCCTTAGACAATTCTTTTTTCTTGCCTCTTCCCTATTCAGGGTCAGTGAATTTTACAGCCTTCTTACAGAACTCTCAATTCTGAACTGGACATGTCCATATCATAGAATCATAGGACTGAAAGGGACCTTGAGAGGTCATCTAGTCCAGTCCCCTGCACTCATGGCAGGACTAAGTATTATCTAGACCATCCCTGACAGGTGTATCAATGTAGCCTAGCCTCCCCCAACTTGTTTTCAGTTAGGACAACCCTCATTAAGCAACTCACAAACTCACTTTGTTTCATATCACGGAATGTTCAACCATTTGTCTATATCAACATCTTCATTTCCATGATGGACAGCATACTGATTTTATTTTCCAGTGGCTGGCCCAGTCTTTGTTGTGTACATTTGGCTAGGTCAAATTACAATTTTGTAACCTTTTAACTTTTTCCACATCTTTTTCTCACAGAGAACTGGGGTCAGCTCCCACCATTTGCACCATGCAGCTGGGGCACAAAGCCAGGCATCATTCAAGACATCATCTTTGTCAGGAATCACTCAGTATGGGTTTTAAAATTCTTTCACTCTTCTAAACTCTCTTCCTGTAATATCCTTTATGGTGGGTCTTACTCCCTTAATTATCATAGCCTCAGTCAAAGTTCACTCTAAGTCCTGCCTGCCCAAAATTGTGTTACCACTGTTCAAAGTTGGTTTGCAGCATCTCACAGTCTTCTGCACTTATCATTGAGTCATCAGCAAACATCATATTCCAATGAGGCTCCCTTTGCATAGTTTCACTTATCATATCCAAAACATCTATAAACCAAAAAGGATTCAACAATGACGACTGACACAGGCCAACATTTACTGGAAATACTTTCCTGTAGACCTATTTGGTTTTGACTATGATAGCCACTCCATCATACATATTCTGGATAAGACAGACATTTCCTTCCAGCACACCTCTCCATGGCAAACTCCACCAAACTAATTATCTCGGTACACGACTGCACGCCTTCTCCAAAGACACATCGAGTTGCCAGCTTAATTCAATGATAATTAGCACATAATTCAATATCTCCTTTATGTTTAAAAATGTCTGCCACAAAGCTTTTATGCCATTAATCCAAAGACAATTCTATTATTAAAATTTAAACCATACATTTTATCTTGTATTCATAAATAATTTATTATTATTTATAAATGTTTATGACAAGAATTCAGCTTGGACACATAGTGTGGGTGTATCAGAGTTGGAGGACATCATCCATGCAGAGGGCAGCCATGAGCATGACCTTTCAACTTCATAAGCAGAAAAAAATAAAGGAACCAGAGCAGTATTGGATATCTCAAAGGATCAGTTTTATGGCTCCATCTTGCTTCCCTATCAGCTAGCAGTCTTTAATGGAATAGAAGGGCTTATCCTCAACTCCAGGGGAGGTATAAGCACCACTCTTAGGTGAATTCTCCACTATAGGACACGTGTATGTCTTCCTATGTGCATCTTAGGAAGATTATGTCTGGCCTCTGGTACCCCCTCACTCTCTGCAGCTATGGCAGTGGGTGTGAAATGGGCTTTTGATTTCACTGTATGCATGCAACATACACTACATGATTTTGCATTGTTTATTAGCACCTGTAAAAATGTAGAATATCTTCCTTATGAGTTCATTCATATGCATTATATATTTGTAAAGAGTTGAATAATCTTTGAATAAATATTATTATAAAATTAGGCTTTAAACATTTACATTGTGATTGGCTAAACATGTCAAAATGTGGGTAATTAATTCTACCGCACAATTCACTCTAATATATGGTCTTGCAGTCATCACAGCAATATCATACCACATTTCAAGCTGTGCTCGAATATAAAATTGTTGGCTTTCATTACTATCTCTGAATGACTGAGACTGATAGAAGAACAAATATGTTCAGAATAGCATGTTCTTTGAAAAGGAAAAAATATTGTTTCTGATTTTTTTTATGAGCCTTGGAAACAAGAGTATAGCCATAAAAACAAATTATCAAAAGAAAAGTTTTCTGATAACTATCCTAACCTCACTCAGTTTCAGTTATTCAACTGATTGATCTACATAGAGATTGGAATATAAAAAATAGAGTGAGCTACCTACTTGGGGCCCAATTTTGCAAGGTGCTGAGCAAATCCTGAAGGTATTGAGCACCTTCAAGTTTCATTGACTTCAGCCAAGAGCAGCAAACATACAAAGGAGGAGATGACCTTACTTTCCTTTCAGGGTCTATGGACCTCTGTGGACCTACCTTGACCTCAGTATAGAAGAACCCTAATGCCATCTGATACCTTCGGTATAAGCTGAAGTGATAACTAGAGGGGCTAACACAGAGGAGTCATGTGCCCTTCTTAGCAGTCAGGGAAGCCGCACATTCACCATCCTTGTCATTAGATCCTCTGTGTGCCCAGACACTTATCTAAATTATTATTAATCAACACAAAATACAGTGTCTCTGAAAGGTCTCAGTCACTATTGAGGCTCCATTGTGCTGGGTGTAGTACAAAAATAAATTATAATACATTTCTTTGCCTGAGAAAGCTTGCCATCTGAATGCTATGTTCCACGGGGATTACAGATGATATTAGCTTCCTATGGAAAGGAATATACAGCATTGAATCATGTAGGAATTCTATGTCATGGTTATATTCCCATCTGTGAGGCCTCAGACATCCCTCTGAAAGAACCAAGGCTAGACTACACGGCATTATTCAATTTACAACCTGACCTCACATGCAGACAGAGAAAATTCTTGAGCACTCACGCAGCAGCTCATCCTTGAAGGGGATTCATTTCTGTAAATATAGGGTCTGTTTCTGTGGCTCTCTAATTTTTATATTATCATTATTGAAATACATGATATTTCCATGCACGTATTAATTAAACTTATTCTTAACCTGTATTTGATATATTTAAATATGCATGTGTATTTCATTAACCTCTCATCATTATATATGAATTTATTTTATTCAGATGCCAAAAATGCTAACCATTAGAACTGGTCAGATAAACTTCATCCAAACCATTTTCCATTGGAAAATGCAGTTCCATAGACATTGAAATGCTTCATGAAATCATGCTAATTTTTGGATTTCATTCCAATTAAAAATTAAACCAAATTTTGAAATCTCAAAGTCCTTTCCATCCTCCACACAGCTTTAGTAATCATTCATTATAAAATCTACTGGGTCCTGATGTAAGGCTGTCTGTCATGTTTTCCATTGAAAGGATATTCCATACTTTATTTTTCCATGATACAAGTGTTTGGGGATCTTTCCTTTTCCAAAAATAAGCAATCTAGATACTAGTAGTAATTGTGTTACAGTGGTTTCTTCCTTCAGTTAATGACCTCCTTTGTTCTGTAACCTATTAGGATCACTCTGGGTTCTGTATCCTGGAAAAGTCTATTTGTTATTTTCCCCTAGAATACCAAGGCATTCTCACAAAACATATAAAAACATCCTGTTCCTCCACATCCTCTCCAGCATATATGACTCCCTTTTTAATATCCCCTACCATCACCTCCATCTTTCCTGCCTGTGGACCTGTGGATTTCTAAGGAAATTTGGCAGATGATCACTAATATGACTTGGTGCTCTGGCTAAGTCCCAAATACCACAGCTCCAAATGTCACCAAGCCATTGTCTGGTGGACAAAGATATACTGACCTTCACAGAAGAAAATAGAGGGGGGTTGCCAAAGAGAATGTAGGAGTACTTATAAAAGAGGTGTATCAGTATTTAATTTATCATCAAAACACCCAGTCTTTAGTCCCATTTATCTTAGTCCAAAGTTTCCCAGCGAAGTCAGCCAGTGCCCAGTTCTCCCTAAACTCAGTACATTTTTCCATTTTCTCTTCTCCTGATCTTCTCTGGATCTGTTTCCTACCTTGACATTTCTTCAGCACTCCAGTCTTAGTCTTAGTCTCTCTCTCTCTCTCTGTCTCTCTCTGGACTGAGTTAGGTCTGGCTTTTGTAGACCCCAGGCCCCACCCACTCCCAGCACCCTCTGAGAGAATGGTTACTTGGAGTCAACTGCTTGATTTTTTTCCCTTCCCCCAGTGACAGTTCACTTTGTCACACTACCATTTCCCTATCACCAGAATCTGCACCAAATCCTGTGGGGTTGACCATAAGTGCTGGTCAGAAAAGGTCAAACAGAACAGTTTTTGTCAGAGTTTTCTCATTCACTGGAATCAAAATGTTCCAGGGAGACAGTTTGATTTCAATGATGTTCCTCCAGAAAATTGTCAGGTTTCCTGCCAGCTTGGCAGCCCGGCTCCTCAACAGCCCACTTGGTGATCTGCTGGGAATCCTGGGCTTCCAAGATCAGTGGTTCTAGGGCAGTCCAGCAGGTGCCTCTGAATTGGGGACCTTATGACTTCCGCTAAGTGCATTGCCCCACAGCCATCCCATTTCATGGAGAATTTTGAAATTTTTGGATATGGTTCCAAATCCCAGTGAAACAAGTTTTGAAATTGCGAAATCCTCCAAAAAAGGAGTATCATTCTTTGCCTTGCTCTATTGGCCACCCTTAAGGTTTCTGAAAATAGCTTGTTACTTCAGTCGACACTGGGTGTCCAGGCCTCATTAGTGTGTGTCTATTGCTAATATACATATGCCAATGTACACCTAAAGTGTATTTCTGCTTTGCAGTGACCACCCAGATAATTGCATGGTTGCTTTTGAAAATCTTGCCACACCCTTGGCACTCAGCTTGGGTGCAGTCAAACAGTAGCTTGAAAATGCCCAGCTCCCCTTGAGAGTCTAGATAGTCACCTAACCAGATATCTGCCTCCCCTCAGACTTCAAAAAAACATGGTCTATAGAATGTATAAAACTCCCCACAGAGTGTGAAAAGCAGACTTACCATTGTTTTAACCTCCCCCTCCCCGACCTCCCATGGCCTCCCACTCCCACTAGTATCTGAGATTTTTCTATCAAGTCAGGTGCAAGAAGGAACATTGCACTGCTTTAGCAGGCCACAGGCTTCCCATGAGAAGAGTACTGACAAGTGTTGAGTAAGGATAGCTGGAAATGGGGGTAAATTGTGAGATTTAAAAACAAGTAGAACAGCATAGGAAAGCCTAGGACCATATAATCACCAGTGAGGTTTTGGAAATTCCAATAGCTCTGTACACGGCTCATGTCTGAATGTTCCAACACCTTGGACACCCAGTACTGTGAGCATATTTTTCAAAGACTCTGCTTTGTACAATTTCTACTTAAAAAAAATCCCCTTATTTACTTCATGCCTTAAAATGGCCAGCCAAGTAGAGCTGGAGGAAATTTTTCAGACAAATACTTTACACAACAAAACCTGCAGTTTCAGATGACTCAAAACTATTTGTGAATGTGAAACAAATAGTTTCAGCCATTGAAAAATGTGCCACCCCTCCCCCATAACCTTTAGCTCAGTGGTTATGGCACTTACCTGAGAGGTAGGATACCTACATTCAAATACCCGCTGTGGAACAGAACAGAAAGCAAATGTTTGATTCACCAACAAATCTGAAAATTTTCAGTCAGTTCAACCCAATTCAGCTGTACATCCAAACCTTGACAGAACAGCCAAGGAAGCCATACCTGTGATGATACTGGAGCAAATTATGGAACAATTAATTTGCGGAGTGTGGGGGGACACAAGGCCCTGCACCCCCGGCTTCCTGCGATTCATCATGACTCTCAGCCAGCCAGTAAAGCAGAAGGTTTATTTAGATGACAGGAATACAGTCCAAGGCAGGTTATCAATGGTACGCTGTCAAACTGAGAGGGCGTATCTGGTGGGATACTGCTGGGGTCTATCCTGGATCTGGAACTATTTAAAATTTTAATTAATGATTTAAATAATAGCGTGGAGAGTATATTTATAAAATATGCAGATAACACCAAGCTGGGAGGGGTTGTTAGCACTTTGGAGGACAGGATTAGAATCCAAGACAACCTTGACAAATTAGACAATTGTTCTGAAATCAACAATATAAAATTCAATAATGACAAGTCACAGTAGTTCACTTTAGGAAGTAAAACTCAAATGCAAAACTATTAAATGGGACATAACTGGCTAGGTAGCAGTACTTCTGAAACTCATCTCTGGGTTATATTGAATCACCAACTGGATATGAGTCAACAATATAATGCAGTTGAAAAAAGTCTAATATCAATCTGACTTATGAGGAAAGGTTTCTTGTTGCTAAGTAAAGCATTTATAAATGGAAACTTAAATTAAAATATTAACAGGCTTATTGTTACAAAGGACATTTCCTGGTATTTGTTGATAATTTTTCACACTCTTTTACAAAATGTACATGGATGATTAATTCTGTGGAAGAATAAGTGAATGTGATATAACAGAGCTTTTTTTTCTTTGAAGTATTCATTACCTGTTTTACTATTCAGAATGGAATCATGAACAAGTGACTAACTCAATGCTGTGAAAAAAAATGTGTTGCATTCAAACAATACAAGTTGCCCCCTCCCGCCTTATTTTTATTTCTTGGGTTCCAGTACTTTAAGGATGATATGAAGAAGCCTTACAGAATATATAGCATCACAAAGCTCACAACTCATCAAGTTAGACATGATTTGAATTGTTAGATTGATGCCGTGCAGGTCAATGCCTATGAGGAAGATGGAATCAGGTAGCTTCACAGATTGCTACTGGGCTTAATACTTTTTGCAATGGAGGCAGAAGCCTCTTTTTTCTAACATTATGTCTTCCTTCACTATAATCTCTATTTGAGTCCCATAAGAAAAAAAAAAAAAACCCTCATCTTCTCTTTCTAACTAATCAGATTCTATTGATGCAGTAGGGCCCTATTCCCCATGAATAGTACTTTAAGATTTCTTTGTGTGATTTGCTGCATGGCAATCCCCTGTTGCACCCAGTCTTGAGAGTGCTGGGATCAAATTGGTCCAAGTGTTTGGTTAATTTTGTAAAATGTAAGGTCAATACCTTATCACAATAAAATGGCCAATGGTAGGTTTGACTAGAATAAGGAATGTACTCCCCTGATGATAAAGACTTGATCTCTTGTCACTTTTACAGCATGTAAATTTTGCATATGATTTATATGACTCTAGATGAGTTTCATGGCTCTAATATACCTTACACTAAAATGGATTTTTTTCTTCCAAATGCAAATGTCTTATAAGTCAGGCAGTTATAAGAGAGTGTCTCAATTCAACCAAAGTGGGAGGATCTGTCTCAAAGAAACAATTTACCCATACTCACCAAGAATAATTTAGACAAGTTTCTTTTAGCTATCCTCTTAAGAATTTCAATGGAATAGATATTGCTCTTAGGACATTCTGTTCTTTCTCTATAATAGCGGTGAGCGTTCCAGCTAAAAAATAGGAATGAGTGGTTCAGAGAGTGATGCAATCATCCAATCGAAAATTATGGTTTTTATGAGATACTGTACTTTGAATTGATCATCTTTTCATTCGCTTGGTTAGGCTAGCAATTATGAGATGATCTGCTTTCTTAGGCTTGCATGCACAACAAAGTATTTACTTTACATTTTAGGAAAGTTCAATTGTGTTTTGTACAGCATTTTCATGATTCATTTTTGCAGTTGTGTGTGGTCATGAATTAAGACTAATCCTTATCACTGATTCCATCCATTACCCCTCAGAAATATCAGATCCTGCACAATCACTAGGGATGAGTAAGCCTGAACAGACTCTCTTTTTTGAGGAGTGGGGGGGTTGGGGTGTGTGTGGAAGGTTTAAAGATTCAATTAGACTTTCCTTTTTTACTCACTTCTGCCCTATACTATGGAAGTGCTGCACCAGAATACTAAGTGATGCTCTTCCCATGATGTGACATATCTCCTATTCCTTCAGAAAATGAAAGAGGAAAACTTTGCAAGCTCCCTCAGATTAACAGTGGGTTGGATCCCAAAGTCTGTTGTCCTCTGCCAATGCAAGCTAGGGCAATCCTCATGGAGGCAATAATTCCAGTGCTCGCTGCTCTCAACTCAAGCTCCCTGGCAGTGCAGCTCTATTGCCAGGAATTTCCCCTTCTGCTGTTTCCTCTAGAACCTTCTCTACCAGAAGATTCCATAACATTTCAGCCCAGTATTTCAGGCCCTAATAAAATCAAGAAGTAACAGAAATATCGAGTGGAAGCCTCTTTCTTCAACAATTTCCAGCCTGATTTCTAGAAGAAAGATATACATTTTCTAGGGTAAAATATGCCTTTCAACTTTTTTGGTTGGCTTGTACATCACACCATTCAAAGTCACATCAGAATGTGTTGTAATTGGACTTATTTCAGAGCCCCATACCAAACCCACCTTTTCACCCACCATAGCAAAAGCTAAGAATGGGAGGCTGATGTGGGGCAAGGGAAGCAATCTAAATAGAGTTTATCAAACCCTAGGAAGGCAAGACTACAGAGAAATTTTGTGTTCTTATTTTACTGGCAATCTATACATATCTTATTTGTCATGTGATCAGATACTATAATGGTGAGGGCGGTATAGGAAAATATATATAATAGAACTGAAATAATTTTTTCCCCTATTGCATTGGTTTGATCCATATATGAAATAGGAAATAAGATATTCCCCAACCTAAAACTATCTTGAATTCCATTATTTGTTCTTGTTCACGAGAATGCATGGGCCAAAACCTATGGTCCTTAATTGAGTAGAACTGCTGTTGAAATCAATGCGATTTCATTTGATTAGGAACTGCAGAATTTGTCCCTGTGTGTGCACATCTTTGTTCATGGCTAGTCATTCAGTAAGTCAGGCAAGAGCATTTTTTAATTACATTTTCAGATGGTGACATAACTGGTTGCAACAATCAATATATCAATGGATTCCTGAAAGTGAAACTTTCCAAATGGGATCACAGTCATAGTTAGGCTAATTTAGAGGCCTAAAAACCTTGACATCATCTTTTTTTTCCCAATATGGTGCTCTTATGGCTATTGTAATGGCAAATGAACAAAAAAAATGATCAAAAAACGTTATCATTTCTGCCTTTCAAGTGGATAGGGAAGAAGACAGAAGATTTGCATTTGTCAGAATCTTCCAAATGTTTGGAATATATGTTTGAAACATGAATAAGTTGACAGACAGTGAGTTAAGAAAAAGGAGACACTGACTTTATCTGTCCTTTTTGTAACCAAGCTATTAAACAGGTTGAGAAATTATCCAGGTAAAGTAATGCAGCCCTTCCCTGGGTGTAATATCTCTTCTTTAAAGCTACTGGCTATATTCAGACTTCAGGTTTAGCCTTAGGTAAATTAACTGCATTCTAAAGCACTGTGATTTTTAGCAACTGACTAAACTAAAAAAAGGAGCTGTGGAAAAAAAGAAGACCTGTGCTCATCTTAACCCCTATTCTGCTCACATCTCTTACAAGCAAAATTCCTTCAGAGAAGAAAATGAAAACAGCTACTTCACATCCCTTAAGAAGATGTGTCTGCACCATCAATCTATGTAATACATGCAATGAATGCAGTGCACAAAGGAATGCTTTATGTATCTAGGACTTTTTTTTTTCCTCATTTTAACACATTTCAAAGTGAACTTATTTGACTGTTCTCGGGGAGAAATGTTTGAAAACCTAAAAGAACAGCAATCACTGTAATTTCTGGATAGCAATCAATTTTTGATGTGTAAATTATTTACTCTACGTAATGACTTGCAAATTGTGTTAGCAATAACCACATACTCCAACAAAATGCAAGTTTAATGCAAGTTTGTGAACATAGAGTAATAAAATATGCTGCAAAAACTATGTTTTATCTGCTCTGCCAAGTGGTCACTTATGGAAAGCCTCATGCAAGTGGTCTGGCATGGAAATTACACAAGACCTTGGAAACTATGTATTGATGTTGCTTATTTTTCTGTACAGAATAGGTCTGGTGTAGCTGTGGTTTGATAACAATACATGGAGAGCTGAAGACTAGAAACATTTTTGCATTTTCTTAAATACTTTCTTGCTAAGGCATAGAGGATGAAATCCTAGTCCCAGTTCAGTCAATGGCAGAACTCCTGCTGACTTCCATAGGGCCAGAATTTCACGCACACTTTTAAAGGATCTTAAATGTTTTCTTAATAATATAATAATAATAAATAATTAATGGAGATATCCCATCTCCTAGAACTGGAAGGGACCCCAAAAGGTCATTGAGTCCAGCCCCCTGCCTTCACTAGCAGGACCAAGTACTGATTTTGCCCCGGACCCGCAAGTGGCCCCCTCAAGAATTGAACTCACAACCCCCTGGGTTTAGCAGGCCAATGCTCAAACCACTGAACTATCCCTCCCCTTGTCAATATTAAATGGTTTCTTGAACCATTTAGTATTGGCAGGGATAGAGCAGGTGTTCTAGCAGGACTTTTCCAGATCTAATTTCTATGGGGCAGATTCTATCACTCTTCCTCACACTGGGTAGTGCCTTACTCCATGAGTAGTCTCATTGACATATATAAGACTTCTTATGAAGTATGACAGTATTCAACTTGAGAAAGCATGGCAGAGTCAGACCCAGGATTTGTGTCTAGCTGTAGTACTTAGGAGTATGAAAATAACAATCTGACCTTCCTTGTATGTGCAAACATATGAGACTGCATGTTGTAGCCTAATTCAGTTCTGGAGGGGTAGATCTGAAGATGCTGTTTCTGAGCTGCACATCATTTGATCCTACTACCAGAGAGGTGGATTTGAATAGGAAAATGAGCAACACAGCCATAATTTGAAATACACCCCATCCAGAAAGTAATTGGAGTAAATTTCAATTACTATCATCAGTAGACTTACAAAAAATGTTAGTGCATAGAATGACCTGTGCAATTCATCCAATGGCATCTTAACAGCAATTCAGAAATGATGTGTATTAATAAAGGGAGTGTTAGGAAATGTTCAAAGTGTACTTTATAATACTGACTCTACTCTTCATTTTTATTAATTGTATGGGCAAGCTACAAATGGCTATATACGGCTATATGGGATTTAAGTTTTGCAATGAGATCCATGTTATAAAGAGTGAGTTCATAATAAACAAGAAAGCCAGAATGTAGTAGTTTACATTAGGTGTGGCCTTAAAACAGAAGAGCCACATACTAGAAGCACAGGTCAGATCTTTAGCCTCTGATAAGTTCTCTTTGCCTCAGCGGAGCAGCACAAATGGACCTTAGAGAGGCTCCTAACAATTTCCCCAGTGTTTATGGTAGCTCCTCCCCATTCCCTTTAGCACAGGGGGCATGCTGGGGCCAGCTGGAGGTTTGGAAAAGGTATTCTGGGGTGGGAAACGGCATGAGGGGAACCTTGAGTGTTATGCTGATCCTCAAATGACACAATGGTCCCAGCAAGTCAGGAACACAAAGCTACAGATAATGTTTATTGATACAATAATCTATGAATATCTCAGGTGCCTATACCATTTGGCACATCTCACTATAATAGTCTTTGAAGCTTCCAATATCTCACATCTGTCACAAATGCAATTTTGTCTTTCATGTAATTTAAAAAAAAAATTCTGACCCAATAACCAGAGCCAAATTACATGTTCACTTTTGCCCCTTATCATCCTTGTAGCTCCACCCTCCAAACAGAAGCCTTCTGTACTTTAACTTTTAAGTTATGCCTTCCTTTTTGATTAGTTCATAGAATATTACCAGTGCCAGAAAAAGAAAAATCTTTAACATATACCTGAAATTTTCTTAGGATCCCAGAACTTACATGAAGAAAATAAGTTACCTATTTTTCAATTTGGCTACTGTGTCAAAAGTTAAGGGCATGGTTCTACCGAAATTTACTCTAATATAAAACAGAAGTAATGCTAATGAGGTAAAAGGAATGACACTGTATAAAACTGATATAATATAAATGAGAGCAAATTCAGACCCCAAGGATCACATCTAAAAAATAATATATGTCGCAATATGTACTCAGTAGTTTATCTGTGACAAGTTCTTAGATCCCTCACCAGACCCCTCCTTTCTTCAATTACTAACTCAACTTACTTACTTTCTGCATCCCTGGTTTCTTTACACACATTTTCTAGCATATTTGTTCTACTAATAAAGTTCCTCCACCAGCTCTACCAGTAGGTTTGATAACTACTGGACTGGATAAATCTCTGGCAATAAGTTATCCATTATCCATCATAAATCATAAATCTTTCCCTTGAAGCTGGCTGAACTAAGTCTTCTTAATGGCAAACACATTTATTTTTCTTTCTCCTAAAAGGATTAGAAAACATAAAGAAGTAGCTGATTGAAGTACGGCAAGTCTCACTCTTGACTGGTGTCCATCACACAGCAAAAAGAACATTGTTGCTAGGAAACACGACTGGGGATCCTTTGACTTCAATGGGATCTACGGAACCAGTCGGGAACACCCACATGCATGTCACTGAATGAGTCGGGTCCAAGTGTCTATGTAATAAGAGTGGTCTCTCGTACATCTTCATTGTAATTCCAGTTTCCATAGCAACCAAGCTAGCAATGCTTCCGCACCTGAGGCCAGATTTCCAGCTGGTGTAAATGAGCATAGCTCCGTATACACTAGCTGAGGATCTGGCTCTTCATTTTTGTTTTCTGTTTTGTGTCCCACGTTGCTCTGTAAAGTGATTCCTCAAATGTGTTTTGTCATAAGCTAGTAAACTGTCCAAAATTAAGAAAAAGCTTAGGGCTTGCTTCTCCTTTCTCTTTCACCGTTGTAAATCAGAAATAACTTAACCGAAGTCAATGAAATAACAGTACTTAGCATACCGGTGGTGAAGGAGTACAATTTTGTCGTTAGTCTCTTTCTATAAACAAACAAACAAACAAATACATAAATAAAGGCTGCAACCGCTCCTATGATAGGTCTGCACTGCAGCTGGGAGTGTGCTTCTAGTGTGGGAAGACAGATGTGAAATCTCTGCTTGAGCTAGTGCACTAAAAATAAAAGTGTAACCATGGGTAGTATGGGTAGCAGCTTGGGCCAGCCAATTGAGGACATACCCAGGGCATCCAAGTGGATTTGTACTCAGGTGGCTAGTCTGTGCTGCCCCCCATCCTATCCTGACTACGCTGCTATTTTTAACATGGTAGTTCAAGCACACCTAGCACGTCTGTGTACCTGCACTGGAAAGCACAATCCCAGCTGCAGTGTAGACCTACCATTTATACATTTCATTATCATAGACTCCACTTTTTTTAACCTGGTTCATCGGCCAAACTTAAGTTGCATGTTTCTACTAATAACTCTTTAGAGGTTAAAGCAATGGTTTTCAAACTATTTCCATTTGAAGACCCCTAAAAATTATTAATTTGGAAATCTTAGACTTAGTCTGAAGACTGCCAGGTTTCCATGAACCACAGGTTGAAAATCACTGGGTTAATGCTACTCCAATATCCCTCCCATATTGACTATAAAAAAAAAAGTCAATTGGCAAGAGTGATCACTTACAAGATATTCAGCATTTCAAAATCCATTTCCCCTCCATAGATAGGAAAATCTAATTTAATCAATAGCAACCATAATATATGAGTAGAAAAAAATTCACCCCATACCGAACATTTAAACATGTGATCCTATTGACAAGAGTGATATGGTGGGATACTCAGTAGCTGCAGTGTCCAACATTTGATGGAAAATTTTAATAAATTAACAACTTCAATCAGAAAGAATATAAAGAGGTAAATAAATTATAAAGGAGAGAAAAACAGCTATAAAAGAAAGATAATTAGGAAGATAATGCCAATCCATAATCCCAATGAAAAAAAATTGCCAGACTAATTTATATTAGCATTTAATGACCATTATTGGTTAATGTTTGTTTGATGTCATACCTGACCTCAAGGAAGTCCCCTAGATCACTGGTTCTCAACCAGGGGTACATGTAACCCTGGGGGAACGCAAAGGTCTTCCAAGGGGGTACATCAACTCATCTAGATATTTGCATAGTTTTACAACAGACTGCATAAAAAGAATTAGCGAATTCTGTACAAACTAAAATTTCATATAGACAATGACTTGTTTATGCTGCTCTATATACTGTACACTGAAATGTAAGTTCAATATTTATATTCCAGTTGATTTATTTTATAATTGTATGGTAAAAATGAGAAAGTCAGCAATTTTTCAGTAATAGCATGCTGTGATATTTTTGTATTCTTATGTCTGATTTTGTAAGCAAGTAGTTTTTAAGTGAGGTGAAAGTTGTGGATACGCAAGACAAACCAGACTCCTGAAAGGGGTACAGTAGCCTGGAAAGGTTGAGGGCCACTATCCTAGAGGCTCCACAGGTAAGGTTCACAGATTCGTAGATTATAAGGGCAGGAGGGAGTATTAGATCACTACTCTGACCTCTTGTGTAATGCAGGCAAGGGAATTTCACCCAGTTACTCCTATTCTGAGCCCAGTCAGAGGATTATTAGTAAGACTGGGTTGGGTTGAATGAGGACCAATCCTGCGAATGCTAATGCCCAGCACATATTCAGATACTGTCTCTTGCCCAACACTGTTCTCACAGGCAGGCCCTATCTGTTCTGCCCATGTGCATATTGTCCTCACCATCTGTGGCCCTGTGTCCGAGGTGCAGATTCTCAGTGCTAGAAGGCAGGTAAGTGAGTGAATGTGAAACAGCTAATGCTGAGGGCCACCACTTTCTCCTCTTTTCCTCTCTTAGATCCGCTCCCTGCCCCATAGTGCTGCGGTGAGAGGCATAGGGAGGGTGAGGAAGCAGCAGCTGTATCATTGAGAGGAGGTGCACAAGAGGAAGGATCCTTGGCTATCTGCTCAGCAGTCCAAAGTATAGCCCTTGTAGCCAGGAAGAGGATCAGCTGTGGAAACTTTCCTTGCAGCTTCCTGACCTTTTTGAGTGACATTTCAGCTAGCATGAGTGACAGGAGCAGGGGCAAACAGGTGACTATCACTCTAGTTGCAGGACTCTGGGTACAGCAGGCTTGCAAATATTATTGATACTGATAATCCACTCAAGTGTAGAAGAGGACCACGCACCACTGCAACCACACTTATTGATTATGTTATGGGTAAAAGAGATACTTAAGTGGTGCACGGGGCCTTGTGTAGGCCTTCACTGAGGTAAATTGAGCTTAGTCTCTTGCTCTCATGCCAAGCGTAAGTCTCACTTCTTTCTTTTACAAATAAAAATGGTATAGTCTTAGACAGAATGAATCAGCTGGAAACTACCTACATTCCCACTATGTTATATCTCTGACGGCAAAACAAGCCTGTTGAGGAGCTGAACAGACAATAAACATGTCTTGTTTGATGCCTGCAGCCACTGCTTAATGTTGGTGCAGACTTAAACAGGGTCTGGGTTACATCTGACACATGCCTCCAGACACCATATGCTACCGGCACAGACATCACGTTTAAAAGAGAAAGAGCACCTACATAGGGTCTGCTTCATGTCCACATGCTTTCAACTTCTCTATTGTGCCTGTGTCCTTGCAATTTCTTCCCTTAACCTGTAGGTAGAGCTAGTGGGCAGATACACAGGCACACACCCACACTGAATCAAAGTGCTAGAAAATTCCTTTTCTCAGGCACTTCTGAGGCTGAAGGAAGACACAACAGTTGAGCTGCACCCTTCATTTCCTACTTTGTTCAAAAAGGTTAGTGACCCATAAAATGTTATTTAACAGCACGGGGCTAAATCAGACTCATGTAGATTGCTGTAGTTTTGAGGGTCAGTGAAAGAGGAAATGAGATAGCCGCGTGTTAATGTACAGTCTGAGTTTGTGAAAGGAAAACTGAACTATTCTGCTGAGGCAGCAATATCAGCTGCTTCATGGTCTCTCTCCCTTTTTCCTCCCAGCTAATGCAAGGGGCAGAGCTGGGGGAGGAGGGCACTATTTCTCTCCTGCTTCTTGGGGGGAAGGTGGGACTCCTACATTTGGCTGAATTAATTGCCCTCAAAGATGTAAGACAGCTTCCCTTCTCCTATTAAAATTCATTTTTAAACAAAACCTATTATTTTATTTTATTTATCCTTAAACTTTTGGCCCACAGTTGGACTCTAATTAACTCTCACCTTGTTTAGTTTTTGAGAATTTCTTTTTTGCATTTGTTATGGATGTTAACCCCCATTCCTCTTTACAGCCCTTCTGGGGCACATGCCAGTTTTGTTTTGCTCTCTTACCCAGCAGATGTTTTATACTCTCTTTTGCCTTTCGGTAATGTCACCATCACCATCAACTTCTAAATATATAGGTCCACCAGGGACACAGTTCAAACTGTCAGCAGCACATATTAGCATTGGGCCCAATCCAGCAGCTTTTTCTAATTCAGGCCCTGATTGTACAATAAGATCTGCATGGGCAGACTGTGACAGAGCCTCACTGACTTTTCTGGGGCTCTGCATGGATGTAAGGGTCTGCCCATGGAGCTCCAACTGCAGAATCGGGGTCTTCAGTGGAAAAACTTAATTCCTCCAAGAGCTACAGGGTTCTGCAAATTAACAGCATGCACATTACATACCATATGGTATGTGGTGCCTTTATTATAGATTCTGTCACTTCCACTGTCCTTGTCTGCAAGGCACACTAGCACATCATAACACCTTGAAAACTGATCAGTTTCAGGAAAGGAAACATATTAGCTAGCAAAGGACTGGTGGGGGGTGTGTCACATCTTATGAGATTGAGATGCTCTTGTTCCTTGTGGTCATTTCATGTTTTAAATGTGAGGTGGAGATAAAGGTTTGTGATCATCATTTAAATGGAAGTGTTTCTAATAAGGATTACATTTAGATTCCATTACATTATTTTTGTATACATCCTAAATAGAAAATGGTTGTTACAAACATATTAATTGAGGTTTAATTATGTAATAGATGCTTACCTGATATGACTGCTAAGCCTCGTTAAAACTGTTTGACATATTTTGAAAGTGTGGAATTTCATAGCAAATCACCAAAACATATAAGATGAAGCTTTATGTGAGAGTAAAAATAAGAGTTTATAAAGTACCATAAGCTACAAGTTAAACAGACATTTAAGCAAACTAAGACAATTCCACAAAACCTTTAATATAATAATTAATTTTCACATCAGTCCTTCCTTTTATTGATCTCTATATAGTCAAATCTACATACATTAACTACAGCAATTACAGCACATGCATCGTGAGTAATTATTAGCATTTGTCAATTAAATAATAATTTGTCATAAAACCATTCCTTAGGTTCAACAACTCTGCAATAAAATATGTGTGTATTGCATAGACATTAAACATCATTAAAAAACTTCTGAACAATCATGTTCTGTAAACGGAACACTGAACATGTTAAAGAAGTTTATAATATAATAGCTCAAAACACAAGGGTACTCTCCTTAGTACAGATAAAGGAGGTATTTATTTCATAATAACACTTTTATCCAATATTAACTAGTTTCATCTTCAGAGTGCTTTGCAAACATTTATGAGTTGTAACTCTACCCGGTTCATAGGTGGCTGAGAAGTGCTAGCCTTATTTTGCAGATGGGGAAACTGAGGCAAATTGTACAATGCTCACTTTATATTTATTTTTGTTTACAAATATTTCACAGTAAAAAACAAAAGAAATAGTATTTTTCAAGTCACCTAATACAAGTACTGTGGTGCAATCTCTTTATCATTAAAATTGAACTTACAAACGTAGAATTATGTACAAAAAATAACTGCATACAAAAACATAACAATGTCAAACATTAGAGCCTACAAGTCCACTTATTCCTACTTCAGCCAATTGCTTAGACAAATATGTTTGGTTACAATTTGCAGGCGATAACGCTGCCCACTTCTTGTTCACAATGTCACCTGAAAGTGAGAACAGGCATTCATATGGCACTGTTGTAGCCGGCGTCGCAAGATATTTACATGCCAGAGGAACTAAAGATTCATATGTCCCTTCATGCTTCAACCACCAAACCACCATTCCAGAGGACATGCATCCAAGCTGATGGAGGGTTCTGCTCAATAACGATCCAAAGCAGAGCCGACCCACGCATATTAATTTTCATCATCTGAGTCAGACACCACCAGCAAAAGGTTGATTTTCTTTTTTGATGGTTCGGGTTCTGTAGTTTCCACATCAGAGTGTTGCTCTTTTAAGACTTCAGAAAGTATGTGCCATGCCTCGTCCTGCTCAGATTTTGGAAGGAACTTCATATTCTTAAACCTTGAATCGAGTGCCGTAACTATCTTTAGAAATCTCACATTGGTACCTTCTTTGTGTTTTGTCAAATCTGCAGTGAAAGTGTTCTTAAAACAAACAACATGTGCTGGGTCATCATCCAAGACTGCTATAACATGAAATATATGGCAAAATGCAGGTAAAACAGAGCAGGAGACAAATAATTCTCCCCCAAGGAGTTCAGTCACAAATTTAATTAACACTTTTTTTTTAATGAGTATCATCAGCATGGAAGCATGTCCTCTGGAATAGTGTGAGAAACATGAAGGGGCAGCCGAATGTTTAGCATATCTAGCACATAAATACCTTGCAACGCCAGCTACAAAAGTGCCATGTGAACACCTTTTCTCATTTTCAGGTGACACTGTAAATAAGAAGTAGGCAGCACCATCTCCCAAAAATATAAACAAACTTGTTTGCCTTAGCGACTGGCTGACCAAGATGTAGGACTGTGTGGACTTTAGGCTCTAAAGTTTTACATTGTTTTGTTTTTGAGTGCAGTTATGTAACAAAAAAATCTACATTTGTAAGTTACACTTTCATGTTAAAGAGATTGCTCTATGGTACTTGTATGAGGTGAATTGGAAAATACTATTTCTTTTGTTTATCATTTTTACAATGCAAATATTTGTATTAAAATAATGTAAAGTGAGCACTGTACACTAAATTCTGTGCCAAAAATATCTAATAAATTTCAATTGGCATTCTATTGTTTAATGGTGCGATTAATCACGATTAATTGTTTGAGTTAATTGTGTGAGTTAACTGTGATTAATTGACAGCCCTAATAAATTGTATAATCAGTTGCTTGACTGCTCTTTGGTTCATTATGAAATATATTCAAGAGACCAAATAACCAATATCAGTCAGGTTTATTTCTCAAAGTCAATAACAATATAGTATAGGAAGAAAGTATACAACGCCAGTTTCTGGGAAGCTGTTTCATGCAGTGTTGTTAAATTCACCTTCCAAAGTAGCTGTGCTCTCAGGGTTCAGGGGCTGGAGCAGGAGCAGATCTAGGCTGGGGGCTGGAGCATGGCTAGAGACAGCAGAAGCAGGGATGGGAGCATGTGGTGCTGAGGACTAGGAATGCATTGTTCAGCCAGTCCGGTGGTGCAGTTAATCAGACAGCTTCTATAAGGGCCAGCTGTGGTCATTAAGTTGCCAGGAGACTGGTTGTGGTGCAGACTAGGCCCCTAACAGTTTCTACTTTTTATTTTTGGTAGCACGGTGTGCCCCTTATTTCTTTGTTCTGAACACATGCATTCCAGGTACCAAGGATTGTGAAGGCACCTCCTAGGTTTGCACCAGGCTAGAAACACAAATACTGGTCTGTGAGAGTAGCTCCTTACCTGGGTGAGAGTAGCTTCTTACCCCTATATCCTGATCCTGACATTTCCTATCTACTTAAGTAAAAGCTTACGTCAATTAATGCAAGGTCTTATGGGATACTTTACATGGGGAGAGGTGTTATGGGATACTTGACATTGTGGGGAGAATATAATTGTTCAGAGAACATAACTTCACAACACTGATATTAATGCTATACCAAACATATATGTATTGGCTAAAACGGCCAATCCAGGCACAGTGTAAATTTATGGCAATGGAGAACTAATTGTGTCCCTTAGCTGTTCATTTTCACACATTTTAATATCTGGCTTTTCTAAAAAGTGTAAACAATAAGTAATTCTGCTTAATTGGGCTGCGTTGAATGCATTCAACTATAACATTTTGTTTTTTAAAGATTCTTTTGTTGTTTCTGAATAATAACAAATCACTGTCTCACTGTGCTGTTATGACATTTGATTAATGTTTGGGAAGTGCTTTGAGACCTTTATATGAAAGGCACTAAAAAACTACAAAGTCTTATTATTATCCTTTTTCTGAATTCCCCCAATTTACAGGTGGCGCATAACATTTTAGGGAAAGGTTGTCAGTGTAATCCCATAGACTCCTTTAAAGAAAGTATTTCAGACATTTATTGTTAATTTCCATTTTATGTTTTTAGATTTTTCCTGGGGTCTCGTCTCTTTCATTTGGCTGAGTAATTGCAAGACAGAATGATATGTTAGATATGATGAAAATGGGGCTGCAACTGAGACTGTTACTTTTAATCTTGACACCTTGCTGATAGACTGCATTTACGGTATGGACTTTAAAGTGAGTGAAACAAGAAAGATAAAATGAGAGGGGAAAAATATAGACTATGCCAGGGATCGGCAACCTTTGGCCCGGGGCCCATCAGGGAAATCCACTGGTGGTCCGGGATTGTTTGTTTACCTGCAGCGTCCGCAGGTTCGGCCGATTGCAGCTCCCACTGGCCGTGGTTCACTGTTCCAGGCAAATGAGGGCTGCAGGAAGTGGCGGCCAGCACATCCCTCGGCCCGCGCTATTTCCTGCAGCCCACATTGGCCTGGAACGGTGAACCACAGCTAGTGGGAGCTGCAATAGGCCGAACCTGCAGACACTGCAGGTAAACAAACCATCCTGACCCACCAGCGGATTTCCTTGATGGGCTGGGTGCCAAAGGCTGCCGGTCCCTGGAATATGCCAGCCAACTCTCAGAGGTTTAGTACATGCACATGGTTTTACTAAGGAATTCCCAAGTGTACAAGAAGATCTTAATTTCTTAATTCCTTCTAGTTTGTGTGCTTTACCTCTTCTAGTGCAGGCATGCAGCGAGATGAGTCATTTATGTGGAAGAATCCACATTAAATTTATAAAAGTCAATACATGGAAGAGAAGTGTGGTAGTAGTAAATGAATGTAATCTTTCTGTATGTGTGAGTGTTTGTGTATGTGCACACACATGTGTGTGCATATAGATATACACAAAACATACAACATGAAAGATAGTTTCATCTGTATATATTTCTAAGGGAACAGCTCCTAGCAAAGATTCTTTGTATAGTATAGAATCTTTGTATTTGGAAAGTTCTTCAGTTGCCCTTCTCACTTCTCAGTGCTTCAGATGAAAATATATCAGGACTTTTGCAGCTATTTAAAAGTGCAAATAGCACACCAAATCTTTGTGATGTCCATGTCATGGTACTGAATAGCATGCAACAATGGGAGAGAAACTCTCAGAATCAGTCCTGCAACACTCCATTGTCCTGAATCCAAACAAACAAGCAGCCATGGTTATAAAAGAAAAGCATAACATATCCCTTCCTCATGCTTTATGCCTCTTACATTTTAAGACTAGCAGACAGCAGTACAGCAACAGAGATTTAATACACAAAATGTCTCTATTGGTTAAAGCAAATCACAGGATTGGTGCAACCCAAAGTGACAGAAACCTTTACAGTCAAACAGTAGTTAGAGAAGGGAAAGACCAAAGAGAAAGTAACTTGTTTTCCTCTGTGCTCCATAGTGTTGCATAGCTTAACAAAGGGACACAATACGGTAAAAAAATAAAAGATTTAGGGGGAAAATATCTTTACATATGTTTAAAAACAACATCTTAAATTATAATGAAAAGTAAGCACATTTCCAACACTTGCATTTACTGTTCACTATTTTTGCTGATTGTGTTTTGTTTCTCTTTCAGTTTACACAATGAAAACACACAAGTAAGGTTTAATTTTATTTTTGTTATATTATTGCCCTTTTCCCTCCTCCCTTTGTCTACTCTTTAAATTTGTCCTGCAGAATCTAAATTTTCATTAAGAAAACATTGTTTCTAGCACATATGGTTCTGTATGTAAAGGAGGACAGTGTTGTTTTCTTGTGTCCGCCGACTGTTTGGAACGGTAGTTCTAAAAATTGTGAATTGCCACATTTCCCCCAGTTCACTGTCAACTCGGAGACACCAAGCTGACAATTTTAGAGTGACTGGGAGTTTTGCCCGTTACCTCAATGGGACCAGATTTTCACCCTTAATGTCAACTTTGGACAGGTCACAGAACACAGGACAGCATTTTGGGTATAATCTAGGATGTTAATTTTCCATATAATCTCTTGTGTAGGTGTTCTTAAGTCTTCTCTATATAGGAAAGTTTTCCAAGCTACCCCAGTATAGCTATACAGGTATAATTATACTGTTATAACCATCTGGGGGGCATGGATTCATGTCACACTCCCCCTTAGTATCTGGCCTGGGCTGGGGAAGCTAATGATCCAACTGGTGGACCAAAGTCGGTGATGAATCCTGGTCCCATGCCGCCGGAGGCTTGTTGTGCATACACTAAGAAGAAGACCCCATGTGGGCATTCTTATGCAATTTAGCTTATCTCATTTCAGCCGCTGCTGAAGCAGTTCCAGCCGGTACTAGGACCCATGCAGCATTCCCCCTGCCATTGTGAGCTTTGGAAAGAAATTGCAGGGAAGAGCCAGCCAGGGACTAAAGCCTACAGAGCAGAAGCAGTTGAAGCAAGTGTCACAGTTCAGGGCAACTGCAGTAAGGCACCCATGTTAGGCTTCCAGATTCTCAACCATCACATCTCTCTTCCTCCTGATCAGAGTATTTCCAGACTGTACAGTTCTATGCCTTCAGTATGTTATTCTCCAGCAAGCCAGACTGCCTAGATAGGCCTGCGTCTGCACTTTGCTTACTCTTCAGAAGCTATGAACAGTGTAACTGCCACAGTCATAAGTTACCACACAGTTCTTTCTAAGCGGGTCCTTTTATTCTTAAGGTGACAGCATTAAAGAAAGCACATACTAAAAATAATAAAAGAACTTACACTCATGCTACTAAGCTTTCCAGAGTAAAGGGAACAGACCTTCAAACTGCAGCAAGGAATTTTCTGTGGTTACAAGTTCATAACTACTCTGGCTCAGAACAAGGACACCCATGAATTTGTGAGTCCCTTTTTTTTTCCAGTCTGTGCCTCTTATCCTGTTCTCATGTGATCGGCACACAAAAGCTTCCTGAGGCTTACATTAGTCAGGTCTTCTCCTCAGAGACATTACATACAGTTCCACAAAAATACCTATCCATTTGCACTTTTAATACAATGAATTTCTTAACTTCATTGTGGTTTGTCCAGGTGTGACATTGCACTCTATATGATTTTATAAAAATATGCTTCATGCAAAAGATCTCTTGTAAGGTATCATTACAAAGTTTATAATCTAGGGTTACCATCCATCCGGGTTTCCCCGGACATGTCCAGCTTTTTCAGCTTTAAATGGCCATCCGGGGGGGATTTCTAATAAAGTAGAAATGTCTGGGATTTCCCCCTTTCCCTCATGCAGAGTGCGGCGCGGCTGATTGGATGGCTGCGCCTGATTGAAAGCCGCTCGCAGCCACTGGGGCCTCTAGCAGCCAGAGTCTCCCCCACTCCCTCCTCCCCTGCAGAGCAGCGCCACAGTGTTTGGCTGCACATGGAGCTCACAGCTCTCCCTCAGCCTGGTGGGGTGGGGGGGCAGGCAAGGGACAGGGAACAGGGGGGGTTAGATTGGTCGGGGGTCCTGGGGGGGGCTGTAGGGAGAAGGGGGTGTAGAGAGCAGTTGGGGCAGTCAGGGGACAGGGAGACTTAGATAGGGGGTGGGGTCCGGGGGGCAGTTCGGGGGTGTCCTCAGGAGAGGGCAGTCAGGGGACAGGTAGGGGGATTCTGAGGGGGGCGGGAAGTGGGAGGGGACGGGGCTGGGGTGGGGCTAGGGCGGCACCCTATGTCCTCTTTTTTGATTGTTGAAATATGGTAACCCTATTATAATCTACTGAGTGTGGTCATCCTATTTGTATAAATGTATCACTCTTGTATCTGAAAATAGAAATATAAAATATAACTCTGGGGGCCTATTGTAATTATGCAAAGTGTGGGCCATTAATGGTGGTTTGGAATCTTGATGGCTCCCGTTAACCAGGACAATTGTCTGTAGATGGCTCTGTTTTACTTGTGAGTCTTCCTCTATATGTGTGTGCTGGCAAGTGGGTAATGAAGTCTTACAGTGACATGTAATCATGTCACCTGAACTGGAATCCATCTTTAACCTGCTGCTTTTCCATTGAGAAGGAGAACCCAGAGGGACAAAGGATTCCTGCCTTATGCAAAAGATATATAAGTGGGTGGAACAGAGAAAAAGTGGCAGCCATCATGAGAAATCCCCTAGCTACCACCTGAGCTGGAACAAGGGCTGTATCAGGGGAAAGGATTGTGCCCAGACTTAGGAGGCGTCCAGACTGTGAAAGAAATGTATTGAAACATCCCTGACGGTGAGATTTTATCTGTATTAAGTTTTATTACTGTATTAGACTTAGATTAGCATGTTTTGTTTTATTTTACTTGGTAATTCACTTTGTTCTGTCTGCTATTACTTAGAACCACTTAAACCCTACTTTCTGTATTTAATAAAATCACTTTTTACTTATTAATTAACCCAGAGTATGTATTAATACCGGGCTGGGGGAAGGGGGGTGCAAACAGCTCTGCATATCTCTCTATCAGTGTTATAGAGGGCAAACAATTTGTGAGTTTACCCCGCATAAGCTTTATACAGGGTAAAACGGATTTATTTGGGGTTTAGACCCCATTGGGAGTTGTGCATCTGAGTGTTAAAGACAGGAACTTCTGTAAGATGCTTTCAGTTAAGCCTGCAGCTTTGGGGCATGTTGTTCAGACCCTGGGTCTGTGTTGGAGCAGCCTGGTGTGTCTGGCTCAGCAAGACAGGAGCTGGAGTCCCAAGCTGGCAGGGAAAGCAGGGGCAGAAGTCTTGGCACATCAGTTGGCAGTTCCCAAGGGGGTTTCTGCGATCCAACCCGTCACACCAGGACATTGCAGGAAACTGCCGTATCTGTCACAGTAGGGACCAAGGGACGCTGAGGATATCATCAGATTGTTTTCTGCCATTTTACCTCTGAATACTATGTGCCCTGTGCACCCTCATACTGACTGTCTCCTTGGTTAAACCCCTAAGGCCTCCATCTCACAGACCTATCTTTACATATCCCCTTTGAAAGAATTTACATAAGAAAACAAAAGAAAAAAAGGCTGCAGAATTAACATGATGTTTTCAGCCATCACTTCGATCCTTCTGCTTGTATGTTATATCTTTCCCCCTTACCCTTTATTTGTCTTGTCTAGTCTGTAAACTCCTTAGGCCAATGATTGGTTTTTATTTTGTTTGTCCAACATTGCCTAATACTATGGGGCCCTGTTTCCACTTGAGGCATTATGATAATAAGTGTTGATGATAATAAACAAGCCCTTTAACTATTTCACTGCTATTTATTTTAGCAAATATACTTCCGCTTACCTCGGAACTGCTGTCCACTTATTCCCAGATGTAAAATCCTAGAAACTCCAGCTCTCACCTCCCCAGAGGCCAAGCTTCAACTTCCTCCTGACAACTTTACAAGTTATATGCTCTCAGTGCAAAGATATGTGATATATGAAAATGCAGGGGCGGGGTAAATTAAATTGAATTTCACATCAAGATAACAACACGGGGCTACGTACTGCTTTTATTGTTTTCATATTACATTTGTTAAAACTCTCCTTTTTTTTTTACTATTTAAATTGAGCTGCTGTAGAATTTCCAGTTTGCTGCATAAACATACTCAAGGTACCTTGCCAGAGACTATAGGGCAGGGGTCGGCAACCTCTGGCACATGGCTTGTCAGGATAAGCACCCTGGCAAGCCAGGCCAGTTTGTTTACCTGCCACATTGGCAGGCTTGGACGATCGCTGCTCCCACTGGCCGCGGTTCGCCGTCTCAGGCCAATGGGAGCAGTGGGAAGCGGCGCGGGCTGAGGGATGTGCTGGCCATGGCTTCCTGCAGCCCCCATTGGCCTGCAGTGGCAAACAGCGGCCAGTGGGAGCTGCGATCAGCTGAACCTGTGGACGTGGCAGGTAAACAAACTGGCCTGGCCTGCCAGGGGGCTTATCCTGTCCGTGCCGCATGCCGAAGGTTTTTGATCCCTGTACTAGAATAATAATGCAATGATTAGGTTGCATATACCATGGGGAAATGCCCATTAGTTAAAGTGTGTGTGTGTGGGGGGGGGGCAGCAAAACCAATAACCTGATACCTTAAAAGCCAATAATACCAAAAAGGACTGAAAACATCTCAATGTAAAGTCACTGAGTTAGTCTGTACAAACAAAAAAAATAATAATACTAATAATATCACTGTAGGGAATCCCTGCCTGAATTAAATGACACAATGTGTTGATGTATATTTCTTTGTTATGGTGATATATCTATATTCCTGTTACAAGTAGCAGTGATCTGTAAATTCATGTAGTGTAACTACCCCCCTATACATTCTTAAAAAAAAAACCCAAAACATGAAAACATTTGTTTTGATAATATCTTATTTTACATAGCCTACATGATGAGTCAAATTTGACCTGACAGTGTCCTTGCAAGACACTTTTGAAATACTGAAATATAGATTATTGTGTTTCTTTTAGGAAGGGAAAAATATAATTTTAATGTTTCATTTTTGTTTTAATCTTAATCTCTTGATAGAGGAATTGTGAACTCTCTACCTTATTAACAGACCACTGCACAGAGATTCAAAGCATATTAATTCTTGGCACCATCATTTTGTCTCTAAGGAACATCAGGACACCTTCTGTCCTGTAATTAAACTGGATCTGTTTATCCTAGATGATGCCATCTTTTGACTGACAGTCCTCTGATGATGTATTGGTATAATGCATCATCAAAGTAAGGTTCTGTAGTGATGCATTACTGAAAGGATCTAGGAGCAGAATCAGTTTATTCCTGACATAAAAGGCAGGGGACAATGTTTATCCCCAGGGGCATATAGCAGTGCTGATCCTGTAGGTCATTTAGCACTGCTGTCATCAGAACATTGAACATGTCAAAGAAGTTTATAATATAATTGCTCAAAAAATAGAAGGGCACTCCCTTACTACAGGTAGAGGGGGTATTCAATGATCTACCACAAATGGGCCAGGCAATTCAAACTACTCTATACAATGAATACTCAGAAAATCTACATTAAAATATATGGGGCCATTTATTATATTGAGAATAGAAGAGAGGGTCTTCAGAACTTTGCTAAGAACAAAGTGCTTTGGGGGAAGTAAGGAGAACAAGCCCATCCTCAGAACCAAACTGAGCCCAAATTTTCTTCTGGGTTTGATAATATCCCCTTTTCTGGCTCTTGTTTTTAACTCTCCAATAGGTCTCAGAGCCCTTTCTCCTTCCACTATAGCCCTCCAACAACTCACTGTGTTTACCTTTCTTTTGTCTTTTATGAAATAACAATATTAATTCCTAGTGATGCACTCCATACAATATAAAGTACAAATTAAGGCCTCCATTCAGGAAAGCATCCCTATTCAAGATAACACTTAAGCACAATTAACTTTAAGCATGTGCTTAAGCCAATGACATTTAAGAAGACAATGCTTTAATGCTTTTCTGAATCAGGTCCAAAGGCTAGTCCCTGCCTTAAGAGTTTACAGCTTGAAATAACATTAGAATCTAGATTTTAAGACCTTTGTATCACTTTCAAACAAAACCTTACTTAAATTAGTTTTTTGGCCTGAAATACCAAAATATGAATGTTAAAATGCTTTTTAAATTGTAAAACTATAAACTATCATATCAGATTATTAAAGATGCTAAAGCAGCTTTCTCAAGAATAGCTCCTATATCTGGTCCAAATTCAAATACAGATTTTTATAATCTACTTGAATGCTATCTGTGTTTTCCATCAGATACTTTTCCTTCCTTTCCTTTTGTAGAAAGTTTGGTGTGTATTCTCTTTCTACAGTTGTGCCACATTTCCATCCCAGAAGTGAATGTTTTCACTGGAGTACAGAGACCTTTGTATACACTGGGCTATATTTAACTTTGTCATAAGTAAGCACATTCCTGTTTATTGGAATGGTGTTGGGTCCACTTACTCCAGCAGTGACTTTGACCCAATATCTATAAACCATGTTGGGATCCTGGAGTCTCAGTAAAGTTGTTGTATAAATATTCCTTGGTAAGAGATGGAGAGTTAAGATGGCTCAGAGTACATATCAGTGATTTAGGGGGAAATACAGCACCTGGATTATCATTTATTATTTGTATTGTGGTAGCCCCTAGAAGCCTCAGTTGTGAGAATTGTCCCCCAAACAAGTATTATAAATCCAGGAAATTCAGAGTTCAGGTTAAACATATGTAACCCTTCTGCCAGGTGGAGCCAGCAGCAACCAGGGCCAGATGCAATAGCTAAGGGTTCCTTTCCAACAACACAACACAGAACTGGCTCAAGCCCCCACCCAGTAACATGGGAAAATTACACTCCACCCCTGGGCACCTCTGAGAGGCAATACTTCCCCACTCGCAAGCACAGAGTCCGAGTGTAGAAAAGAAACTTTTAATGAAAGGAGGGAAGTCACCTGACATTAATTAGGTAAAATGCCACAAGTGGGATTCATAATCATAAAACTGTGAGCAGGACATCCACCCCAGAGTGCGTGAGGTAGTGCCTTCCGCCTCATGTTCTTGAATTCCACAACCAAAAGTTCCTTTTCTGTGCCACTGTCTGTTCCATCACCATACCCCACTCACAGTGGTTGTCCTTGGTCAGAGAGGAGCCAGGGTTCAGAGGTGCATCTGTGAGTTCACCTCCCACCCAGGGAAGAAGGGACTTTGCTTGCTTCTCCATCAGAGCACTTGCTTTGGCTGGTCGCCCCGCCAGCCACTCCTCCAGCTGCTGCTTCTCTCTGCTGCCCGTCCCGCCAGCCGTGGTTCCTCGTTGCCTTGCCAGCCGCTCGTTCTGCTCACCGCCTTGTCAGCCACTTGTTCAACAGCCGACTGTCAGTCACCTTCTGTTGCCACCTGCCTCTCTGCTGTGTCCTCTGCACATCAGTCTCCTAGTAATTTTCAGCTCATTGCAGGCTGGGCAGAAACATTGCCCTATCTCAAGTGATTTCACCTCTCAGTGATTTTTAGCAGGCTGGGCAGAAACATAGTCCCACCACAACTGATTTCAGCTCTGATTGAGCATTTAAAATAACAAAGAGGCTCCTAATGAAGCCTGTTTAGCTCTTTCTTTGAACAGTGGGGAGAAACAGGTTAAACCAGCCTGGGGAGGACCTCCTGGCTGGCACACCTGTTCCCATCCCTCTTACTTTCACAGAGCTCTGGCATTTGAGACCCTGGCTTAATGAGGTCCTTTCAGCTGAGGGTGACCCCCTTATCTGGGACAGGTTAAGCACAGTTCTGCTCCCCTTTAGTCATACAATAATGATAACAATGGTTACAACATATCACTACCCCTAGATTCAGTACTAAAGTGATTTGTAACCCAACACCAGCCAAAGTTGATTACATTGAGCAACACACTGCTCTATCTGCTGGATATCTAAGCAGAGCAGGACCAAACATGTGACATGAACACACCTAAAGTCTCCCCTCTTCCCAGCTAGCTGTCAGGGAAGAATTCATTCAGATCCTGCTTACACATAAGATAAATTCAAACATGTTATAGTTTGGAATGCACAGTTAAGGAACCCAAATCACCTTAACTCTGCCCTGTAGAGAGACTATTCAATAACTGTATGACTAGGATTTGTGTATTTTAGTGTTTGTGGTTCCAGTTTAGATAAAGCTAATTTTTAAAGAGGCATTAGATTTTATTTCTTTTTTGCCCCTCTTTCCTGGTTTCATTACAGGGCAAAGTTAGGTTTATTTGTGTGACAGATATGGCAACTTCCTGGAAAAAAAATTACTAAATTAAGTTCATCCTTATTTAATTAATTTTCAGGAGTTCATTGTATTAAGCATGCAAATGTGTATGTATTATTGTGGGATTATATGTAACATCTCTGGGGAGGAGACATAGTTAATGTAAACCCTGGGAAGTATTATGAGATACCAAGGACTCTTTGAAACAATGTGCTTGACAAACAAAGTTATGAGAGATTCCTAGGAAATACTTGGGAGGAGGGGAAGGCAACTTCTCATCTCTGGACCCAATCTTTTTAAGCAACACTCTGAGAGGAAACCCATTGTCTATTGATCACCTGTAACATGAGGACAAGATCAGAGGCCCAATCTAGAGAAAAAGAGTGATTCACAGTTTCATGTTTGTGGTTGTTTTGAGCTGAGGCTGCAATGAATTTTTGACCACAGAAAAAGCCCAAACCTTAGTTGGGTTTGAAGGACTGATCATTTGCCAGAGATGGGGTGTAAGGTTAATAACATGTGTGCAGGTTCTTTTATTGTTTTTAATGTTTTATCTGTAATGTTTTTACCTTAAGAATAAATGTGCTTTCTAAGGGCTTGTCTACATTACCTGCTGGATCGACGGGCAGCGATCAATCCAATGGGGGTTGATTTATCGCATCTAGTCTAGACGTGATAAATCGATTGCCGAATGCTCTCCCGTCGATTCTGGTACTCCACCAGGGCGAGAGGCGCAGGCGGAGTCGACAGAAGAGCATCAGCTGTCGACTTACTGCAGTGAAGACACCACGGTAAGTATCTCTAAGTATGTTGACTTTGGTTACGTTATTCACGTAGCTGAAGGTGTGTAACTTAGATCAATCCCCCCCGCCATCCCAGTGGCGACCCGGCCTTAGAAAACACTGGGTGGTGACTTAACTGTGGGCAGTTACTTTGTTTACAGCATCTGAGGAAGGAAGGCAAAGCATGCCTGCTGAGGCGATCTATATTGCTGGAGATTTTACAGTATAGGAAGGGAACTGTACAGATTGAATTACTCCAGTCAAGAGGGAAAGGACACATCTCTGTCCAAGAGGGGTGACGACTGGGCAACTAGAAGAGTAAAAGGTCCTTTGTTGGACCACGAGAGGGAAGTACAGGTGCAGTTGCCTTGAAATGTGACAGTTAAAGTGCCAAACTATGCATTTCTATAACTTAACATGTAAAGATTTCTTCCTTCTGGCATTATTCAGCAGCCTATGCTGGAGGAGAAACTTACATTTATGAAGACTAATGATAAAAATATACCATTAATCTCTCTCTTTCTCTCTGTATATATCTATATCTGTCTATCGGTCTATCTATCTATCTACATTCCAATGTAACCTATGCACAATATTTCAATTAGTTTTAACCATGAAGGAATTATTCTGTTATTAAAATAAAGCAAGACAAACCAATGATGTGAAACCAGGTATTACATGTCTTAAAGGACTTTTAAAAAATAATAATATTGAGTCAGTCATTAATTAACCAACTTACCTGTAAATTCCCAGAAAAAAACCCTTTTGTACTCAAATGATAAAAGCTGTAATTTTGGCCAGCACATACGGTGTCTTTCAGAAGTAAGGAACTGTTTGAAGCCCACCACTGATGGTGAAACTCAATTCAATCTTAAAATTCTAAAAGCTTAAAGAAAGAGACATTAAGAAGGGGGAAAACCTGCAAAAACAGATTCTGACCATAATAACAGAATTTTTCTGAGTATACTACTTTAAGTTTCTCCTGTAAATTATCTCTTTATCGTTTACAGGAAAATTACAAGTATATATAGTCTTCAAGCAAATAGGGCCTTTCAATGCACTATATGTTTGCAAAAGCAATTCCTCACTGAGGGAAAACTCATTACTGCCAAACAATCCCATTTAAAGATCTCTGAGGAGGTAAGCTATCCACAAACAACACCTAGGTAATAGCTAGCTATTTATCTGTTATACTGGAAACATGCTCCCCTCCCCCACCCCAATGCACTTTCTAGTTGAGCTTCATAGTTAGGTTAATTAGGAGTAGACATGCTGCAAATTAAAATCTGACATCTAAAGCTGTTTTGAACTTTCAAATTCCCATGGACCAAGTAAGTTTGTTTATACAAACTCTCATGCTTTTCATTATTCTAACGTCCTTTCGAAAAGGTTAAGATTTTCCAGTTGGAAATACAGTATGCATGTAAAATGGTTTCATTATTTTAGGTTATAATAGTATATTGCATATAATGCAACTTGATCATTTTCCTGTATTTTAATTGTGCTGATTTTAAGTTGTTCTTAGTTCATTGCAATTAGTTTCTCCTATTCTGTGACCTTTAAGTTGAACCTAGATAAGGGTTTTATGTTATGAATAAATATATGGGGGAAAAAAAACTCATGTCAGGCTTTAAAAAAAAAATGGAATTAAAATTAAGCAGTTTTAAGAGAAACAAGATACATCACTACCATTTTAATAGGTCAAATGTCTCAATTGTTTAATCAATAAAATTGCTTCCTTCACATATCTAGAAGGTTTTTTCCTTGGTGTATCAAAAATAGAGCGAATCAAAGCCCAGGAACACCTTAACTAATACTATCCGTAATTTTAGGTCCTGAGCCGTTACACTCCTACTCACATGCGTTGTCCCATTGAATTTAGCATAGATTATCCATGTGACTATCAGATTAGGTAGGATTACTCACGTGAATAAGGGTTTGCAGTTTCAAAACCATGGACTTTTAGCCTTATTACTATACATTTGACAGGAAAAAAAGCAGCAGTATACTTGAAGTGTAATAAAAACAGTAAGAAAAAAGTAAAACCTCCTCTAATAGGTTATGATTTGCTAAGAGACCCAGACAAGTTCAGAAATGATAGACTTTGAATGTATCTTCTGCAACTGATCTATTGGAAGATAAAAATGATTTAATTAACTTAAGTGGTCATTTTTATAGATGTAACTAAAGATTATTATTAGTTATCACGTACGGATACATAAGCATTTACATATCACCTTGATTCTTGATTCCCAGTGCTTTTAAAAATGAGGGAACACCCATTTTTGTAGTGAGCTCTCATCTAATTTTATATGATAATTAGATCCCATGTCATAGAGGCCTCAGTTATACCAAAACAGACTGCTAAATCATTATTTTATTTGTGCACCACACTGTAATTGTGCATGAAAGATACTCTTCTTTCTTTAGATTTACACACAAACACACACACATAAACACACACAATGAAAAAGGATGTTTATCCATATGCTGTAGACAGCCTTGACATAACTCAGGGGTCGGCAACCTCTGGCACGCAGATCGCGTTGGCAGGTTCAGCCGATCGCGGCTCCCACTGGCTGCGGTTCACCGTCCCACGCCAATGGGGGCTGCAGGAAGCTGCGCGTGCGAGGGATGTGCTAACTGTGGCTTCCCGTCGCCCCCATTGGCTTGGGGCAGTGAACCGCGGCCAGTGGGAACCGTGATCAGCTGAACCTGCTGACGCGGCTGGTAAACAAACTGGCCCGGCCCGCCAAGGTGCTTACCCTGACGAGCCGCGTGTCAGAGGTTGCCGACCCCTGACATAACTTAAACTCAAAATCAATACCTATAAATAAATCAATAAAATGCACCAAGACCATTCAATAAAACTGATTACCAGCAAACCAGGCATCTATGTAAATTAACCCCCCTCTCTCATAACAATTCTCCATCCTTACACCCTGTAATTTTCTTCTGCTTAAAAAATAAGTAAGAGCTATGAAAATTATGATGGTCTGTTAAATAAACTGAAAAGAATTAAGCAGGCACACACATAGGTAACAGCAAAATGAAATCTACCAGAAAATGTATTATTTACAAGTTTAATGGATTAAAAGAAGAACCTTGTAATCCTTGCCTAAGTCAATTGACAGAAGATTCATATGGTTTTGATGTGGCATTCAGGATGAGCTATACGGTGAGCAACAATAAGAGCTTGCTTGATTTCTAAAATTTATATTCCAGGAAACCCAGTGATCAGAATAGAGCTGGTTTCCACCAGATCTGCATAGACCACAGGAAAACTTATCATCTGTCTCTCTCTTCACGGGGTACCTCTTGCAAGTAAGATAAAGCTAATCAAAGCCTGGAGCAGTTGCGCCAGGACAGAGTGCATTAGGCATACAGAAGCCACTACTCTGAAAGCCACTACTCTGAAAGAAGCCACTAGGTGGCCTTGTCTATGTAAGCAGGAATAATTTGATGTGCTCCTTTATATTTTAATTGAAATGGAATGCACAGATACTGCCTGCTGCAAAGAGAAAGTTCACTCTAATGAATGAGTGAAAGCTTGTGTGGTCTTAAATGTTTGTCTAATATGTACAAATATTCCATAAAGGATTTTGGACATTTTTTTCTCTGTTCTTGTCATTTAAAATGAAAGTGTTTCAGTATCAAAAATAAATTCCTGTATTTGTTCCCAAGGCTTAAACAATTCTCATGTACCTGCACTACAAAGTCCATTTTCCCAGTGGCTTGAATGACCATACAGTTCTACCTGATTTTCATACCTCAGCTGTAAAAAACTGTATCAATGAATTTTGAGTTCTCATTGCAAGTGTGTTTCTATTGCAGATAAATAGATTTCAGATTTCTAAATAGTGACACACTAGGAACCTTTGAAAGGTCAAAGCTGCTATACAGGATTGCTGCATTTGAATCACTACATCTGTTATGGAAACACATACCTAAATGTCCTTGACAATTATGACAATTTTTTACAGAGGTATACAGCCAACTTCAATTTAAACATGAATAAATATGGATCTGACATTAACTCTCCTTTTTAACAGATTTATTATATAATGACTAAAGAAAACATATCTATTCTTCCAGTCTGGATTTCTACTAAAAATACCTGTCTTCTGTCAACATGGATCACCACCATATTTTCTTTACCCTCAAAAAGGAAATATACAGTGTGGACCTCAGCAATTCTCCCAAAACCCTTCTTGTAAATCTTGAAGATGATCAGTAATGAATCTTCCAAGAGTACTAAAATTGTTTTAAAATCATATTTTAAATACATATTTGTAATACTTGAAAACAGAAGTGACTATCAATCTCTGGGCCGTTGAAGATTTCATGTAATTTTACATGGCATATTGCATCAATCCATATTAATTGTAGGTCAGCCTCTGGGTCTGTTTAAATATTCATTAAAAAGAAATTTTTAGGGAGGCTCATGTCACTTCACATTACCTTCTACTCATTCTCAGATTCATGGTGTTTTATTGACTTTGGCATTGTCTGAAAGTGATCAACATGGATTCACAAGATGGCCTCTGTCCTATCCCTATCACTAGATCTGAATGGTGTATTTGTAATGCAGGCAGAGAGAAAAAAATTCTTATTTTAGGCCTCCTTTTTTAACACATGGCAGGATCTGTGTCTAAACCTGCTGATCCTGTTTGAAATGTGTGAGGGATCACTTATACGCAAGATTCATCCAAGCACTGGCTTCTCACTTCTGCCTTGTCACCTGCCCTCCATTTCACTGTATTTTCAACACATTTCCTGGAATTCTACACATTCTATACCGTGGAGTAAGAATCTGCACAAGTTGCTGTAGACTTTACCATAACTTACATTGATTTGACTGACAGTTATTGTGGAGGTAGAATCTCATGGAGCATGAGCAACATCCCCCTGCTTGGCCTCCTCTCCATCCATGAAGCCCTGGTAGAGGAGCTTCTGCAGAGCACAGAGATAAGGGGAACATGCTTCCACAGAATTTCTCCTCCAGATCTGACACTACCCAACCAGATTCATGTGTTTTATTCCCATTCTGTTATGGACGGGAGCATGGGACTCATTTTTACTTAATTAAAACACTTATTTTCTTCAAAACATATTTTTTTCCAGTGATGAGGTTACATTTGTTTTAAACCAGTCCAGTACCAGTGACAGGGACTTTCTGTCCACCTCAGCTCTAATCGAACCTTCTATTAAGATTGATTTCTTTTCCCTCATCTGCTTAGCTCCCACTGAAGCCAGTCATCCCAACAATGCCCATACATTCAAAACAAATAAAAATGATAGTACTGACACTGAAAATATAAATAAATGTAATATATAATGTTTTAGGACTTATTTGTACAAGCTCTTTTGAGCTATTAATGATTTTCTTAACTATAACATGCTCTGGTCTGATTTGCTGCCCCCTCTTGTTCACTCCTTTTTTACATAGGAGTTGTGGTTTGTTCATGTTCTGAAAGTAGCTTATGTATCTTTCTCAGGATGAGGCTAAATTTATTTCCATATTTTTGAATGGATATTAGTCCTTGTAGGCTCTTGATAATTCCTTAAAGAACTGCCCAACTTTAAAGCCTTTTTTTCCCCCTTTTTGTCTTCTGGCAAGGTAAGCAATACTTTGCAATCAGCTTAGCATTAAATATGATTGCTGCTGAAATAATTGATGTATATCAACATAATACATAAAACATTACAAAAGCCCAACAGCTATACTCTGCAGTTAGGAGATTAAAAATAAAAAATAAATGAAAAATAAGTTGGTTGACAAAATTGACCTAGTTATCCGACTAGTTTGCATCAGTGTATTTTTGACAGCTAAGACTGAAAAAAACAAAAACAACAAAAAATCCCTATTCTTACTGATGAAAAATATGTTCAAGAAAGAGTTTGGAAAATGTTGTATCTTAAAAGTTTGATTTAGAAGCCTCTAAAATATGGTTTTATCACTCAAATAACTGCATCTAATCCAGTTGCACTACATAACATATTCAAAATATATCATGATAAAAACCTAAAGCTTATATGATAAATCTAGGTATGAACTAAACAGATCTGAAAAATAGTTCAGTTATGTACCAATTAAGAACCTAAAAGAGGGGGGGAATTCTCTACCCATGTTGAGTAGTACTCTTCTTCACAAGTTGTCATATATCAAAATCAGTAATACAACTCACAGAGTAAGGTGCTGAGTGGAAGAAACAGGCCCATAACTATGCAACTAACAAATATAATGCAAGGTCCTCAGTTGGTATAAATCAGCATAGCTCTATTGACTTCCTGATTTATACCAGCTGATGATCTGGACTATAAAATCCCTTTTGCTTCTGCTATAAGTAATGGAAATATATAGCAGAAGTATACCTAAATTAAGCACAGTTGTAACTTATGGTACAAAAGTAGTGCTACAAACTTCAGTTTTGAATCCTTAAATGCAGCTCTCTAGTGCTGCTGAGAGCATCTGGCATATCCCGCAGCAGCTTTAGAGAGGTGCATGTAAGAACTGGTGTTCTAGAGGAAAGTGTTCCAAGAAAATATACACACTTGCCAATATCAGTAGATGGGGCTACATATTTATCCTGAAACGAATGTATGACCATGTGATCAGCTCACCATCCTTAAGAATTCATAAGTATTAGGCACAGAATTCTCAGAAGTTTCTGTAGTTGGGATTCAGGGGCAATGTCCCATGGGATTTCAAACTGTGCAACATGTCACTGGCTCAGCCATGAATTAATGATTCTTTACTTTCCCAGTTCCTAAATGTTGCCCCTATGCAAACACCAAAGAGAAAAAGAAATGTATAATGAGCAGGCAGTTTGTTTGCACACACACATACACACAAACTGTGTGTGAGATCTCAGTCTGGAGGTGTGCAAAGCATTGTCCTCATTTAGAGCCCAGTCTTGTGAGGAACTGAACACCCTTAATTCTCACTGACTTTATTGGGAATGGAGAGGGTGTTCAACACATTGTAAGAATAGGCCTTCAGTACCACATTTCAAAAAAGGTATTTAGGTGCCTATGAAAACGAAAAGGCACCTACTGGGATTTTCAAAATCTACTAGGTGTCTATCTCCTACTGATGTCAAAGGAAGGTAAGTACTTTGATACTCTTAAAAATACCACTACATGCCTACCTCCTTCATTAGGTATCTACATACCTTTAAAAATCTGTCCCTTAAGCCTCTGAATATGTGACTCTAAACCATAGCTGGCTTTACTACTATGACAAAGTTCCTCCTCTATCTTGGTGGGTCCTGCACTTATTGGCGGATTTTCTTGCCTCAGAGATTCACCATGTGGGCTGGGGAACAGCCAAGAGATCTTCTCCTCTGGAAGAACCCACAGTCCAGGTCAATTGGGAGGTTTGGGGAGAATCCAGGCCCACCCTCTACTTCGGGTTCCAGCCCAGGGCCCTGTGGATTGCAGCTGTCTATAGTGCCTCCTGTAACAGCTGCATGACAGCTACAACTCCCTGGGCTACTTCCCCATGGCCTTCTCCAAACACCTTCCTTATTCTCACCACAGGACCTTCCTCCTGGTGTCTGATAACGCTTGTACTCCTCAGTCCTCCAGCAGCACACCCTCTCCCTCTCAGCTCCTTGCGCCTCTTGCTCCCAGCTCCTCGCATTCGCACCACAAACTGAAGTGAGCTCCTTTTAAAACCCAAGTGCCCTGATTAGCCTGCCTGCCTTAACTGGTTCTAGCAGGTTCCTGATTACTCTAGTTCAGCCCCTGTTCTGGTCACTCAGGGAACAGAAAACTACTCATCCAGTGACCAGTATATTTGCCCTCTACCCCACTGGTCTGGGTCTGTCACATATCCCTCCCCCCTGCTCAACGCCAAGGGGTTGGGCCGCTTGGGACGCCAGACAGTGCACACGTGACAAGCCATCGGCGTTGCCATGACAGCTCCCTGCTCTGTGTTGCACACGGAACTGGAAAGGTTGGAGGGATGAGAACCATCTGGTCACCCTTGTGTTCTTCTCCTTGTTCCACTGCATCCATTGCAGAGGGGTATGGTCGGTCACGAGGACAAATCTGCGCCCGAGCAGGTAGTAACGCAATGTTTCCATAGCCCATTTTACAGCAAGGCATTCTCTCTCCACCACTGCATATTTTTGTTCCCTTGGAAGGAGTTTCCGACTGAAGTATAGAATTGGTGTTCCTCCTCCCCGACCATCTGTGATAGAACGGCCCCCAACCCTACTTCCAATGCATCTGTGTGCAGGATAAACTCCTTGGTGAAATCAGGGGCTATCAGTATGGGGTTACTGAAGAGGGCAGTCCATAGGTCTGTGAATGCTTCCTCTGCTCCGTCAGACCATCTCACCAGGTCAGGTCCACAGGCTTTCACTAGGTCTGTCAGGGGGCAAAGTGGGGGATAAATCGTCGGTAATACCCCACCACACCTAGGAACGTCTGGACTTGATTCTTGCGACTTGGTCGGGGCCAATTTTGGATGGCCTCTAACTTGTTCACTTGGGGTTTTACCAGACCTTTTCCCACAATGGGATATTTGGCCTCTGTAAACCCTACAGCGCACTTGGCAGGGTTGGCTGTAAGGCCAGCTCGCCTGAAGGTATCGAGGACTGCCTCCACTTTCTCCAGGTGGGCTTCCCAGTCTGGTGTATGAATGACCACATCGTCTAAGTAGGCAGCAGCATAACTGTTATGCGGGCATAATAGCTTGTCCATGAGGCGCTGGAAGATAGCTGGGGCCCCATGTAGTCCAAAAGGGAGGACAGTATATTGGAAAAGACCCTCTGGTGTACAGAACACAGTCTTTTCCTTTGCATCTTCTGCAAGGGGAATTTGCCAGTACCCCTTTGTCAAGTCTAGGGTAGTCAAGTACCGGCCATTACCCAGACGGTCCACTAGCTCATCTATGCAAGGTATGGAGTATGCGTCGAACTGGGATACTTCGTTTAGTTGCCGGAAGTTGTTGCAAAATCTTGTGGTGCCATCAGGTTTGGGCACCAGCACGATTGGGCTGGACCACTGACTGTGGGATTCTTCGATGATCCCCAACTCCAGCATTTTTTTTTACTTCTGCTTTTATTTCCTCCCTTTTTGCCGCTGGCACCTGATAGGGCCTCATTGTTACTCTGGCCCCAGGGTTCGTGACGATGTGGTGATATGTCTTGGTTGTTTGACCCGGTTTTGTCGAGAACACATCTTGGTTCCGGAAGATCATCTCAGACACCTCATTCTTCTGGTCTGGTGTTAAATCGGGAGACACTCTCACCTGTTTGGAAAGCTTGTTTTCCTGGGTTAGGTCTTTTTGGACCGTTGTGCATGCCTCTTGTGCATGCCAGGGTTTCAGAAGGTTAACGTGATAAATCTGTTCTTGTTTTCTGCATGCTGGCTGCCGCACCTTGTAGGTTACTTCCCCCATGGGTTTTCCCTTCCACGGGGACCCCATCTATTTCAGTCACCTCCTTCCTAATGTTGTCATACCTGGGGTCTTCTGCCTGGTCCCGTCCAAAATTTCCTCTCCCGGAGCTAATCTGCCCAAGATCTAGGGGCCCAGTCTCTGTTGCCTCTACTGGTTCAGAAGCATTAGGGTGGGGGTCAGACGCAGGTGCTTCTCCCTCCTGCGTGGCCTCCTTTTCAGCTGCTCGGGTCCGCCTACCTACAAGAGCGACCCTCTGGCTTTGGGTCAGTATTCGGGTTCCTAAGGCCTTAGCTGCCCTTCTTTCCCTTTTTGTCTTTCTACCCTGTCTGGGAGTGGAGAACAAATCTGTGGATATTTCAGAGAAGATTGGGGGTTGACAGTCTGCTGTGGATGCCTCACCAATTTTAGGGTCCCCATCTTTCTCCAATCCCCCTACTGGGAGTAAGTTTCCAAACCCTGGGAAGTCCCTCCCTATGAGCACCGGGTATGGGAGTTTAGGGACTACACCTGCTGCTACATCAGTAGTGTTCCCTTGGAACTCGACTTTTACTGGGATGGTGGGGTAGTAACTAACTGTCCCATGGACACATGTTATCCCTGTACGTTTAGCCTGTAGCAGCTGACTACGCTTCACGAGCTTCCCTGAGATAAGCGTGATAGTACTCCCCGAATCAACCAGTGCCGTGGTCCCTACCCCATTTAGTTTCACTGGTCTGGTATACACATGTGGGGTTAGCGAGACCCCCACAAGGTGGATTAGGGAGCATGGATCTGCCCAGTTCCCCAGGTTACACTGCATAGGCTCCTCAGCATTGGGACACTGTGCAGCTATGTGGCCCCACGCCCCGCAGGCATAATATCTGTATGCAGCCCTAGGTGTTCCCTGGTCTCTTGGTTTGGGCAGTCTAACATGACGATCCTCTTCTCCCTCAGTGCTCCGACTCTTTGTGGCCTGTGAAGGGCCTTCAGCCTCTCTCTTTTTCCACCTGGGCCCTCCTGGTGGCCCAGTCACCCGAACTTTAGGGCTTGGTGCTGCTAGTTTAACCCAGGGTGTCTTTTCCTTAACTGGTTGGGTCAGCTCCCTCGCTGTCCTTCGCCTCTCTACCAGGGCGTCATAGGTGGAAGGTTCGTTCTGGCTTACCCAGGCATGAAGGTCTGGTGGTAGTCCCCTCATGTATCGATCGATGACCAGAACCGCTAGTATCTCTTCCGGACTCCGGGACTCTGTTTGCAACCACTTTCGTGCGAGATGGATGAGGTCATACAATTGGGACTGTGGGGTTTTGTCTTCTTGGTACCTCCAACTCTGATACTGCTGGGCCCGCACTGCTATCGTTACCCCAGATCTGGCCAGGATCTCTGCTTTCAGCTGGGGGTAGTCTACCGCAGCCTCTTCAGGCAGATCATGGTAGGCCTTCTGGGCCTCCCCACACAGGAATGGGCAAGGATGCCAGACCACTGATCTTGAGGCCAGGCCTCCCGTAGGTCTGTCCTCTCAAAGGCCAGAAGGTATGGATCTACATCATACTCCCGTGTCATTTTCTGCAGCCATCATGGCCACGATTCAGCTCTGTAAGGGACTTTACCTGGTTTACCAGTTCCCGCAACATAGCTTGGTCTTGAGCAGCCTGGTCCATCAGCAGGCGATTAGTCTCTTGCTGCAGCCGCACTGCCTCCTGTTGGGCAGCTACCTGGAAACAGGTAGCCTCCTGCTGGGCCACCGTAGCTTGCATCAGTGCCCACACTATGTCATCCATTGTGGTGAAAAAAGAAAATAAACCCTCTTCTTTTTTTGTTGTTGTTTTTTTTTTTTTTTTTTTAAATCACCCTCCTTCTTCCGCCCGTCTGTGCAACCCAAGATCCCACCCCTGACACCAGTGTGACAAAGTTCCTTCTCTACCTTAATGGGTCCTGCGCTTATTGGCAGATTTTCTTGCCTCAGAGATTCACCATGTGGGTTGGGGAACAGCCAAGAGACCTTCCCCTCTGGAAGGGCCCACAATCCAGGTCAATTGGGAGGTTTGGGGGGAACCCGGGCCTGCCCTCTACTCCAGGTTCCAGCCCAGGGCCCTGTGGATTGCAGCTGTCTATAGTGCCTCCTGTAACAGCTGCATAACAGCTACAACTCCCTGGGCTACTTCCCCGTGGCCTCCTCCAAACACCTTCCTTATTCTCACCACAGGACCTTCCTCCTGGTGTCTGATAACACTTGTACTCCTCAGTCCTCCAGCAGCACACCCTCTCAGCTCCTTGCGCCTCTTGCTCCTAGCTCCTCACATTCACACCACAAACCGAAGTGAGCTCCTTTTAAAACCCAGGTGCCCTGATTAGCCTGCCTTAATTGATTCTAGCAGCTTCTTCTTAATTGGCGCCAGGTGTCCTAATTAGCCTGCCTGCCTTAACTGGTTCTAGCAGGTTCCTGATTACTCTAGTGCAGCCCCTGTTCTGGTCACTCAGGGAACAGAAAACTACTCATCCAGTGACCAGTATATTTGCCCTCTACCAGACTCCTGTACCCCACTGGTCTGGGTCTGTCACACTACCTTTCAAATACAGTGGCTACCAGACCCTGATTCAGGAGCACTAGAAATATAAAGTCTGGAATTCACAACCCCACTAATCCAATGTAAGCCAATGGCAGGTCTAGAAAGGAAGAAAAGACTGAGACCCAAATTCTACACCAGGAGAATTAAGGGATCTCTAAAATCACACTCCCACACACAATCTGAGCAAAATTAGTCATTTTATTTTGCAGTATCTCCTAAAGATTCACCCATCCTCCCCTAAGCCTTAGGCCAGCTGTGCACAATACCTAACTACATATTCATGTTTGACAGGAAGTGTTTATGTTTGGGGGAGAAGGAATAGCAAAAAATATGTTTTGAAAGCCTTCCTAAAAAGACTAGTAGCCCTCTTTCTCCAAACTTTTTTACCATCTGGTGTTTGTACCAGAATGCCCTTAAAGATGTGAGATTCCTGCTGACTTCACTGAGAGCAGGTTTGGACTCTAAATCATGTTTGTCCTGCTCATCCTTTGTTTCTGGGATCTTTGAATCACTATCATCACTTCCTGTGGTACCTTTTTTTTCTTCCTATTGTGGACATCCAGGACACATGAGGAATAATCTTAGGTTGTGACAGCCCAGTGCAGAACAGCTGTGGGAGTACAATACCAGAAATTGAAGGAAGCCCAACATTTTGCAGATGAAGTTAATTTTTTACTCTGATAATCGATACACTTTGGTTTACCATTCCATGGCCTAGGTCACAATAAGAAGATATAAACCACATCCTCTTGTGGTTGGCAGCAAGTAGTCATTCTGTGCTCATCACAGACACTAAATCCACTAATTAGCCATAGTTCAGAGATGAGCAGTAAACTCTTCATTTCCCTTAACCTATATTTTGTAAGAGCTTTTTTTATTATTGTGACTGTTGAGTCATGCAATTCAATTGTACATAATTCCTAGCAGAAAAAAAGAAAACACAAAGGGGGGAGACAGGGGATGAGAGACTACTCAAGTGCAAGTTTCATCCTCCTCCACTCTGTTTTTTTCTTCTTCTGCATTAATTGATATTAACCCCTGGGGAGAGGGGTGTTAAGATCTGTCAATCCACCATGCTGCTAGATAACTAATTAATACTAATAGATGGAGCTGTGAACTCATCAGAATAAAGCTGTTAATATTAAAACATCACAGGCTATCACTATCCTGAAGGAGCAACAAAACACAATTATTACCAGTGGGAAAGCAAAGGCTGATCTTCTATTATTGCTTTCTAGTTTCTAAGGAAGAGGGCAGTGTTGAAGTTCATCTGCCGAAATGAAACTGCCTCTCTGTACTCCACTGCTCATAACAAAAACACTGTTGGATTTGCTCTCCCAACTGCCTGGGATAATTTCTGACAACTTTTTACTATGGAAAAGTTGTAAGAACAGTTCTTTGTAAGATAAACTTATTGTTGCAGCTAACAACTTTGAGGTCTCTGGGGAAAAAATATCAGTATTTCTCTACAGACCAGGTCTCTACACACAAGTAGGAGAACCAGTGAGAGTATCTTACAGGGGCACTAGAACCTGCTATAGTATCTAATACTTTTCTGTGAGGATGTCCCATACATTGATTTAATGTTGTATATTATAGTTGAAGCAACAGAGCTGTTCCACCCAATTGATAGTGATGGTAAAAGTAGAAAAGTAAGTGGTACTATAAGGAATTTACCTTTAAAGAAAAGGCATCAGTTTGTATGTGTGTGTGTTTAATATAACAAAGAAAAGAAACATTGTCTACTATTAGGAAAATAAACCTAAATATTGTACCTGTTAACTATGGGCTAAATCCAGCCCACTTACCCTTGAAGTTTCTGAAGGCAGAAGAAGCCATGTGATGCCACTGGGCAAGATTTAGAGAGTCCATGCATGTCTCTGCCAATCATATGTGCAATCCTGACCTCATTGATGTCCATGGGAATTTTGCCATTTTCTTCAATGAACTGGGATTTCATCACATGAGTGCTGTGAGCCATTTCTTCACCCAGAAAACGTGTGTGTGCACGCAGGGGGTGGGGGCCAGGGAAGGGGGAAGAACCCAGTGACTTGTGCTCAAACTGTATTTATGTTACAAGATTTCTCAGGTAATAAATTCAGGTCCGGGAGCAGTGGTGTCACCTGAAAGCTTGGTATATTCAACACCCCAGTTGCTGTACTCTGAGAATTGCCATTTATTTGATAAATGTCCACAAGGCCCAAAGAAATCAAATGACATTCATAAATTTAAATGTAGGGCAATGAAAAGCCAAAGCTTCAATTTTAATAAGCAGGGATTTCCATCTGGTAACTCCTCTGGTGACATTACAGGCGTGTGTAACAAAGACATTTACAGAGGCACAATATTATCATCCCCAGGAATCTCTCTCAACATGTTTTTGTGTTGATTCAAAGTTGAGCAAAATACCAGACACTTGCACCAAATCATTTCTTGAGAGAATGAACAGTTGTATAGTACTGAAAGTACAACCTGAGCTGGAAGAGAAATATGTAAGTGGAGCTGGGCATTGTGTGCTCTACATAGCAACTGTGACCGAGTCTAAGATATAATAAGCTGCTTCTCATGGATGGACCCCCTGCATCTATACTGAGCACTGTGTCCTTCACACCAATGTACCCAGGAATCTGGCAGAGCAGTGCAGCTTGCTGGGTTTAAGGCTGGGTCAAAAAATGGAAAACATTTTCTCATTAAATTGTAAAAAAAAAAAAAAGTAGTTTCATTCCAATTGTAGGTGGTGGCATGAAGTGTAGCTGATCGCAACATTTTTCTGGAAGGGTGCAGTTTGCCTGTCAAAACATGAACAAAATCCTAAATGCCACATTTCCAAGCAAAAAACAGATCATTGCCAGAAAAGAATTTAGAATTGTTAAAATGTCAGTATTTTTGAAGCTTTTCCTCAAAAACAGAATTGTTCTGAGTGAAAATTTGCACCTTTTTCATGAAATGAGAACTATTATTTAAAGTTGGCGTGAATAATGAAAATCTAAAATGTTGACATTTTCTAATTTTGTTGCAAATCTTTCAACAACCATAAGGTTTTTGCAAATGAGGTTATTGCTCCTGTCTATTAACATTATTAAAAGACATAAAGATGTCAGAAAGCACAGTGCCAAAATAACACCCCTAAGAAATGCCATAAAATTCATCAGTGATTCTGCACGGTATTTATAGGAGACCCCAAATGCAAAAAAAAGTCACCACATCATAAAAGATCTAAACAACTTTAAAGCGATGACAGGGAGGTGAACATCAGGAGCCATTAATTAATTGTAGCAAACAAATCCTGCTAAAAGACCTAACACATTATCACAGAATGCCTCTACAGCTGAAGAACAGACAGGGTCATTTACAACATTTGGTGTAGCAATCTCAAAGCTGTGGCCACACCTGAAACTAGACACAAAATATTCAGTAATTAAGTTTGATTGAAGTACGGCTGAAGTTAGTTAGCAAGTAGTCAAGTTCTTAAGTGTCTTAGTCAGAAAGCAAACACTACACAGTTCTGGAAAGTAAAAACTATATACAGGCAAATATCTCTCCCCTTGCCCCTGAAATGTTCTGAAAGCATGCAGAGCATTACAGCAGGGATTGGCAACCTTTGGCACGTGGCTCGCCAGGGTAAGCAAGGCCGGGCCAGTTTGTTTACCTGCCGCATCCGCAGGTTTGGCTGATCGTGGCCCCCACTGGCCGCGGTTCGCCGCTCCAGGCCAATGAGGGCTGCGGGAAGCAACGCGGACCAAGGGATGCAGGCTGCAGCCTTTCTGGGAAGAAGGTTTGGAGCTGGTATACCCAGAGAGAGAAGGGGAACCAGAGTGGAAGGAAGCCTTCCAAGAAAGGGATGGTGAGAACAGAGTTAGGAAAGCCCAGAACTGCTGCGTTGAGGGTTCCTGGACTGGAACCCGGAGAAGAGGGTAGGTCCAGGTTCCCCTACCAGCCACCAAGTTTGTGGCATAGACTAGGAGGGCAGTGAATGGGAAGACTGCCAGATACGTCTAGTGTGGAGAGAGACTTGAAAGGCTTTGGCACCCTGGGAGGGGGAAGGCTCACTGACCTAGCTGGAGGGCTGCATCATGAAGGTGTCACTGCAGGTCTTGAAGCGAGAGAGGTGCTGCAGATCAGAGAGAGTGAGTTGGAGCGAGGGCGTTCAAACTGCAGAAAGGGGCATTGGTCTTGAGAGCTAATCCCCAGAGTGACCAGGAGGAGGTGCCAGTGGAGCAGGCATCATATCCAGGACTGTTTTCTGGCAATATAATGAATGACATAAAATATGACCAACTTCTGCACTTTGTGCATCCAAAATAACTCCATTGTGCAAGTGAAAACAAAGCTTTTTCTTATATGTATTTTCATAAGTAGTTTAGCCTTCAAATATGCATGTAGCAGCATATACTCTTAGACATCTCAATACCTGCAACTTTTTGAAAACTATTCAAATGTATAACAGAAAAGGTTAGATCAATTCCACCAATCATAAACAATTCTATAATGCTTATTTCTGTAGTATGTAGGTAAAATATACAAATTATAGATTACAGTGAGAGCCATTAAGAAGAAATTATAAAATCTCCCCCCTATTCTTTAGTTAGTCCTAGTCTTTGATGTAGACTTGCAAAAGATCAGGATCAATTACATTTACTGACTGTGTACTTCAGGGATCGGCAACCTTTGGCCTGCGGCCCATCAGGGTAAGCCCCCTGGCGGACCGGGCCGGTTTGTTTACCTGCCATGTCCGCAGGTTTGGCCGATCGCCGTTCCCACTGGCCGCTATTCATCATTCCAGACCAATGGGGGCTGCGGGAAGTGGCGCGGGCTGAGGGATGTGCTGGCCGCGGCTTCTTGCCGATCCCTGGTGTACTCGATCCAAAAACCATTGAAGCCAATGGAAATATTCCCATTGACTAAAACTCTGGGACAGCTCCTAAATGGCCGATGGTATTTAATGTGACCCTCACATAGCAGAGAAACATGCACAAAATAAATACTATAATTACAAACATCTGTGTTAATACAAATAGTATAAATGTTATTAATAGTTTGAAGAAACAAAGAAAAATAAGTTGTTTGTTTCAATATCTGGAATTAGACTCAGATATCATAAACTCCAGACTGAAGCTGCAATTGAATGCAGGGAAGCCACTTTCAAAATCTTTATTTCAATATCCTGAAGGTTGGTTAGATGTGTAGTTAGAGCTGAACAGAATGAGACTGGACTATTTTCTAATTAACTGAGACTGATGTATAGTAAAATGTTTGATCGCTGGTTGACAAACCTATTGTGATGTAAATATGAAGCTTAGTTATACTTATTTTTCCATTTCCTCCTATCTTCCGTCCACTGATCTCCGAAATAATTTCACTGCCTGAGCCCTTGCTTTGAATTTGTTCCATGATTCGTCTCACAAGCAGATACTTTCTTTCTTTCCTGATGGGAGATCTATTTGATCTGGAATTAGATGATAACAGGCAGAGTATCAAAATGTTCTTTCTACCAAAATGATAATAGCAGTAATTAATAACATGTCTGCAGTTCCTTTCAGAGGATTTCAAAGTACATAAAATACATTCAATCTAAGAACACCCCTGTTAGGTGAATAAGTATTAGACAAGTGCAGGTAACTGGTTGTTAAATGGCTTCCCACAGGTCACACAGCAGGCCAATAGCAGAGCTCTCAATGGTGCTCAGAAATCCTGACTTCTGCTGTTCTAAGCATTCGATAATATTACTTCTCATTCCTAATTCTGCTGTAGAAAAGTTGTGCAGCAGCAACACCTTTCCTTTTTCCAAATCTGCGTTTTGCCAGTTTCACAAAATAACCATTTTCTTTCCCTTTTCCAGGATTTCACCTCCTGGTAGCTTTTAAAACCAAAGAAATATCCATCTTGAAAACTGAGGGCCACTGAGCCGGGCCATAGCCTCTAGGGTCTGATTCATTGCTGTGTTAGTCCTCTTTTTTATGCAGGTGAATTCTACTGAAGACTTTATGCATTCCTCCCGCGCCCACCAACATTGCCATCCCTAAGCATTCAGTAATCATGGATCAAGCCCCCGAAGCAGCATTAGAAGCCTCTCTTTTTTTTTTTGAAATTTGTGTGCCTCTTTCCCCTCTCTCATGCAGATTCCAATCTATGCTGGCATTGCAGGGTGAGAAATACATCTTTCTCTCTCGGACAGAACTAACTTCCTTTTTTGACAGGTGACACCATGTCTTTTGGCTCCTCAGGCTTTTTTTTTTTTTTTTTTGATTACCCCACAGGAAGCCACCCTATTCCTGGTGCTGACAGAAGCTTGAATTACATGTTACTCCACCTATCTTAAGATAATGTTTGGTGATGAGAGTTTTATACCACCCAGTCTGAGTTTAAAGGAATGTAACATCAGACCTGGGAGAGTAAGCTTTCGTTATCGATTCAATATGTCCCGTGCTAGATGAGGGGTAAAAAGAAACGGGGAATGTCACCATTCTCAGACTCCCACAGTTTGTGCCTGTAGCAATTACCTTGTCCTTCAAATTCACCACAGCATCAGACCTTGGATATAGCTATTGAGTCTATGCAAATAATGAGACCACCAATAATCTTCTAAATCTATCAAATTCTGGAACAACTCGTTGTCAGACATCTGCTCACTAGTGGTTTAAAAATGTTAACTATTTTAATTGTTTTCTTGTGAAGTGCCCTGTGATTCTTTGAAGAACGTTACTGTGTATGAATCCGTCATTGTTTAAATTATACATCCATAATAAACAATGATATACTAAAAAGTATAGTAAGTGTTTGTGTCCATAAAATCCTCTTTGAACCTTCGAGTAAGCTCCAGTGGAGCTGTCATAGTCTATTATGCTCCATATTAGCCGTTAGGGTCTATTATGTCAATTATCATACACATCCATGACAGATTGTTCTTTTTTGGCTTTTTAATATTCACATTAAAAATAAAAAAGGGGAGCTTGGATGGCTTAGGAAATTGAAACTGCAAACACAGAGCCTTTCACTTTGAGGTTACCAGTTGAAATCTAGCTCAGATCAGCAGAAACTGGAAGTTGCTACCATCAGATAGTTGCAATTTTCAGTTACTGATGATCTGTTTGATGTCTATAAAATGAACTTAACTTCAATGGTTGAGAACACTAATAGGAATGTTGCTGTTTACTTTAATAGGAATAGGATAAGACAATTAATTCTGGTTCAAACTGTCATCTGCACATACACTACAATTAGGAACACAGCATTGAAGTTTGCATTAGTTTGTTAGAAGTATCTGCTAGACAGATAGGCTTGTGGTCTGTGGTCCAAGTGTCTTCTCAGTAATCCTGGTGAAATTCCACAGTAACTCCATTGAAATCATTAGTGTTACTCCACAGTTATATTGGTGTAACAGAAGGCAGAGTCTGGCCCTATATCTCTACTGGTTTCTTCCAAGTCAGTGTTGAAGCACCTTGGAGAGGTACTGTGAGGAACCTAGAACTTCTGTCGTCTGTTAATCTTTCATAAATATTAAATTCTCAGGGATTTTTTAAATAGCAATAAACCAACCACAAAGAAAGTGACAATATTTTTAAATAGTGTCAAACCAGTTAAGGTAACATAAGAACATTTTCCTCCCGCTACATCTTCAGTACGTTTTTATAACTAAACTAAAACTATGTGCTGTAAATTTTGAAAAGTTAAACTAAGTGCTTTTCACTTTTTGTTTCTATCTATGACCTCAGTGGAGTTACACCAAGGACAAATTTGTCCCACATGCCCGAAAGCAAAATCCACTGCTGTATATGGCGTATATAAATGAACTAGAAAACATCATACAGTGAACAATGCTCTGTGGGAAATCCAGGACATAGTGGAAGCATGGCTACTTAATCACCTCTTAAAAGGGTGCACTCCTCCACTTTTCTTGTTATTGCCCTATCTCCTGAAACCCATCCTTACCCCTGTGGGGGGAAAGTGGTGACAACATTGTGCACTCCTTACATTCAGATGAGCACAAAGACCTCAACTGTACCCATTCTGGATGAAAAAAGCTTCCATATATCTGCAGCAGCAGAGTACAGTGCAGCCCGTAGTGTTTAATTTTATGCTGAAAATTTGCTTTCTTCTGCTTGCACATCATAGTATAATGCAACAATTATGTGACACATTAAAAAAATATGACAATACCTGCAGTGTATCCAAATGTAAAGAGATCTGCAGTCATTTCAAATGGGAAACCTGCTATTAGCTCACACAATGGATTCCCCAGCTAAAAAGAAGACATCAATTGGCGTTCACTGCTAGCAGATCTGCTGCATGTGTTCATTGATGAGATGTAAATGTGCTTAGCAAGAGTACAGCATCAGAAGAGGACCATGGAATTATCATACAGAGACTGTAATGAGAATGGGTTAATTTGTATCATTTCTTATTCTAATTATTGTATTTGACACACGGGAACAAAACCATTTTCAGCCATTTTCTTTCCTTGTTACCATTCCTTAGGACAAGAATGAGAAATCACAACAATCTGACTACTTTTCTATTCTGTGAAATACAGTAGCATGCTGAACTGTTTTGACCCTTGTATTCCACATAGGTAATTTGAGAGGAGAGAGTCCAGATATGTTCTCAGTAAAGAGCATTTAATGAATCCTGGAAAAGTATAATTTGCATGGAAATGGCCTGAATTATGTTTTTAAGTCTACAAAGAATGTAATGGAAAAGGAAAAAAAAGAAATAGCACAACAATCCTCCATCCTATGACAATGATTTTAATGAGAATTAAAATGTAACCTCTTATTCTATGTTGGTTTCATCTTGCAGCCCTTAGAGTCTCTCTGGGGACATACTCCATTGGTAAGACAGATGTACTGGCATTGAAAATGTTCTGTTCAATACAGATACTAATCCATTACTCTAACAGAAAACAATTGGTTAATATACTACCCAATCTAAAAGGAAACATTTTAGGGCTATGAGTACTACATTTTCAAAAGTGGGGTACAAATTTGTGACTGCAAAGAATGCAGTTACAGGAATCTTAAATCCCATCTCAGCACACTATGATAATGCACATATGTGATGCTGTATGATTGAATATGACTATTTATATCATTGATATTACCACTGTTATACAATTGCAACAAATCTTGTACAAAGTAGGTCATGTAAGGTGTCAATGGAAAAGTTATGATTTGCTAAATATGAGTATCCTGTTTATATACATGTATCACCTTTGTACCTGACATTATGACTATTGGCTATGAATTGGTATCTTATACACGTGTTGTATTCCTGGATAACATTCACCAGACAGAAGTTACATTAGAGCCAGACAGCTATGTGTTGATGTCCCATTAAGGACACTTCATTCTAACAGTGGACCACAGAAGAAATTCAACCCACCCAGTAAGCCTTCCTGTGAATACCTCAGTAAGAATATGAGTAAAGGCTGCCCCTGTGAGTCATCAAAGCACGTAAGGACATGTGATATGCTCATGTGACAACTGGACTCCATGTTGCATGCACCTGGGCTGTAAGCTTTGTCTGAGACAGTAAATTCCAGGCACAAGGCAGCAGATATAAAAGAGCCCCTGAGGTATCTCCATTTTGCCTCTTTCCTGCCCTGACTCTCTGGACTGTGGATTTAAAACTAAAAGGAGCATTTTGAACTACTGACCAAGGACCTTAGTCTTTGGAAGTTACCAGAGAGACTTTACAAGCCAGCAGTCTACTCATCACTGTTACAAACCTGATATAAGGACTTGCAATTATTTGTATGTATATGATCTATTAACCATTATTAACTTTCTTCTTTTCTTTTATTATTACACATTTATTTTTAATTACTAAAGGATTGGCATCAGCATGATTATTAAGTAAAATCTGAGTTATATATTGACCTGGCTAAATGGCTGATCTCTAGGGATTAGAATAACCCTATATTTGATTAAATTGGTTTTCAATAACCACTCATCATAGAGTCCAGAGTCTGAGTGGTGAGACAGGGACTGGAATGCCTAAGGACACTGTATTTTGACATCCTGTTAACCAGTACACAGAGCCAGACATTACTTTTGTTACTGGCTTGGTACTATCTAATGATAGAATAACCACCAGTTTGGGGTGAGTCTGCCCTGTTTCTCAGCAGTTTGTCCTTAATTTGGCATCCTCAGCTGTGACCTACTGAGGCATGGTGACAACATATAAATGAGTACTTATATGTGCAAATATCTGCTTTTGAAAGTGAAGATTAAACGTTTTTTGTCATCATTTCAGTAATTTGATTTTTTTTTTACCAACTTTCCTTTATGGGGACCTTCATGATGTATGCTATTATGGGATTTTGCATCATTGACCTCTGCATATATGCACACTTTTGAATAGGAGCAAATTAGCTTCTAGGTTCTGAAGATTTGGCCCCTGACTCCCACTCTTAGGGGAAGTGGTAAAACTGTCTCTACTGACCTTCCCTTCAAAATAAAAAAGCAGATGGGGTCATTCAATCCTCCATCCATAAAGATGTGGAAGGGAGAATACAAGGTTGCTAGGCTTTCCCTCTAAAGAGCCTCACCAGGCAAGGAAGAAGACGGTACTCATTTTGAGATAGGCATCAAGTTTGTGTAGAGAGATGTGCAGGATTTATAAAAGAAATTATATAAGCCTCTAAATCAAACCTAAACTCTAGACTTTAGACTTTCACACATCCCCAACATCAGGCTTATGATTTTCCAGTTAGTTGAGGAGTCCTGAACATATGCTTGAATAGAAACACAGATACCAGAAGTAAGGCTGGTTTTACATTTATCAGTCACTAGAAGAATTACATATGTGTGTGTCAAAAGAACCCTTCCATATGATAGTTACAAAAATGTACTCCTGCAGCATTATTCATCAAGATATTATTTTTTTATATGCTTCATACATAAATCTGCAAGCCTTAGATAAAATTGTCAGAATAATTAGGTTTTTTTCTTCCCCTACTACATCAGTGAATGAAATGTAGTAATTCCAAGGTAATATTTCTTGAGAAGACACCAAAGGGACAGAGTGATTCACAGCAGATAATACATAATGCACCCCCACCCAAGCTAGCAGAAGCTAATAATAAAAATGACCTTAATGGGTAATTTGTGTGCTTTTGAATGCAGCTGTGTGCACTGCAGACTAGCAGGAAAGAGAAGAGGTGCTGTTCAATTTGAGGGAGTACTGCAATGAAAATATTCGTGAGAAATAGGGGCTAGTGACTCTGATTAGCTGGAGGAGAGGACACAACGTTCTATAGCTGCAATAGGTATAATGCTGGCATCCATCTTGAGCACTGCTGCTGCCTTGCAAACCTGCTTGCTTGTTCTGCTTCTATTGTGGATTTTTTTTAGGGTTACCATACGTCCGGATTTTCCCGGACATGTCCGGCTTTTTGGGCTCCAAATCCCCGTCCGGGGGGAAATCCCAAAAAGCCGGACATGTCCGGGAAAATCGGACATGCGGTCGGCGGCTCGGGTGCCAGGCCGGGGGCTCGGGGGCTCGGCCGGCGGTGCTCGGGGGGGCCCGGTGCCGGGCCGGGGGCTCGGGGGGCCTGGCTGGCAGTGCCGGGCCGGGGGCTCGGCCGGCGGTGCTCGGGGGGGCCCGGGGCCGGGCCGGGGGCTCGGGGGGCCTGGCCGGCAGTGCCGGGCCGGGGGCTCGGCCGGCGGTGCTCGGGGGGGCCCGGGGCCGGGCCGGGGGCTCGGGGGGCCTGGCCGGCAGTGCCGGGCCGGGGGCTCGGCCAGCGGTGCTCGGGGGGGCCCGGGGCCGGGGGGCTCGGCTGGCGGCTCGGGTGCCGGGCCGGGTGCTGGGCCGGGGGCTCGGCCGGCGGTGCTCGGGGGGGGGCGGGTGCCGGGCCGGGGGCTCGGGTGCCAGGCCGGACCGGGGGGCTCGGCCGGCGGGTCGGGTGCCGGGTCGGGTGCCGGCGGTGCTCGGGGTGGCCGGGTGCCGGGCCGGGTGCTGGGCCGGGGGCTCGGCCGGCGGTGCTCGGGGGGGCCCGGTGCCGGGCCCGGCCGGGGACTGGGTGCCGGGTCGGGGGCTCGGCCGGCGGTGCCGGGCCGGGGGCTCGGGGGACGGGCTGGGGACCTGCGGTGCCGGGGGTGGGCCGCGCCTCCTCCCCCCCCCACACCCCCCCTTACCTGCTTCAGGCTTCCCGCGACTCAAATGTTCGCGGGAAGCAGGGGAGGGGGCGGAGACTTTGGGGAGGGGGCGGGGTTGGGGCGGGCGCGGGGGCGGGGCTGGGGGCGGGGCTGGGGCCCCTTTAAAGTGTCCTCCTTTCGGAGGCACTAAATATGGTAACCCTATTTTTTTGTTAGGCAGGGAATAATTTTTTTAAAGGGGTGATGTGGCCTTAAAACGTTATCTCCCGAAGGTGTCAACCTGGAGAGAGGTACATCAGACTAACAAACACACATCACCTCCAAACAAAATCGAAACACAAAAGCTTTGGAGGAAATATAAAGCAGCCTTCCCACAAGAGGAATGGAGAGTGGGATCCCTTACCATCTCCAGCAACAAAGGTCAAGAGTTCATACTCTCACACATTCTCACACACACACTCAAAATGTCCTTTCCTTAAGAATCACTGATAAGCAAAGCTTCTCTACGTTTATATGGCTATTTAATGTGATTGCCATTATTATTAAATCTCTTTCTTTCAGTAGGGGTAGCACACTGGGGATTCGTCTAACCCGAGAGCTACAATAATTCATGCAGTTTGCATGACCTAATTTCTAAAAGCAGCCTCGGATTTTGGGTGCCTCAATTGGGAGCGCCTAACTTGAGACACCTGGGGCCTAATTTTCAGAAATATAGAGCACTCATTACGCTCATCAACTTCAAATGGAATTCTGAGGTGATCTAGGGGAACTAGGGGAACATCGGGCTCAAATCAGGCACCAAAACCCAAGGCCACCTTTCAAAATGTTTGCTTTTAGAATCAGGTAGGAGATGAACAAGCAGAGCCCAAAGAGCACTTGGGATAGTGGAAGTTCCTATTGCGTGAGCTCTTCTTCCCCTATGGAGCTCTGCAGCTGCAGATGTTTTTGCTGGGCTTTGTGCAACATTCTAACCTTTCCTTTGGATAGGCCAGTCAGCTGTGCAGTGACCATTAACAGCCTTCTGCATAACCCAGGCTAGCAGTGTGTTTTTTCAATGGATCATACCCTGTTTATTAAGCAATTAGAACAGCTTCGGTGGGAAAAAATCCAATTTTGTTTCAGAGAAAACTCACAAAAAGAGGGGGAAATGGAAAAAAAAATCCTTTTATTTTTCCTCTTTCTGAAAACCCGGAGAAAGCCAAATGTTTCATCCAGCTTTAATAATAAGGCTTGGACTGGCAGTAATGGCAATCTTTGTTCCCCCTAATGCAAAAGCTCCATTTATGTCCTCGATAAAAAGGGTCCAATGAAGCAGAGAAACATGTAATTTGTACAGAAAATGGGAGTTATGCAATTTTTGTTGGCATAAACAATGCAGCAAATGCTGAGAAATAGCCTTGTGCATTCATGAATGGGGTCCTTTCTCTGCTCTGTCTCTTTTCCTTGCTCTTTCTTAGTTGGGGAACAAGAAGAAAAGGAGGGTGTCATTGCCTCTGAGCTGTAGTTTTCAAACCCAGAGTGAATAACAACAAATGACAGCTCATTCCTGCCTTCTGATTAAGGAGCAGCGGTGTTCTGATGGGCATTTGCTGGGATTGCAGCCAATTAAATGTTTATATGTGTATTTGATTGGTCTGCATTTGCAAAAAGGCTATTCCAGTGTTATTACTGAGCACATTAAACGATACCACCTCATCCAGTTTACCATAATAGAATAGAAGCAATAAAATACTCTTTCAAATTAAAATACAAATGGGGATGCAGTGTTTGAAAGGTAACTTTTTGGAAGAGTGGATGCCCCACCTACTCAACTGCCTGAAAATAAAGAGCTATTAATTGTGTCTTTAATCATTTCCTTCAGTGTTTTTGTTTGTTTGTTGTGTTTTTGGGGGGAGAGGAGTTTACACAAAGGGGTACTGACAAGGTTGCTAAGGGCAGCGCACATGACATAATATATTTGGAATTTCAGAAAGCCTTTTGTTACATTCCTCGTGACATGTTCCTCCTTAATCTCAAAGCAGCAGCAAGAATTCAGGGCAGGACATGGGAATAACTAGAGAACAAGTTAAAAAACAGGAAACAGTAACTAGTTCTTGTGAAAAATATAACTATGTCTGACTAAAGGAAATATTATTTGAGGTCTACAGGGTTAGTGCTTAGAAGGCTAGCTGTGTGTGTGTGTGTGTGTGTGTGTGTGTGTGTGTGTGTGTGTGTGTGTGTGTGTGTTAACTTATAAAAAATGATCTACACAAACAGGAACAACTGTAGCCTACTTACATTTTCTGATGACAAAAAATGAAAGATGCCGAATAAATGCCATGCAGTCAGCAAAACATAAAAAGGATTTAGATTTGATTTTTAAAGGGGCTGTCACAGAGCGAATTAAGTGTAATATTGACAAATATAAAACTATAAAAGTTTAGCATTCTAAAACCTAGTGAACTCCAGCACAAAGCAAATTGAATTAAATTATACTAAGGGAAGTTTGAATGAATAACTAACTAACTAAATAAATAAAGTAATTAATTAAATTAAATAACACAACTACCCTGACATAATATTGAGCAATTTTAATGGCTGAATGAACAAAGCAATTCTGCATGCTCCAAAACAATTTGATACCCATAACCTGGGAACATATCCTTACTCACTCTGCTTCTTGCAATAATAATAGATAATGAATAATAAAAATAAATAATAAATAATAATATTTTGCATTTCTATAGCACCTTTTTATCCAGCAAATGATGACTACCCTGGTAGATAATTATTATTCCCATTGCCTATATGGGCAAAAAGGGTCTCAAAGGGCTAGATATCCCATTAAAGAAACTTCACACTTCCCCAATTCTGTCCCTGGTTTCCAGCATAGACTATGGCAGCCTCAGTTCTGCTAGTGTAGAATAGCTTTTTCCTTCCTGTTTAGCCAGCACTTAACAGAGGAGCTGTAACACAAAGCAGAAACAGGACTGGAAACATTGAGTGATTTATCACCCAAAACTACCCAAAACAACTTGTATGAGTCCCTCAATGTCCATTGGCAACAGTCTGTAACTACAGTTGTTACCATGGCTGACAAACTCACTTCAAATAACTCACTGATGTCATAATATTTATACAAACAGTATCGTGTAAAGTATCGTATGAAAATTGTTGGCACTCTGATCATCAATATTCTTGTGTCATGTCTGTAGGTGTGCTGGAAATATGTTACAAAAATATATTTAGTCCAAGCAATCCAAAAGTACAGTTGCTAAACATGTTTGTCCTAGGCAAATAAATATATATTGCCTGGTCTGCTGGGGTCAAACTTTGTAATCCATAGACAATGGGCAATAAATTTGCATATAATGTAAACAGTAATCCAGATAACAGGAAGAGAACCCCAGTTTGCTGGAAAATCAATAGGACCAGAGTGTGAACTCCAGGGGGTCTTCCCTGTTACAAAACAATGGAATTAGGGAATACGAGGAGAAGCAAAAAGGGATCCATCCTGTAAGAGACAAAGAGGCTGGCATTTTCTGATTCTGTAAGGTCTCCCCAGCCATGTGGGTTGAGGATGCTGACTGTAAGAAGTTACCTGAAACCAGGATTGTGATCTGTTAAGTTTTAGACACTAGAAAGCATGTTTTACTTTTGTTGTAATCAATTTCTGTCTCTATTATCCTTGCTTACTTTTACATAAATGTCTGCTTTTTATTAATAAATATACTTTTGGGTTTACCATAAAATCATCTCAGTGCTGTACATTAAACTAAAATGTAGGTTCTCAGCTAAATTAAAAGGCTGATGTGTGCACTATCTCTTTGGAGGCAGCCAACATGGTAATTTCTCTGAGTGTCCAGTGATAGAGGATAGATACCACAGATAAACACTCTTCCAGGGAGTTCTGGAACTGGAATTCACTGAATGTTACCTGCCTGGCAAGGTTGAGACTGGCAGAGTCTCGGGGAGTTGGCGGCTGAGGCAGTCAGACGGGGTTGGCAAGTTGCTGACTCACAATTTAAGCTCAAACAAAACTTTCTCTTGCTCAGGCAGAGGGTTAACACAGTGATGTATGGTTCTGAATAATCAGACAAATCTTAATGGATATATATTCAGGATGAAGTTTAACAAAGACAAATGCAAAGTGCTCCACTTAGGAAGAAAAAATCAGTTTCACACAAACAGAATGGGAAGAGACTGTCTAGAAAGGAGTATGGCAGAAAGGGATCTAGGGGTTATAGTGGATCACAAGCTAAATATGAGTCAACAGTGTGATGCTGTTGCAAAAAAAGCAAACATAATTCTGGGATGTATTAACAGGTGTGTTGTGAGCAAGACACGAGAAGTCATTCTTCCGCTCTACTCTGCTCTGGTTAGGCCTCAGCTGGAGTATTGTGTCCAGTTCTGGGCACCGCATTTCAAGAAAGATGTGGAGAAATTGGAAAGGGTCCAGAGAAGAGCAACAAGAATGATTAAAGGTCTTGAGAACATGAGCTATGAAGGAAGGCTGAGGAATTGGGTTTGTTTAGTTTGGAAAAGAGAAGACTGAGATGGGACATGATAGCAGTTTTCAGGTATCTAAAAGGGTGTCATAAGGAGGAGGGAGAAAACTTGTTCACCTTAGCCTCTAAGGATAGAACAAGAAGCAATGGGCTTAAACTGCAGCAAGGGAGGTCTAGGTTGGACATTAGGAAAAAGTTCCTAACTGTCAGGGTGGTTAAACACTGGAATAAATTGCCTAGGGAGGTTGTGCAATCTCCATCTCTGGAGATATTTAAGAGTAGGTTAGATAAATGTCTATCATGGATGGTTTAGACAGTATTTGGTCCTGCCATGCGGGCAGGGGACTGGACTCGATGACCTCTCGAGGTCCCTTCCAGTCCTAGAATCTATGAATCTATGAATCTATCCTGGTCCCACCCCTTTTTACCAATTGGTCCTAACCCACTGAAAGTTCCTTGCTTTTTCTGGAGTGATCTTCCCAGGTTTGGAAGATGGCATTTCTGTGGCCAGATTCTGTCAGTGACACAACACAATGCAACTGCACCACAGTTAGAGTGCCATAAAATTAAAATTGACCATTTTTATTTTGACACTGCACGAAATAAGTCACCATCATTTGGGAGTTTGTGTATTTTTTTCTCTTTCTTCATGCTGTATTGTTCAGCCAGATATTCTGAAAGCCAGGATAAACAGAAATCCTTTTCGTGACCACCACCAACAGGTTTCCTTATATTTCTAGATTTTTTTTTGGCTCAATGCAAAATCTCCCTCACTTTTGTTTTAAGTGAAAATAGCTGAACTGAAATGTAAGAGTCATCCTGGGGAAGCCTATATTACCATAGGAAAAGGAAAGTGTACCTTTGATTTCCAGCTCCCTTCTTCATCATGCATCATAAATTCCCTTTCATGCAAAGCAAAACAAACACACACATACCCCATCACTTTTGATGGATAATATTTTATTTTTATTATTTTATTTTAATAACTTATAATTACTCATGAATCATGTATTTCTTCCATACAAAACGAGCAAGATCACCGGAAATGCTTAGGGTCCCTAAAGCATTTTAAAGCCTTAGGCTCTACAGCACGTACCCTCTTTCCCTCTGAATGGACATGACACCAGAAGGTACAAAAGAACTGGACAATGTTATAAATCACCCATCTTCCCAAAATGTGACCTCACTCTCCCATCCAAGCAACACCTTTAAAGAATAGTAATAGCAGGGGGGCCTCCCCAGGACTTCCCTACAATTATTATCCTTATAGCTTTAGCTCCTATTAACCTAAAGAAAAGAGGAACTGGTGAGAAGGGAAGTGGGGGGAAAATGCCACTCACATATGTCCAGGTAAGGTTTTAATGGAAAGCCCATCACCACAATGCTAAGTAGTGACCTAGATCTCACACGACTTGCTGCTCAGGACCATAGATGTTCTTTGACTCTTTATCCTTCCCCAACCCAGTGCCACAAAGCATGCAACATACATGCCTCTCTCTAGAATCTGGGAAAACTGCCAGTCTATGACCATGAAGACTACACTAGTGCTTCTCAACCTTTCTGATACTTTTTGATACCGACTTACTGCCTTCCTAAACTGTGTCATGGAGAACTCAGGGATTGGCATGGTCCATGGACCAATTTTTGAGAAACACTGCTTTGATGATCCCTTTGATGTCATACCCCAATAATAATAAGCAGGAGTAGTTGCAGGTTATACTAGCCTCACCAGGAAATCCTGAACTTGGCACATCATAACCATTTACACCAATCTCCAATAAAAGTTTTCTAAATACTAATGCTCATCACAAGATCAAGGGTGAACAAAAACATAATCATCCACAACCAGATTCCTCACCGGGAGTCCAATCATCATTATGACTTGGTTTATTGACATTGTGAAGTCGGTGCTGGCTTAGCTCATTTCCATAGTCTACTTTGTACCTCATACATCCAGTGAGCAGAAATCAGATGCAAGAGACTTGCTCTCCAAAAGACAACTGCTTTGATATATGCCCACTCAATCTGCAATGTTTCACAAGTCTAACATTGGCATTCTATTGATCAATAGATCTGGCAATCACAAGGCTTCTGGAATAGTCTCATACGATGGTAGATTTCTCAAGACTATAGATCTAAATGAGAGAAATGTGGGTTGCCGGCAATGAAGGGAATAGCAAATCTCCTATATTCAGGGAAAAGCAATGGGGCTTGAAGGCATATTTAGCTTTTTGCCATTTGCTAAAGGCTAACAAACACACTGCTTTGGCTTAAATTGGGAATCTGCTAAAAAGATGTTTTTGCTATCTTTTTGGAAATCTGTAAAAAAAACAAAGTTACTTGTTTTTGCTCTAAATGCAAAACTTTTCCTTCAGCTCTCCTTTTAATTGCAGCTTTCTCTAAAGGCAGCTGAGAGACAGAGAGAAGGAAATGAAGTGAGAATTGATTCCCCACATGTCACTTTGATATGCTTTCATTTTTCAAAAAGTACCAAAGGTAGTGAGAGTGGATTGACTTGTAAAATATTTACAAAGCCAGCTTTATTGCCACAAATACATTAATTAAATTTATATTCTGACTTATTTGCAGAAAGGTTTTTGAACATTTAATTATTTTCTCCATTGAGGGGAAAAAAACCCTCTGGGTTTCTATTAAACTCACTCAACTATGTTTAATATATGTCTAGACGGACCTTTTTAGCTCATTTTCCCCAAATATCGGGGTTAATAATGATAATATGAATAATAATTAGTAATGATAATACTAATTTTTAAGATTTTTAAGGCCTGGCTTGACAAAGCCCTGGCTGGGATGATTTAGTTGGGGTTGGTCCTGCTTTGAGCAGGGGGTTGGATTAGATGACCTCCTGAGGTCCCTTCCAACCCTAACCTTCTATGATTCTTTGATTCTATAATTGTTAGAGTGATTTTTGAAAGTGAAAAATGACAAAATAGAAGAAATTTCTAGGGCTAGCTCCCCATTGCCGGGCCCATCCAGTGTAAACTAGACAATCTGACCACTTGATATAAAACAGCAGCTTAAACAACAAACGTGTAAATTCAGACATCCTCCAGTGTAAGCTTCAAAGAGCAGGTACTGAATGTAGCCAGAACAAACACAAGTAAGGGCTTAAAAAAAAAAAAAAAACGTGCCAACTAAAAGCCAATGCAACACTCTGTAGTCAACCATTGTAAACAATCAGAGTCATATAATCTGAACACGATGGCTCAAACCGGTGAGCAGTCAAGACACCATATTCAGAACAATCTGCTAGTGACAGGGCAGCCCTACTGACAGTCCTGAAAAGAGGACATTACAACTGTTAAGCCTTCTGGTCAAAAGGGCATGTGTTATTATTGCAAAGTTGTCAACAGAGAGCTCAATTTGCTTCAACTTCCAAAATATCATTTATTTTTCTCCCAAAGCCAGAGACAGCCCAGCGTGTCTTTTCTCTGCAATTACAAGAATTGTTTGTATTCTTTCAAGTTGCATCCTATAGAAATCCATTTTCAGTAACTCTGAGGGCATGGGCCTGCTCTCACTGAAGTCAGTGACAAAACTCCCATTGACTTCAACAGTAGGAGGATTGGGTCATTAGTGTACTGCTCAGCTGGCATACATCTTCCTATCTTCCCCTTCAGCTTACACATATATTCTGACTCGCTCTCTTTTTCCAGCATGCTACAAATCCCATGTGCATCTTATCCTTATAGAAATGAACTCAGTTGTGGAATCTCCATTATAATTGGCATAGCAGTGTCCTCACAAGGGAGGGCTGAAATTGATACTGTTTGATAGTTTCTACTATTTTACTAAGTCTTCTCTAGAGTTACTAATGGAGCTGCTCACCATGCTTGTGCCTCTCTCTGTGTGTCTGAGCTACAGAGGTTAAGATTCTGATATAGCTTGCAGGTGGGAGCCTTATAAAAGTCTTTCAGCTCTGTAGTTCCTGGACTCAATTCTAAGTGATGACTAAGATGATGGTTGATATACTAAGACTGGGGGAAACTTGCAGGAAATCTAAAAGTCTCTACAATGGCTCAGAACAAACTTGCTTATGCACTTTATACAGGAGATCCATATATGTGATTTCTTGGCTTTGAATTGAGTTATTTTAGTTCAGGAGTCGGCAACCTCTGTCACGCGGCTCGCTAGGGTAAGCACCCTGGCAGGCTGGGCCAATTTGTTTACCTGACGCATCAGCAGGTTCGGCCAATCGCAGCTCCCACTGGCCACGGTTCGCTGATCCAGGCAAATGAGGGCTGCAGGAAGTGGCACAGGCGAGGGATGTGCTGGACGCGGTTCCCTGCCACTCCCATTGGATGTGCCCGACACGGCAGGTAAACAAATTAGCCCGGCCCACCCTGGCAAGCCATGTGCCAGAGGTTGCCAACCCCTGTTTTAGTTTATCCTTTACTATGCAACAGGTAACAGCACTAGGACTATGAGTAGAAAAGCATAGAAATCACAATAAAAGTTTAAATAACGATACAACTTTTTTTCTTCGGGGAAGAAAGAAGACTTTGTATTATAAATTAAATATAATGGACAAAACCCTGGGAGATGAGGAGGCCAAGAAACTCTCAGAGAAGTCAATGAGAATTGCAGATATGTCTTAGGATTTGGCTTGCTCACCAATATTATTATTATTTTCCCAACTGATGTGTATGAGAAAAAAAAAAGTCCTTTTGCCAAAGGTGCCGTTAGTTAAAAAGTATTGCTTGGGAACAGAGTGCAACTAAAGGAGTGCAAAAGAAGAGAAAAAATGCAAACCAGTAAAAGATAATTCCTTCCTCCCTAGGGGTAAAAAAAGAGCGCTTACTTCCTATCTTTTAGTCTGGTGTGATTTCTTAGACAGATGGATGTCTCTGGCTCCATCTAATATTACAGTAAATAATACAACAAAAAGGGCAAAGCACTGTATTCTCAATGTGCATGGCAGGTAGGAAGAGGTTTTTCATTTCATATATCATTCATGAATGGATGCAGTAACTCCACAAAGTCAGTAGGTTTTAAAAACTTAATGAGAGATGAAAACATTGTTTGTTTGTGGGTATGTTTGTGTGTGCAAATGTTCTGTTGTGTTTGGCATTAGAAAGTGACACATGGAATAGCTGGACACATTAAGCACTGGAGCTTTTTTCATTAGTGTAATGAAATGGCAACAATGTAGATTACAGTAGTTTTCCCTCAGTAAATAATAAAGAAAGGGATATTTATTTGTTTTTTGAAAGTACAAAACCAGTGTCTAGAGCAGGGGTCAGCAACCTCTGGCACGCAGCTCGCCAGGGTAAGCACCCTGGCTGGCCGGGCTAGTTTGTTTACCTGCTGCATCCGCAGGTTCGGCCGATCGCAGCTCCCACTGGTTACAGTTCGCCACTCCAAGCCAATGCGGGTGGCGGGAAGCCGCGGCCAGCACATCCCTCGGCCCACGCCACTTCCCGCAGCCCCCAGTGGCCTGGAGCGGTGAACCGCGGCCAGTGGGAGCCGCGATCAGCCGAACCTGTGGACGTGACAGGTAAACAACAGTTAGCTTTATACATGTGAGTATTCCCTTCTGATGTCTACACATAATGCATAAAGTTAAGTGTGTGGGTAAATTTTGCAGGACTGGGGCCCTGATCCATGCCTCAAGGATCTTTCAGTGTTAGGGCTCCTGCACATTAGGGGCTCTACAATGTTATAGCTATGCCACTGTAGCTCTCTAGTATAGACCAGGAGTGCCGGAATCTCTCAAGATGTGGGGAGACCACCAGTGCCTGAGCGGTGGCCTGGCCCCAACCCTTCCCCTTGAGGTTCCAGCCCCATCCCACCACTTCTCCCAAGGCCCCACCCTGATCTGCCTCTTCCCCCAAGGCCTTGCACCTTTTCCACCTCTCCCCTGAGACCCCTCCCACCACTCACTCCTCTTTGACCCCTCCTTCCCGTTGCTTGACTTTAAGGCAGGAAATTAAAAGTTATGGGGCCATGGACCTCTGGCTCTCCCTGTTCCTGTGCCCTTGGTATAGATGCTTCCTACAATGATGGAAGGGTTTTTTTCACCTCCCTAAGCAGGAATAACTAAGTCAGTGTAAGTATTCAACCTAGCTTCATCTACCTCAGTATAGCTTTGGCATGGAGGGGTGTGAATTCTTCGTATCCCTGAGTGACATAGTTATATCAATCTAAATGTTAAGTGTAGAACAAGCCTAAGGCCCCGTTCTTACAAAGACTTCCATGCATATTTAACTCATTCCTGCTAATCATTTCATCTATTGTCCTTAAAGGATTTCTCACAGTATGTAAATTTAATCAAGTGCTTCAGTCTTTCCAGAATCAGACCCTAAGGCCTGGTCTACACCGAAAACGTAGGTCATCCTAACTACATAGCTCAAGTGTTTGAAAAAGTCACACCCCTTTCACTGATGTAGTTGCCACCTCTCAAGGGGATGGATTTATGACAGTGACAGAAAAACCCCTTGTGTCACTTTAGCAAGTATCTACATTACAGCATTATAGTAAGAAGCATAGCTGTACCATTATAGGATTGGTAGTGTAAACATATCCAAAGGCCCCAATCTGGCAATGACCGTCACTAGGGATCCCTCTTTATTTCAGTGTGAGGTTTCTGCTCACAGAAAGCTCATTTCAAGGTTAAGCACTGAAGGACAAACTCTTTCCTGTCTTGCCCAGGCATTTTATTTCTTTATGGGCCTGATCAAAAGCCCACTGAAATCAATTGAAAGACTCCCATTGACTTCAATGGGCCTCGGATCATGCTATAGCTATATTTCTAATGGTTAAGTAAATAAATAGTAACATTCTGCCTCTTGTTCGGTATTCATAAGAAACACATACAACAGTGGGATATTGGGTATTTTTTTAAGGACTAAAAATTCAGTGTTAAGCTTCTGTAGAATTTTATAAACAGTTAGAAAAAAATTCTTAACAGTATCCAACCTAGGTATTTTTGGGTACTGAAGAGAGATCTGTTTTAAAAAAGAAACAAACAACCTCACTGCCAGTAAACTCTAGAAAAGACAAACCTCTGCTATTGGTTTCACTTCAAATGTTTTGCTGGTTACTCTATAAATGCAAGGCAGTTTTCTGAGCTGGAAATTTGCCACTTCATACACAAAAAGCTATATTGCTGTGAAATGGGAAAATTTCATAATAAATCAAATTCACAAGTACTTGCAAAGCAGAAATTTGTGGTTTTTCACAGCAAAAGCACTGAATTGATGTGATATCGAGACAAGGTATCTACACTTCAGCAAAGAAATAAACTAAAATTACATTGCTGCTGTTACAAGCATGTATAAAATAGTTTATATTTTTCACACATGTTCCCTGGGTGAAGTTATAAATGGCAACAACTGAGGGAGATCTTGCATAGATAATGAGTAGTTAGAAAACCAGGAATGAGAGTTACCTAATTTCTTCTTCAGGAATTCTGGACATAGCTACTCTGAGGGAGTTCCAGTCTTAACAAGCTTTGCAATTGTATTTAGTTCATCAACCAAAAATGTCTTTGATGAAACAACCCTCCTAATTTATGTTTCCACAACTTTTGCTACTAATAGTGCTTTCGCAATGAATCACCCATTCACCAACAGTTCCAGCACAAACCTTTACTCAGTAGGAAATTTGCTGTGGACTTCAATGGGATCATGATCCGATCTCAAAAGTACACCTCCTTCTGAAAGTCAGGAAGGACTGTCAGCTTGAGAAAACCAGTCATTTATACTTAGGGTGACCAGATGTCCCGATTTTATAGGGACAGTCCCGAATTTTGGGTCTTTTTCTTATATAGGCTCCTATTACCCCTCCCCCCCGTCCTGATTTTTCACATTTGCTGTCTGGTCACCCTATTTATACCGAATCACAGAATGAAAGATCATAGAAGTTAAAGATACTACAGGCCTATTACATCATCAAGTCCACCTTTCTGCCAATGAAGTATTTTCTCCAGCAGTTTATTTTTTAGTATTTTCTTCAGTTTTAATTTAAAAGACCACCCTCTGCCCAGGGTGCCATGTTACTGTTTCCTACATTCCTCACTCCATTTGGATCACTCTGTTTTGTTTGTTTGTAATCCCCATACACATTAACTTTGTTTTATTCAAATTGAAACATATTTTTTTGCCCAAGTTTCAAAACTTTTGTGCCCTTGTATTATTTCTCTGCCCTTCTTGAGGTTTCACAACTCCACCCAGTTTAATATCACCTGTGATTTCCCTGAATGTGCAGTTTATTCCCTTTTCCAGATTACTAATGAAGCTATTAAACAAAGCAGTGAATAGTAATTTGGTCCTAAAACCAGCCCCTTGCAATACCTTATCTGAAAATTTTCCACCTCGCCCCTGAGAAAAGAAACCCAAACTCCTCACAGCCACTGCCATTGATCCCTTTAGTTTATGGTATTTTGCCCAATTTTCAATGCCATGACAACATTCATACTCAAACCAGTTGTTTTCAAGTACAATTTCATGAGGCATAGGATCATATGTTTCACTAGAGCCCAAATATATTTAATCTACTTCATTCTTTAGTAATATAGTGGCTTACTGTATTTATTCATGTCTCTATACAGTGGCTTGCCCCAGTGACTGCATATTCTATTATTTTCTTATTGCTAAAATAGCTCTCTCTTTAGCTCAAGTGGAAGAGGTTTGTGGCTTTGTGCTGAAAGTTGCAGCTTCAGTCTCCCTCATGATGATTTGTCACATGTGAATATCTAGAGATCATTACATCCTCGTTCATTAAGGTCCCAATCCTACAAACCAACACTATATATATGCTAATTATTTGATTTAAGCAGAGAGATGAGGTTATTCACAGAAAGTATGTACATACCACTTTCCTCTTATCTCTCTACTTGCTCCCTGCCTTTACATCTATTGTGCACTGTGAAGAGGATCAAAAAGGCATAAAAAGTGCCAAGTAATTAAAAAAGTGGTACAGCCTACACAAAATCCATTACACTGCTATGCTGCTTCTCAGAAATGAGGTCTGCTCAGTACGGTGTAGAGAAGATGCTTGTGCAAAAAAGTCCAGCTCTGAAAAAAGAGGGTAGGCTACAGCAAAAAGGGGAAAAGAACACAACTGCCAGCTGTATGCCACATATTTCTCCCAAGTGCCTGCAGAGAGCAATAGACGAAGAGGAGTGCGTGTTAAAGCAGCAGCAGACAGCTGCAAAGTACATTGCATGAATGAAAAGCACAAAGCCCCTGAAACAAGTTAATTGACAAGGCAAAATTAAGTGCAATGTCAAGCACTCATTTTCAGGTAATAAATATAGGTACCACACACATAATTGGCATTTTTTTTTTAGTCTCCTTAGGTATGCAGGCAGTTTGGATAATTCAGTATCAATCTAGCTTTAATCATAATACACACAAAAGTATATTTAAATTATGGGTATGGTACAAACTGACAAAAGGCAAGGCAATTCAAAGTTATGATGGACACTGCCTTTTACTTTCCCTATTGTGCACAGTTGCAGGTATTGCAGAACAAATCACTCACTGACCTGAGAGACCCCCTTACAGTGGCTGCGTACAATGGGACAAGTAAAGTCTAGAGTATTAGCCTTCACAGTGATTTTTGCTTTGATTGTGTCAGTTTCTGTCATAATTTGGCTTTTAGCATATTAATTTCCTTTACTTAAGAATTGCTCCCCATGCAAGTAGTAGCCTGCCAGAGGAATATGCAATCTGAGCTGTCTTAAAATATGGACTGTGTAATTACATATCGAGGTGCCACTTCAGTAGCAATTATTTTTTTACATTTCAATGACTATTCCACTTGATACCATTTTCTGCCACTACCTTCTCACCAGGATAACAGCTTTATAAAGAAATCACTGATGAGGTTTTCCATATGCTTGAAGTTACCCACTTAGTAATCATACAGTATTGCTTGTCATGATCAATGATGTTTTCCAGAGTATAAGTTAATTTTCTGAAATAAATGTCCGGTTATATTGATGTGATTGGCTGTTGACACTGATTGACAGACAAAAGTGAGTGTTTCTGGCAGAATCGAAATGTAAGACTTATTGAAGAAAGTGGGCAATAAAAAGCCATGTTTCTTCTTTAAATTTTAATAAATACAAAAAAGAAGTTTCCAAACCCCCCCCCCATTTAGCTACTCAGAAGGTTCTTCAGGGAGTCTAAATGGAAAGAGCACATTCACCAAGCTTGCTCACAAGGAGACGAGAAAAGGAAACAATTTATGATTTTTAAATATAAAAATCAGAAGTTACGTGTTTCTTTATCCATTTTGTTTTGGAAGTAGCTGAGTCTATGGGTAGAGCCCTGCAAATCCAATGATATTCACATATCGTTTTTGTGGCTCGCAGATTGGATGTGGATGCAATTTTTGTATCTGGGGCCCTGAAAATTTGCGGATATCCATGGATCACTTTTATGGATGGCGGATCGGATGCGGATTCAAATTTTGTATCCACACAGGGCTCTCTCTATGGGCTTTCCATATGCCATGTGTGCAATATATATGAACATTAGAAAGAAGGAGGTAAGAGAATACATTAAGGGTTGTCAGTTAGTTGTGGTACTAGAAGTAACGGTAAGAAATTCAAAGAGACAGGATGATGTTCTCAGGAGGATCAGCGAGTCTAAGTGGACCTTACATGACACATGGTTACTGTTAGACTCTGCAGGAGTGATAGCAGAGGGGGAAGACTAGTTGTGTGCACAGCTTGTAGAGCTTGGGGCAGAGCATCCTTTGTTTTTTTGTCTGTCTGAATTTTTCCACAAGATGTTAATAGCTAGACTGAGGGAAAAACTGGAGAACTGCATGGAATTCATCATTAATATCTCAATTCCAAAGGTCTCAGTTTCACCATTAATTTGTAAAATTAAAGCCAGGATGTGAAAAATATTAAGAGTAAAGATAGTTGGGATTTTTTTCAATGTAAAATGCCAATTAGTTGACACCAAAGATTTCATCCAGAAAGTTTCTCAGGTCCAGAATGGAACTGAGAAAGAGAGAGGGACCTGTCCCAGAATAGCCACTCCCCAGGACATAGATCAGGGACTGGCAACCTTCGGCCCGCGGCCCGCCAGGATAAGCCCTCTGGCAGGCCGGGCCAGTTTGTTTACCTGTCGTGTCCGCAGGTTCAGCCGATTGCAGCTCCCAGTGGCCGCGGTTCGCCGCTCCAGGCCAATGGGGGTTACGGGAAGTGGCGGCAAGCACATCCCTCGGCCCGCGCCGCTTCCCGCAGCCCCCACTGGCCTGGAATGGCGAACCAGTGGGAGCCACAAGCAGCCGAACCTGCGGACGTGGAAGGTAAACAAACCAGCCCGACCTGCCACGGGGCTTACCCTGATGGGCCGCATGCCGAAGGTTGCAATCCCTGATATAGATTATAGCATATAAATCCCCACTCTCACTCAGGCAGAGTAGGGAATTGAACATAGATCTCCCACATGCTAAATGTGCACCCTAACTTCCTGGCAATTTTAGGATGAGTTTTAGTTGTGTTTTTTTCACATTTTTGTTCCACATCAGAAAGAAAATTGATTCTGAAACATTGACATTTTTCATGAAATGGAATTATTGTTTTCCTACCACCCCTAATTAACAACAGTCCTTTGTGAGAGCCTAAAAGAAAGGATACCTTTCCAGGAATGAAGTGAGATAACCTCATAGTTTACAAGATGTTTCTTTCTCTGTAGGTCCCCCATATACTGACTTTCCCTTGCTAATGCTGAAATAAACTGAGTTAACTAAATCCAATCTTATTCAATGTTTAAGAGGTAATAACAATAATAACAATAATATTTGGAGGGCCCTCTCTGGTCCTCCCCAAATCAATCTCTTTTCTTCTCTTTCAGTCACAAGATCCTGTCCATACTAGACGTACCCTGACCGTGTCAATCAACCTACCTCTTTCCTATCCATCATCCACTCTCCACCTGAAACAAAAGTATCCCAGGTCACAGGTTTCAGTGGTAGCCGTGTTAGTCTGTATCAGCCAAAAAAAAAAAAAAAAAAAAAAAAACGAGGAGTCCTTGTGGCACCTTAGAGACTAACAAATTTATTTGGGCATAAGCTTTTGTGAGCTAGAACCCACTTCATCAGATGTGTGAAGTAAAAAATACAGGAGCAGGTATAAATACATGAAAGGATGGGGGTGCTTTACCAAGTGTTAGGTCAGTCTAACGAGATAAATCAATCTTCCTGCATGAATGAATACTTGCATTCCTGCTCTCTGTGGTACTGATTTCTATTTATACTGTCTTGTTAGAAACAATGGGCCAAATCACAGACTGGTATAGGCAATTATAACTTTCAGTCATTTCAATGGGAATTGTGCCTGCTTAGTGTAGGATTAAAATTGGTTCATAAACTGTAGACCTGACATTACAGTAGTAGAAAGGCTGGTTTACTTGAGGTAGGGTGTACTAGGGCCAATGTTCAGATATTATTCTGGAATCATTGTTTTATTAAGGTGTCCGTTCTGGGAATAGAGGGATGGTAACCTCTAGTGATTAAAGGGCAGGGTACTAGGAAGATCCTAAATTCGAATCCAAGATCAGTCTCTGGCGCAGTGCCCATGTCTTCCCTGGAGACTTTTGACCTCTTTGTCAAATTCAGCTGGTCCTTATTGAAAACCACCTCCTGAATTAGTACTGAATATTTGTGAATAAATAAATTCCAAAAAAGAAAAGAAAATTGTTGCAGCTGAGTGGATATCACTGGGAGCTGAGGGATGAGAAAATTTATCGTAGGCACTATGAGTAGTGTGGAGAATTGTATAACCCTTTCTCTCCATTTATAGACATTCAATTCTTATCTATAAATCTGTCATTTTTAAAATATATTCCTGAAAAAGAGAAAATGTTCTTCTACTCAAGAGGACTAGGGTTGCCAACTTTGGTTGGATGAATTCCCAGAGATTCATCACATGACATAATAATTCAAGATTAATCTTTAATTCCTGGAGACTCCAGGAGAATCCTGGAGGGTTGGCAACCCTAAAGAGAATATTTGCAAACCTTATCTAAATCAGACACATATTCCAGGGCTGCAAAATCTGGAGTTTGGTTTTCAATGCCATCTCCCCTACAAAGGTCTGAGGCAGGGTTGGGCATAGGGTCCTATTGTTGGGGTGGAGGAATGGGTATTTTAGGGCCCCTGCATTAAAAAACACACATGCACAAACAACTTTCCAAGAGTCCAGGGACTGGTTAGACCTCTGAAAAATCTTGGATTTTAAGAGGTTAAAAAAGTAAAATTTGGCTACACTATCAGTATTTTGCCAGTCAGTTCCACTGCTTAACATCAGATAACCTTGTGCATATTTGGCCTTTCTGACAATAATTTGGGATCCCCTGAAGATCATGTTGTGGGGCAATTATTCCCTTTGTCATCCCAGCAGTGCCAGTCCTGGTTTGAGGGGGTTTAAATTGACAGTTCTGGTTCAACCCAGTATGCAGCCTCATGCAAAGCCCATTGAACTCAGTGAATGTCTTTTCATGAACTGCAATTGACTTTTGATGGGTCTGATAGAGATGCCCTAGTTGTGATATTTAGCTCTCATTTAGTGTCTGCGTTTCAGATCTCTAATTCTCACCCCAAGTTTACCAGTGTACTTGGATTCTAGTTCAGGCTCATGTCTCAATGCTTATGTATTTCTTGGAGGCTTTCATAATTCAACATTTTGATTAAATGAATACATTGAAACACTGTTTTATGTACTTTACACTTTTTAACAGAATTTATTTGTACTAAATCGCTTTTTGGTGGGTAAGCAGAGATAATTTAATCTCACTATTCAGCAAAGCATTTAAGCACGTGCTTACTTTTAAGCATGTGCTTAAATCCCATTGACTTCAATGAAATTTGACCATGTTTTTAAGTTAAGTGCTTTCTTGAGTACTTTTTCAAATAAGGATGGGCTTAAGCACATTCTTAAGTGCTTTGCTAAATCAAGGCCTTATAGATTAACTTTTTGCATTTATTCTGTTGAAGTATTTTCATAACCAGGTAACTATATAAGAATGACTATTTAACCTTGGTTGTCATTGTCATCACTAACAACTGTTTAATCTAACTGAAATTATGAAAAGGAAGCTTTGCATCTATTATCATGCAAAACGTCTCAACACAAAGCTGAACTATAAAAGATTATATAAGGTAAATGGTGCATTAACATTAAATTTGTCTGTTTATAACATTTAGAAAACAGTATTGTTTTCTTCTGAATTCAGCAATGCATCTTGAGAACCAATACATATTAAATGTCACTTCCACAATTTTTTCTCTTCTTTGCATCAGTTGCTTCAGTAACACTATTCATTGTGTCCTTCTGTCTATACTGTGTATCTTTAATAATCCTCTCTTTTTCTTGCCCAAACACATTCTTTGTAATGCAAATGGACCCCGTATAAAATTAACCTCTGTGTATGTGCACTGCTACTTAATGTTCTCAAAGTCATTTTGTCATTTCTCATATTGTCAGTAATAGACAGATTCAATCATGTGAATACACCCCATCATATTTTCTTTGTAGCCAGGTTTAAAAAAAAATATGCATTGGCTATTTAAGAATATCTCTTCCCGTGTGCCTGGTTGGCTGAGGAACAACAGACCATGGATCCTTTCCATATAGGGAAAGAAAGAAAGAAAGTTAAAATAATGTTAGGGGCTATGTTTTGCAGAAAGTTCCACACCATGGATTTCACTATTTTTAATGCAGTACTGGAAAGGAAAAGACCTATTAGCGCATCTTCTCCATCTCCCTCCCAGTGCAATATTACTCCCAAGTGATTTGTTCAGTCTAGTTTTAAATGACTTAAGCAATGGGGCTTCCACCTCTTCCCATTTGAGGCTACTCCATAATTCAATGGATTTTGCACTAAAGAACGGTTTCATAATATGCAAAATTTTATTTTTTGTCAATTTTATCCTATTACTATATTGCTCTGCCCTATCTAAATAATTCCCATTTCTCTGTGTTTTTTCCTTCAGATATTTTGTCCATGGTTATCATATCTCCAGTGAGTTATTTTACCAAACTCTTTACTTGTGATTCTTTTAATATTTTTTCAGACATCAGTCTCTCCAGAACCAAGATTATCAGTTCTGTGGTTTAAGACAAGCTGTCTATTCAGCTAATAATTGAACTAAATTATTTGTTAACATATTAGTTGAGAAACTCATATGGATTTGTTGGCCAGAGTACTGGACAGAGATGCAGGGGCCATTCACGAGTCTGCATCTGGATTACCGAATGACCCAAGGCTAGTCACTTCCCCTCTCTGTGCTTCATTTTCCTCATCTGTAAAATAGGGATACTGATCTCCTTTGTAAAGCACTTTGAGATGTACTGATGAAAAGTATTACATGGGAGCTAGGTATTATTTTGTTGGCATTTATTTCCTATTCTCACTTTCATCTCTATGGTTTGAATTATTTTACTTGCAAGTTCTGGGCCTTTCCAATGTTCACCCGTGTTAGCAACTCCTGGCTGCTGCTTTTGTTTCTTATGTGGAAGAAGGGAGGAGAAACCGCTGGGTCTGGTGACTTAGATGGGTTCCTTTGGATCTAGTGAGAGGGATGGAGGAAGAGGCCATGAAAAGGCTGAAAGGCCATGTCTTACCTCATGCATCCTGGGCTTCCATCATTTAATCACAAATGCCTTGTTACTCTGTAAGCCTTTATAGGACAGTTACTGCCAATTGGTAAAAACATTTAGCTCGTCCACATCACTACTTAGGTGCAGCTACTCAGTGCTCAATCTACCGAATCTAGTCAATACTTCTGTATCTCCTTAGAAATGATACACTCAGGAACTTACTCATTTACTTTTTTTTGGTGGCTACTAACTGGTACCTACAGAGGTGAAACCACATTGACAATACAGGGGTTCTGCAGCTTCACTGTGGAATGGCAATAATAGAATATTTTAATTGTAGGTTTGTCGGGTAATATGGTCTTGGCAACCCCCTCACGTTTGCTGTTTTTGTAGGTTCCTAGATAATACAGAGATTGATAATATTCTGAATGCTTTCTGTATTGTTTTTAATTCTCAGCTCTGTACATCACTCATTTCCATTCACCCACTCACAGGATCTAAGTCCTTCTTATCAGGACTTGCTCAGTTGCTCCCTCAATTCAGTTGGCCCCTTTGGCATTTATAATTACAACCAGGCCAGCACCAACACTAGGAGTACACTTGTTACCCTCTTCCAGTCCTCTTCGTGATACATATGAACAAAGTCCTTTCCTCACTACATGGCCACTTTGCCTCATGAACTTTCCTCTACTGTTTCTTCTTTTGCTCCTTATTCTTGCATCTATCTTCTGATAACTACCCTTTTATAAAACCAAGATCAGAATGGTGTTTAAAGATTACTATGGTATCACATTGTGTTTTATAGTTTTCTTTTAAATGTCATATTTAAACAACTAATAACATGGGCAATAAAAAGACCCTTGTCTGTATGAAGTGTGGCCTATCTTTCCTCAGGGTATATTTCCCTCATCAGTATGTGTATTGTTGGTTGCATCATTTACTCAACAGTGCTTGTCAATAGAATCGTAGGTGTCATTCTTTTCTGCTGGAACAGGACACATATTTTGCAGTTCTTGTGATAGATAAATGTTCTTTTTTTATAGTAATGCATTGCCCTGAATATTGAATATTATGGGTAAAAAAAGCATGTTTGTGGATAATTTTAGATTTAAAATTTTGAGTATAAATTTAGAAACTGATGGGTGCTACATAGTGAATGGATGCAATAGCCGGCTATATCTTGAAATAGGTGGTAAATATAAGCTAAGTGACAAATGGAAGGGAGCGTTTGTGGTCTGTACCTTATAAATATCTCTCCACATAATAAATCCTTCATAAAATGTATTTCAAGTGTGCTTATAGTAGTACATAAATAACAATAAAATATGGGCTATAATTGTTAAAATGGGTACTCGGAGATCAAGATTCTATCTGTAAATGTGTAGGTACTTATTCAGCTCTCTTCGCTGTAGAATCTGAGCACCACATAATCATTAATGGGTTTTCTCATCACAATACCTTTGGGTGATGTAGGGAGGAATTATTCCCATTTTACAGATGGGAAGCTGGGGCCCAAAATAGATGCTTACCTAAATTCACAAAGGAAGTTTGTGGCTTATCCAAAAGTTGAATTTATGTCTTCTGAGTTCCACTCAAGTGCCCTAAGACATAGGTCTTACTTCCAGCCTTCCTCACTTAACGTTCAAAAACATTGGCAGTAGCATCTGGGGAGACTAGCATAGTGTTTATCCAACTCTAGCTCGTATTATATAGTCTCTTAACTGGCTCAGATGGAAAAGATCTAAATGGCCGATGAAGCGGTGTCTGCTTTGTGTGAGAAAACACCTGTGCATTCTTGTCACAAGTCCTAAGGGCTGTATTCACATACTGTAAGACTCTGATGGCTATGTGCACCTTTACAACCCCATACACATTCTTGTTTATTGTCTTTCAATTTAAACTGGCTGAGCACATTCGATAGCTGCTTTTCCTAGGATTCTCAGAAATTAAAAAGTTGACAAAATAATGCATATATTGTTTTGTTTTATCATAGGGCTTAGACAGAAAAACAAAAAGACAGTCCCTGACCCCAAAAGTTTATAATCTGAGTTTTGACATGCATATCGATTGTCATCAGGGTTCTGAGTCAGCTACCCAATGAGATGAATGAAGCAGTACATACTTCTCTTAAGTTTTGTCTACTCTAGGAAATGTAGCTGTAGCTGACAATGGATGTCAGCATGATACAGATGAACCAGTGATGAACATGATTTAACTGAAAGCTTAGCCAAAGACAAACCATCTTGAGTGCTGATGCAGGAACCATGACTAAACCCATGGAAATGGGCCCCTGACCCCTATTTGGGATCGCTGGGCCTTACCACAATATAAATAATAATATTAATGGTTAAAATGTATGCAGTGAATGAGCCAACTGCTCAGTGAATGAATCAGAACTCTGCTGCTTACACTTTGCAAAGCACATGGTGTCCAGCTAGAAAGTCCCAGATTATGAATTTCTATTCTTTTATGAAAGCCTATGAAATTCCATCAAACTATAAACAAACAGGGAGCTTATTCAGAGACAGGCACATTATCCCTACCACCCCTGCAATCTGGTGGTGGGATTTTGAAAAGTGTCTTGTAGGAATCCCACAGAGCATCCTCCAGCATGCATTTGCCTCTCAGATTCTGATCAAATCCCATTGAAGTCAATGGTGATCATTCCATTGATTTCAGTGTGCTTTGGACCTGGCGCTCACTATGCAGTGTGTGTCTTTAGATAGCAACCATGAACTCTCCTTGTTCGGCATCAGCAGAATATTCCACAATAGTAAAAGTAACTACACACTTACCAAAGACTCAGAAATCCAACATTTGCATCTGCATGGTGAACACTTGATTCCCAAATGGAGCCATAGGGGACCTACAGCTGTGCTATTATTTATATTATTTGGGAAGTAGTATGTGATCATCTAATTGAAGTTTGTATAATAATCCATGCACACAAGGGGGTCAGTAAAGTTTGAGTGTGCAATTCCTGAACTTTGAGTGCTTAACTTGGCAACCTTAACTGAGTCTTAAATTATTATTCCAGATCCTCATCTTGCAGACAGTTATTTTTATGGAATATCTACCTATATTACATACATCAATGATGTTATACAATTATTTTATGCATTTATTTCAGTTTATAAAAATGATTATCCCAGGCTCTAAGTATCCTTAACAATAATTAAAAATCCCAGAAATACAAAAGAAGACAAATCTTGTTAATAAATTCATAGATTAATACTTTTTAGGGCAATAAGGAACCATTATGATCATCTAGACCAGGGATCGGCAACCTTTGGCATGCATCTCCAGGTTTGGCCGATCGCGGCTCCCACTGACATGGCAGGTAAACAAACTGGCCCGGCCCGCCAGGGTGCTTACCCTGGCAAGCCGCGTGCCAAAGGCTGCCGATCCCTGATCTAGACTTACCTCTTGCATAATGAGGTTCAGAGACCCTCACCTAATAATTTCTCTATCAGCCCCATGACTTCTGTTTGAGCTATAGCATGTCTTTTTAAAAAATATATCCAGTCTTGATGGAAATACTTTAGGTGAGGAACAATCCACCATATCCCAAGGTAAGTTGTTCTAATAGTTAATTACCCTCACTGTTAAAAAATTGCTATATATAGTCTGAATTTGTCTAGCTTTAGCTTCCAACCATTGGATCTTATTATACTTTTTGTTTTGTTTTGTTTTTTTGTTTTTGTGCTAATGAGTCAACTACTACCCCAAAGCTCTTCCCCATGTAGGTATTTGTAGACCATAATCATGAAGTGTGGACACCAGACCTGGAAATAATATTCCAATAATGGTCTCACTAATGCTGTATTATAGAGATATCACCTCCCTACTCCTCCTTAATATTCCTTTGCTTATACAGCCAAGGACTGTGTTTGCCCTCTTAGTCACAGCATCACCCTGGGATATCCTTTTCAGATGGTTATCGACCATGACCCTAAGACATTTTCAGAGTAGCTGGTTTCCAGAATGCCATCCCCTATTTTATAAATAAGACCTATATTCTTTGTTCTGAGATGTATTATACTGCATTTGACTGTGTTATAAGGCATGTTATTTAAATAAGCCCATTTTACCAAGGAAAGAGCTATTTTGCACCAGATTAAGATGAGGAAGGCTGCTTCAGGGGCAAGGTAGGCATTGGGCTACTGCCTCCCTGACTGATGGAACACAGATGAGCTCCCAAGAGAAGGGTGAGTTAGTGAGGGACACTACATTTAAGATATTTTATTGTTTTATTTGGTCTGTATTCTCCTGTGCTAAATACACCTCTACCCCGATATAACGCAATCCAATATAACACGAATTCGGATATAACGCGGTAAAGCAGTGCTCCGGGGGGGTAGGGCTGCACACTCCGGTGGATCAAAGCAAGTTCAATATAACGCAGTTTCACCTATAATGTGGTAAGATTTTTTGGCTCCCGAGGACAGCGTCATATCGAGGTAGAGGTGTATAATTAAGTATAAAGAGTGTAAAGTTGATAGACTAAACAAAGTGTGTGTGTGTGTGTGTGTGTTGGTGTTGATTGCTTTACAACTACTACTTGTCCATGAGGGAGTTAAACTATAAACTTGAAGCATCACACCTTTGGGGTGGAGTTCTTGAAGAGGGGTGTGTTTAAGTACAGGGGAGTCTGAAGGGACAGCAGTGTGCCCAGAGAGGGTAGGTGGCTGGACAGTGGGTTCCGACACTCAGAACTAGGGTGCCAGATAGAAGGTCTGCCCCTGACAGTGTGCCTAGGAATGCTGAGATTGGGGTCCTGGCTGGATTCCATTCAGGCTCCAGGAGCTTGAAACACCTCAGAAATTCAGAGCATAGAGGCTTGTAATCCTCCCACAGCAGTCTGAGTGGATGGCCCAGAAGAGGTATTCACTAGGACATATGATGCCTTCATCATCCAAACTTGTGATCTCATAATCCCTTTCATCCACCTATTTTCCTTAAGAAAACATATTGATTGGTATTAATTATGCTGCCATCTGTTAATTATGTATTGATTGCATTGCATATCAGTCTTCCATGAATTTGCCCAAAATTGCTATCAGGCTAACAGTCATATAATTTCATCCTATGTATGCTTTTTAAATAGTGGCACATCATTGGCTTTTTCTCTAATCCTCTGAAACTTCCCTATTGTTCCAAGATTTGTTAAAAATCAACAATAATGTTTCAGGTAGCTTCTCAGCCAATTCTTTTAATACTCTTGGGACAAATTTCTGGTTCTATAGATTTACAAATGTTTTACCTTAATAATTGCTATTTAACATTCTCCTACTTACAGATAGAATAGAAAATATTTCCTTATCACTATGAGATGTGAATACATCATCCTGATTCTTTGTGAATGCACAACAGAAACTTTTAATAAAGACTTCTGCCTTTTCTACATCATGAATAATAATTTTACTATCCTTGTATAGTATCAGATCTAAAATATTGATGATAGGTTTTTGTTTGTTCCTGATATATTTAAATAATTCCCTCTTATTGTACTTAACCCAAAGGGCCTTAGATTTTTCCCTGGTATCCTTAGCTTCCCTTATCAATTGTCTGAATCTCCTAACTGTCAATTTGTACTTATTGCTACCATCTTCTCCATTTTCCATCTTTATATGTTGGGGTTTATTTTATTTTTTTATTTCTATCTTCATCTCTCCTCTTACCCAGGATATTTTGCAGCTTCCCACCCCCCCCTTTTTTTTGAGACTGAGAAATGCATTTTTTGGATAGCTAATAGAGCATTCTTAAAAAATTCCCAATCATTCACATTTTTATGTTTAAATATTTCCTTCCTCAAAATGTTTCTCAAAACTATTTTCAGCTTTGGGTAATTGACTTTTTTAAAGCATCAGGTATATTATCCTTTACTGGTTGGGACTATAATCTGTTTGTGTATGGGAAATTAAATTAAATCAGAATCCCTTCCACCAAGACAACCATCAGTTTTTAGTTCAGTAGGCAATTAATTCTCACTATTAACAAACATTCAAACCAAACAACTACAAAATTATTATTGGTATTACTCCACCATTCTGAGATGCCAGTCCTTGAACATTTTTTCTGCCCCAAAAGTGTAGAAAAAAAGAGTGATATGGAAATAATATTTTACAACAAATTATTAAAGCAAAAAGGTGAAAAAATAAATAAAAGGATGATGTATTGCAAAAGAGAATTAACAGATGTTGTAATCTGCTTGGAACAGGCCAGAGTTTGCTCAAGCACTTTTTGAATTACCAGCATAAATTGCTTTTATTAAATATCAGTGGCCTCACTATTAGAGAAGACTAAGACAAGCAAAAACCACGCGTGACATAAAAATGTAGGGTACCAAACTGAATCCTATTTGCAGGTGAATTGTCTCAGCCTGCTTGGATTACCTAAATCACTGGGAAATAGGTTTAGAAATGGAAAAAGAAAGCTTAACTTTTGTTGCTGTGATGATAAAACGGAATAGTAGATGTGCAATTCGGCTGCTACCTCTGTTATTCTTTGCCATTCTCTCTGGCTGAGTGGGAGATAGAATCTTTCTGGGGGAGGAGAGAGCAGGAATGGGAACGATGGGAGAAAATGCTTGTTTTTCCATTTAATATTTAGAGCCTTATGCTGAAGAAGCTGCATTAGTGCATTCACAGAAGTCACAATTTTGCCTCATTTTATAACATATATAATCTATAGTATTCCTTTAAAAAAATCACATTGATTTTTCCTGTAATTCTGCATTAAGATTCAAATTTGTATTTCCAGGATTAATTTGTGCAGTCCCTGTGCTGTTTGCAATTCTTCCTTCTATCTCTTCAGACCAGTGAAGAAAAACAACTGAGGGTGATGGGGAGTAGCACATTTAAACAAAATAAAAATGTTTTTAATTGAGAAAGTACTTGAGGCTAGTTGTCAATATGTGTATGTGTTTTCACCACCATTCAAGTAGCTTAAAGTGGGAAAAATGTAAGGCATGTTTGTAGTATAGAAATAGCATTCTTCAACATGGTGCATCAGCAACAGTTCACTCTGAATGCTGTAGATAATTAATCTAATTTTCCCTCTGCTTCATTTTGTGTTCTATTAGTTTTCTTATTCAAACTTTCAAGTCACAAATCTAATTTAAAACCTCTTAACTGGTCTAATGTGGTAATGTGTTCCATGGGCGTGCAGTGTCTAGCAGTGAGTGATAAGGATGGAATACTAATTTGCTTCCTAGTGTGCACACTGCACGATAAATAAATAATATATCACCTGTGCTCACCATTACTTGACTACAGAAAGTGTCAAAAGAAACAGAAAAGATGGGATGTGAGTTTAAGGCACAGAAGGAAGAACAAACTCAAGTGGGAAGTGTGAGAGAAAAGTAGAACAATACAGGCTTTAACAAAATGATAATTCTATTAAAGTGGCTACCTATTTATAGCTACCCATGTAATGTGCATTAGGACACATGCTGATTAATGGATACTTTTAAATATTACTATTTCAGAGTTTTTTCCCCTAATCTTTCCTGAGTGCACACACAAACTTTTAGCTTTGCTTTTTTTCCCTTCATTTTTTTTAAACAAACAAATTGATTTTCTACTGTTGTTTGACTTTGCTTCCTTCTAGGTTTCTTTTTCCTCTTTGCATATAATTGTTATTTCCATACATCATGAAGTCCAAGTTAAATAATTCTAAATTTATTGGGATTTATTTTGATTGTAGGTACCCTGGCATATATCAAGGGTATTTCCACTGAGGTTAATGGAGTCACACTGGTGTAAAAGTGATACAAATGAAATCAGAATGAGAGTATTGCTACTAAGAAAGGTAGACTCTGTGTCTGTGTGTGTGTCTTATAAGAAAGAAAGAAAGAAAGAAGACAAAGATAAAGGATGTCAAAAAACTGGCAGTGTCCTGGCTTATTAAAATATTATTTTGTAGAAAATGTCATTACTATTTTATTTAAATTTAATGCAATTTACCAGACCATAAAGAACTCCTTAGAATAAATGGCTGGTTTTCAGGCACTGCAACTGTGCTGCTGATTACAATACATTCTGACATTTATGACAGTTTTATAATTCTTGTATTCTGTACCTAGCTGGGCTCTGAAGTGTCTCTACTTTGCTGAAGGCTTTCTCTCGGGAAATGGCACTAAAGTTTTGTGGACTGAAAGGACAATAAAACAGTTTGATGGGAAAACAGTATAACTATGTTATTGCAAGCCTATTTTTAATTTATGTCTGACAACAATGTTGAATATAAAGGATTAATTTTGCATTAGTATCTAAAGGAAAAATAAAATAAATAACTGCTTTGGAGTAAAAAAAGAAAATGAACTTAATGCAACAATAACAGTTGTAATAACTGGATATATTGCTAGAAGTAGAAATAACAGGGCAGCGATGATGTCACACCTTAAAATCGGCTGGCAAGGACCCCAATCCTGTAAATCCTTATGCATCTAAATAAATTTACTGACATGAGAAGTTCCATTGACCTTAATGAGCCTTCTTGCATGAGAAAAGTTGCTCGTGTTGGATAAGTATTTACAAGTTCAATGGCTAGATCTGGAGTTAATAAAACGTGAAGAATTATGAACATTCATTTGACTTCTTAGCACATAATTCGCCTCCAGAGTGGAGCAACAAAAAATTAGAGAACTAAAGATGGCTCAAAAGCAAGCAAGAAAGAAATCACCCCAGAAATGGGAATTTAGAAGTTGCTTCCATTTTCAGGGTTCAAACCAGACACTTTTTGTTCTTTATCAAAATTTTCACAAAATACTTAGGGAAAATGTCAGGGAAACCATTAGTGAAACAGTTATTGAGACTTTTCATGTATTGAAAAACATTGACAATTTTCTATAATAATTTTGATGACATCACTGATAACATTTTCAGTTAAAATACATACAATTTTCAATATGTTTTAATGAAAATTATGACAAAAATAGTCAATGTTTTTTTTTTTTTGCATTTTCTTTTTCATTTTTGCAAAAAAAGGCCACCTCTCATTCAACAAACTTTTCATTTGAAAAAAATTTGACCAGCTCTAGACAGAAAACTGTATGAGAGATAGGACAGGGGGTAGAGAGAATCACAACGAGAGGGCTCAGTCCTGACTTTGCCACAACTCTGGAGCAAAGCATGCAGCCCCTTTAGCAGCAGAAGAGGGAGCTTATGCTCTGGAGGAGAAGTGAATTTTGCAGGTCTATAGCTGGCACATAATACATTACCCAGCACACAGATCAGCTATACTTTCCAGCATATTGAGAGTGCACAGCCAGGGTTCTGGATATTCTCCATACAATTCCAAGCCCCTCCCACCCACCTACGCGAGGGATGTAGGTTTAGCCACTCGGAAAAACCTGCTTCCCCTATCATTCTGCTCTTCATGATGGTGGTAGCTGGCACAGGGACATAAGGGGGTTTCTTGTCTCCCATTTTGCCCTCCACTTCCATATTAATCATTGCACAATTTGTCCCAGAAGGAATTATTTTGATAGTCCTTCCCCATGTTACACCGCTGATTGCAGGAATACGACTTTGTACTGTGATTTCATCAGAACCCTTCAATTAAGCAAGGTCCAGGTCTTTACTCATATAGGATGGAGACCTCCACAGACCTCCTTACTGCTCAGGGAAAACATTGACAATCTTTCCTGCCCGAGTATCCTGCCAGGAGGCACTCTGCTGCTGGAGGTGCCATCTTTAAGTTGAAACATATACCCAAGCTTCGGGAAAAAAAGGGGTCATAAAAAAATTCCACTGTTCACAAGGTTCTCCTGGCCAAATTACAGTTAAGCAGTTATATTCTCCTGCTTTAATTATCATGATGTTTGGATAGATAAAGTATGTTCTTCTTTCTGATCTAATCCAATCTAGAGTGGTGCTGTGTACTGTTTAAAAGCCTCAGAGATTGTGCAGTTGCAACAAAATCGTTATAGCTACTGTATCTAATTGATAACATGTATAATAATAAATATATGTGAACTGTATTCAGCTTGCAAAATTTGTCACGCAAAATGTGCTATATAAAAATGTCAGGCATTAATAAAATGGACAAATATTGGCTAATGGAAATAAAAGGAAGAAAGACCAGGATTTCATCTTGGGAGGATGGGAACAAATCCACAAGCTTTTCAATTATTTATCTTCAAGCATTCACATTTAAACAAGGAAAGAACTGATAGCCACACTAGAAAGGAAAAAGATTAAATATCAATAGGGATTTTCTTTTAAAGTTAGGTTTACCTAGCATTCAACAGAGAAGATGAAACATTCAAATCAAGACACGAAGAAGTAAAAAATTCTAAAACAACTGGAGATTGAGCTGGAACATTTAAAGATCATATATAAAACAACAAAGAAGGAAAAGCAAAAAAAAAAAAAAAAAAAAAAAAAGACTGTCAACCACAGAGGAAAAACAAACTCCTCAAAATCTCGAAAGAAATGTTAGCAAGAGGATGGCAAGGAGGTCAGAGGCATAGATAGCAAGTATCTGATTTAGTTGGTATTGGTCCTGCTTTGAGCAGGGGGTTGGACTAGATGACCTCCTGAGGTCTCTTCCAACCCTGATATTCTATGATTCTGTATATATGTAAAGTACAGCAACAGATTGTTTAGTACAGGAGCAGATGCTGACTGACTTTAAGTGAAGCTGACTAATGCCCAGTGCAGATATCTGCCTCCCCAGGCACACAACTTGCCTCCTCAAATCTTCCAATGGCCTCTATGCCTATGTTTCTAAATGCTTAGTGTTTTTGCCTGGCTGGGCAAAATGTAAAATGAACAGTCAAGAAGACAATATAGTCTATTTAAATATAAACATGTGTTTAAGAATCTTATTGAATTGCATCTATTACACACACACATGTTATCTTAACAACATAGAATCTGAATCTACCCTTCTGTGGGAGAACCCCTAAGAGGAGTCTGAGGGGAAACAAATCTTCATGAAAAGAACCTTTCAGGGCTCCTCCTAAAATCTTATATCTGGGGCAGTGGGACCAAGTTACCGTTCTGTGGAAGAATCTGCAATGTCTAGCCCTAAACCCTTGTTGATCCTTAACAGGTCTACTTCCACTTCCTGGCAGCAAAACAGCACTGGTGCCCACCCTGGAACAAAGGGGGACCCAACCCACTATAGAAAAAGTTGTATGAGGAATGGTGACAAAAATCCAGCCAATGTGCATCTGGGCTCAAGTAATGAAGACAAAGAAAAGGGCTACATTCTGGAGAAGGAACTAGAAACCACACATTCATTAAAAAGGCAAGAAGAAAAGCAACAGGCAGTCTGCAAAATATTTTTGATGCCTGTATACCGATTCAAAGAGTATCGGAAAAAAGCAGGAAGAACTGGAAGTGATAGTATATGAAGAAAAATATGACTGAATTGGCATTACAGAGATTTGGTGGGACAACTACCATGATTGGAGTACTAGCATTGAGGGATATGCAGGTCTGTCACATCTTACGCGCATTTAACATGCGCGATTTCAGCTTTACACCATCGGCAAAAACAAAAACAAAAAACAGAGAAAAATAACAATTTTAATATTGTACCTGTAGTGCGGGTGATTCCGCCTACCATTACACTCAATGTAATTTTGACTATACGCGATTTTCGCTGACTGCGGAACGTAACCCCAGCGTAAGATGCGACAGACCTGTAGCTTGTTCCAGAAGAATAAGTATGGGGAGAAAAAAGAGTAGGCATTGCGGTGTATGGCAAGAATGTGTTCACTTGCTCCCAGGTTCAAGAGGAAGTGAGAGGCAAATCTACTGAGAGACTCTGGGTGAGGATAACCAGGGAAAAGAACAGTAGCAATGTTATGGTGAGGTCTATTATAAAAGAAGAAATGGATGAGGCATTCTACAAGCAGGTAACAAGATTAGCTAACACAATAGCTTGTATTAATGGGGGATTTTAACTTTAACTTCTGTTGTAAGACTATTACAGCAAACCATGATATGTTGTGCAAGTTATTAGCATGTGTAGGGGGCAACTTTCTGATTCAGAAAGTTGAGGAAACAACTAGGGGGTCCTCCACTTTTGATCTGGTTCTGGCCAACTGGGATGAATTAGTTGTGAATGTGTAGGTGGTTGGGAACTTGGGAGAAAGTGATCATGATCTGATAGGATTCGAGATCCTAAGGAAAGGCTGACATGAGAACAGCAAAACAAGAACATTGGACTTCAGAAAGGAAGATTTCAACTTAGAGAAATAGTAGGCAAGGTTGCATATAAAGACCAAGTAGGAAGAAAAAGAGTTGAAGGGGGCTGGCAGTTCCTAAAAAATGAAATACTAGAGATTCAGCATCAAGCTTTTCTGATGCAGAGGAAATATAAGAGCCACAGAAGGCCAATGTGTCTGCACAAGGAGCTTTTTAGCTATCTAAAAACCAAAAGGGATATATACAGGAAATGGAAGAAAGGGCATGTCACTAAGGAAGTATACATAGGAATAACACAAGTTTGCAGGGATAAAATCAGGAAAGCCAAGGCAAAGACGGAGTTACAGCTGGAAAGGAAAGTTAGAGAAAACAAAAAGGGGTTTTTCAAATATATCAGACAAAAAAGAAAGATCAGGAATGGTATGGGTCCATTGCTCAGTGGAGTAGGTGAGCTGGTAATGGAAGATAATAGGAAGGCAGAGCAGTGTTTTCATAAAAAATAACATGACTGGACGACTAGCAAAGTTACCATAGCTAATAAAGGGGGAGGGATGCAGATCAGAATAAGTAAAGAACATGTCAGTGATCTTCTGACCAGTTTGAAAGAATTCAAGTCAGCGGGGCCTGATGCTATTCACTGAAGGGTGCTGACAGAATTAGCTGAAGAAATCTCAGAGCCACTGGCAATAATATTTGCAAACTCATGGATTACTGGAGAGGTCCTGGAAGACTGGAGAAAGGCTAACAGAGTGCCTGTGATGCTGACAGGGCAGCTCAGGTCAGAGCCATAGGCCAATTTGCTTGTGTGTGAATATCAATGAAATGTTAAGTGTACCAGTCTGCATGGACCAATTCACTTGTATGTGAATATAAAAAAAAATGCTAAGTGTATTTGTATGCATAGACTACTTTACTTGTGTGTTAACAGGTATTGTTTTCACCTATCTATATCCTGTTGATTGCTATTGCATTATATTGCATATACCCTGTAATTAGTTAACCCAAGATTAAAGTGTGGTTGTTGTTAAGATAAGATCTTTGATGTGTAAACTTCATGAAAACTAATGAAAAAATGTAAGTTTTCTGTTACATTAAATTTCCTTTTCAAAGAAACATTGGAAAAGTAAATGAAGAAGGGTACTAACTTTAATGCAAGCACCATTGAGTTCACAAATTCACAGACTCAATCTCCATTCCTTACTCACAGCAACCAAACAAAAGCCCATGTGGGTAAAGAAGCTGTCAGCTAACTTTCTGTTTAGAAGAGATATAAAAGATGGATTAAAGGAAAGGTCTTTCATCTCTGGACTGTTTGGATTCCAATTGGGTGGAAATACTGAGCGAGTCGACAGAGATCTCCAGAGTTACTCTGGGTAACCCTGAAAGGTTTTTGAGAAACTGGCAGATTGCTACATATCTGCTATCATTTTGGACTTACAAACTTTGACTCACATGTTAATGTATTTTACCTGCATTCACCTCTCAATCACTCTAATTTCCTTTTCTTAGCTAATAAATCTTTAGTTAGTTTACTAGAGAATTGGTTTCCAGCATTGTCTTTGGTAAGATCCAGAGTACCAAGTGACTTAGGGGTAAGTGACTGACTCTTTGGGGTTGGAAGTAAACTGAAGTGGTGTGATTTTTGCTTTATGTGACCATTATCATAAAGTCCAGCTTGTCTGGGTGGCAAGAGTGGCTGAAGAGCCTAAGGGGTCTGTTTGTGATTCCATGATAAGACTAATTTAGTGATCCAGGAGTTCACATTTGTTCTGGCTTGGTGAAATCTAATTATAGAATATACTACCAATTTGGGGTATCTGCCCTGTTTTCTGACAGTCTGACCTAAGATTGGTACTCACAGTTTTGAGCCATTCCAGCTAGCAAGACTGTGCCCATCTTTTAAAGGGAGGAAAAGAAGGAGTCAAGGAACTACAGACCAGCCAGGCTGACCTCGATACCTGGGAAATTACTAGAGCAATGTGTAAAACATTCAGTTTGTGAGTACCAGGAGGATGAAGGGGTAATCACTAGCAGCCAACATGGATTTACTAAGAACAAACAAAGAACAGGCCGAAGCAGCTTGACTTCCTTCTTTGACAGGGTAACTGATATGGTGGATAGGGGGGATGCAGTGGACATGATATACCTGCACTTCAGCAAGGATTTGGCACAGTCCCACATGACATTCTGAAAAGTAAGCTGGAGAAATACGAGCTTGGCGGAACTACCATTAAGTGGATACAGATAAACAACTGCAAACAAAGAGTAACCATGAATGAAATGGTGTCATATTGGAAGGAAGTCTCAAGTGGGGTTCCACAGGGATCTGTTTCGGGTCCGTTATTGTTTAACATCTTTATTAATTACTTGGATATAGGAATAGAGTGCATGCTGATAAGATTTACACTGATTGCCAACACTTTGGAGGATAGAGCTAAAATTCAAAGGGATCTTGATAAATTGGAGAACTGGGCTATAGACAAGAAAATTAAATTTAACAAAGACAAACGTAAGGTGCTACACTTAGGGAAGAAAAACAACTGCACAAATACAGAATAGGGGATAATTGGCATGGCAGCAGAACTGCTGAGAAGGATTTGGGAGTTGTTGTGGAACACAACCTCAACATGAGTCACCAATCCAGTGCTGTTGCAAAAAAAGCAAAGCCATTTTAGGTGGCATTAACAGGGGCATAGCATGCAAGTCATGGAAGGTGACAGTACCACTTTATCTCCACTCCACTCAGCATTGATTAGGCTCAGCTGGAGTACTGTGTCTAATTTTGGTGACCAATGTAAAGAAAGGATGTAGAAAAACTGGAAAGGATCCAGAAGTCAGCAACAAAGATGATCAAGGGGATGGAATGTAAGCCATATGAGCAAATGCTGAAGGAATTGGGTATGTTTAGTTTGACAAAGAAGAGATGGGGGGGCACATGATCATCATTATCATCATCATCACTCCCATAACTTCATTGGTCATTGGGGCACCATCATTGATAAGCAATCAACCAATTGTCTCCAGCCCTGCGTGTCTCCAGCCCAGCGATTGCATGTCAGTGCTTGAGTCTCCACGAAGTCCATTCCTGTCCACTTTTTTTATGTTGTCAGTCCATCTCTTTTCTGTCTACTTCTTCTTCTCTTCCCCTGTACTGTCCCTTGGAGGATGGTCTTGGATAGGCCAGATGACCTTGTTACATGGCCATACCACTTCAACTTGCGCTTCTTAATGTGACCCAGCACACTGGATGTTGCAGACCTCTTCATTAGTGACGTGGTCAAAGTAGGAGATGCCCAGGATTTTACGGAAGTATCTCATCTCTACTACCTGTATTTTTCATTCAAGTTCTGCTGTAAGGGTCCACATCTCGCATGCATACAGAAAAATGGAGATAACCGGTGCATACAGCAGTTTCAGTTTGGATTCCAGAGAGATGTTCTTATTCCTCCAAATTGGCTTTAGCTTTGCCACTGCTGCTCTTGTTTGCTCAGTTCTTGTCAGAATTTCTTCCTATGATCCTTCATCAGTGATGATTGCCCCAAATACTTGAACTGTTTCACTGTCTCCAGCTCTTGTCCAGCGACAGTGATATGTGAGCTGATCCCATCATGTTTGTCTGTTATCAGCTTGGTTTTCTCTGCACTGATTTCCATGCCGTATTTTGCAGAGATCTCATCCAATCATTTCAAAAGGTTGGCAAGTTCATCTTTGCTATCTGCCAGGTCATCAATGTCATCAGCAAACTGAAGATTTGAGATTGTTCGCCCCCCAATGCTGATTGTGCATATGTGATCTTCCAAGGCATCAGTCATTATGCACTCCAAGTAGATGTTGAACAGTGTGGACGAAAGAAGGCAGCCTTGCCAAATTCCAACAATGGTACGAAACCACTCTCCTATTGTGCCATTGACAAGAACTCCACTGCTGGCCTTGGCATACAGTTCTTTAATGGTAAAGAAATAAGGTTACAATGAATATTGTACTTCATGGTTGCCCAGAGAGCTTCATGCCATACTCTGCCAAACACCTTCTTGAAATCAACAAAGATGTCGTAGATGTCCTGCTGGTGTTGCAAGTACTTCTTACATAGAACTTGAAGATTGAAAATCTGTACTGTGGTACTTCTTCCAGCACAAAAGCCAGTCTGTTCTTCAGCAATGATATTATCCGCTTGTAGCTTCAATCTGTTCAATATGACTTTCAACATCACTTTGCTGGGATGGCTAAGTAATTTTGACACAATTGCAGGTTGTCTTTCTTTGGCAGAGTGATGATTAGTGACTGTGTCCATGTGGAGGGCCACTCAACGGTCTGCCAGATCTTGTTGCAGATCTTGGTGAGTTCATCTATTACTATTTCTCCTCCGAATTTCATCAGTTCAGCTGGTATATTGCCAATACCTGTAGCCTTTCTGTTCTTGAGTGATTCCACAGCTGTCTCCACTTCTTCTTGCAATATTGGAAAATCCTCCTCCTCTGCTGTCTAGGAATTAGGATCTCCATTTGTCTGGCGATTGTATAGATCAAAGTAGTAATTTGTCCACCTGTTGATGATGTCCTTTTCTTCTGTAAGACTGTTCCCTTCTTTGTCTTGAATTGCATTAGCTTTGGTCCATCTTTCCTTTGTCAGATCTTTTACAATTCAGAAGGCTTGTTTGCTATTTTTATTATTGATACAGTCTTCAATCCATATCTCCTTAGCCACTTTCATTCTTTTCTTGATCTTTCCGCCAATCGCTCCATATTTATCAGCTCCCTCAGTGCTGTTCTTGTCTCTGTTGAGTTCTCTTCTAATGATACACATTTGTAGTATTAAATTTATGACCCAAGGTTTTATCTTCTTATGGGGTTTCCCAAGAATGTCCATTGCTGCCTCATTCATTACAGTGTTGAAATTGTTGGTCAGTGTTTCTACAATGGGCACATGGTAGCAGTCTTCAAATACTTGAAAGGCTGCCATAAAAAAGAGGGAGAAAAGTTGTTGTCTCTTGCCAGAGGTCAGGACAAGAAGCAATGGGTTCAAACCACTCATATTTATTTCAAGATCCTACAACCCTTAGTGCGTGTTTAAGGGCTGAAAGATTTAGATTAAATCTCAGGAGAAACTTCCTAATGTAAGAACAATAGGACTATGGAACAGACTGCCTTGGGAGGTAGTGGAAGCTCCTTCACTGGAGGTTTTCAAAAAGAGGCTGGATAGACTCATAGGTCAGAAGAAACCATTGTGATTATGGGCCACCACTTCCCGCAGCTCCCATTGGCCTGGAGCGGCGAACCGCAGCCAGTGGGAGCTGCAATCGGCCGAATCTGCAGATGCGTCTGACAAACAAACCATCTCACCAGAGTGCTTACCCTGGTTGGCCGTGTGCCAAAGGTTGCCGATCCCTGGACTAGATGACTCTTGCAGACTCTCCTAACCCTATAGTTCTATGTCACAAAAACATAAATCACCTTAGCTGATATTATCTTTCCATTGGAAATTCCACTGAGTGCATGGGTTTCACCACAGGTCTGCCCACTGCCCCCCATTTACACGTCCCATGAGGAAGGGAACATTCTACTGCAAAACCAGATAAACCCTTTTTCTACGTGGGGAAGGAGTGGTCTAAGCATGAAGGATCCCTTCTTTATGTAGATCAAAGGATACCATCAATTAGACACAGTTTTTTTCATGTAATAACTAATTCTAATGACACATTGAGTGAAATTGAGATAGAACTAAAGAAATATGAATGCACCTCAGTATTAAATGTCAATAATAGAAAATAAATAACCCTCATTATTAATAATAAAAGATGCCTGGAAAAGTCAATATAAATTTAAATATTTCCAAACATCAGTGAAATGGCACAGAGTACAAATAACCCCCAGAAATGAAGATGTGTCCAAAACCATCCACATACCAACTAATCCAAACCTCTCAAAAAACACATATATAAAAGAAGAAAGAAAACAAAAAAGAAACATCTGGTGGGAAGAGTAGTCATTTACAAAATTAATAAATTGTCAAGTCTATGTTGTCTTTAGTCTTTCAGAAGAGATGTAAAAAGTCAGCTCCTGACAACTAGTGGTCATTAAAAATCCCATGGCACCTTTTCTAAGAGATAGAGTGATCATTTCAATTTTCTGGCCAAATTCCATCTTGGATACTTACCTTCTGCCTTCTGAAATGTTCCTATTGTTATTTTAATTAAATATATCTTTTTTTCTTTCCCCAACACTAATGATAGTATAGGTTGTTCAGGAGCTACTGCATTCCTGTCCAGAGGTAGCTCTGTTGCACTGATAGGCTGTTCTCATATTTACTTCAAGATCCTACAACCCTTAGTGCGTGTTTAAGGGCTGAAAGGTAAAACCTTTTGCAGAGCCCTTTGGGATTCTCGTGGATGAAAGTTGGTGTGTATATATTTGCATGTACCAAGGGAAATATTAAATAATGTTTGAAAGACTATTATACTGTGTGGGCCCTCTGAAGTAAATGGTACTCTTTCAGTTGGTTTAAATGGATTTTGAATCAGGCTCTATGTGGGGGGGGGGGAAATAGGATGAAAATAAATAAACAAGAGATTTACTATTGATTTCAACAGAGCCAGAGTTCAGCCAAAGAGTTTTGGGATGAGGAAAGTTGAGGGTTCACAACATTAGGCAGAGTTACCTATCCAAACCATATGAGCACTGGTAAGGTGCGTTATGAAAAATCAAAGTAAATACTATGTAAATGCAGGTATTTAACCATGAAATAGTAACCGAATGTAACTTAAACATTGATCTCTTGCAGGAAAAAACAAACAAACAAATGAATTCTATAATCAACATCTGATGGGACTAACATTTAAATGAGGGGAAAATTTAGCAGGGAAATTTAAAGCAACAACCATTCATCTCCGCTAACAAAAATAAAACTATTGAAAAAGTTTATTTCAAGTGCAAGCATAAATAAATAAACACAAGTGCGGTTAACAAATGGTCAGAGAAACAGATGATACCCTGGGGGCACAATAAAAAAAGAACCAAATAATAACAGAAGAAATCGGGTTAATGTATAAACTTTCCCCAAAAGCACTCTGTTCGTGCTAGCAATTGAACTGCTTTGTTAAAAACAAAAACATAACTAAGAAACTCATTCGACGGCTGACCCCAATAGAAACAATGGTAAGAAACACAGAAAGAACTAAAGCATTAATTCACAACTTGTATTATAAATCACAACAAAGGAACAGAGAAAATTATAAATGGAAAGATAACATGGCATTCCAAATAACCCATGGACAGTGAAAAAAATATGGTGTGCAATAGCTCATTCATCTATTTGTGTATATAGAAAAAGAAGAAACATCTTGAAACACTATATCTCTTGGGTGTTTAAAATAAACCACTGGGATTTAAATTTTATGGAAATGTTCATAAAATGTAATGTTTCTTACCAAAACAAGAAGGGACAGAGGGAAAACAAAATTGTAGTGGCCCACGGGGCAGCAAATAATGTATGCACAAATATAAAATTCTGTTGGACAAAAGCCCTTAGCAGCCCTTCACTATCCCTATCTTTCTGTTTATAGGTATGTCAGGGACACGTCGGGACCTGGTTGTGCTGAGGACTGGGGGAGGTTTGATGGTGGCTTAGAGTTGTGCCAAAAGCATCAAGGATATTTCAATACAGTAACAATTTGCAAATTTGGAATTGAAGTAGCTATTTGTTCCCTTTCTTGTCTATTCAGAAATTCCCCTTTCAAATAATAGTTATTGAAAAGCTTGGGCCTTTTGTAATATTATAAAGCAGGGGTCGGCAACCTTTCAGAAGTGGTGTGCCGAGTCTTCATTTATTCACTCTAATTTAAGGTTTCGCGTGCCAGTAATACATTTTAATGTTTTTAGAAAGTCTCTTTCTATAAGTCTATAATATATAACTAAACTATTGTTGTATGTAAAGTAAATAAGGTTTTTAAAATGTTTAAGAAGCTTCATTTAAAATTAAATTAAAATGCGGAGCCCCCCGGACTAGTGGTCAGGACCCGGGCAGTGTGAGTGCCACTGAAAATCAGCTCGCGTGCCACCTTGCCTACCCCTGTTATAAAGGTAGCTTGTTGTGTGGGTGATTCCACACGCTGTTCAACTAAATACCTGATCTAGTGATTGTATATTGATTATATTGGCTATATTCATTACTAAAGAATCCCCAATCAACAAATTAAACTTCTGAGTTTGAAAGGTTCTAGTCCCAGAAACAGGCATAGAATTACTGTTTGGTTGGGAACCCCAATGTGCAAGGTTGCAACACTCACACTTAGGAAAAAATATTCTGACATTTCAATATTTTTATTAGCACAGTTAGTGAAATCAGAAATGTTCCAATCCAAACAAGAATGTAGCAGTAGTACAATATTAATTTGACATCCAGCAGCTTATCATATGCACACTTGCACAATTCCTGTGGAGACCTTGAGGTCAGAAGGTAGGTGCTGGACCACGGGGTTCCTCTTCTGTCTCTGGCATACCAAACAAGTCCAGTGGTTTGGTCTACATTGTATTTGGGCCTATTATAGACTTTGATTACTGCAATTAATATTCACAAAAGTGCCCCCTTTGCTAGCATCCTTACCCTCAAAATGTTAGGATGTCCTTATCCTATAGGTTACTATATTAATTATCTCAAATCTATTAGCATATATGTCAGTTGGCTACTATGGCAATCTTGCAATTACACAGCTGCTGAATAATTCTAAAATAGCCAAACTGGCATCAGCTGACATCTTGTGATTACCTATCAGCATTTTATGAAAGATCTCAGCAAAATAAACAAAATAATACCTTCAGACGGGTAGCCGTGTTAGTCTGAATCTGTAAAAAGCAACAGAGGGTCCTGTGGCACCTTTAAGACTAACAGAAGTATTGGGAGCATAAGCTTTCGTGGGTAAGAACCTCACTTCTTCAGATGCAAGTAAACATACTTGCATCTGAAGAAGTGAGGTTCTTACCCACGAAAGCTTATGCTCCCAATACTTCTGTTAGTCTTAAAGGTGCCACAGGGCCCTCTGTTGCAAAATAATACCTTGAGACTCAGGGTTACTGCTGGTCAATTTACTTATGCTAATGAAACCCACACACCTTCTGGGTGTGCTGTTCTTTCCCATCCAGTGGTACCGAGGCCACTTAGAGAGAGTTAAATGAGTCTGCTCTATAGCCTTAGTTAACAGACAGCTGGCTTTTAGCTCATGTGGTAGCGGCTCATGCACTAAGCTCCAGAGGTCCCCGGTTCAATCCCACTCACCGATGACCAGAGTCTGTCGGTGTTACAAGTGGGGGCTTGTCTGGGATTTCAACTGGGAAGTCTCTGAAGCTCGGGAGTATGTACGTATCTACCTGTAGGTAGATACCCCTTGCACAGGTATAAATAGCAGTGTAGATTGTGAGGCACAGCTTAAGTGAGTAAAGACATGCCTGAAGGGTGTGCATATATGCCCGAGTACATACCCTAAGCTGCTCTCTACTCACCCAAGCTGTGCCTCTCCAGTTATACTTGATAGTGTCCCACTCTGTTTCCCCTGCTGGAGCCTTTCCCTGCTGTGGGGAAAGACTTCAACAGTGGGGAAAGGCTGTGGCAGTGAGGAGTCAGCGTGAAAAGGCTGACTGCACCCTGTCACAACATTTCCCCACCACAACTAAAGACTCCGGTAGCAGGGAGCTGCTGAAGCCTTTTCCCCTCTGCCTCCTCCCTGCCAGAGACTTTCACTGTTAGCTGTAAGGACACATCACAGCATGGACACAGCTTGCTTTTCACTGCAGCATGTGGTGGCACATACCCCACACTCTGCTGCCAATGATGTGTAATGTAGACATGTCCTGAGTCACTACTGAACCAATGCCCACACATGGCATTAGGATAAACTATACTGCTGGAAGTGTTGGCGATAATACTCATCTGTTAAGTCTTATTTGTTTCAATTCAACGCAGACTTAAATTTACCAAATCCAGCTGGCAGAGGATTATCCCTAGTAGGGGACTCCTGTAGTGGTGAAGCACTGCTGTAGTGTTTCCTTTGTCACCCTCCTTCCTTAGACCCTTCTCTGATGCAAAACTGGCTCCTGGATCAGGGGGATCTCTACGTCCTTTTTCATCCACTCTGTCCAACATTACGTGGTAACCACAGAAAAGCCAACCCATTGTCTATCAATTGAAACATATACAACTAAAATTCTCTGCATTTGTTCCCATTAAAGTTTCCATGCCAGGTTTCATAAGCTGACTGCTATAGCTATAAGTGATCAGCTGTGTGTTGATTTCCCGGAGACATACATGCAGATGTTTCATTGCCCATTCACTTATTTTACACCCACTGTTTGTTAATTGCCTAGAAGTTAACATACCTACACACTCAGTGAGGGAAAAATCCAAGAGTCTCTACGCAAACAAAAATCTCAGAATGTTGCTACATTTTCAGATTATTTTTTTAGTGTATTTATTGAAGTAACTTTTAATTTTCTTTTTAGTGAAGGGGAGTAACATGGTTCCGTAACTTAAGCCAAAAGTGATTAAAGTATAGCAAGGCTTGGAAACAGAGTAGCAGCCGTGTTAGTCTGTATCCGCAAACAGAACAGGAGTACTTGTGGCACCTTAGAGACTAACACATTTATTTGAGCATAAGCTTTCGTGGGCTACAGCCCACTTCTTTGGATGTATATAGAATGGAACATATATTGAGGAGATATATATACACACATACAGAGAGCATGAACAGGTGGGAGTTGTCTTACCAACTCTGAGAGGCCAATTAAGTAAGAGAAAAAAATCTTTTGAAGTGACAATCAAGATAACTCTCGTCCCCTAACACTCCTACTCTAATTGCGCTACATTGATGACATCTTCATCATCTGGACCCATGGAAAAGAAGCCCTTGAGGAATTCCACCATGATTTCAATAATTTCCATCCCACCATCAACCTCAGCCTAGATCAATCCACACAAGCGGTCCATTTTCTGGAGACTACTATGCTAATAAGCGATGGTCACATAAATAACACACTATACCGGAAACCTACTGACCACTACACTTACCTACATGCCTCTAGCTTCCATCCAGGACACACCACATGATCAATTGTCTACAGCCAAGCTCTAAGATATAACCGCATTTGCTCCAATCCCTCAGATAGAGACAAGCACCTACAAGATCTCTATCAAGCATTCTTAAAACTACAATACCCACCTGCTGAAGTGAAAAAACAGATTGACAGAGCCAGACGAGTACCCAGAAGTCACCTCCTACAAGACAGGCAGACCAAAGAAAATAACAGAACACCACTAGCTGTCACCTTCAGCCCCCAACTAAAACCTCTCCAGCGCATCATCAGAGATCTACAACCTATCCTCAAAGATGATCCTTTACTCTCACAGATCTTGGGAGACAGACCTGTCCTCGCTTACAGACAACCCCCCAACCTAAAGCAAATACTCACCAGCAACCACACATCACTGAACGAAAACACTGACCCAGGAACCTATCCTTGTAACAAAGCCCAATGCCAACTCTGTCCACATATCTATTCAAGTGACATCATCATAGGACCTAATCACATCAGCCATACCATCAGGGGCTCGTTCACCTGCACATCTACCAATGTGATATATTCCATCATGTGCCAGCAATGCCCCTCTGCCATGTACATTGGCCAAACCGGACAGTCTCTATGCCAAAGAATTAATGGACACAAATCTGACATCAGGAATCATAATACTCAAAAACCAGTGGGAGAACACTTTAACCTGTCTGGCCATTCAATGACAGACCTGCGGGTGGCTATCTTACAACAGAAAAACTTCAAAAACGAGAGACTGCTGAGCTGGAATTGATATGCAAACTAGATACAATCAACTCAGGATTGAATAAGGACTGGGAATGGCTGAGCCATTACAAACATTGAATCTATCTTTCCTTGTAAATATTCTCATACTTCTTATCAAACTGTCTGTACTGGGCTATCTTGATTGTCACTTCAAAAGTTTTTTTTCTTTTACTTAATTGGCCTCTCAGAGTTGGTAAGACAACTCCCACCTGTTCATGCTCTCTTTATGTGTGTATACATATCTCCTCAATATATGTTCCACTCTATATGCATCCGAAGAAGTGGGCTGTAGCCCACGAAAGCTTATACTCTAATAAATGTGTTAGTCTCTAAGGTGCCACATGTATTCCTGTTCTTTTTGCGAAGGCTTGGAAAATTGACATTAATGAGGCATGAACTTGACAATTATTAATATTAGTCCCTCTTCCCAATCTCACAGGAGGGTCTGCAAATAAGTTTTTCAATTCTTCAAACTATATGATCTAATATATATATAGAACACTATTTCCATCCCCATCTCTCAATTCCATACTTTGGAGTACTCCTCCCTTTTCGTTGCCACATATGCACAAGCCATGCTAAATCTTGCCACCTCAGAATGTCAGTGATCTGCCCTTTTATTTCTATCTATATGTCTAAAATTCTTGTTTCAAGCCCTCCTCATCAAATCCCATGTTGAGTAGTGCAACTTTTCCTCTCTGGCCTGCCGGATGCTTTCTCCATCCAGGCCATATCAAATGAGACTGCATTGTGCAAAGGCTAAAATGTGAATAAGGGTAAAACTTGTAATGGCAAAATGTTGAGTTAATATTATGCATTCTGTTCATTCATAATATTGATTTTCCATATAATAATAAACTGACTTATTTTCTTCTACATACATTTCTGACTGATTTTTGCTGAGGAATAGAAAGAAGGTTTAATAATTATGTCTTTAAAGTGAGCAATGATCCAAATGTGGAGATATTTCATGCTGTCATCTTAAAAAAAAAAGAAGAAGATAGGGCATGTGTCTGATTCACTGTTGGAGAAACTGCAGCATGACAGGCTATTGTATGCACATATGGTGGCAATGCCCAAAGATTAAGCAATTTTGGAAACAGAAATACAAATCATTCCTGAAAGAACCTACCACTGAGCCCAGAGGAATAGCTATTGGGTTTACCAATGATAGGGATGTTTGAGTTAAAAGACTAAATTAATCACACATATGTTAGTAACAGCAAGATGTACTTGAGCAATGACAAGGACACCAAGGATAAGTGACTGGATGAATAAACTTTGGGAAATATTAGCTATGGAGATGTTGACATATCTGTGAAATAACAAGGCCAGAGAGTACTGAGGACTGCTACTATTTATAAACTTTCAGCATGGAAACAACCTAAATCTGAAATCTTAGGGCTAAAATTTACGTAGCAAATAGCCTGATGGAGAACATACCCTGCCAGTGCTCCATGATCTCAGTAGGTCCTTAGTCACACTACAGTGTTCTAGTCATGGTTTACAAAGCCATCAATAGAATAGGCGCCTGTTATCTCAAACTTTCTCTCCTATTCAGCTCATCATGGCAGCCGTGAGTCTCAATACAGAAACAAATAGGCAGGAGGTAAAGCATTTTTAATTGCAAGCCCACTGGCCAGTATGATGGTTGAACAGAGCAAAGGCTCCACCCATTCTTCACTCCTGTCCAGCCTTCCCTGCCAAAGAGCTTTAAGAGGAAATTCTTTCCCCTCCATTCATGCTGATGTTCTTTGCATGTGAAAATGGGCAGAGAAATCCTCAGTCGACCCAGGCTATGGAGGGGCAACAAAGTAACTCCAGAGGGGCTCCTTCAGTTTAATACCTGATTTCTGTGTCCCTAACAGCAAGCCATTTATGGAAGTTGGGGAACTCATTGCCACAGTTGTGGAGCTGGACGTATTCCCAACTAGATTTCTGCAAAGGCTCCTCACTTGTCCTTTAGAAAGGGCCGTGTCATGCCACTCACAGTTTCTTAAGCTTGTCCCTTCCTAGTGGGAGAATCTCAGACTCCTCACACCCTCACTGCCATATGACAATCAAGTTAATCTTGTTCTATGCATCCATGAATATCCTAATTCAGGAAGGACATTTCCATGATATATGACTTGAAGCAACTATGATCTGGGAGCACGTGAGTTGAAGAGTGAGGGAAATTAACCACTGGAATAACTTACCAAGGGTTCTGCTGGACTCTCCAACACTGGGAAATTTTAAATAAAGACTGGATGTTTGTTCTAAAATGAATTAATTCGGGAAGTCCTATGGCCTGTGTTATACTGGAGGTCTGACTAGATGAGAAAAGTGGTCCCTTCTAGCATTATAATCTATAAAGTGGAGCAAAATGGATCAGAGTAATTACTTCTTTGGCTTCACTAAAAAAGTAATAATTGGGTTGAAAGGTGCTGGAGAGTAGATAAAGTAACCCCACTGACAACCAGTGGTGGGGGAGCCACCTACTAGCAGCAAGAGACCAGGAGAAGGCAGAAGTTTCCTTGCTTCTAAATGCCTAGATAGTAATCTGGAGTTCATATGGAAGAATTTCTCTCACATTGGGGCTGGAGGAACTCCCAAGGACTGTGCAACCTGATTATTGAGAAAATATTTACACATGGCAAAGTGTTGTGGCACTTTTACTTCCCTGAGCAGATGTCAGCTTCACACCAGGGTGTTCTGGGTTTGATGTGTATTTCCCTTGCACTTTTTGTCTTAACAGGTCTGTCTACTATGCTGTCAATATTTCAGAAGGTCAAATATCTTTTTCTAAGCAGAGCCCTGAGAATACTGTATTTCAATAAATAGCTGGCTATTCAAATTTAAAATAAGGACCAGATCTGTCTGACTTTTGAACTGCATAATTTTATTTTATTTTATGGAACCCATTTTTTTAATGGTTGTATAGAAGCCAGATGGATTTATTATTGGTGTTCTGAATTAGGTCTTTAATTTAAAAATGTGCCCAAAGTAGCTATAGATTTTGTTATTCTGTTTTGAGGCAGATGGGGTTAAATTTGTTCCAGCGAATCCACAGTATCTTTAAGTCTTGGAAGATTTTGGTGAAGACATATGTTTTACGTCAATGTTTTGACATATATAGAATAGTAGGCTAATTAATTACAACTGGCATATTTGTTGTGAAAAAAGTTGCACTGCTAAATTAAAATGTAGAACCTTTAACGTGTCAATCATAATAGGCCTTCTGCACAGAAACAATCTAAAATATTAGGATCACTGACTACTAAAATGTGTTTTTGGTACATAGGCTTTAAATGCCCTTAAATATTTGTGATGTATGGACATGTCTACACTACAGACTTAAGTCAAACGATATTGGGTCAATTTATAGCCACTGCAGTAATTACTGAGGTGGCTGATGTTCACACTACCCTCCTTCTGTTGGTGGTGCGCATCCTCACTAGAAGCACTTCCACCAACTGAAGAGGGCAGTGTTGGCAGCTGACCTCCAGGCTCTTGGCTCCCTGCTCCCAGCCAGGAGTTGGGGGCAGCCACCTGGGCATCTTGCCTGCCTGAGCGGGGAACCAGGTGAGCACAGCCCAGTTGGAAGCAGGGAGCTGGGGTCAGCCAGGCCCTTGTTTCCCGGCTTCTTGTCAACTTCAGGGCTCCAGAAATTGACAAGACAGCCAATGTAATTAATGCAGAGTCTAGAAAGACACTGCATTGCCCTAACTACACCGACATAAGCTCTACGTCTCTCATGGAGGTGGAGTTATTATGCTGGTGTAGTAGGGCACTTACATCAGTGAGACAAGCCTGTACACTGACATAATTAGGTTGAATTCAGCTGCCTTATGTCGACCTAATGCTATAGTGTAGACCAGGCCTATGAAGTAGAGCAGAGGCCAGATTCTCAGGTGATATAAACCATGTAGCTCTACTGCCTTCAGTGGATCTTTACCAATTTTCCCAGCCATGTGTTTTGCCCTAAAATTGGACCTTCACTCAGAATTCTTAGCACACATATTTGAAAATTCATAATTGGTTCTGTTTTCTCTTTGAATCTTTAGCTTTTTTGAAAAAAAAATACCACCTGACTTAGGTGCTGTTGAAAATTTTACCTAATGTGTGAACACATACATTTATGTGTACACACGCACAATGTGTATATTAACTAGTTTTATCATGTTTGCTTTAAAGCAGTCATTCTCCTCTGGGGCATCATCTGATAAGGGCTTTCCTTTTCACTGTAATATGGTGAGTTTGTGAGCAGTGCAGTGTTCATTATTAATTCATGACATGCTCCAAGACATGTCGGTGGAGCACATCATTTATAATTAATAAAATAGCCATTCCAAACACAAGCAGACTAGCATCACTGAGCTTAACAAGAAGACAACTTTTTTTTTATTTTATTTTAAAGAGATACAGACAAGTGAGAACACAATACCCCAATCTTCTTCTATGCAGCTCTGTCAACAAACATGATATATACACATTCAAGCCTTCTACACCTGTGGGTAACAACCATCTTATTAATCACCCAGAAGATGTTCTCCAAGTTTGTCCCTCATAAGGATGGGCTAGGAATAAAGAAAACAAAAAGATGGAAATGTGAGCAGCCTCTCTTAGCTCAAACTCCTTTTTTAAATCCAATTACAGTACTCTCATTCAGTCATGTTCTGAAAAATAGCTATTGGTATTGGTATCAACAGGCATTTTTATCTTGCACTTAGTGACCTTTCTTTAGTTAAATAGCTAATGTGTTTGTTTCATTGGCGTATGGAATTCTCTAATGGTTCATGAAAAAAATACATGGAAAAAAATTATGAAGCCCTTACCAATTTTTACTCACTCCTCACTCAGGCAAACCAACCATTACAGTGAATGAGTTTTGCTTGAGTAAAGCATCAGTTAAAATGGGCAATGGCTCCAGGATTTGAAGCAAGGAAATTAGCATTACTCCCAGTATCTGAAGTTACCAGCTGATAATTTGCATAAAGATGGAATAGAGCCTGGAAGGGAATGTCTTCTTCTAATCATGGGATCATCATAAGGAACCAGGCACATCCATGAGCAGTGCTCTGCAGAAGCTCATGTTATTCAATCCAGCCCAGGTCAGTTCCTCACACACGACGCCTGGAGGGATGGGTGTGGCATATAGACAGTGGCAGGCGGCTGTGAAGATAATCCTGCCCTGTTCCCATTGAGTGGAAGACTATGGTTGTAACCTATAAGCCCTAATATTTACACTGTCTAAGCAAATATTCTGGCTAGATAGGTAATCAATTGTGCATGATTTCTTTGCCAGTGGCAGAAATTCATATGTATAGTTCTATTAAGATTTACAACTGTTTAATCAGGGCCGGCTCCAGGCAACAGCTTGGCAAGCTGGTGCTTGGGGCGGCCACTCCGGAGAGGGGCGGCAGGTCCAGCTATTCGGTGGCAATTCGGTGGACGGTCCCTCACTCCCACTTGGAGCGAAGGACCTTCCGCCGAATTGCCGCCGCAGATAGCTATCGCAGCTTTTTTTTTTTTTTTTTTTTGGCTGCTTGGGGCGGCCAAAACTCTGGAGCCGGCCCTATGTTTAATAGTTTCAATAGAGTTTAAGGCCAGAAGGGACCATTACATCACAAAGTCTGACCTCTGGTCTATCACAGGTGCACCTTTTGGGTGTTCAACCCAGACAAGGGAGGTTGTCACCGCCTGCACTGTAACCCTGGGCCAGGGCCGGCTCCAGGCACCAGCTTGTCAAGCAGGTGCTTGGGGCGGCTGCTCCGGAGAGAGTCGGCACATCCAGGTATTCAGCGGCAATTTGGCGGACGGTCCCTCACTCTGCCTGGGAGCGAAGGACCTCCCGCCGAATTGCCGCCGCAGATCATGATCGCGATCACGGCTTTTTTTTTGTTTTTGTTTTGGCTGCTTGGGATGGCCAAAACCCTGGAGCCGGCCCTGCCCTGAGCGCCTTAAAAGTTCTGCTGTGGCTCACACGCTGGACACTGACAAGCATGACAAGCATGCAGTGCTGAGTGCTGGGAAGCCCTGGTTCAGTGACTCCTCACACTCAGCAGTTTTTGTGCCCCAGCACCATCCCATTCTGCCTCAGTTTCCCTGCTCTCAATTAATGCTGCACCACAGCTTTCCTAGCTGAGGATTATCAGAGTCTGACCGTTCCCAGTAATCTTTCTTGCTATCAGTGGAGCACTGGCTCACAGTCATTTACCTACCAGTGCAGGGTCCCACTCCACATAGCAGATCCTGGGGCACACCCCCTTTTAGCTGTACCTCAGACTCATTCAACACTGGCTCAGTTTCCCCAGTGAGGGTTTACCCCCTCCACCACCGAGTCTGGCTTGTACCAGAGCCCTGGGGCTCAACCCTGTCACGTCATTACAGAAAACACCACACCCAGATAAAGAACATTCAATATTTCCACAGTCAGAATGCCAGAACAACCTTTAGTGTCCGTAATAACTGAGGCTACAAGCAGAATGATGGTGTTAATCATATGCACATCTGGTTGTCTGATCAGATATGCCATTACATCCTTCCTCTTGGGCCCCATGGGTTTGACTTGCCCCTTCTTTTTTCTGTTTGAGCTGCCTGCATTTGTCCTGGTCAGCAAGCTTCTGTTATTCTCACTCTGCCTCCTTGCTCTGCCTCCTGGCCTCCAGCTCTATCTATCTCTCCTCCACTAGCTGTCTTTTCCACTCTGGGCTCCACAGCACTGGAGCTCTTGCCATGACCTCTGCCTCTGCTGGATTGTCTAGGGAGCCAGCAGTTTGGTCTCCTGCATGCCCTGTAGGAGGAAAAGGGACCACTTCTGATCCCACGTTGGGAACAGGTGCCCCATTCTTCCTCAGGGCATGTAAGTGCAGCATGGTCACTAGTTCTGATCAGCAGCTGCCAGACCTCACTGGGAACTCAGCTTTTCTAGCTGTTCCTTGGTAAGCTTAGCATCAGCCTCTTTGGTCCTCCTGCCTTTTCTGCTGATACTCATCTTTCCACTTTTCTTTGATCTATCTTTCTTGCCTGAAATAAACAAAGAGAGAATAATAAAATAGTACCCTTTCTTTGACCACTCCAGGCCTGTTCACTTGAGAATCACATAAAACTATTTTACCAGTGTGTGAAATTTAAATTTCAGTTAAAATAGCAAGTTATGTGTAAATCCTGCCAACTGTGCCAAAGTGATGCTTTGGCTCTCAATCCAGACCAATAAGGGGTTGTGTCACCAGGTGTTGCCTGCTCTGCAACTCTGGGTACCCTATGCTGATGAGACTCACATCCTGAATGCTAGCTGCTAACCGACAAGCATGCAGGACACAACCTGGCTTCCACTGCCCAGTTACTTTTTTGTAACACCTCCCCAGTCCCAAATTCCCTCAAAATTGTCTGCCCTGTAGCATCAAGCCCTTTCCTGGAACACTCACAGAAGTTAAGTTGGTTGCTCCTTTAAAGAGATAATACACTGCCGCCTGGTAGCTTAAGTGGGGTTAAGACACACTTCCCTTCAATCAATGCACTGAAATGGTTTACAGTAAAAGGAAAACAAGTTTATCTAACAAAAGGGCATAGAATTAAGTGACACCAAGCATAACAAATAAAGATAGAAAGGGTTACAAACAAACAAAAGTAAAATTATGCTTCTAAGACTGAAACTGGATATAACAAACTAGACCAGTGCTGAGCAACGTGGCGGGCTGAGAGACAGTTTGTTTACATTGACTGTCCACAGGCACGGCTGCCCGCAGCTCACAGTGGCCGCGGTTTGCCGTTCCCAGCCAATGGTAGCTGCGGCAGTGTATTAGGCCCAACAAAAGTTGCTGACACAGTGTTGTGAACTACCAATGGGCCTCTGTGTCACACCAAGCCATTATATTTAACCCAGATATCCCTGTATTAATCCCAAAGTCTTTAGTTAGACAAAGAATTTCAGTTGTCAGGAGAAGAAACTGTGTGCCACAGGCAAAGAACAGGGGATACTGAGGTGCCGTCAACACCTGAGGCCTCTGCAATGGTAGGGAACTGATTAGGGGAGATATGCCCAGATAATCCCAGCAGCAGAATCATGCCCCATTCTGAAGGCAAAAAAATAACCAGGTCCTTGCCAATCTGACAAAGGGGAAAATTGTGGCTTTACAAGTGATTGATTTGCCTTGGCATTAAAGTCCAGCAGTAATTTGTTAGAGTTTGACTGCCATCATTTATCTGCCAGTAGTTAATCTAGATCCTTATTCAGCAAAAGCACTTAAACATGTGCTTAATTTAGGCATGTGCTGAATTCCTATTTATTTCAATTACCTGAGAATCAAACTAATCTTAGGTCAGTGGTAAAGATTTTCTTTTCTTTCTTTCACCAATGGCAGGAACCTTCTGTTTCACGTAACATTCACAATCTGTTTTTGTACATTCTTTTTAATGTTATTAGTATGGGATTTGTTGATGCAATGCTATTAGTTTAGCATGGCAATGAGAGTGTTATGGAGTACGGGGTCCAGTCCTCACAGGTGCTGAGCACCGTGCAGAATTGAGTCTTACAAGACAAGGTGTGGGTATGTATTCATTAGTGTATTCCAGTAAGGTAAGTGTTGAACATAAAAAATAATCTCACTATCTGGAATTTATTTATATATTCTAAATCTTTCTTTCTGTAAACTGAACTGAGAGTTTCTGTCTGCAAATTAATTTGTTCTAAAACAATTGGATTTGGGGGCTGCTTTCGTTAAATAAGTGAACCATGACATTCCCACATTCCCTTAAAGCTGCTTTGCAAAAATTCTACTTGCCAGTTGCCCCTGGCAAGTATTTTTATTTAGCTTTTATTTATTATTATTTATGACAGCAAGTTATCATTAGTGTATTCTTTAGCTGAATCATGATAAAGATGATTTTGTGCCTAGACTGGTAAAGTTTCTACGTTGCAAGGCTGGGTTAAAGGTAGCTATAAGCGTAACATTTCTGTTTACAATACCCTAAAGGCAGGCATTATGTTCCAGCTAAAAATAAGCTACTAAATCATTATTTGGGATATTTCTCAAACAAAAAAACTTGCCTTCAGAAATGTAGATTTTATGCACAGTACATTTTTACAAATGGCAATATGTCTGTTTCATTCATATAGTTATTCTCCTTTGGAGGGCCAGGTTGACAGGTGGTGCAAATCAAGAGAGCTCCATTGATTTAAATGAGCTAAGGCCCGGGTCCTCTAAATCTTAAATTCTTCTGATTCTTCCTTCTACCTTTTTCAGACATAATTTTCTCTATGAAGTTACATCATCATATTTCTATAACTGACTCAAACTTTTGCCCACCCTTCAAACCAAACCACATATTGCACCCAAACATCTGGCCACTCCTCATCTTGATCTTATTCCCCCTTTTTTTTTTTTGAGGTTTAAAGCACTTGATAAACTTTTAACAAAATGTGCACCCGTATATTTCTTCATTTTTGTAGAAATGCTACATACGATACACTGTGTGGTCTAGACTGTGCCCTGTCCAGCGGGTGGAGGTTTGGGGGTGGGTGAGAGGAAGACACAAAGACCCTTGCTTCCCCTATGCAAAACAAATCACAGTCAGAGAATCTTAATTTGGGGGAGCACAGGGACTGATCGCTCTTTTGGGTCCTAAGGGTTTAGACTAGGAGTCGGCAACATTCGGCACGTAGCTCGCCAGGGTAAGCACCATGGAGGGCCGGGCCAGTTTATTTACCTGCTGGTGCAGCAGGTTCGGCCGATCGTGGCCCCCACTCGCTGCGATTCGCCGTCCTGGGCCAACGGGGGCAGCGGGAAGCGGTGCAGGCCAAGGGATGTGCTGGCCGCAGCTTTCCGCCGCCCCCAGTGGCCCGGGATGGCGAACCGCGGCCAGTGGGGGGGCCGCAATCGACCAAACCTGCAGCATCAGCAGGTAAATACAGTGGCCCGGCCCGCTAGGGTGCTTACCCTGCCGACCCCTGGTTTAGACTATCCCAAAGAAAGTAACGTTACAGAGTCTTGGACCCACCTATCTTCAGCACTGGCCCACAAGACTGGCTGGGCTCAAAGGAGGATTGTCCGCAATGTCTGCATTAATTCAGCTGAATGTTCTGCCTTGTTTGTGCACTGGCCTCTTATTTCAGATGTGTGTTGGAATCCTTTTGTCTGCAAGAGATGGAGAGAATTGTAGCCTATGATGTAGATTGCAATGTCTCACGTGACTGAATAGTCCAATCTGAGATTTGCATGGTCTTTGGAAGTTGTAGCAAATGTATGTATTTTGGGTGGGAGTTGCTTGCTTCCCACGAGTTCTTTTCTCTTCAAGCTGTAGAAGCCAGCTCTCAATATGGACTTTGATGGTGTCATTTGTTACAATAATTTGCCAAAGATGCCCATTGGTCAGGATCAATTCCAAAGTCCTTCATGGCTTGCTTGCATGTCTCTTTATAGCAAAGCTTGGGACATCCTGTTGTTCTTGTTACCTAGGTAGCTCCCCATATAGCAGGGGTCGGCAACGTTCGGCACGCGGCTCACCAGGGTAAGCACCCTGGAGGGCCGGGCCAGTTTTATTTACCTGCTGACGTGGCAGGTTTGGCCAATCGCAGCCCCCACTGGCCGTGGTTCCCCGTCCTGGGCCAATGTGGGCAGTGAGAAGTGGCGCGGGTGAGCGATGTGCTGGCCGTGGCTTCTCGACACCCCCATTGGCCTGGGACGGCGAACCACGGCGAGTGGGTCCGCGATTGGCCGAACCTGCCATGTCAGCAGGTAAATAAAACTGGCCCGGCCCTCCAGGGTGCTTACCCTGGCGAGCCGCGTGCCGAACGTTGCCGACCTCTGCCATATAGCATGTCCTTGGGTATGCATCCATCTTCCAGCCTACTCAAATGACTCAGCCAGCGCAGTCATATTTTCTTGAGCAAGGCTCTCACACTTGGTAAATTTCCCCTTTGAAGAATCTCTGTGTTCATGATTTATCTTACCATTTGATGTTGAGTGTGCGACATAAACAGCATAGGTGGAAACTATTTAACCTTGTTTCAGAATGGGAGAGAAGAAATCTCATGAGTTAAAGCTCTGTCCCACTACGACTTTTACCCCAGTTACTGGCCTGCTTGGCTCTAAGTATTATATCTAAAAACAACATGGTTCATAACCATGGTCAGAGAACTTGACCACTGATGTTAACAAGCAGGAAGAACCAAACTTAAACTGGGAACGTCACATCCTTAAGAAGCCTCCTTGGATTTTACGCCTCTGTGCTGTTTTTGACCATTTCTGGAAGCATTATTTGAAGGAGAAATTAACATATACAAATTGTGGATGCTTTCATTTTACCCATGTGCCACCAATATGTGATGGTAGTAATTTTAGGAATTACACTATAAACTCTTTGGAGCAGGCACCATCTTTTCTGCTCTCTGTTTGTGTGCTAGCACAATGGGGTCCTAGTTGCTATTGCAATACAAATTAATAATAATAAAGCTTGGTGGCTTTACTGGCTTAAGTAACTATGCTAGAATGGTTATTTGGGGATGCCTTGGGGGTTTATTATAGACACCAGAAATAAAAAGTATTTCATATTGGCATACTTCTAATGAAATGTAATTAGGGCTAATGAGTAGGATTTGATGTGTGATGTTACTTTACATCAGATATTTCCAAATCCACAACAGTGGTTTCTCAATAAACCAGACATTGATTAGTTCAGAGGATTAGTTCTGAGTCATTTGCTTCCAATGTATCTGTGTTCTAATTGCCAGTGTATGACAGCATAATAGTTTAATGTAAAGTTATATGAAGAGGGGGCTCCAGAGTTTACTTTAACAGGGGTGTGGACAGACATAAAAATAATACTCTGGTGAGGCAGCGGCATAAAGGAGAATTATTTAGAGATGAGAGAAATTTATAACATCCAGATTAGCTAGTTACCCAAATGTTCAGATACTTATGCAAAGAAAAGGGAGAACAACAGTTGTAGGAGGGAAGAACAGAGTATAAGGGGATAAAACCGTGAAGAACTCTAAGCATTACTAATATGTATTCTACAATATGCTCACGGAGAAAAGTTGCTAGCAAGTGCCAGCTTCTTTCCAGAAAGAATTTGGCTTCAAATGGTTGATGTATGGGAAGAAGGGTGAAAAAGAAGGGATCAATGCACAAGCACAGTGATAGAAAGACAGAGTACAATCTTTGAGAACTGACATTTGATGGACAGCACAGAAGATAAAACCTTTCCCCCATCTGAATGTCTCTATGTCTCTGTCTCTGCTTTTGAATAATTTCATGTGTTGTAACTTGCACTTTAGTACTCCATTGTACATTATGAATGGCCTAGGCTGATCTGAAATAAGCAAGAAGGTGGTAAAGAGGCAGAGCAAACAAAGGAAGGGAAAGAAGTTAAATAGAAATCAAGGGCAGAGAAAGAGAAAATGCAAAAAGAAAAAGTGAACTGAGCACCCAGGCAAAAAACAAACACAGAGTACATTTAAGCAAATGATCTGGTGAAAAAGGGAGGAAAGAAAATCCTAGTGAGACAGAAGCCTGGAGAAAGAAAAACATAACATGAATAAACAAAACCAAGAGAAAATCTAGAAGGACAGGCAGCGAGCAGTAAAATGGTGGATAATAAATAAGAAAGTTCACAAAAGGCTTGAGAAATATATATTGTGTTATTTACAGAAAAATAATGTAATTTTAAAGATACTTTTCATGTTATGGTGAGGCAAATGTTTTCATGTGTCCCAGACTAACCGGGATTGTAAACTGCAGTGACCTGGGTCCTGAAGTTCAGTATCACAGGAACATTTGTGTTCTTTTACTCAGGTCATTCAGAAGGCATTAGGTAATACAAATAGTAAATTATTCTCAACTCCTCTTTAAGAAGTCCAGAGTGGCACTGAAGGGTGAGACTGGGGGAGCATGGAAACACTGATCAATAATATAGGTTTCTTTCTGCCTGCATTAAACCAGCACACCAGATAACTAGACAAATATTTTTTTCAGTTTTGAATATTTTTCCAAATAAAAAAGCCATAAAATGCAGTTATCGAGTATCCAGGAGGTTGCACTGTTTGTTATTCTTAAGTCTTTGTGCAACTGCTGAGTATTGGTGAATGTGTTTGCAAATCCTGAAGGTTTCACAAATGCTAGCGCAAATGATTTTTTTTGCCTAAAAACCTTACCAACAGCACATGACTTGTTTGCTGTTCATTATTTACTATCCAACATGTGACACTCGTTTGGTTGTATACTACAACTATGAGCACTATTATAACAACTGAAATGGATAGATGCTGTAGTGTAAATAAATTAAGTCCTTCAATTAGGAGTGGAAATAATACTACAGTGATATAGGTGATTGACCACACATCGTTAATATTGAATAGTGAATAGTCTAAATAAAGTTTTGAAAGCTTCCTATTTCCTAAGCTGAAAGTTGGCCAATACTTACAGATAATGATGACATTCACAGAAATTAGGATTGGCTAAGAGCCTATTTCAAATCCCACTCAAATCAACAGAATGATGCCCATTGACTTCAATTAGATTTGGGATCAGGCCTCCAAATATGCAACTGATATTATTTACAAGTATTCTGACCAGCTCTAGTGCATTCTCATACATGTCTAATCACATTTTTGTGCTTATAGGGGAAAAAAAAGTCAGTCATATGTCCTCCCAAAGATACCCTTTAACACCACTCCAAACACAGCATCTCCTTCCCATCCCTTGCCTGTTTACTTGAGATTTGAAAGGAAAGAGTGTGCTGTGCTGCCAGAAAGAGTCTTTGCATTGCCCATAGCTTTTAAAATTAAAGAGATGGCATGTCTCAATGCCTACAGACCTAAAGAAATATAAGTTTAATGACTCCATTATGATCATCTAATATCGGTGAATTTATGTCCATGCACCAGACTGTCTGAATGTGGCTAGGTCAATCTTGGTGAAATGTTCCCGTGTCTGTCACTGAAAACTGATCCCTGCTTTTGATCTTTTCATATTCAGAAACAAACAGTAATTACAGCTCATTTTCTTTCAGTCAAATTTGTAGTGCTCTATGTTGTCTAGTACAGTAGACACTGCAAAAATTTGATCTTCCTTCTTGAAGAGCCTGAGATCTAATTGAACTCCGTATAAAAAAAATGAAAAGGTTTTGCACTAGACTTTATAGAACTCTTATGCTGATTAGAGTCCAATTCAAGATCCGTGATGAAAGTTTTCCTTTTGATTTGTACACTGAAAACATATTCAGACTCCAAGTGATATCTAAGAGGCTAAGTGATTTTGCTAAATGGTGTCAACAAGTTTCCTTTAAGGCCTAGGAAAAATGTGACAGTGGGCGGGATTGATCCTTAAGTGTTAGTAACAACTCTTGATGTTTTGTATATTATATATTTAAAGTACACTGACTAACAGGGATGCACACATTTACAGCAATTACCAAAAAGATGTAAAAAACAAAACCCTGGACCTGTAGTATCAGACAATCTTTGGATGACCTCTCAGTTGTTTTTTTGTTTGTTTTGTTTTTGAATAGGTGTACATGTAGTGTCTTGAAGAGTTAACCTATGAATTATAGTAGTACAAAAATAAATAATAAATCTCACCATATTTGCTCCCATCCTTTTTTAAAAAGACTTGGTGATCCATGAAGCATTTCTTGAATTTCATTAAGCTATTTGTGAATTGCTTAGGAGCAGCCCTCATTAAATAAAAATGACCCCATTTTCATAGAAATGAACTCATCTTGCCAGCCTCCTGACGTTTTTTGATTTCAGAAGAAGCTGCTATTGCAAAACAAACTCCTGCAGCTACTTCTTAAGCTTTTATTCAGATTTTCTTTTGAAGTTGATCACACTATTAGGGTTCATCAGTGTCTTTGAGTTGGCTTCAAAGTCAGTGGCTTTTGTCCAATTTTCAATCATGTGGTTACAGTAATCAGTGATAGAAATAGGAAAAAAAAATATTTTTTTTTAAATAATTGATGGAACTTTTAATTTCTCAGAAACCTGACTAAGGAATTGTGCCAATAATTTTGCCTGAATGGAACTCTGACAAATCAGAAGAAAGTAGTAGAAACTGATTGAGGGGAAAAAATAATCTTGTAGCTGACCAGTTAATTGGTGAAAGAAAAATACTGTGTGGACTAGTTTCAAATTATATAGAGTTATGATAACTATCACTTAGTATTTCAAATATCCACTGACATCTTCATGGAAGTTATTAATGACAGAGTAACATTAATATCTGTGTACTATTCTTTTCACCACTGATGCAATGGTCAAATTGGACTGAAGTCACAATAGGATTTTGCACAGACTTGCTACCCTGGGGTGAATTTTATTCTTCGTTAAAACATGTTTTCCTCAGTTGTAAAAGATTGGACATCAGCACTAATTAAAGGGATTGGGACTCACAGCATTAACCATGGACAATAGTCTCTCTAGACTTAAGCATAAAACTAGCCTTCCATTATAAACCCAATGTTGATAGAAACCTCTTTCTCGCTACCTGAGATTTTGCCTATGTGAATTTATGCCAGGATTGATTTTTTTTTTCTGAAAATTGAATTGAGACATTTTAGTGAAGGAGGGTTTGATAAGTGCTTCAAGATCTCCTTTAGTTTCTGACATCTTGAATCCACTATTTTTGTAGTTTACCTGGGGAGATGAAGATTTTAGTGTATGTGGCTTTCTACACATATTTCTATGTGCAAAATCCACCCGGCCCTTACCCTAATATGTTTGTAGGCCCAGATTCAATACCAAAATCTATGCTAAATCTTACAGGTTGATAATACTTTTGTATTTGAAATCCTCTAATACGTCTTGAATGTGGTCATTTTGAATGAGAAAATGTAAAATGTTGCCTTGTTCCTGTGACAGTGCAAGGTTCTTAAGGAAGGAAAGCACAGTTTGCTGTGGTAATGTCAAGATGGGTGCATTTCAATTTATCAACAAGAATAATGTACTCCAGTTGCATCACTTGTTCTTTTTCAATCATTAAACACACTACAGAGGTGCATTTGGGTTGTCTCATGTTTTGGTGGTGACCTGGATTTGGCAAGACCAGGAGCCTCATTCAAACCCCATGGAAGGAAAAGGGTATCTTTACACTCTTTTTTTTTTTTTTTTTTTTTTACTTCATTGGGTCATGGATCAAGCCCCAGGAGGGTTAGAAGAACAAGACAGAGCAGAGAACAGCAGAGTGAGTTTGTCTTTCTCACGAACAGAAGTTGATCATGAGATAAGGTGTCATAGGATAAGAGGAAAGGTCCTCTCATGGATCAGTAACTAGTTAAAAGATAGGAAAAAAAGGGTACGAATAAATTATCAGTTTTCAGAATGGAGAGAGGTAAATAGTGGTGTCCCCCAGGTATCTGTACTGGGACCAGTAGTGTTCAATATATTCATAAAAGAGTGAGGTGGCAAAATTTGCAGATGATATAAAATTACTCAAGAGAGTTAAGTCCGACTGCGAAGAGTTACAAAGTGATCTCACAAAACTGGGTGACTGAGCAACAAAGTGGCAAATGAAATTCAGTGTTGATAAATGCAAAGTAATGCACATTGGAAAACATAATCCCAATTATATATATATAAAATTATAGGGTCTAAATTAGCTGTTGTCACTCAAGAAAGAGATCTTGGAGTCATTGTGGATAGTTCTCTGAAAACATCCACTCAATATGCAGCGGCAGTCAAAAAAAGCTAACAGAATGTTGGGAAACATTAGGAAAGGGATAGATAATAAGCAGAAAATATCATATTGCCTCTATATAAATCCATGGTACACCCACATCTTTAATTCTGCTTGCAGATCTGGTCGTCCCATTTCAAAAAAGATATATTGGACTTGGAAAAGGTATAGAAAAGGGCAACAAAAATTATTAGGGGTATGGAACAGCTTCCATATGAGGAGAGATTAATAAGACTGGGATTTTTTAGATTGGAAAAGAGACAACTAAGGAGGGATATGATAGAAGTCTATAAAATCATGAATGGTGTGGGGAAAGTAAATAAGGAAATGTTATTTATTCCTTCTCATAACACAAAAACTAATGAAATTTCACCAAATGAAATTAATAGGCAGCAGGTTTTAAACAAACAAAATAAAGTATTTCTTCACACAATGCACAGTCAACCTGTGGACCTCTTTGCCAGAGGATGTTGTGAAGGCCAAATGAATAACAGGGTTAAAAAAAGAACCAGGTAAGTTCATGGAGGATAGGTCCATTGTTGGAAGACAGGACACTGGAGTAGATAGACCATTGGTCTGACGCAGTATAGCCGTTCTTATTTTTTTATCATCCAATAAAAGATATTGGCACAGACCCAAGGACTCCCTCCCTCAGAGGGTCCCATGGGGAGGCAAATTAGCATTATATGTTGCTAACGCGGTTGCAAGCATCGCAAAGCATTTCAGGGGAGGGTCAAAGGTGAAGGTGTATAAGTGTGGAGTGGAGAATTCCTTTGCAGGTTGCAAGAGGCCAAAATGGGGAGGGAGGAAGAAAGCAAAGAATGGGTTAACTCAACACTTCAGCTAGCTCTGTCTGAAGATAAAACGCTGTCCCCGGTCCAAATGTCCCCGGACCATTTGGAGTGCTCCATCCTCTCCTCCCCAGAGATCCTGCGGCCTCAGCCTAATCACCTGACAGCCCGGGAAGATTGGTAACAAAAATCTGTCACAATATTACCTCACCCACCTTGTCTCTCTAATATGCTGGCACCAATACGGCTACAAAAACACTGCATACAATCCTGCTGCTCTCAGTCTTGCTTGGCACAGAAAAAGGAAAATGGGTCCAAGAGGCATGAAAAAGCTGCCTTTTTACAGGATGATCATATTTCACCTTCAAGAGCCATTTGTATTCCAGGGTCCACATCCAAAGAGGATCCCCTCCAAACATCACCCAGACTTGTCCAGTACCAAGACAAAACATTCCCATAGTCCAAGTTACACAAAAACACTCCATATAAATAAACATACAATGATAGGAACTTTAGGAACTTTAGAGTGGGAACCAAAGTTACCCATAGGGTTGTATGGTGGGACTTAAAGTAGTGAGCTTTATCAGCAAAAGTACATTGCTAAAAGTACTTGGAGTCAGGCAGGCAAGTCAGCAACACCTATCTGTAAAGTCCTCGGCAACAAGTGTTTACTGTTACTCAAAAGGCTCCTGTAACTTTTCAAACAGTGATCCATCAGGCATTTGAAGGTCTTGAAGGTGTTGAATGTTACCTAGATGACATACTGGTATGGGGAAATACCAGTTGAGAACATGAAGAAAGGCTCAAGAGAGTTCTACAGAGGTATCATGAAAGGAACCTCTGACTGAACCACAGCAAATGCAAATTGACTCTGACAGATATAATATTTGGGGCATCACTTGATGAAAGGTCTAAAATCTGACAACTCAAAAATTTTCTGCAATAAATGAAATGGCTACACTGACCAGCAAGACAGATTTGCGAAGATTTCTTGGAGTGGTTGCATACCTTGGGAAATGTATCTTGCGTGTGTTAACTGTAACAACTCAGGCGATCCATGTTTATTGTTCTTATAAAGAGGAACTAAGTGTGCAATATGGACTTGTTTTTAAAAGTTATAGAATCATAGTACTCAGAAAAGAGACCATGTTTATTATTTCTTAAAGTCATCTTGGAGCAGAACTATGTAAAAGGCGAGCTCAAGATGCTGTATATTAGACAAATGTGCAAAGCCTTTATAAACACTGGATAATGGAGGGACTGTTTGATTTATCAAAAAGGAGCATGGAAACCTGCAAAGACAACTGACCAAGATGACAAGTTTCAGAGTAACAGCCGTGTTAGTCTGTATCCGCAAAAAGAAGAACAGGAGTACTTGTGGCACCTTAGAGACAAATTTGTTAGTCTCTAAGGTGCCACAAGTACTCCTGTTCTTCTTTTGACCAAGATGCTGCTCCAAGATCTTATCTTGAGACAGAGGAAGGAGGTGTCTATAGAAGAAAGAGGATCTGATGAGCACTAAAATAATTGTACTTGAGGGGAATACAAATATAGAACAAAAAGAAACTGTGTCAACATCAACTCAGAAATGTAAGCAATGCCAGACCAGTCTACTGAATCTGCTGAGTCTCAAGTGGCCAGTTTGAATACAGAGAGGGCGGGCGAAGAATGGACGTAGATACTCCTGTTACAACCTCTAAAGGCAGAGTGATAAGAAAACCTGCCAGATACAGAGACTAATTGTTCTAGACTCTTTAAGGATTCAGATAAGAGTTATGGAAGCTGAATTAAGTTGATACAATATAACTGAATTTCAACCTTAATACTTAACTGTATGTATCTGGTTTTTAAAAAAGGAGTTGGTATGAATCATAAGGCTGGGTTTTAAGGACTATGTAATCGCTGTTGCCAACTTGCTGTTATAACTTGTTGCTGAGACCTGTACAGATAAGTGTTTCTGGCTTACCTGCTTGGTTCCAAATGCCTTAACAATGTGTTTCTGCTGATAAGACTCACTCATTAATAACAACACTATGGGTAACTTTGGTTCCTACTCCAAAGTTCCTACTATCATTACATCTTTTTTTTTAAAAAAAGAAAGATATATACAATATAGCTGAATTTCAATTTTTACTTAACTGTATCAACTTAAATTAGCATACATAACTCTAATCTGAACCCTTAAAGAATTTAGAACAATTTCTTTCTGTATCTAGCAGGTTTTCTTATCTCTCTGTCTTTAGAGATAGTATCAGGAATATCAATGTCCTTCAATCCCCTCCCCACTCTGCTCCATATTCAAACAAACCTCTTGAGACTCACTAGGACACTGTTCATATCACCTCATGTTCTTCTCCAATCTTTACTAGCCTGTTTATTTTTCTATATCATAAAGCATCCCTTAGAATTCCTTTTGCATGCCTTGGATCTGTGTTTCAAAACCCACTCTCTCATCCTCCCAGAGTTCAATCTGGAACTTCAATTTTTGGTTTTGTTTTAGCCTCTCCACTTTTTTTTCTTTCAGAGTAAGCAGCTTGACCTCTTCTGCTAAAGCATGTTCAACCTGGCCTGATGTGTCCTATTTTCCCACATCTGAAACACTCAGGCTGTCTCCTACTGCTCTGTAAACCTTTCAATAATCACACTGCCAAGTGGAACACCTATATTTTGGCTTCCAGGATTCTCATAGTCTATGTTCTTAGTGGGGCAATATCTTCTAATGTGATTCATCTCCACACAACAAGAGTATACATCCTGAGAGATCCCGGCATTGACACCTTTTTGAGCTGCAGTAAGAGGCAAGGTTCTATCTAGATGCTTCCGTTTTCTTCTGTGCTCTGTGCAGCTGAGCTAATCACAGTTCACACAGAGGTCAATTCTTTTTTATATGTCCCACCCTCCCACGGCCAAACATTCCCTCCTTTAGGCCTCACAATCTTTTAGCCCCTCTTCCTGTTTATTCATGCACCCCACCAATCTTTTCTGTTTGAAGGATCTCCAGAAGGTGGTGCTGCTGCTCCTCAAGCACAGTTAGTCACTTTTGTAGCTCCAGTTGGACCACCTGCTACTTCTGTCATCTGCCCAACTCCAGAAACTGGAATAGGAACTCCTGCAATTGCTACCATCCCTCTGTGCACCAACTTGGGAAGGTAGACCTTACTTCTGCAGAGGCTTCCTCAGACTTTAGCTCCACAGATTCCTGGACATCCAAACTGGGTGGGGTGTCCGTCAAACCCAGGTTTCAACTTTCTTTTTCTGTAGCACTGTGGCAGGGTGAGACTCACTGGCACGGTGCCTCCTGCTGGTTGTTCAGGGACTTAGCTCTTTTCCAGCTCTGGAGCACCCTCTGCCAGCTGATGTCTAGCCTGCCGCTGTCCCCCGTGTCACTCCCAGACCCCGGTGCCCTTTGCCCAGGGGTTCTGCCCACCACAGTACCCCGTCACTCTAGGTCTCCCCTCCCCACAACCTCCTATCCCCACCTTGCCTTAGTGACTACTGCCAGTCTCCATTTAGCCCCCACTCACTGGGGCAGACGGCAGTCTGTAAACCACTCATCATCAGCAAGGGGGGTTGGACTAGCTCCCTCTGCCTATTCCTGGGCTGCTCCTCTACAGCCCTAGTACCCTTTTACCCCTTAGCTCGGCCTGCAGCCTGGGGCTTAGCTAGGCTGGAGCTCCCTAGTTCCCTCTGCCCTTCCCCAGCACTGCTCCACCCTAGGGACCAGCCTCAGCTTCTCAGGCAGCCAGGTCCGTCTCTCACAAAGCTAGAGAGAGAATCCTCTTTGTCTCTGGCCCTCAGCCTTCTTATAGGGCCAGCTGTGGCCTGATTGCACTGGCTACAGCTGTGGCTGCTTTCCCAATCAGCCCAGCTTTTCCTCCACAGCCATCTCTCAGGGCTGTTTTAAGCCCTCTTTACTGGAGAACCAACATTCCTCCTCACTCTGCTCTTGTATCAGGGGCCAATCAAAGCGCCTGCATTCTCCACCATGTGTAATAAGACAGGGCTTCTTCCCAGCCACCAAATGACTCTCTGTCATGCTCACAAGTCTCTTCCAGGCAGTTTTATTGTTGAATTTAACCAATGAAATAACAGCTCCTCAACTCACCTTTCACAACCTACTTCTCCTGCCAGGAGATTCTGCCAATCCTGCAGCTTCCTTAACCTCGCTCAGCCTCGCCTTACCCTGTAGCTGTGTTCCTCCTGAAACTATCTTTTATCCTTTTTAGGCCAGGTGCAGCCCTGCTCCCTTAACTGGGGCAACTGGGAGCACCTGCTCTGGCACAGGGCCACTGGACCTATATCAGTTATAGAGCCAGCCACCATGTGACAGAGATATTGCACGGGCTTTTGATGACCTCACTGAAAATAGCCTGGAATATAATCCTTCATCTCTGGTTCTAATCACAAAACTCTTCTGTAGAAACTTCCCTATCCCTTCAAGCAGTTGTATTTTTAGACCTGTTAAGACTCTCCAAAATGCCTTCTTCCATCTCTGGCTTCTGAGGGATGAATATTCCTTCTGTTTGCACATATATCCATCCATAGCTAGACACAAGAACACATTTGCTGGGAGTGCAGTGGGTGATACAACCCAGATCACTATGGCACAATATGAAAGTACAGGAAATCCAAACTCATTTTGCATTTTGCCATTTAATATTTTACAGCCACCTCTACAACCATAGTCTGTTTGCTCAGAGGTCTGACAGGCTCATTTCAGGCTTCATTCTAAACTTCCTGACCAATCTCAGAGGGCACAGATAACATTCTGGAAGTACAGAAAACAATGGGGATACTGAGATCACAGGAAAGACAGTCTCCCTGCCCACAGGTACGACTGAATGCATGGAAGGGTATGTCTACACAGCCCAAAGCAGCGAGCCTCCCAGTTTGGGTGAACAGAATTGAGTTGAGGGCTCATTCTAGTGCTCTAAAAATAGCTGTACAGTCAGTGCTTAGAAGTTGTGGCTCAAGCTGGAGTTTGGGCTCTAAAGCCTAAGGAGGGGGTGGATTGCAGCCTGAGTTGTAACTTCAAACTGCTGTCTACACAACTATTTTTAGAGCACTACCACAAGCCCCCAGACACCAAGTCTGTCAGCTGAGGCTGAGAGGTTTGCTACTGTGGGCTGTGTACACTTACCCTAATTGTCTTTTAAAATCTGCTCCTAGACGGATCCTGTTACAGAAGACCCGCTTCTGCACTGCTGCTTATGCAGTATTTACACATTACGTTCCTTCTATTTGGAACTCTGAACTCAGAGAAGACTCTTTGCTCAGAGATTTTGAAAGTCAGCTGAAGACTTTCCTTTTTAATATTGTTTTAACTGAACTGAAGTATCATATAACTTCTTGTAAAGTATGCTGTCCTTCGAGATGTTTGCATGGAAGGTACTTACTACTTCAATTCAGAAGTTCTTACCATACTGTATTATGGTGTATTTACAGCATTAAAGAGACAATGCTTTCTCAGTACATACCGTTCAGAGAAGCGCTCAGATATAGTGACGAGTGGCAGAATAAAACCCTAAGAAATATATATACTGGGGGGAAAAAGGAATTATTTATTTGCCAAAAAGTGCAGTTCAGTCGACATAAAACTATTTGCAAATCAACATAGAGTTTGATTAATAGTTTTGTTAACATCAAAATTAAATGTTTTATTTTGCCTGACCCAAAATGTTTCTTCTTTTTTTTTTGTTTTTGTTTTTTTCAAATTCCCAGAGATTCCCAAAATGCGGCTGAGGTAATGGCAGCCTCCTTTACTACCTTTATCCCAGTGGTTAGGGAACTCATATAGGATGTGGGAGATTGGGTTTAATTCCCCTCTCTGCCTGACATGGGATTTGAATGTAGGTTTCCCATGGTAGAGGAAACTGTGTTGTAAGATATTCTACTGTTGTTCTTTCTCAGCCTCTTCTGTTCAAGCTGTTACACTCTTTATACTTAATTAAATAGCTATGGGAGTAGGAACCTGTCCATGGGTCTAACACAGCCAAGGTGAGTGTCCTAAACTCCAGGCTATAGTCATTCTTGTGCTCTTTCTGAGGCCCAATGACAATTTCTGTGCAACATTTTGTGAATCTAGTCATCTAGGTCTCAAAACCTGTTTTTGACACACACACAAAAACCCCAAAAACAAAAAAACATGAGATCATGCATGGACTGAACTTTGTGAAAGCAAGTACCAGTGCATGCAGAAAGAATCAAAGCATTAATTTGAGGATCAGGATTAGGAGCCCTAACCTAAAGTCTACTGCATTCAGAAGGATCTTTTCATTGACTTTAATAGGCTTTATATCAGGCCCTAGGCTCATTAGCCAATTGGGATAAGCATCAAGTCCAATCACTGGACACCCGCTGCAGCAAAGGTGTCATTAGGACCCCTCCTAAGCTTCACAAATCTACATGGAAACTTTGAACTAGGGAGAGTGAACTAAGTCAGCTCATACCATACCATGTTTAATTTACTGTTAAAGTCAACTGAGAAAATGATTTTTTCTTCTTCTATTCTGTCCTTACTTCTTTTTTTCTTTACAGTTCTGTCTCATTAGTAGGTGCCTTCTGCAGAAAAAAAATCATGACCTTGTTATGTTTGGTACTTTTTACCATGCTACAATATGCAATCTTTAATTACTTTCCTCTTTGTATTCAATGACACATTTTATTCAAAACCAAAAAAAACGGAGCAAACAAAGGGTGGCTTTGACACTTGCTTTAAACATAACAAAAAACAAATCCAAAAGATTTCTGGAGTTATTATTCAATGTTCTGTTTATCTATTAATGATGTCTCCCACTTGTTCACCTTATTTTCCTGATACTGCTGTTTTAGCATTGACATATGTTATGAATCAACACAGAAAAATAAGCAGCAATGGAATGAGAGGGAGAAAAAGTGAAATCTATTAACAAAATAACTCAGAGACATGCAGCTCCTGAATACTGAAAAGTCCCCAGATTCAGTTCAACAAATGCCAAAACTAATATTAAAACACTGCTATATATTTGCCACTGCAAAGATTGTAAATATAAATGTAAATGTTGTGCTAATGATTTTAAATAAACCTAAAATCAAAGAAGAAATCACTGGAATAACTTACATTAACCAAACAAGAAATTATAACAAATAACACCATGTCAATGCTCCAGTGCAGTAATGATTTTAAATTAGAAAAGCAACATTTACAGGATGGGTTGCTCATTTAACATTTTTAAGATCTGTCAATAATATCACTTTTGGCATGAAATAGCCTATTTATTTTGATTAAAGGAAAATCCCTCAATGAAAATGCTGGTGAACAAATACCAGCAGGGGTTCCTGACTTATTCAATGCCTAGTGAATTCCCACATAAGAGTTTGCAGGAGAAGCAAACAATACTAGAAGATCTGAAAATGTCAATGCAGTTTGTAGATAGCCTGTTCAGATTACTAAAGAGTTCTGTTCTACAAAGGTTGGGAAGTTAAAGATCTGATTAGGTGCACTGTTTCCAGTTATTTACAATGTGCTGTTTGATGGACAGCACCAGTGCTCTCACTTCCTGAAATGAACTTTTTAATGAGCCATGCTGACTAGTGCAGATATCAGATAAAGCTTGACAAAGGTTAGCTTTTTTTTCTTGCTTGCTTTTTTTTTGGTGAGAAAGCAGATATCTATGAACTGCTTTCCTCCTGTGCACAACACATGTTCTCAGCTATGAGATGCACATCTGGAGGCAAGGGAAATCTAATTCACATCAGGAAAATCATGATTGTTGTAATAGAGAGAATGCTTTGTCAAATGCCACTGTACTAAATAGAAATACATTATACTTAATATTATAATTGATGTTGGCTGTCATGAGGGTTGTCAGGTGACCTTCAAAGAAGTGAGGCATTTTGATTAAGTTCAACAAACTGAAATTTTTCACTTAGATTGTTCATTGGGTTGACTTTACCCAAAACTAAATATTTTGTTTTGATTTTCACAGTGGAAACTGTCTGGTTTGGGCCAAAATGTTCATTTTTTTCCTGTTCTGTTTTAGTCAAAAATTTCTTTGGGGGGGAGGAGGGGGAATTTCTTTAGGAGGGGGGGAAATCATTTTTTGACCACCTCGACATCCAACCAAATGTACTCCATTTCTAATAGCTCTGAAGCACTTATACTGCTCTGAATCTCATTATTGGTTGCTGTTAGGGCCTCGGGATGAAGAGTGCTGATTGGCTAGGGACAGTTTAGTGGTACTTTTAGAAACTAAAGTGTATTATGTCATGCACTCCAAATAAAAGCGGAAGCAACCCATGGCTCCTATCTCATTTTGGTGCTGGGCTCACATATTTGATGGGCTGAAATGATGAAATTTCATCCTGCGTTAAATCCTCAGATAATGATACAAAGCTTAGGCCTTGACCCAGGAAAGCATACGGTGACTGTCTAAGTTATAGGAGCCTCCATGAGGTCCCCTATGGGCAGCCGTGCTGCCCACAGGCTCCATCCACAACATGCCCCTCCCACACGCCCTAATTAGGGCTTGCAAGGGGATCTTCAGAGGACAGCCTGCAAAAGACAGGCTATCTTCCTCAGTTCCTGTGCCGGGGGATTCTTCCCCAGCCATACTCTGCTCCCACCGATTACATTGGAATGAACAGGCCAGAGCAGGGATGAGAATTTCATTCTTAGTTTCTGTATTTGGACACTTCCAATATGAAAATGACTAATTTCATATAGCTGAGCTTTTACTTCCTACTTCAGCAAAGTATTTAAGTATGGGCCTAACTTTAAGACTACTTTGAAATCAATGGGACTATTAATACTCACAGTAAGACATGTGCGAACGTACCTCGTTAACTGGGGCCTATATACATAGTATATATTTTAAATGATCAACCACTACATTTATGTAGTATTAAAACGTATTAAAAACAATAAAATAACCTACATACATATTGATAAGATTACCAGAGATCACTCCCCAACTCCAACAAGGGCTCTGGTAAGTGTCCATCCTTCATACCCCACAAAGCGGTTTTGCTGTGGTTATCGTTCATGACAGTGTTAGCTCAGAACCAGAACATCCATAAAGAGTTCCGTCTTTCCTTTGTATAATTTGGGCCTTTGATCTTCAGATTCCATGAACAGATAATCAGCAAACAATGGTCCTCTCCTCAGGGACTAGCTTCAAAAGGCTTTTGCATTAATGGTTTTTTGCATAAATGGAGGTGGGAAATTTACATTCACTTCCCTCTTGAGAGATTACACATAATCCTGACCCATAATAATACATAAACCATTAATTCATTACAGTAGACCCAAAGCCACTTAAACTTAATTCAGTAAGGTCTCCCAAAGATACGGCAGGAAATAGCCCTACCTGTCACTGAAATGTTTGTAAAAAAATATTTTAGAAGTCTGATGTTTTTAATTGCTCATGTGCAAATGTCTGTTTTTGAAGTGCTAGTATAGCGGAACAGAAATCCTTACCATCTGATTTATCTCACTAATCACAAATAAACTACACAGCTCAAATTATGATATTGGTCACCAATTTATGAGTAAACTATACACAATGATATTTGTTTTAAAAAATATGCAGAACTGTGATTCATATATAATGTTTTGAGATCACAAAAATGGTTAGACTGAATAAGTGATTTCATGCAGATTAGTCACGCACATGCAGTTTAGTAACTTGGCTCCAGTTATTCCCTTGCTTTATTGGCCATACATTGAAGCTTGCCACATACTGGCAAGTGGACTCGCCAACTCATTACATGCTCAGCAGGGACCCTGCATTCATACTTAGGTTGCTAGCCTGTGCAGAAAGCTGTGCTACCCTATATTCACTACTGTCATTACCCATACTAGCTAGATGAAAGCTAACACAGGTATGTCTACCCCTGCTACAATCACATCATAATTGTCAGTGTAGATATACCCTTACATAGCACTCTGCTTGTCTCTCTCAGCAAGGAATCTGAACTCTGAAAAAGGTTTGATGGTCATCTTTGTATTCTGAAAATCTGTAATCACTTGATATTTCTCTAAGAGGTCTGTTTCTTCACGTTCCTTGGGGAACCTAAGTATATTAATGCTGTCCACCTCTTGCTGACCAGCTACAACTGTGGAAACTTAACTGCCCTTTAAAAGTGCAATTATGTATTGTCCTTCTTGATCTGTTTATCCACTGTGTCCCAGGTATCTACAGTTCCTGACTCATCTGTAGTTTCTTACTTTTACTTGACTGTTTGTCTTATTATCTCTATTCCATCTTATCTCCTAATTCACAATTTTCAATAGTCAAAAAATAGACCTTATTATAGTTCTCTTGCTTATTGTCAAAGAGATGATGCTAATACATCTCTGGCCCTCCATGAAGCTTTACTTTATTCAAAGCAACATGACAGATGTGCCTACAGCCAGCAGTCATACCCTTAGGTCAAAGTAGTGATTGTCCCCGTCTGAACTGATTGGCCTTTTACACAGGTATTGTGCTTACGCATGTTTAAGAAGGGAATTGGATCCAGACTTTTAGTGTGAGGGCAACTGAGCTCTCAGTAGCAGGTGAAGCTGGACATTGTCTATACACACTCATTCTGCACTAAGATAAGAGTCAGACTCAAGCAACAGCTGGCCATGGGACACCAGTGAAAAACATATTTTATACAAGATATATGTTCATTTGCCTTGTGTTTAAAATTCACATTTTTTTCTCTTTCCAGGCTTCTATACTTTATATAATTTTACACAGATTTTACATGTGTACAAGCAATAAATTCAAATCTTTCCTCTGTTCTACCAAACATGAACAAAATAAGATAATCAATCTTGTATGGAAATTTGGGTGACACAGCATAGTCATGGATATTTAAACTCATTTGGAGCCTCACAGTTGATGTCCATTTATCACTGATCCTGGTACAGGTACAATAACTAATAAAGGATACACCTTGGAGCAATGTGAAATTATATATCCTGATCTTTTACCACTGCTATTACAGGCAAATTTGTGTTAGCAAAATTCTACCAAATATCTCATCTCTAGTCCTTATGGTAACTGACTGTAAGTAGACTGAACCTTGCATCTACAAACATGATTCTGGCAGTGTGACTACAGTTGGTATCACGTCACTACAGTTATTTTAAAGATATGAATATACATGGGACCAATTTCTTACCATATTCTGGACCAAAGTCTTTTTATTTTCCCACTTCTACCCATCAAACATTGACACAGGGACCTGTCATTTACTTCTGAGTTTGCTTGGCCCTCCAAACAGCTGGTGTGACAGGGCATTAATGGAATACAACCTAATTAGAAAGGATCCAACAATACATAATTTATGGTTATTTTAGATAAGATCCTTAACATTGTTTAACTCCAGATTTGTTTTTGTTTAAATATTTTTATAGCCTGTGTATTAAGAAATTCTGCCTAAATACCCTACACTGTAGGTAAGAGGGCTGCTTTACAACTTCAGTTTGTGATCTCTTTTTGGAAACACGTTGGCCTCTTTGCTGCTGCTGTTGTTCTTAGATTACATAGTGCTGCCACTGAAAAGTGAAGGCTCCTTTAAGAGATCAAATGAGACAGAGGAAAATGTACAAGTTACAATAACCCAAAGTCACTTTAACACACTCAGTTTAGACCTTCTGTTCCCATGAGAGAGAACCTTACTATTTTGTATGTGAATGCATACTATAAAAGGCTATATGTTCACTCCCTTGCTTCCTGTGTTCTATTGCATAAACCCTCTTTCTTTGAAATTTCATACTGTATTTCTACGTTCTAAATCTTGCCGTTAGACCTCTCAAGGATGTATTGAGGTCTCAGCAATTCACTTCCTAAGATAACTGGACATACATTAAGAAACTAGATTGTCTGAGCCCCAATCTTGTGCTATAAACACAAGACCATAATTCTTCTAATTTAAAAAATCTACTGATTTATACTACATATTTTGAAAATCCAACCTACAATCTTACTTGCCCTTTTTGTGCAGATAAATGCAAAAAGCATTTTTCTAAGGCCGTTTAATGCATTGCATTTCTTTTTAGTCAGTAGCTTCTGTCTGTAAATATTATCACTTCTGAGTTCATTGCATTTCACTTCTGTAGATTGAATTCCATGAGCCACTTTTCAGCCCATAAGCGTTTTCTATCCAAATCCTCTTGAATGTGTTAGCTATGTTATTCTGAATGTGATGTTACTGCAACAATTTTATGTCAGCTTTAAATGTGGACATGTTTGAAATTTTACCCCACTCAAGATCATCTATATACTAGGCAAACAAAAAGTGGTCTTAACATGAAAATGGGGAAATATTTACTAACTAAAATCAAATTTGTATTTTCCTCCTTTTTGCCTATTTAATGAGGGCAAATATGATCCCTCATCATTAAATAGCTGCACTTTTAATTTAACTTGCATCTGCACATCAAATAAACTGCTAGAAAATAACAAATTTTCTTTGTTTTTATTACAGTTCTATGGCTGTGGGTGAAATTTAAATGAGGGACTGTGGGAGTGAATTGTTTTTAAAAATCCAAGAACTCAAATGACAATACATTTTTTTAAGCATCTAGGAAAATCAAGTCAAAGTAGTAATGAAGCCTTCCTTGTCATTTAGGGAGTCTCCACATTGACTTTGCTGGGAGTTGGATCAGGCCCTTGTTTCCCAATTCCCCAAATGCTAATGCATATGCCTACTTTTAAGTATGTTTGCAGTGTTGTTGTAGACTCATTGATCCCAGGATATTAGAGAAACAAGGTGGGTGAGATAATATCCCTTATTGGACCAACTTCTGTTGGAGAATAAGACTAGCTTTCTTTACACCTAAAGACAAGAAGTCTCTAAGCTCAAAAGCTTGTCTCTTTCACCAACAGAAGGTTGGTCCAATACAAAATATTACCTCGTCCCCCTTTGTCTCTTTAATTTTAAATATGTGAGAACACCCATATACACATATACTGAAGTGTTTGGAGGACTGAGGCAATAACAATCACAGTGGGCTAAAAGTAAGATAATGATCCTGCAAGCTGCTCAGTGTGGGAAGTCTCAGGTGTCCTTAAGAACCCAACTGAAGTCAGTGGGGGTCTTTTGTTTTAGCATAGAGGTCCACCTGCAAAAAACAGCTTGCAAGATCACTGTCTTAATTGGTAACCAGCTACATTACCTCCTGCTTTTCATGTCATCTGTAGTGTGTTTAAGAAATTAAATCTCTCTTAACTGCACATTTTCTATGCTTTGTGTAATCATTCATCCACCACTATTTCACACACTGTTTCTTTTTTGGCTATGTGGTTCTACAGCCTGTTTACTCTCCAATGAAATACCTCCAGTTTCAAGCTTTCTCCAGCTGGAGTCTAGACCCTTAGGGTTACTCTGAAATACTTTAATAAAATCAGAAAATGGTTAAAAGATGGGAACTTCAAAAGAATGATACTTAGGGAAAAAACATGTTTTGATTTTCTAAGGCACATGGCTTATGGACTGTAAAATGTCAGTTCAAGCTTCATATTATGTAAGTACAAAGAATGCAAGTCTTCACTGAGAAGTTTCACTCATATGGAAAGCACAATTTTATCATTTTTAATAAACAATTATCAAGTAGGATCTTTAACCTACAAAAAAAAAACTAGAGGATTATAGGTATGACTAGCATCTCAGAATAAAAAAGTCCTTAACCCTTGATGAGGAAAGGTTATTGAGTGACGACTTGGTTTTTCATTTGTCAAATTTCAACTTTTCAATCACGATTTTTGTAAACATTTTAATGGAAAAAAAGATAAAGTTACTTGAACAGAAACTGCAAAATAATTTACATTTTGCATTAACATGATAAAAAGGAGTTTTCACGTTTTTTTTCCTTATGTATGAACCCACTCTATTTTTTTTCTATATACTTTGTGAGGCAAGAAGGCCAGAACTGAACACAGTAGAATTCAACCAAATCTGAAAAATTCACTGACCCTCATATCTTCAACTAAGGTTAAATACTCAGTGTTGTAAAATGTTAAGATCAGATCCAAAAATCCATTGAAGACAATGGGAGTCTTTCCATTGACTTCAATGGGCTTTGGATCAGACACTTAATGTCTACATTTAAATAGGAAAAGAGCTAAACATCTTGATACCAATCTAATTTAATTATCAAAAGTTTTAAACTAGATAGAAAGGGGAAAGGAGCAGAGTAAGGACTATGACCCAGAAAAGCAAATGAGCAGGGACAATCTGCTAACAAGGTCAGCTCACAGACTGCTGGACTGGGCAGCACAGTATGGGGAGGAGGTGACCAGCCCTCCATGAAGAAAGAAGTGGTTCGGGACTGTTTAGAAAAAAATGGATGAACACAAATCCATGGGTCCAGATGAGCTGCATCCGAGGGTGCTAAAGGAATTGGCGGATGTGATTGTGGAGCCATTGGCCATCATCTTTGAAAACTCATGGCGATCGGGGGAGGTCCCGGATGACTGGAAAAAGGCTAATGTAGTGCCCATCTTTAAAAAAGGGAAGAAGGAGGATCCGGGGAACTACAGGCCAATCAGCCTCACCTCGGTCCCTGAAAAAAATCAAGGAGCAGGTCCTCAAGGAATCAATTATGAAACACTTAGAGTAGAGGAAAGTGATCAGGAACAGTCATGAATTTACCAAGGGGAAGTTGTGCCTGACTAATCTAATTGCCTTCTATGATGAGATAACTGGCTCTGTGGATGAGGGAAAAGCAGTGGATGTGTTATTCCTTGACTTTAGCAAAGCTTTTGATACGGTCTCCCACAGTATTCTTGCCACCAAGTTAAAGAAGTATGGCTGGATGAATGGACTGTAAGGTGGATAGAAAGCTGGCTAGATCATCAGGCTCAATGCGTAGTGATCAATGGCTCCATGTCTAGTTGGCAGCTGGTTTCAAGCGGAGTGCCCCAGGGGTCGGTCCTAGGGCCAGTTTTGTTTAATATCTTTATTAATGATCTTGAGGATGGTGTGTACTGCACTCTCAGCAAGTTTGCAGATGACACTAAACTGGGAGGTGTGGTAAGTATGCTGGAGGGTAGGGATCCGATACAGAGGGACTTAGACAAATTAGAGGATTGGGCCGAAAAAAACCTGATGAGGTTCAACAAGGACAAGTGCAGAGTCCTGCACTTAGGACGGAAGAATCCTATGCACTGCTACAGACTAGGGACCGAATGGCTAAGTAGCAGTTCTGCAGAAAAGGACCTAGGGGTCACAGTGGACGAGAAGCTGGATATGAGTCAACAGTGTGCTCTTGTTGCCAAGAAGGCTAATGGCATTTTGGTCTGTATAAGTAGGGGCATTGCCAGCAGATCGAGGAATGTGATCATTCCTCTTTATTCGACATTGGTGAGGCCTCATCTGGAGTACTGTGTCCAGTTTTGGGCCCCACACTACAAGAAGGATGTGGAAAAATTGGGAAGAGTCCAGCGGAGGGCAACAAAAATGATTAGGGGTTTGGAGCACATGACTTATGAGGATAGGCTGAGGGAACTGGGATTGTTTAGTCTCCAGAAGAGAAGAATGAGGGGGGATTTGATAGCTGCTTTCAACTACCTGAAGGGGGGTTCCAAAGAGGATGGAGCTCGGCTGTTCTCAGTGGCGGCAGATGACAGAACAAGGAGCAATGGTCTCAAGTTGCAGTGGGAGAGGTCTAGGCTGGATATTAGGAAACACTATTTCACTAGGAGGGTGGTGAAGCACTGGAATCTCCTTCCTTGGAGATTTTTAAGGCCCGGCTTAACAAAGCCCTGGCTGGGATGATTTAGTTGGGAATTGGTCCTGCTTTGAGCAGGGGGTTGGACTAGATGACCTTCTGAGGTCCCTTCCAACCCTGATATTCTATGATTCTATGGATCGCAGCCGAGGCCATCAAATCAAGATTTCAAATCAGGTTCATCATTTGACAAGGTGATGCCAAGAAGGACAAAAATAAAGAAAGACTTGAAATAAAATAAAAAAAACTTAAAATCAGGAAAAGCATACAAGAAAACAGGGATTGTTTTATTCCAATTAAGTAATTTGATGGAATAAGCAAGAAAAAATACTGTAGAAGGCTTATCACATAGTTGAAGGCCATTTCTCTGATTATATTGTGATTTTAGTAAGGCTTTTGATACAGTTCAAAACATCACTCATGAAAGGAAGTTAGAGCAATATAGAATAAACAGAAGTCCTATACACTGGATACATCAGTGACTGAAAATTCACACACAGAATGTACTCTGTAATGGTTCAGTGTCAAGCAGGAAGGAAGTACTTTATTGAGCAGAGTTCCACATGAGTGTTCTTTTTCTAGTGCAGTAGCTATGGAGGAGAGGGCGATTGTGCTGAAGTGTTAAAACAGACTGAAACAGTACAGAGGAATTACAAAAGGACAGATGTAAAATGGTTAATGTAGGATGAAATAATTAAACGTACACATATAGAGTGAGGGAGTGAAAAAAACTAGTTAGATAGTGATATCACAGGGAAGGAACTAGGCCTGTAGTCATAACTGAATGGGTCAATAAAATAGGTGATGCATAATGGACATAACTAGGATTGAGGCATCGCTCCAGTTCATTGGCACAGCACCATTTTTGAAGATATCATCTTGTTCTCCAATCAATGGTTTTATTTTATTTCTTTAAAAAAACAAAAAACAAAGCAAGTCTCTAGTCCTTATTGTTCCAAAGAAAACTTTCAAAACATGAAACAAGTATAACGGATGCACAGACATCTTCATAAATTTCCCTACTTACCATATTAGAAAGGATAGGGACAATCATATTATGAAGCTCTAGGCAGTATGAAGTGAGTAGGGTCTCCTTGGGAACATAGGAGAATACCAGAACCACCCCCTGCCCCAAATCTGACCTGTATAACAAAAAGCTATGGGGGAAAGAGCAGAGCCCAAGGGGCTTTTGAGCACTATCTAGGGGAAATCAGCCCCATGGATCCAGCAGGAAGTCCAAGCCTCAATGAGGGGGAGCCAGCCCTGTTGAGCCCAGCAGGACACCCAGACTGAATTGTTCAAGAACAGAGGGAGCCGCAGTCTGCTCTGACAGTGGGTGTAGGGTCAGGTGGCTTCCTCCCTGATTTTAATGGCTTCTGCTTCTCCCTCTGTTGAAGCCTGATTGCAGACTCAGGCAGATATCATGGCATTGGTTACACTCTGATCATATTTTCCAATTTTTCATTACAACCCACAACCATGTAGCCTTTATTTTAAATCGAATTGATTAATAGTTCTGTGGTATACTACAAAGCGACAAAGAGTCCTGTAGCACCTTATAGATTAACAGACATATTGGAGTGGAAATTTCCACCACATGCGTCTGACGAAGTGGGTATTCACCCACAAAAGCTTATGCTCCAATACGTCTGTTAGTCTATAAGGTGCCACAGGACTCTTTGTCGCTTTTTACAGACTCAGACTAAGATGGCTACCCCTCGGATACTTGGTATATTACAGTGAGTCCGGCTCACAGTTTGAAGATTAACAGGGTGGAAATCACCCTTAGATTTGGAGGCTTTAGGAGTACAAAGACAGTGACCACACACACAATCACAAGTAAGAAGTCTTGTCTGTATTATAAGTTTTACAAAACAGATGATTAGGGGTGTAATCACACATCCATATACAAAACCTGAGAGAGCCCATGCAATAGCTTCTATTGTATTTATACTCACATACCCAAAGATGTTATAGAGTCTAGTGGATTTTGCAACAGGTGGTCATTGAGAGGGGTGATTCCTGCTGGGGTTATCACAATGAGATCCTCCCTGGGTGTCTTCCCACTTTAACCCAGCCAGAGCACCTCTTTTCTCTTGTTATTTTGACAATGTCTAACACCTTATGCATATGTGTAATACTCTTTTTCCTTATCTGTAAATTGTGGGTGCCCCATTTTTCATAGTTCTCTTAGTTCCTCTTTTTCTTATTAGCATCTTATTAATATTCATGTAAACCTATTTCCATGGTAAACTGTGGTCGATGGGTGGATTGTGGTCTGTTTTTCTATAGCATCACCGATTGGAATGTCCTTTACAGTAATCTTGTGGTTTTATTGGCATTGGGTCAGTCTTAGGTCACCTACTCATGTCAAGTCCCCTTAAGAATGAAGCCTAATGTATCTACGCTAAAATCTTACAGACCTTAGCCTATAGACCTTGTATTACAGCCCTGATTTACTTATATACCTAATACACTCTCATCACTCATAAATACTTGTCCGTATTATACTCCTATAGTCATATCCTACTTCAGGGGTCAGCAACCTTTGGCACGCAGCCTATCAGGGTAATCCGCTGGAGGGCTGTGAGACATTTTGTTTCCCAGACGGTCCGCAGGCACGGCCCCCCACAGCTCCCAGTGGCCACAATTCGATGTGCTGGCTGCCGCGTCCCGCAACTCCCATTGGCTGGGAACGGCGAACTGCGGCAACTGGGAGCTGCAGGGGGCTGTGCCTGAAGATGCTCAACATAAACAAGACATCTTGTGGCCCGCCAGTGGATTCCTCTGATGGGCCATATGCCAAAGGTTGCCAACCCCTGTCCTACTTATATCTATTCATCACACATTGTCATGAGTTAACCATGAAAATAATACAATTAAATAATAAAGTGAACTAATTGGCTACAACCATAAGGGTTAGACTTTCTTTCTTTCTTCCTTCCTTTCTTTCTTTCTTACATAATCACATGACTCCAGGTGTTGCAACTCTAGGCATGTTTTTTTTTGTGTGACATGGATTAATCTAGCTCTGCCAGAGTGTGTGAACCCTGATGGAGGGGGTCAAATAGGTGGGCCCTGTGGAGTCTTGCAGTGCACACATGATCATACCTTGAAAAATCTACGGTGAGTAGTGACTCGTCATCATATCTCAAAAGAGTGGAGGTTAGAAGACTTACATTCCTTCCCCCTCCCTCAACTCGAGCCCTTATAATAGAATTATTCTATGGCATTGAAGCAAGGAAATAGTTACGCTGTACTCCAAACTAGTAAGGTCTGAACTGGAATTCTACATTCAATTTTGAGCACTACATTTAATAAAATTAATTGGAGAGAGTTCAGAAAAGAGCAAAAAATAATAATAAATGGTTTGAAAACTAAGACACACACAAGAAAAGGTCAAGTGAACTGGGCATGCTCATTCTAAGGCCAAAGAAGACTGAGAGGAGATATAACTGTCCTCAAATCCATAACAGACATTTTAAACAGGACGGGGACCAATTATTCCCTTTAGTCAGTGAGGACAGAACAAGAAGTAATGAGCTCAGGCTGCAGAAGGGAGATTTAGATTAAATATTAGGAAAAACTTTATAACTACCATAACAGTTAAGCCACAGAATGAGCTGCCAAGGGATGAGGTAGAATTGCTCTCAGTAGAGATATTCAAGACTAGGATTTGACACCCATTTATAAGCATGGTCATGAAATCAATCCTAACACAGTTCAAGAGGCTAGACCAAATGATCTTTCTAACCCAAAGCATTACTGTGAAGGAGGAAGGGCAGTCATTTTGGCAGTGACAAAAACAGTTTTTGAACAGCAGTCTGAGCTTTGTCCATGCTGTGACAAAGCTATTGCTGTAGTTTTGGTAGGTGGGTCACAATAATAAGAAAAAATGAGCGCAGAGCAGAAACCTGATATTTCTTCTTGCTGTTATGAAGTGGCTGCCCAGATACATACTGCATCTCAGCATACTGCTTGAATCTTTCTTTTATTTGTAATTAATTTATGACTCATGAAAGGTTCCAGACCAATAACCATAGAAACCAAAGAGCTCCATTTGAGCACAGAATAGATACAGCAACAGAGCTCTAAAATCTTCCGCATAATGCTCACCAATGTGTGTCATCCCCAATTGAGAAGACGAGAAGGAATTTCAGTCTCCATATACATTCAACTCCCCACTGAGGGGGCTTAAAGGATGTTTTAACCCATTGTTCCCACTGCTCTTTGCATGTAAGTTTTTATCAAACACAGATTTAGGAGGAGGAAATGGGGGAATTTTAAAATATAACTTTGCAAACATAGGCCATGGTCCTGAAGTTAGACCCATTCATGCAAACCCCAGAACCCATGCAGAACCCTGCCGAAGTAAGTAGGGTTCCAGGTGGGTAAAAGAGTGCTTCCACACCAATCTCATTGCATGACTAGGGCCTCACTGGTTGTGTTTTTGAATCAGCCCCTTCTCTCTGGGTATAGAGCTGTGACTCTGTATTAAATATGCTAAATATTACAGTTGGGCCTCAAGCAATATTCTGCATTAAGTCCCTAACACTTTGGCAGGACTCAGAATCCAAACCCAGATCCTGATCTGATAGCCTCTTTTTCCTTTCACTGGCACTTGATTTACAATTGAGTAAATCAATTCCCTTCAACAGAGTTACTCTTTATTTGTATTGGAGTAAGTGGGATCAGACTCAGGCTATTCAATTTGCAGCTAGTCCCAATGTCTGTAATGAGGTGAACCAAAACCCCACACCTGAACACTCCTGAATTGTTTTTTGTATCATGAAGCCATATCTATTAAATAGATATATTTCAGTTATTCAGCTACATTTCATTTCTGACATCTGGCCCACACAGTCAGTCATCTATTGGACAATTTTATTCTATTTTTCAAGTTTTTACTTTTAAAATATTACTTTTAAGTCCCCCGGCCCCTTTTCTGTTATTTTCAGGTACTAATACAGTTTCATCTGAGTTCACTGTTCCACATGTTGTCCATCTTGCTGGAACTCTGTCAGTGATCTGTGAAGCAGGCAATTCTGCCTGTCAGCTTACCTCACAGATCCAGTGAAACTGAACACTTCAGAAGCTGAGCTCAAGTGATTCTTACCTCTGAATTGTTCATTTCCATGACAGACATGGACTATGCTGCAGTACGCTCTGTTATTTTCTTTTTATGCCCAATTCTGCTGCATGGACAAAGAATAAACTCTGGCCTTTTACATGATGATTTGAACCATAGAAAGCTAGAAATATACACATTTGTATTTCTTTTTAAGGGACATCCCTGGCAGCATGCAGTTGTATAATCCACAGCCAAATGAGTGTTTGGCTTTCTTCTACTAAATTTCATCCAAGGCAGGGGGAAAGTGTTTTATTTTTATGCAAAAAAACCCCAAAAACATTTTATCCTACTTCACAGGTAACACTTTTTCCAATACAACTTTTTCTTCCAATGATTTTGTAGCCTATCACATGGGCTAACACATGATGAAGTTACAGGTAATGAGTCAGTAACACAAGAAACCTATAGGCCCAAGCATATAACATATTGGTTTCAGCTCTTAGCATAATAATGAAGCCTACCAGCCTTAACATAGTTATTCAATAGAGTTGATATACGTGAAGTAACCAGCAGTGATCCTAAGACAGTGGTGGGCAACCTGCAGCCCATGGGATGCACGCGGACCGTCAGGATAATACGCTGACGGGCTGTGAGATAGTTTATTTACATTGACTGTCCACAGGCATGGCTGCCTGCAGCTCCCAGTGGCAGCGGTTCGCCGTTCCTGGCCAATGGGAGCTGTGGGAAGCAGTATGGGCTGCAGGGACGTATTGGCCACCCACCAGTGGATTACCTGACAGGCCACATGCAGCCCATGGGCTGCAGGTTGCCTAAACACTGTCCTAAAACATAAGCTGGCATAAGATAGTTTTGCAATATATGATTTTACTGGAACAATGTACAAAACCGTACTTTTACACTGATAGGTAATCACAATAAGTCAGCTGGTACCAGTTTAGGGTACTTTTAGATAGGAACATCAGTAGATGCCCCATGGCATATTGCTAGAGCAAGCAATTGATGTATATGCTAATATGCTCAAGAAAATTAATATAGTAATTTATAGGATGAGGACACCCAAAAATTTTAGGTTGAGGATGTTTAGATATGGAAAAGGCAGCCATTAAAGCCTATAAAACAGCTAACCACATTTTAGGCCATTGGAGGTCTTCGTTGGCATTCTGGGATCAGGATAGGATCTATCTCACCTCTTGAAGGATAGAGTGAGTAAAAATATGTGATGGCACTGGACATTATTACATGTTTGTATGACTTCACCTCACTTGTTTGGATTGTTTTTTTGTGGGCTTACTCACTGCCATAAACAAAGGTCTTTCCTAAGTGTGAGTGTTGCCGCCGTGCCCACCAGCGTTCCCAAGTGGAAAGTATTTTGAGAAAAAAATGGGTCTGGCCAAGAACCCTGTCCAATGATAAAGTGTTAATTGGGGATTTCAAATAAATGACATAAATCTACACCATCAGAAAACCCAGCTTCAATTTCCACTCCCAGCCTGATTGCTTTTAAAGTCAAACCTTCTTATAACTGTCTGAAATTGGGCATCTGTTTATTTCTCCTCCACTAAATGGTACTGTTGTTGGGAATCTGGGCTTATATTGGATCAGAATATAAAGAAAGTTCTTCGTTTTTTTTTTCTAAAGAAACTCTATCTTTTATTATGAAAAAGTAAAATATTGCTACCATATGAACGGTGCAGCTATTGTTCCTCTTTTCCTCTGAATAATTCTGCTGCTTCACTGGTCTCTAAAATAGCAAGTATGAGGGGTAAAACACATTCCCATTGGTGTGTCATGTATTTGGCAGGTTTTGCTTACTGAATAAGAACATAAGAACAGCCATACTGGTTCAGACCAATGTTCAAACAAGCCCAGTATCCTGTCTTCTGACAGTGGCCAATACCAGGTACTTCAGAGGGAATAAACAGAACAGGTAATCATTAAGTGATCCATCCCGTGTCGCCCATTTCTAGCTTCTGGCAAACAGAGTCTAGGGATACTTCAGAGCATGGTTGTGCATCCCTGCCCACTCTGGATAATAGCTATTAATGGACCTATCCTCCATGGACTTAACTCATTCTTTTTTTGAACCCCTTTATAGTCTTGGGCTTCACAGTATCCTCTGGCAAAGAGTTCCACAGGTTGACTGTGCATTATGTGAAAAAATTGCAAACATTCTGGAAATTAAAATAATGCTATCATAGTCTGTTCAGCACAAAAGCTGGATGAAAAGCAACAGCAAAAGAGCTAAATTAAAAAAATCAACTATTGAAAGAAGGGGAAAGAAAAGAGAGGAAGAATTTGTTCAGTATATTTTCAAGAATGTTGATACATCACAATAATGCTGTCATCATAGATATCCTAGACATGTAAGAGTGGAAGGGACCTTGATAAGTCATCTAGTCCAGTCCCCAGCACTAAGGCAGAACTAATTATTATCTAGACCACCTCTGACAGGTGTTTGTCTAACCTGTTCTTAAAAAGCTCCAGTGATGGAGATTCCACAACCTCCCTAAGTAATTTGTTCCAGTGCTTAACTGCTCTTACAGATAGGGTGTTGTTGTTTTTTCTAATGTCTAACCTAAATGTCCCTTGCTGCAGTTTAAGCCCGTTACTTCTTGTCCTGTCCTCAGTGGTTAAGGGGAACAATTTATTACCCACATCTTGTTAACAACCTTTTATGTACTTGAAGACTATCATGTCCTCCCCTCAATCTTCTCTTCTCCAGACTAAACAAACCCAATTTTCGCAATCTTTCTTTGTAGGTCATGTTTTCTAGACCTTTCATTATTTTTGTTGCTCACCTTTGGACTTTCTCCAATTTGTCCACAGCTTTCCTGAAGTGCACTGCACAGAACTGGACAAAATACTGCAGTTTAGGAATACTGAATGTGACAATTCAATACCAGAATATAGTCTGGGCTCCAATTATGATGTCTCAAGACCTTAATCTATTATTTCTCTTTGGAAATAAAATAACTCACATCCATCATGAGAACTCAGAGGAAGTTATATATTGTCTCACATCACTATAATGATTCTCAAGGGCCAACAAATCACAGATAAATCTCCCTTTCCCCACTGGATCATGAAAAACTACTTCAGAAACTTGTCTATGGCTCTTCCCTTTTTCTGCTGGACATATTTTTTTTTTTTTTGATGGTTTGGACTTTTCTTTTCTCTTTATTTTTCTCCAGAAGGTGCTGTACTAACTTTCACACAAAGATTCAAAAACCCACCACCTTTTCCAGGTATTTTGCAGATCATAATTGTCTAACTACATTGGCTTTTTTTTTTTTTTAGTTATCACTGTAATCCGTACCCCACTGTGAATTTTAGAAAGATAAATACAGCACTCCTTTAACAAATTAGCCATATAAGGAAAACAAGAAAAAGTAATAATACTCTGATATGATTATATCATTTATAAAAACCCCTTGTCCAGCATCAGTCAGGCCTGATCAAAAGGCCATTGGAGTCAGTGGAAAGACTGTCATTGGCTTTGATGACCTCTGGATCAAGCAGTTTGAGAAGGAGGCACTCTGTCTCTCCTTGTTTTACGTACATTCCAGATTCTAATTATTATACTGGACTTCTGAAAAAAAACTATTTTGAATCAGGAGTACCTTTAGAATGTGAAGTATATTTATTCATCTATCTTTGCTTATGTCAAAGATGAAACAGATATTTTAATTTTCCACCAACAGGGGTAAAGAACACTGATAATCAAGGCCAAAGTCTGACTTTCTATCCTTAGTCATGCAAGTTGTGAGTGATTCAGAGAAGCCTGTGTACTTAGCAATGGCTCTTACAGATGCTTCAGAAAAAAGCAGTGTGTAGTCTCCCAGCACCTGACACTACTCACCAGTAGGTACAAAGGGGCTGGGAGTCTGATTTAATCCCCTAACTAGTTTACACATGCCCCTAGGCTAAGGCCTGCAGAAAACCTCTGGTTAATGTTTTGTTGAGCTCTCTCCTAGAATTTAGGGAATGTTAGGTGAAAATCCTATGTGTCCAGGTGAGCTGAAAGGTGAAGAGCCGCCCTGCCTCCATCACTCCCTTGTTCATACCTTCTGCCCCTTAGTTTACCTCAAAAGCAAGCCACAAATTAGCTCATAGAATCTACATATAAATATGGAAAATTTTAACAATTGGCTAAAGGGATCTATCTTTGGATAGTTTTATTAATGTTAATGAATTCAACATTTTTATTAATGAGCATATTAGAATATAATTATTAATCCTAATTATTGTAATGGGATCATTTAAGCATTGCCTTAAATATCATCTTAATGTTCCAATTCCACCTTTGATCTCTGATTCATTGCCTATGTATACTGACTAACAATTCCTTAATTTCTGCCAAATCCCAGAAAAAAAGTACTGTTGGCTTTTATAACAACTTCTCAGTTTTGGTGAGGCAACAACAGCTGCTTCTATTTTCTTTCAGAACAGTATCTCTGACGGAGTCAGAGTGGGGGGTTGAGGGAAGTGATCAAGGGTGGGATATATCATTGTTCTTCTTCGGACCTGTGTAGTATTCTCACATCAGGGAGTATTAACATGCTAGCTCTTTTGTATGACATTTTTCTTTGTTAGCATCCTGCTTTGAGAATTCTGTCCTTATCCTGGAAAGATGACAGTTGGCATATGATTGTTATGGCTTGGGGATTGGTTGGATTCATCTCCGTTTATCATTCAGTAAGTGCTGTATGATGAGTATTCCACATGCCTAAGGATAACATTGAAGGTAAAGAACTCTTTCTGTTGTCATAAGGTCTTTTCCCTACAACAATTTTAAAACTGATTCCCATAGTCCTTTTAGAACATTTGCCTCAAATTTGGCACTCCAAAAGTTCAATTTTCCCTATTACCATTTTATTCTCCTTGGTTGTATTCTTTAATACAGAATGTCCTTTACTAAATACCTCCTTCCCTCCTCCCCCATGTCTTTATGGATTAAATATAATGGTGAATAATATGTTGCACTCACACAGCTTCTTCCAGCCAATATTCTCAGAGCTCTGTACAAATATAATCTCTGGCCCTTTGCATAGGCTAACAAGTGGTGGACGTGGATAGGGAACTGGCCCCAACCCTTTAAATACCCCATGCAAGGGCTAAGGCCCATGGCAGCCGTTGTGCTTGGAAGAAGACAAGCAGTATTCTCTCCATGTATTCCTAGGGGCACACAATAGTCAAAAGGGAACAGAGAGGAAGAGGATGTTTCAAAAGTTTTCATGAAACAGAATTGTATCAAAATGGCTGATTTCAGATAGAAGGTCTCAGGGTTTTTTTTTAATTTTTATTTTTTTCTTACTATGGTTAGGAAAGACCGGAGAGCCCTGCACTGCAAAAACCTTCCAGACAGATCTTTCTCAAAACTGGTATGTCTCTGTGAAACATTTCAGCTCCGATGACATATTTCAACAAAATTTCATTTAATCAAAGATGTTCTGACCAGCTCTAATGTCATCCTTGCATGTTAGTTTCAGTGCTCCAGGCTGTAAATAAATCTGCTCTATCATTTTATTCTACTTTGGGGCATTCTACTAACCCAAAGCCATTCTCACAGTTCTTATAGTTTTGAAGGTTCAGCTTATTCCTTATTTTCAACATATCTTCATATCATGAGTTCATTCCATAGAGCTCTAATGAGGTATGCTAAGCCTTACTGGGTAACAAGCCTTGCCCCCTTACCATTGAGGACTTTGAGAGCACTGTATATGCAACCAAATCTGTATTTTCAAACCTGCATATAGCTAGTTTAAATGTAAAATCTCCAGGAATGCACTAAGTGCTTGAATCACCATACAAACCTGTAGGGCATTCTACCTATTTTCACTGTTGTTTTATTTAATAGACTATCTTTCCTGAACACAATCAAAAGAGACATAATATCATCATGCACTTTATATGATGAGCTGGATAAGGTGAATAGATATGTGATAAGGTGAATAAAGGACATAGAACTGTCTTTATAATTATTATAGGAGTTTATTTAAGATTTCTGTCTACTTGTTATCATCTGAACTCTGGTTAGAGATAATGAATACATATTCAAAGAAGACAGTTTCTGGAATTATCATATTTGTAATATGTCTCAGCTATTTAAACCCAAATAAATCTAAGAACAGGGCTTGTCAATCAGTGGACAGTATGTCTGCTCCTAGATAGTAATCATAATTATAAATCATACCTAATGCTGATGTACAGTGCTGAGACAAAGTAATTGGACTTCATGATCTGCACTTCTGATAAATATCTAATCAAGGATTGCCCACAGACCACTTTATATACCAGAGTGAACACAAATAACACAGTTTGGGGCAGAAATATTATTCAAACATAATAAAAATAACTTTGCATGGATATTGTTTTCCCAGAATAACTGGTTCTGTGGTCACAAAACATTTCTCCATTGCTTATTTCATTCATTGACTCACTCACTGATCTAAATCATAGGGCTGAATTATACCTTAGCTTTGACATACGCTTCACAGAGAGAGTTTCTTATCCCCAAAGTGTAATAATAATATTATAGTCATGCTTGAGTAATCTCCCCATAAAACATATTTACTTATGGAAGACTCTCTTTCTTCTCAGGAGTACAGGGACAGTCCCACTGACATATTAATTGCCCAACACAATTGAAAACACTAATTACTGTGGCAGTATATTCATGTATACAAGTATTAAGATGAATTTCTTCAAGCAATCTCTGATCCTTCTTTTTTGGCCAAAGGACAGTCATGTGGCTACATTCATAAATCAGGAGTAAATCCTTATTCTACTCGTAAAGCAATATGACTGCCTTATTGTTTTCATTCATAGAACTGATTTAGTGAGAGAGCCAGAAATCATAGCTTAATGCACACTGTAGACCAGGTCCTCTGGTCTACTTGAGCTGGGTTCAGTCTAAGAGGTGGGAGGAAAAGATGGCTTTACACTGTATCCTTGAGATGATTCTGCACTGTCCCTATCTTTTGGGGTAGTGCAAGGATGATGAAACAACAGTATGAAGGGATGCCCTTCAAGCACCAATGCCTCAGAACAGAGAGAACCTCTTCCCACGCAGGTCAGCTGCACATCCCTCCTAACCCCTAGTCTTCCTAACACCCCTCCCATCCCCCTCACTCCAGAATTTCTGAAGACAATTGCTGCAACAGTTTGCTCCTGATGTAAATAACATAAAAACGTTGTCTGTCTCTTCTGTTGTTTAAAAGATAATCTGATGTATGGTAGTAGGTCACCACTCAAAGGCTACATTACGGCAGGAAGCAAAGATGATACCTAATATCAGTGTTCAAGTCCCACTACTATGCAGGGTGCACAACTCTGAAGAGGCACTGCTATCTCAGACTAAGGATCTGATAGCTAAAAATGACTGAAATCAATGGGGCCCTAGCTACGCATGAACACAAAAGAATGGCTGTGTTAAAGCTAGTCATTTAAATGTATGGCAGTGGACAATTAAGGAAAAGAAGATAAATATTCAAGTATCCTCATCGTTTGTAAAATCTTTTTTAAAAAACCCATGCTAGTGTTAAGTAACCCATTGCACAGTAAAGCTTCAGAACTCAACCCATGGCTTAGCTGTCTTTGCCTAACACTGCCATATGGAGCTCTGAAGCAGCCCAAAGGGTATGTGTTTCTTCTCCTTTTTTCTTTGTAGACTTCTGAGTAGACTTCCTGAAGTTCCCACAGAGCCAAGAAGGCTTTCACAAACTCTTTTTGGGACAGAAGGACCTTGGAAAGCCCCCATCAGTTCACGGGGACGTAGCTTTTTATTTACTATTGTTATTATTTTAAATATTTTTAAATAGTTATATTGTGGTGGCAACCGAAAGGTCCCAAGTATGATTAAAGCTGTGTATTGACAGGTGCTTTACAAACACAGAGAATCCTTCTTCCCGAAGGCTTACAATCATTAAAGCTTTATAAGCATATATTGTTAAAACAAACAATAACTCTGTCACATTTTTTTCTAATTTAAGGATAAGTTTCTGTGCTATGCCTGTAAGCACAGAATTTGTAGCACAGTGGGACTTTTGCACCCTTCCAATCCTGAGCGGTTTCAATGGCTGGTGAGATCTATGGGGGCCTGTCGTAAGTTACAGAATCCTCCTCAGGCTTCCTTATGGGTGGCAGCACTGAAGAGATTCCAGGCAGTACTGCATGGTGTGTGCCCACCCTGCCACCCCCAGAACCTCTCCTGGCATACCTTTGAGTCCCTACACCAGGCTTTGCAGGAAGGCCCTCAAGAGGCAATGCTCCTGATGTTCTTAAAGAGCCTGGACTGGGTAAATCCTCCATTAGCTCCTCTAAACTGGCTTTTTTCTAATTAGCTTATGCTGTAGATTTTAACTGTAGGTAGATCAAGTTTGAAGTTTTAAAATTAAGACACTATGTAGCTAGTGGAACCATTCCATAATATACAAAAAGTGATATTGTTAAGAATCTGTAGCTTTAAATATGTTTGATATGGGCAAAGTTGTAAAGCAAGTGAATATAGGGTTAATAATGGAATTCTGGCTGCATCTTTAATTATGGAGCTATGTGGTGGCTCCATATTCAGGATAGCATAGATAAACTGCGAATTAAAACCTTATGAAACTGAGGCTACATCTACACTACAGGGGGGGAGTCGATTTAAGATACGCAAATTCAGCTACATGAATTCGACGTATCGCAGCCGACTTACCACGCTGTGAGGACGACGGCAAAATCGACCTCTGCGGCTTCCCGTCGACGGCGCTTACTCCCACCTCCACTGGTGGAGTAAGAGCGTTGATTTGGGGATCGATTGTCGCGTCCCGACGGGACGCGATAAATCGATCCCCGAGAGGTCGATTTCTACCCGCCGATTCAGGCGGGTAGTGTAGACCCAGTCTGAGACTAGAACCTGAACCTATATAACCCTCGACATGAGCTAAGGGAAAAACTTTCTCAAATTAATGAAGTATAGGACCTATGTGTTTCCAAGATGCTGTGTGTCCAGAGGGCAAGTTGCTCTTGCACACACTATAGATATTAACTGGTGTATTCAACTGCAACAATAAATTTGCTGAATCACAATCTATTTTATTCAAATACAGCCTATGCATGACTTTGTGAGGTGATTTAACAATCTGCAAAGTATGAAGAAAGTAACCAGCATTTTTTTTTTTTTGAAGGAGAGGAAAACATCTGTGCGACAGGACTCTGCTGGAAGTAAGGAAGACTCAGGGTGGTAAAATTTCAAGCTTTCAGGGGTGACAGAACTGATTACTGGCCTGGGTGACCCAGATGGGTGTGAAGCAACCACTGAAGAAGTATGAACTTTAAAGAAGGGGGAAAGGCATACTTTAATCTATGGGTTTATGAAAGTCATTTAACATGTAATTAAACATACAGATGGGTTGAAAAACTAAGTAGCCAATGCCCTATCCAGAAAAGAGGGGGCGGTGTGAAGCTAACATCATGGCCAGTGGCCAAAACTCTAGCTTCAAACTCGCAAGGGTCCAGACACCCCAGGCAGAGAACAGGAGGTCTGAACCCCAAAGGATAAGCAACTGAATCAACTGACTGCATGCAATTTGATCGTACTATAAAAATGTACTGAGTAAGGTAAGTAAGAGGCATCTCTGGGGTACTCAGGAACTGGGGTTCATTGAATGTTACCTTCCAGGAAAGGTTTAGGCTGGCAGAATCTCAAGGAGTTTGCTGGTGAAGCTGACTAACTGGTGTGTCATGGAGCTGATACACAGTTGAAGCTCCAGCAAAACTTTCTCTTGCCAAGGCACAGGGATAACACAAGTATCAGAGGGGTAGCCATGTTAGTCTGAATCTGTAAAAAGCAACAGAGGGTCCTGTGGCACCTTTGAGACTAACAGAAGTACTGGGAGCATAAGCTTTCATGGGTAAGAACCTCACTTCTTCAGATGCAAGTAATGGAAATCTCCAGAGGCGGGTATAAATCAGTGTGGAGATAATGAGGTTAGTTCAATCAGGGAGGGAGAGGTTCTCTGCTAGCAGTTGAGGTGTGAACACCAAGGGAGGAGAAACTGTTTCTGTAGTTGGATACCCATTCACAGTCTTCGTTTAATCCTGATCTGATGGTGTCAAATTTGCAAATGAACTGGTGCTCAGCAGTTTCTCTTTGGAGTCTGGTCCTGAAGTTTTTTTGCTGTAAGATGGCTACCTTTACATCTGCTATTGTGTGGCCAGGGAGGTTGAAGTGTTCTCCTACCGGTTTTTGTATATTGCCATTCCTGATATCTGACTTGTGTCCATTTATCCTCTTGCATAGTGACTGTCCAGTTTGGCCAATGTACATAGCAGAGGGGCATTGCTGGCATATGATGGCATATATAACATTGGTGGACGTGCAGGTGAATGAGCCGGTGATCAGTAGCTGATCTGGTCAGAGGATAAATGGACACAAGTCCTCTAAAAGTCTCTGGGCCAATCTAACTGAGGGTCCTTCAGAGATATAGATGTGTGCAGACCTGCAGAGATATAGATGGTTCTACAAAAGTGCATGTCTCCTCCCCACTGTTTCTCTCCCCTCATTAGACTAAAGAAAATCAGTTGCTTCAGTACAAGTACATGGGTTACACATGCTTTATATAACTCTGAAAGCAGTGAATCCAATTCCCCATTGCATGAAAGCAGCTCATATTTACTTCGATGGGATTTCTTCATATGCACATGTTGGAGAATCAAGGACAGCAAGACTTGCACACTTGGTCCAAGTAAGTGCAGCAATCCAAACTTTGAGCAGCTCCTAAAGCTTCATATTATCCTCAAAGAAGTTCAGGCTCTAAAATGAGTTCATGAGGGCAGAGACTTGGGACTAAATTGAGGTTTCAGTCAGTCCACTATAAATCCAAAGGAACTTCTCAATTAGGTTACTGGAGTTAGTCTTGGTTTGTATCAAAGTAACTCAGAGCAGAATCTGGCCCCTTGTTTTTATATTTGTTGCAAAATATATTACACTTTATACATTATATTACCAGTAGAGCTGGTCAAAAATTACTATTTTTCATCAGCATTTGCCATGAACATCTTTTAGTTTTTGTCTACTACTTTTCAAGGAAAATCCAAAACTGAACAATGTATGCTTTTTTTTTTTAATGTAATAGTATTTGGATTTTGGTAAAAATCTCTTTTCAAGAAACATTTTCAATAAAAATAAAATTTACTGAAAACTGAATATTTTTACTTTTTTGAATTTTTGGTTTCTGTTTTTCCACTGAGGGGAAAAATAGACTACTTAGTCAAACATGATTTTTTTTCTGTCAAAATTTCCATCAAAATTGTTTTGATGAAATTAATTCACCTACCAAAAGATGGGTCCTTTCATTCCTTTGGATATGACCTTTTATGATGATTTTTCCAAGACCTCTGGACCAATCATCATTAACATTTTAAAGGTGGACTTGCAAAGCATAGGACATAGTTCATTCTTGTAGCTCACATGAAACCCAAACATGATTTAACTTTCTGTTTCTTCTAGTGTATTAAATTTTCTCATCCTTTACAAAATTAAACCAAATAAAATATAAACCTTATATATTCCATTTTCTTGGCCAGTATGTAAGCCTCTCTCTCTGTGTCTTTCTTTCTCTCTCTCTCTCTCGCTCTCTCTCTCTGACACACACAGAAACTTGTTCTCTTTTTTAGTATTTTATTATTGCATAATATTTTCAAATACTTCACACTGCTTAAGGGAATTGTATTATGTTGTACTGCAAACAAACAGAATACATTGCTATATTCCTACTTCTGATTTGTACACTAACCTGTGCCATTATTCAGTTCCACCAACATACTGATAGAAGTAAATACTTAGTAAGAAAAAAATCTCCTGTTGTACTAAACTAATATTTGAGGTCAATCATACCAGCCATCAGTTCTTTGATGTGTAAACAGTAAGGACTTCTGGAAATTCCTATTGGAGCAGAATGTGAAGGCAGCATGATGAATTCTGCTCTGGGAATAAAGAGGCCAACCTTGGCTACTTGACACTTAAACTTATCCAATGGGCTTTAGTTCAGTGTGTCATCTGTCCATGAGAATGTTGTTCATATTACAATAGAAACACATAATATTGTTCAAACCGAATGAATTTGGTGCAGAGGACTGATACCACTAGAAAGATTAGATCTTAGAATATAATTGCTTCCTCCATACAACTCTGCCATTCTTCATTTCACAAGAATATGGAGTGGTTGTTTATGATGGGTTGATCAAAGATTATTCACTTAGGTCAATCACTTGGGTTCCCTCAACTGGATTTGAGGCTTCATTTTACCATCTTCTCTCCCTTTCTGCTTGGAGTGGGCTATGGGGGAGTGTCCTCTGAATATTTTCATGTCTATAAAAATATATATTCAGTCTGGGTATAACTTTTCCTCTTTAGCACTCACTCCTCCTGCCCAGGTAAAGATAATGACTTCCTTATAATAGTAATAATAATAATAATAATAATAATAAATAAGGTCTCTAACACATTTGTAAATGGTTAGTTCTTAATTTTCCTCAAAAATATTATACAATCCGTTCCTCTAATGATAATTGAATACTACCCTATGAATGTGCTGGGCATATGCACGTTCATGGTGATATTGGTCAGGCCACACAGTAATATTCTGAATGGATGTCAGTAGGGAAAGCCTGCATACATTGTGGCCAGATCACTGTATGCCTTCTAACCAAATCCCCCCTCAGTCTTCATTTCTCAAGACTAAACTTGCCCCATTTTTTTACCCTTTCCTCATAGGTCACATTTTCAAAATCTTTTATGATTCGTGTTGCTTTTCACTGGACTCTCTCCAATTTGTCCACATCTTTTCTCAAGTGTAGCACCCACAACAGGAAACACTATTGCAGCTGAAGCCTTACCAGGGCCAAGCAGAGTGGGAAAATTACCTCTCAGGTCTTATATATGACACTCCTGTGTTAAAGAATATTAGCCTTTTTTACAAATGCATTATATTGTTGACTCATATTCAATTTGTGATCCACTAGTACCCTCAGATTCTTTTGAGTAGTACTACCACCTACCCAGTTATTCCCAATTTTGTAGATATGCATTTGATTTTTTTTCCTTCTTAAGTGTACTATTTTGCACTTATCTTTACTAAATTTCATTGTGTACAGTTCAGACCAATTCTCCAATTTGTCAAGGTAATTTTGAATATTTATCCAGTCCTCTACAGTGCTAGCAACCCCTCCAAGCTTGGTGCCATCTGCAAATTTTATGAGCGTACTCACCACTCCATTATCCAAAATATTGAATAATAATGGACCCAGGACACTACTAAATACAACCTCCCAGTATGCCAGTGAACAATTGAAGACTGCTCTTTGAATGTAGTCTTTCAACCATCTTATAATAATTTAACCTAGATTCCTAGTTTGCTTATGAGAATGTTTTCTGGGAATGTGTCAAAAGCCCTACTAAAATCAAGATATATCTTGTCTACTGCTTTCCTCCTATACACTAGGCCAGTAACCCTGTCAAAAAAGGAAATTAGGTTGGTTTGGCATGATTTATTTTTGACAAATCCATACTACCTATTCCTTATATCCCTATTATCCTCTAAAGGCTTACAAATTGATTGCTTAATAATGTGTTTGAGTACCTTTCCAGGTATCAATGTTATACTGACCAGTTTTCAGAGTGGTAGCCGTGTTAGTCTGTATCAGCAAAAAGAATGAGGAGTACTTGTGGCACCTTAGAGACTAACAAATTTATTTGAGCATAAGCTATTGTGGGCTAAAACCCACTTCATTGGATGCATGCAGTGGAAAATACATTAGGAAGGTATATATATACACAGAGAACATGAAAAAATGGGTGTTGCCATACTAACTGTAAAGAGAGTAATCAATTAAGGTGGGCTATTATCAGCAGGAGACAAAAAAAAACTTTGTACTGATAATCAGGATGGGCCATTTCCAACAGTTGACAAGAAGGTGTGAGTAACAGTAGGGGGGGAAATTAGCATGGGGAATAGTTTTTACTTTGTGTAATGACCCATCCACTCCCAGTCTTTATTCAAGCCTAATTTAATGGTATACAGTTTGCAAATTAATTCCAATTCTGCAGTTTCTCGTTGGAGTCTGTTTTTGAAGTTTTGTTGTTGGAGTATTGCGACTTTGAGGTTGTAATTGAGTGACCAGGGAGGTTGAAGTGTTCTCCAACTGGTTTTTTGATGTTATAATTCTTGACATCTGATTTGTGTCCATTTATTCTTTTGCATAGAGACTGTCTGGTTTGGCCAATGTACATGGCAGAGGGGCATTGCTGGCACATGATGACATATATCACATTGGTAGATGTGCAGGTGAACAAGCCTCTGATAGTGTGGCTGATGTGTTTAGGTCCTATGATTTTTTTGTCTCCTGCTGATTACTCTCATTACAGTTGGTATGGCAATGCCCATTTTTTCATGTTTTCTGTGTATATATATCTTCCTACTGTATTTTCCACTGCATGAATCTCATGAAGTGGGTTTTAGCCCACGAAAGCTTATGCTCAAATACATTTGTTAGTCTCTAAGGTGCCACAAGTACTCCTCGTTCTTTATACTGACCAGTGTACAATTTCATTGGTCCTTTTTGTTCCCCCTTTTAAAGATAGATACTATGTTTATCCTTTCCTGTCCACTGGGACCTCACCCATCCTCCATTTCTCATAGGTAATTGCTAATTCCAAGACTGTTCCAGCTAGTTCCTTAAGTACGCTAAGATGAATTTCATCAGGCCCTGCTGACTTTAATATAGCTAGCTCATATAAATATTCTTTAACTTGTTCTTTCCCAAATTTGGATTGCATTCCTTCCTCTTTGTTGTTAATATTAATTGTATTGAGAATCTGTTCACCATTAACCCTTTTAGTGAAGACCTGAAGCAAAATAGTCATTAAACACCTCCGCCATCTTGATCCCATCAGTTATTAGCTCTCCTTCCCTGCTAAGTAGAAGATTCTTTCTTTCTTTCTTTCTTTCTTTCTTTCTTTCTTTCTTTCTTTCTTTCTTTCTTTCTCCTAATTTATTTAAAGACCACTTTTTATTGTTTTTTTTAATGTCCCTTGCTAGATGTATCTCATTTTGTACCTTAGCCTTTCTGATTTTATACCTAAATTTGTGTGCTATTCTTTTGAACTACTGCTTAGCAATTTGTCCATAAGAACGGTCATTCTGGGTCAGAAAAATGGTCCATCTACCCCAGTATTCTGTCTTCCAACAGTGACCAATGCTAGGTGCTTCAGATGGAATGAACAGAACAGTTAATCACCAAGTGATCCAATCCCTGTCACCCATTCCCAGCTTCTGGCAAACAGAGGCTAGGGACACATCAGAGCACTTCCAATTTTTCCATTTTTTGTAGGATACCTTTTTGATTATCAAGGTCATGAAAGAGCTCCAAATGCAGCCATATTGGCCTCTTTCTTGTCTTCTTATCTTTCTTTCACATCGGGATAGTTTGCAGTTGTGCCTGAAATATTATCTCCTTCAGAAAATGCCAGCTCTCTTGAACTCTTTTTTCCCATAGATTTTATTTCCCATGGGACCTTATATTCAAGTTATTTGAACCCATTAAAGTCTGCTTTTTTGAAGTCCATCGTCCTCATTCTGCTGCTTTAGATCTTTCCTTTTCATAGAATAATGAAACCTACCATTTCATGATCATTTTCACCCAAATTGCCTTTCACCGTCAGATTCTTTACTGATTCCTCCCTGTTGGTCAGAATCAAGTCTAAAAATGCTGTCTCCTGGGTTACTTTCTCCACTTTCTGAAATAATAAGTTGTCCTAAATATACCTGATACATTTGAATTTTGTTTTGTTTTGTTGCATTACTTTTTCCAACAGATGTCTCAGTAGTTATTGTCTCCCATTACTATCAGGTCTTTTGTTGTGGATATTCCTGTTATTTGTTCTAGAAATGTCTTAGCCACCTCCTCTTCCTGACTTGGTGGTTTATAGTACCCATGATGTCAGCCCTATTTTTCACTCCTTTTATTTTTACCCAGAGAATAAACTGGTCTACCTTTCACCTCCTTCTGGGCCTCGACACAAGTGAATATAATCTTGCTGTACAATGCAACACCTTCTCCCTTGTCATCATGGTGTTCTTTCTGAACAGGCTATACCCTGCTATGCCTGCATTCCATTAATGAGATTTACTCCGCCAAGTCTCTGTGACACCAGTTAAGTCACAGTTTACTTTATGGACTAATACTTCCAGTTCTTCCTGTTTATTCCACATACTCCTCGTGTTTGTTTATAGGCATATCAGATGATGAGTAAATTCCCCCACTGATTTCCCTCTTGTTGCTCCTATTGTAATTATTCATGTCCCCCCACCCTGCTGCAGAACATCTCCCAATCTGTTAAGGTTGTCATTTTATGCTTGCCTGTGGGATTTTGTTACCTGCTCCCTTTGAACCTAGTTTAAAGCCCTCTGCACTAGGCTGGCAAGTCAGCATGTGAAAATGCTTTTCCCCTTTGTGGTCACATGGAATCCATTCCAGCAGACATGCTTCCCAGAACAGCATTCCATGGCCAATGAATCCAAAGCCCACCCATCTGTGCAGCCATACATTCATCTCCAGGATGCATGTATCCCTACCTGAGCCCTTAATCATCAGCTGGGAGGATGGACAAGAACATAACCTGTGCCCCTCCCTCCTTCATCCTTGCTCCCAGAGCCTGTAGTCACTGCTGATCTGCTCGGGGTCATATCTGGCAGTATCATTAGTGCTTACATGGATGAGCAGCCCAGAGTAACAGTCAGAGGGATGAATGAGCCTTGTCAATCTTCCTGTAAAATATTAGAATTGGGCTCTGGGCAGGCAGCACACTTCCTGGGACATCATATCAGAATGGCAAATGGATGCCTCCATCCCCCACAGAAGGGAGTCCCTGACCACCAGCATGTTACATCCGCTCTTGGGTGTGGTGGCTGTGAGTCTCCCAGCTTTAGAAGAAGGTGGCTCCTTTTCCTTGGCCATTGGAGTGAGCTCCTGACCTCTTGTTGCCAGTACAGCATACTGGTTATTTATCTTGATGAATAGAGGACCTGACTTACTTTCTTAGTCTCCCAGGTTACTTTGTCTTACCAGCCCCTGGGAGCCTGCATGTTTTTTTAAGCCTGATCCCCACACACTGCTAGAATGGTTCAATCAAACACTGCCCAGCTCTCATGTCAAAGAGCCATTCTAGAGCCCTGCTAGAAAGCAGGCACTAACTTACCTCATTGCAGGGCAACCAAGCCCAGACAGTCAACACCCAAGCCTAAATTTCAAAACACCGCAAACACCACAACCAGCCCAGAGTCCTGTTGCTAATTATGTAGTCATATAATTATGTAATCAATGCATGGGTAATAGATTATATTTGAGCTTCAGATTTAAGTGGTAAAAGTAGGCATGACTGAGTGTGTAGTAGGTAAATACATTTCTCTTGCCATTGTCTTTTTAGCCATGCTCTTGTTCTCATTCCAGGACTTTGACTGAGGTGTATACATCCAGTTTAGCTTGGGTGAGGCGGGGCGGGACAATTGAATCTACCATGATTCAGGGCCGGCACCAAGGTAATAAAACAGCTAATGAGAGCTCCTGTTTGAGGATGACTGTGCCCTCATTGCGCACACATTCAAGGATTTTCAGCTTATTGTGGACTGCATTGCCTATGCCTGAAAATGCTTCAGCCTCACAATCAGCCAGAAAAAGATGGAGGTCATGTACCAGCCACCACTAGACCCCCAACATTATGATCCCATTGTCACAATTTACAACACACATCTCAACTTGGTCAGGAAATGGTGCTACCTGGGTAGCATTCTTTCCAACAATGTGTGAGGTCTCTGCAGGAGAAGAGAGCACACCATAAGGCCAATGTCTCAAACTCTCCCTCCAATACCTATGCTTGCAGGATATACAACAGAACTTGCAAATTCAGGATAGGACTCCCTCCCAATGTGTTAGGGTTTTCCCTTTATCTCCTTCCCTGGTTCTTATCATTCAGATAGAAAGCAGAAGACCAGATGTCTGAAGTGCAGGCAATGCGATGTTGGGGTTAAATTCAAGCAAGCATATCCATAGCTCTGATGCCGCAGAGCCTTTTCCCAGTGTTTCTGTTTCCTATTCCTGCCTCCTCTTTCCTAGAAGGCCAAAATATACCTGTAGTGCATGCCCCTGATCCCACCCCTTACAAATTACCGTCATGTTCTGTTTTGGAGGGTTGTGAGTCTGGTGTTTTGATGCCACCTCTTTTGTCACCCATGGGAGGGGTAAGGAATGAGGTTGTGTACTGTCCAATGCCAAGCCTTTCTTTGGCTTTTAGTGTTTCTTATGCATCCCTCCCCTTCCCACCCGACTTGCTCATCCTAACTGGTTGCTTGACCTTGGCTTGAGAGAGGAGCCAGGCAGCCTTCCAGTGTATGCTCATATATTACACTCCCACCATACTTAGTAACACTTTAAATTCTATCCCTTATCTTTTCTCATTGTGCTAACAAATCCATCTGGCTGGGCAGAAACAACACACAATGTCTTTGTTCTTTGTTCACACATATTAGTAAAGATCTAAAAGTATCAAAAAGTCAAACCCAAAATTCTACCTCAGGCTAACAAACAGACCTATATACTAACACCTTGTGAGAAGCCATACAAATAAATATACCCAGAACCCAAGTCAACATTAGCTGAACACTCATTTGCAGAAGTAACAAGATATTACATCACCAGGTATATAAGTAAAATAAACAAGGCCAAAAGGCTTTAGTTCTGAAACATGATGGCATGTCTAGTTGACCGAGAGATATACCTGTACCAGTAAAGTGATGATGTTCTGGAAAATATGTCACAATGTATCAGTTAATATCATAAGATGACCGGTAGTAGCATCTTGGACAATTTGTTTGAACGCAAGTTGCTATAGTAACTATTTGATGTAAATGCTAGTGTGTAATAGAGGAACTAATGAGGGAGTCTATGAAAATGGGGAACCCCTAAATTAGTGGTATGTGGACTTATGAATTGTGATAGACCCAGACCAGTGGGGTACAGGAGTCTGGTAGAGGGCAAATATACTGGTCACTGGATAAATAGTTTTCTGTTCCCTGAGTGACCAGAGCAGGAGCTGCACTAGAGTAATCAGGAACCTGCTAGAACCAGTTAAGGCAGGCAGGCTAATTAGGACACCTGGAGCCAATTAAGAAGAAGCTGCTAGAATCAATTAAGGCAGGCTAATCAGGGCACCTGGGTTTTAAAAAGCAGCTCACTTCAGTTTGTGGTGAGAGTGTGAGGAGCTGGGAGCAAGAGGCGCAAGGAGAGGGTGTGCTGTGCTGTGCTGTGCTGTGCTGTGCTGTGCTGTGCTGTGCTGTGCTGTGCTGTGCTGTGCTGTGCTGTGCTGTGCTGTGCTGTGCTGTGCTGTGCTGCTGGAGGACTGAGGAGCACAAGCGTTATCAGACACCAGGAGGAAGGTCCTGTGGTGAGAATAAGGAAGGTGTTTGGAGGAGGCCATGGGGAAGTAGCCCAGGGAGTTGTAGCTGTCATGCAGCTGTTACAGGAGGCACTATAGACAGCTGCAGTCCACAGGGCCCTGGGCTGTACAGGGTGGGCCCGGGTTCCCCCCAAACCTCCCAATTGACCTGGACTGTGGGTTCTTCCAGAGGAGAAGGTCTCTGGGCTGTTCCCCAACCCACATGGTGAATCTCTGTGGCAAGAAAATCCGCCAATAAGCGCAGGACCCACCAAGATAGAGGAGGAACTTTGTCACAGTATACAGAAAAGAGGATTGGAACTCTTACAAATATGTATGAGTCTTATAGACATAAGCATAACTCAGGATCAAAATTGTTGCCTGGCCTGTGTGCTCGGGGGAAAACACACAGGGAAACGTTAGGATGACAACCACTCGTGATGATGACAACAATGAAGATAATGATGAGGAAGATAATGACTCACACTCAGTAGGAGATATGAGATATGAGTGATGCTAGTTATAGTGCTAATTATTTTGCTCTCTCTCTCTCTCTCTCTCTCTCTTTTTCTCTGCTGTTGTATTTCAGTGTTTGCAGGATGGTTTATTTGCTGAGTGGATTTGTTAATAAAGGGATTTGTGATAAATTTCAAGTCTTTCTTGTGTAATCCTATAGTCTCTCATTCTTGATGTTGATAACAATATTCCTGAGGTGGAGACTGAACCTTTACTGACAACTGTGGTCTAAAGATTAATCAATAATCGATACATTAACCCATCAGTAAGGCTACCAAACTGAATGGTAAATACCCAGCACAGAGAGGGCTCCTCTTTTGCCCCCCAAAGTTAATAACAATAAGACAGAGACAGTCACCAGAGATAGATACCAGCTGGCTAACTCCCTTAGTCTCCTAGCTGCCTTTATCTTACCTGGAGCAATTTACCTCAGAAATTTAATGAGAAAACACAACTTGGGAATAAGGGGGAAAGAAGCAGAAAAAAGTACTGAGGAACAACATTTTGGCTGCTTAAGGCTCTTTTCTGGTCACTAATGATCTGATTATCTGAATATCAGTGAAATATTTTTCTATCTGAATATTTGTAATAACTCATATAATACTGTGCCATATTTAGGTGTCAGAAAAGCATTCAGCAACTTATTTTAGTCATTAAAGTCTATTAAAGAATACCCACAGCTACCAAACCACTGTTTCAAAATTATGGGTCATATAGCATCATATTACAATGATGGCTCCTAATTCCATTCAATTGCAAATGAATTTTCAAATGGACTATTCAGACATACATGGGTAAAGTGCATTAAGAATCCCCTGTGCTTTCCACACTGAATCCACAGTGCTAAAGTTAGACTGCTCAGAACTCATAGTAGATAAAGACTTTTATCTAGAACTCTGTCCTTTCTTAGTTTTAGATAGCGTTCAATGTATATACATAGTTGTTGTGTGCGCTGTTATTGAAGCCCTTGTCTCTGTACATAACTGCATCTGTTTTTCTGAGTTGAGTGCCTTTAAAGTTATATTTTTGTGCGGTGAAAACTGGCTGTAACTTTTTACATCAGGCAGAGTTGAAAATAATTAATAAATACTTATTATTTACTCTCAACTCAACAACTTATGCACTGGAGAACACAGCACTTACCATTTTAAAACCACTATCCCATTAGTAAACTGGAAGTTGATGCCATATTGGAAGTAACTGCTAAGGCCCCTGAAAAAGACAGAATTCTTGCTGCAGACCAACCCATCTTCCTTTTGACGCAACATCTGTAAGCTTTGAAGCATTGGAAGTCAGTCACTCATTGAACCCTCCCCTGAGTATGAAACAGAACCGTTATGCAGGTGCTCCTTCATACCATGCACCAGAAAAGCAGGTGGGCCTTCCCTGATGATACTGATTCTGTGAAGAACAACTCCTATTCCATGACTCACCTTCCCATCTGCAAAATGGAGATACTATTCCCTGACTTCCGCACTTTGTCTATAAATTCTTGCCAGGTGGGGCTCATGTCTCACTAGTTTTATGTACAGCACCTAGTATGATGGGGACCCAGTAACAATTGGGGGCCTTGGGTGCTTGTGTAATATAAATAAAAATAACAACCATAGAGAAGGGAAAAATGTGTGTGTATGAGGAATGGGAGAGAAGGGAAGCCAAAGAAAGATGAATAGTTACTGAAATTATATCAATACATATTTCAGATGGTAGTAATTTGCACTATCCACTGTACTACACCATAAGTGCTGCCAGAACCATATAAATCATTAGTAATAAGCAAGACCATTTATACCCCATAACATCATGGGACCAAATTCTATGTTAGTGACACCTATATGCCATGGCAGTGACCTGGGATGTTATTACTCACCAAAAAGTAAGACACATTAGTGTCCTCCTGACCTTGATTTCAGCCAAGTCAATGGCAAAACACGCAATTGTCTTCAATAGAAGAAAAGTCACAAATATCCCCTCCATCCCACTACCCTAATAAAACCCGTTAAAAATTTTCCTAACTTTCACCCTAATATTTACTAACCATACAGCTCCATTGAGAAAGCTCAGTGAAATTTGCATTCATTTGGTTGACAGTTGTGAAATTTCACTTTTGTTGTAAATTTTTGCTTAGAAACTGAGACCAAGAATATTTTCCAGATGCTCTTTATTGTGAAGGATTCTTCCGCAGTATATTGGTGCAGATAATTCTGTTTTAATGTGTGGTTTTGTATTAGGTAATGGAAGAGATTAATGTGATGAGAGCTTTCCATGTAATCCCAGGGACAAGAAAGAGGGTGTGGGAGAGAAAAGATGCAATAATAGAATCTTTCATTTGCCTTAATTTGCTTCTTTCCAGAATAAAAACATCAACAATGATATTAATCATCATTATAATAACATCAACAGGGATAATAATAAAAAAAATAGATAAATAGTAGTAAACTAGGATGACTACAGAAAAAAAGGAAAGACAAAAACACATGCCTTTTTTTTTCTGGGACACCACTTTCTGAGTTATTTCTGCCAAGAGTGCAAGAAAAAAATGTCTGAAATGTGATACCAATAACATCTTTTAGATTATTAATTGTGGATACGTATGACATGTTCACTGGAGCAAGAAATGTATTCTTTGCCTTATCATTCCCTATCCTTGCCCTAATTTTTAAGCCTTTGCAACACAGACCTATGTGATTTGACTTTATTGGGCATTAGTATGAGATTGGGGTTTGGGAATATAGTGGTACAGAGACATCCCTATGCTTGTTTTGGTGCTCCTTGTCAGATATTCACTTCTTTGCTTTTTAAACCTGAAAGGTATGTAGAACATAGACAGCAACATATAGTGATATGGCTCCTCATTTTCTAATAAAAGAATAATTAACTACAATATTTACCAATGCTGCTGTAGTCACATCATGTTTTATTGATATAGCTTAGGCAAATAGCCAAACTGTATGATTTTTGGATTACAGGGACACAACCTATAAAGATTTAATAGATCAGTTTCTCTTTCACATGATCTTCCAAAATTCTTTAGAAAATCAGAGCCAAGTTCTTTATAGAGGGACATCAATTATAACTCCTTTCACGTTCTTGTGCTCTTTAGTTCCATAGTGCTTCACAGTACCTAAACACAGTAATTATTTATATTCCAGCTAACTTACAAAGACTATAAAGCTTCTCATTTACCTTCCTGATTCCCTGGATGATATGGTAATCCAGATTCTGGTTTCAGTGTTTCCTATGGTGACTCCTGTGGGAGAGGTCAGTTGCTCTCTTGAAGTCTAAACTTACAAATACTTGCCTCTCCTTTCATAGCAAGGAGGCAGATTAAATGAGGAAGGAGTGCACTATTTTTCTCAGTGTACTCATATAAATCACAGAATTGCCTTTCTTCTCTCCCTTTGCATAAGGAAGGTAAGATCGGAGAGCCTGATCTGCCAAACCTCAATCATGTGATCACAGCCTCAGCCACACAGGCATAGTCCCGTTAAAGTCAATGGGGTTACCGGTGTGTATAAGGACTACTAATGTGAGTAAGGTTTTGCAGGATCAAGCCCCAAAACTTCACTACAAGAGCTTGACAAATGCATGTTGCACAATGACAACAGGTACCCAGAGACAGGTTTCAGAGTGGTAGCCATGTTAGTCTGTATCACCAAAAAGAACGAGGAGTACTTGTGGCACCTTAGAGACTAACAAATTTATTTGAGCGTAAGCTTTTCGTCTGCCACTTTATCAGATGCACACAGTGGAAAATACAGTAGGAAGAGATATATATATATATACAGAGAACATGACAAAAATGGGTGTCATTGTAGTTGGTATGGCAACACCCATTTTTTCATGTTATCTGTGTATATATCTCTTCCTACTGTGTTTTCCACTGCATGCATCGGATGAAGTGGGTTTTAGCCCACAAAAGCTTACGCTCTAATAAATTTGTTAGTCTCTAAGGTGCCACAAGTACTCCTGTTCTTTTTGCAGGTACCCAGTGGTTTCCCTTAAAATAGTTTTGCTTAAAGCTCTCAGTCTGAAGACTCTGTAATTATCCTTATAGGCTGTTGCCATTTGAGCTGCAGCATGAAATTATGAAAGAGGTTCCAGAATTATTAGCAGCCTAATTGCAATTGTATGTATTTGAATTTTAAATGTGTTTATTGGTCTGAATCATGAGTTTTATTAGGGCTAGACTGGAACATTTAATTGAAGTAAATGAAAGCTGCCCCTGACATGTCTACAGAAAAGTCCCTTAACCCAAGCAGACAGCAGCTGCTTCTATTCCTGCTGGAGTCCACCTTTTCTGCACCATCAGTTTTTATGCCTGTAAAAGCCAATCACTGACTGGTGACAATTTTACTTTAAAAAAAAATCACCAGAGTTGTGAATAGGGATAAATGCATCATTTTATAAAACATTTTGAATCAGTAGGAATTCCTGCAATCTGAACATATAAACCAAAATTTGAACATTAAAAACATCGGAGAACAGTTCACATTTCTAAGTATATGCTATGAAATTGATCTCTTTCCATCCTGCCTGATGAAGTTCCATTCCATATAGCAAAGTGTGCCTCTGGCACTGCTGGTTTATGTGAGTACTTTGATGTACGAGTGTGAGAATCCCATCAAAGCATTGGAAAGGAGGTTCTTTGTATGGGTATATTCCTAGTACTGAGTTGGGGCTCAAAATGTACAGGCTTTTTGCCCTGGTTTTATTGGCTTTCCCCACCACTTTTCCCCACTTGTTTCTCAGAAGCAAAAGAAAAAAAAAACAGTGGGGAAAAAAGGGTAAAGGCAGAGGAAATATAGCTGAAGGTAATTGGCATTAAATCAGGCTTTGCTTAAATTTTTTCCCTAGTTTCAGCCTGGAATTTATCTAATCTTAGGAATCTTTTATACCAGTACTAACAAAGAAGAAAAAACATAAGGAAAGAAGAACAAAGGGGGAATTAAGTGATTTTATAGGCACTGGGCATGAAAATGCTATTAGGAACCCAAATTAGCATTTCCTCCTGAAAGTATTGTCAATTATTTTACTTGTAAAAGGCTAATTCCTGCTTACCTAACTCCCACAAGCAGTACTGATGGCAAGGAGCTTCTTTACCTGAGTAAGGCACAGAATCTAAAAGACGTGGATAAAAATCAGAAGCTTCTGAAGGCCATATAGCTTGTTTTAGAAGCTTATGACTGGGGGAGGGGCGTAGCCTGTTTCCTAGTGATGACTTTGAGTGAACAAAGCTATCAAAGTTCTCAGTTCACCTAATAAGATTGACTGTTAGGGTTGTACTTTACTGTAGGTATCAATGCATCAGCCATGAAACATTATTTTTTAAAGCACTGGGAAAAGTAGAGTGTATGAGAAAGAGAGTGGGTGGGGGCACAAGCACTGAGCGGGAAAAAAATCCAAACCCTAATTCTAAAGTGTAGTTTTTCTTCTTCTTTTTCACTTGAATGTCAGAGAAGAGAATAAAGAGGCGTGCTAAGGGGGGCGGTGTCCTGTATGGTAGACCGAGTAATAAAATGTTCATGAAACCAACCTTACAGTCACCTACACTGATTATTTCATATTTTACCATCAAGTTTTGTGAGCATCAGCTAAACACTTTCCACTGCTTAATTTTTCTCCTCTGTTGGCTTTAATTAAGCTTACCTTAGGGGCAGGCTCAGCAGCCTGGCAAATTTAGAAATATGCTTTTAAAACAAGTGAACTTTGCTCACGACAAGACAGGCGTTCTCAATATTACACAGTTCACTTAATTGGCACAAATAACAACCTTAATTTCTTTTGAAATGTATCTGAATGTGAGTATGTTTGGAAAGGTGAAGAAGAAGAAGAGGGGAAGACATTTGAAAAGAGAAAGTTAAAACACCAAATGGAACTTGGGTTTGTACTATGATGCTACTCCAATGGCAGTGGGTTTACACTACATTGGGATAAGTATAAGTCAGAGTACAAAATCTATTTGTCAAGGCTCTGCTGGCAGTTTAGAAACCCACCTGAATAAAGCCAGATTGCCTGTATTACAGAACTTCAATACTGCAATTAAAAAGTCAGTTTTAAAAATCAAGGAACATCACAATGATATTGGGCATATCTTATCACAACATTCAAAATGACACAGTGAATTAAAAACACAAGGAAATTTTACCTATCACACAGGGTTTCTTGTTATCTTAAGAACCTTAATACATTTTGACGGTCTGTCATCAAGCAACCAAGCTTTTAGGGTATCTTTCCTGGCTTAAGCTTTCACAGCAGCTGGAGTCCTACAAAAGGAACACCCACTGCACTAACATCACCATTCTTCCCTTTAATGTTCTCCACAGGTTACCAGCATGAAAAAGCAGCTACACTTTCTCACTTTGAGAGTCTGATTAAACTATCTCATACTGTTTGTATGACGAAAAATGTGTTAAAAAATATAAAAGCCTGCTACATCAAGGGCTTTCTCTTCACTGTATTCATATACAATGGAAAAATCAATGAGACGTTTGACAAGAAAAGTATACTTTCAAATGTTTTTCATTGTGTTTAAAAATTAATCTAATTAAAAACAGACCTAAAGGTTTCTGGTGTTGGATAATTTGCCGCTTACAAAGAATAGCAGAAATGTCTTGACACAACAAGTTGAAAGGCATAGTCCATGAAAGGTATAGGTAACGCAGAGTACGTTGGGGAGGATATACTCCTGGTACACGGTTGAAGCTCAGAATATATCAGTACAAGATTTTTTGGCCTGGTTTCTTCTAGTGTTTGATTAAGTTATTGACTTTCCCCACCACTTCTTACCACCTGTTTGTCAGATGCAAAAGAAAAACAAGGTGGAGAAAAAAGGTGTAAAGCTAGAGAAAATGAGAAACATAGTATATGGAAATTGGCATTAAATCAGTGTTTGCTTATGATAAATCAGAAGTTCCTGGAGGCCATATAGTTTAAATCAATAACTTGGATCATGGACTATAAGCCGGATATAAAGCTGGCTAGATCATCGGGCTCAACGGGTAGTGATCAACGTCTCGATGTCTAGTAGGCAGCCGGTATCAGGCAGAGTGCCCCAGGGGTCAGTCCTGGGGCTGATTTTGATCAACATCTTCATTAATGATCTGGATGATGGTATGGATTGCACCCTCAGCAAGTTCGTAGATGACACTAAGCTTGGGGGAGAGATAAATACACTGGAGGGTAGGGATAGTGTCCAGAGTGACCTAGACAAATTGGATGATTGGGCCAAAAGAAAGCTGATGAGGTTCAAGAAGGACAAGTGCAGAGTCCTGCACTTAGGACGGAAGAATTCCATACACTGCTACAGCCTTGGGACTGACTGGCTAAGCAAAGTTCTGCAGAAAAGGAGCTGGGGATTATAGTGGAGGAGAAGCTAGATATGAGTCAACAGTGTGTCCTTGTTGCCAAGAAGCAGGGCCGGCTTTAAGCTGATTCACCCGATTCCCCGGAATCGGGCCCTGCGCCTAAGAGGGCCCCTCACCCGTGCCTAAGAGGGCCCTGCTCCGGGGATCTTTGGTGGCATTTCAGCAGCGGGGGGTCCTTCGGTGCCATGGAAGACCCGGAGCAGACCACCCACCACGAAGTGCCTCTACAGCCCTGGACTGCCACCGGGTATTGGAATCGGGCCCCTGCCAAGAAGGCTAACAGCATATTGGGCTGTATTTAGTAGGAGTATTGCCGGCATATCAAGGGAAGTGATTATTCCCTTCTATTCATCACCACATCTGGGGTATTGCATCCAGTTTTGGGCCATCCCACTACAGAACGGATGTGGATAAATTGGAGACAGTGCGGCAAAGGGCAACGCAAATGATTAGGGGGCTGGGGCACATGACGTACGAGGAGAGGCTGAGGGAGCTGGGCTTATTTAGTCTGCAGAAGAGAAGAATGAGGCGGGATTTGATAGCAGCCTTCAACTACCTGAAGGGGGGTTCCAAGGAGGATGGAACTAGGCTGTTTTCAGTGGTGGCAGATGACAGAACAAGGAGTAATGGTCTCAAGTTGCAGTGGGGGAAGTCTAGGTTGGATATTAGGAAAAAATATTTCACTGGGTGGGTGGTAAAGCACTGGAATGGGTTACCTAGGGAGATGGCGAAATCTCCATCCTTAGAGGTTCAAGGCCCGACTTGACAAAGTCTTGGCTGGGATGATTTAGTGAGCAAGGGGTTGGACTAGATGACCTCCTAAGGTCTCTTCCAACCCTAAGCATCTATGATTCTATGATCTATGATTCTATGATTCTGTGTAGGGTGGACTTCACACAGTTTTATAAAACATTACTTTCAATGTGTTGTTAAAAAAGATTTTTTTTTGCGTGGAATGCATCTAATTCAGTAGTATCTTTCTCCAGTTCTCACCTTTCTTCATATGAAAATACCCTTAATAGCATACAAACAGGTATTTGTGCATGGACAAGAGTGTTCACAAGCCACTGTTCATTACTTACCCAATAATTTATTTGCTGCTTTCTGATTTAAAAGTTTCCAGTTACCCAGATAAGAAACAGAGGCAATATAGTTGATCAGTGAATGAATAGCTGAAAATTATTTCTCCATACAATTTTACAAATATATAGAAATAACTACATTTCTGAAATCAAAATTGGTTTCAAAAGATTCAAAAACAGAAGAAGGGGATACATATTCTGGATCATTTATTCACAATGACCAGCTCTAACCATCATAGCAAATAATACTTTCTATAACTAACTTTCCTGGAAGAGATTCATTAAGTTCATGCAAATTTCTGCATCAGTAATACATACATTGCTTAATGACCAGGGATACGTGTACTCTCCCCACATAGACACATACAAACAAACACACAAACATGAGTTTCAGGGAAGGGTAGCTTGTCACCAGCATCAGCAGATCATCTCCCTGGCTCCCAAGATCTCCACAAATTCATTATTGTAAAGCCATTCTGATCAATTCACATTTCTGGCTCCTCCTACTTCCTGGCTGCAAGCTGGGCTCCTCCTCTGATCCAATGACCCCCTTCTGCATGGTCCTATGGAGAAATGAAGACAGCATGAACTGTAATTCAATTACATTCTCTCCTTGCATAGAACACTAAGGAGCCAGACACAGCTGTAGGAAGGTCCTAGCAAGGCAGGGAGACAAAAAATAAAATGTTTGGTGAAACAAAATGGCCAATTCCATGACAAAAAGCCAGGGTTATGAAACTTGGAAAATGGCTGACTTCTATATCCTTCAAATTGTGAAGCTCATGAGGCCAAGTAAAATTAATGGGGCAGATCACACCTCTAAGAGCCATTGTTCCAGCCAAACTGCAATCTCGTGGATTTGGATTCCAGAATCATGGAATGCACAGGGCCCTGCTTCTGCCTAAATACTCAAATAAATATTTGGGGAAGTTCTGCATTATAATCACTGTTTTATGATTATACTTGGCTGAATTCAATTTATATTATTGTATTATTTCAGTGGATAAAATTAATGTTTATTTTTAAGCATTTTTTTTTCAATTTTTATTGATTTAAATTTTCACAGACATGGGTAATTATGGAAATCAGATAGTAGGAGGATCAGACAATTATTTAATAACAGTAGACATGAGATTTAAAATTTTAAAGCTTTATAACTGTTAAAACGCAAATTATCAACATAGCAAGTCAAAATTTACAAACATCTTTAAATCAAATTCTAATAAGTTTTCAAGCAGCATTTTTCTTACTTTGTCTATCTGTATATTTTGATTATCATTGAAGGAAATATTTTTCATCAGTTTGGGTGTGTGTAAGGTGAAATTGACATTTACCAATATTGACCAATAAAAAATCTAATCCTTCCAAGCTTCCTTATGATAAATACGAAAAGCAAGAACCTGTGGTATAGACAGCTACATTAAAAGAACATTGCACTTATCCTCAGCACCCAATACTCTTCACCTGCCTATAAGATAAATCTATTCCCTCCCTGCCTCCCCCTCTATCTCAGCTGATACCTTATTTTATTTTGATGTACATGCATGATTTTTTTTAAACGGTGAAACTGAAAAAGTGAATTGGCTGGAACAAAATTGTTATCAGAAAAGAAAAGGCCAGGGAAAATACATTTTGTTTTTTAAGGACTAAAGTACCGACACTGTCATGTCTATGAGTGTCTTCAATGTAATATCTTGTGACTTGCAGGTAATGTGCACTGCCTGTGATACACAGATTGTTATGGTTTCAGGGATTGCTATGACTTTTGCTGAATGTAAAATCCCACATAAATACAGCACATAGACCTGATCCTTAAGCTATAACTTACAAAATGTAACAGCCTGCCTGTATGTGTGTGTGTGTGTCCTGTTCTCAGTTACACTGCCGGTGTAAATTCAGAGTAACTGCACAGATTTCAAGGGGGATATTCTGGACTGTCAACAGTGTAAATGACAGCAGAATTTGACTCCTAGGGTTCTCTCATTAGGATATAGCATTCTTATTTTTCAACTGATACTGATATTTTTGGGCTTGTGTGGTAGCTAAAACTTGGGGAATTATGCAGGTAAATAAAAAGGAAATGACTAGAATTTGTGATGTGTTTTGCTTTTGGAAAGGAATGATCACATACGGTGTGGATAAATGTTATTGAATTATGGTTTTAAAGTGAGTTTTTCAAATGCACGAATGGGAAATTAGGTGCCTGGCTGTTATTGGCATTCAGTGGGAGCTGGGTGTCTTACTGATCCTTCAGATTTTGATCACTGAATCAATGGACTTTGGATCAGACCCTAAGGGCCTGATTCTGCTCCCACGGTAGGCAATGTCAAAACTCTCATTAATTTCAGGGACTAGGATAGATCCCCTAAATTTATTCTTCTCTCATATCATTCATCATTTACATTAATACATTTATTTTTCAGCAAATAGACACAGTTTATGTTTTGCATAGTTTACATGTAAATAAATTATGCATTTCTTATGAATTCATCACCACTATTACCACTCAGCTCTAGATAATGATATTGCATATCTAATGTTCAGTTTAATATTCTGGTAGTTATCCCTCCTCCTTGCTATTTTAGTTATTGTTGCAGTGCATAAAATACTCTTCTGGCTCCATCCCCCTTTTGTATACAACACTTGCCATACACTCCTGAACATTTTAATAACTTTCTTTCCTCATAAAAGTTTTGTATTACGCCCTGAAGGTAAAGTAAGATAAAAAAATCTAAAGTGTAAAATGGAGGGAACCTACAATGAAAACCCATGTTTCACACTATAATGTACTCACCTCCTTTTCCATAAAAGGCCTTATTTTCTGCTCTTCACTGTTGACAGTACATTCTTAAAATAACAAGAATGAGAACAGAATTTGAAATGGTTGTTGTTCTTGACCCTTTCCTCTCCTTGACTTGCCATTCTATAGCAAATTGTTTGATTATCTTATCATCAGTGAAGAAAACACACAGTTCCAGATGAACAAAATTGATTTTTTTTTTCAATCAGTGGTAACTGTCTGAATGACAAGAGTTTAATATTCATACTGAGTGGATTGAGCAAAAGGGCTGAATGAAAAAAAGAAAGGAAGCGAAAATTAATTCAGGTTTTTGGTTTAAGTATTTTTTAATATAAAATAAAATAATAATCAATTATTGTTACCAAGTCTATACTCATTAAACCTTCATGAATTGAAAACATAATTTTCAGAGGACCTTGCTGTTTTCGGGATGTTATCTACAATTATAGAAAAGTAAGCATTTCTTGACAAGAACTGCTTTTTTTCTAAGTATAAATCTCATGTTTATAAATAAAATATTCATTTACTTGATCACCACTCAAAATTGAAATATGAGTGACGCTCAGGTTACACCATATTGCTGATCCTCCATATATTTTATTGGAATGTAAGATGCTTTTATTATTAGATCATTTTTCTGTAGACTGTCAATGAAAAAGGTACATTAACAATGAGATGCCTGTATCTTTATCATTTTTCCTCTATACAAAGCTGGATTTTTATATAAACTTTGGAGAACGATGAAGCTATAGATTTCAGGTTTTTTCCTGGATCAGTTATATAGTATGTGGGGAGAGGGTATTATGAAATCAAATATTTAGGTATTGCTTCACTCAGTGTTGCAGCACCTGACTGACTTAAGACACTGAGGTCTTCTGCATGTCCCCCAGAGTGCAGACTATGTAAATGTGAGTTGCAGCACACACTAAAGTGTTGTGTTCTAACTGCCCAGTATCAAACCTCCTATCTCCATTAATGCAAACTAGGTACCATCTAGTTTGTGCTAGAAGGGTCTACACTGGGCAATTACAGTGCAACACTTTAGTGAATGCTGCAATACTCACCCCTGTAATCTGCACTGCTGGAGTGTGTAGTCAAATCTTAAGTCTCATTTTTAAAACAGATTTAGGAATTTAGGAGCTATTGAATTCAATTAAATTTGGACTCCCCTAAGTGACTAAAAGTTACTTTAGAAAATGAGACAGGCTTCTAAGTCACTTAAGTGTTTTTGAAAATGGTATCCTTATTGTCAGTTAAGTGGAGGAGGCACAGCTTGGGTCCTAACATAATATGGATTTCAGCAAACCTCTGCAATAGTGAGTTTGAGAGAATGCTATACATTCTTGTAGTACACTAAACCTATCACTATCAGATTGATCCTGATGAAGCTGGAGGAGATACTGTGGGCACATATTAATGTTTTGGAAGTTATTACCATTTTGAGAGATGTTTCCTAAACATATAAAGGGGAATGCCAGGTGAAGCAGTACAATGTCTCAGAATGGTGGAAACATCTGTGCTACCACTATATTAGAGAAGATTCCCTCCCAGTATATTTCTTCCCACAGTATGGCAACATGCTTTGATCAGATTTGTTGCATTTGCTTTACTTTTTCTATCTGGTTTAAGTAGCATTTCATATGGCCACAAGGTATCGTTTTTTTCTGTAAGGAGGGATCAAAGCAAGATGGAAACTTGAAATGATATTTTCCCAAGTAAAAAATACATAACAGCCCTAGAATATGCGGCAAAGCCCTTACCAATTCCATACGTGCTTCTCATTTTGCATCTAAGTTGCTCAGTGGTCTTTATTAGCAAGGATGTTTCTTCTTTTCATTTTTTTTTAAATAGAGCAATTCTTAAGTCTGGTAGTTCTTCACTTGGAGCCATATGGGTTGCCATATGGCATTCTGTTTGATGACTGTGCCATATTCAATATCTTACCCATGTGCATGGCTGTGTAATCAAGTGTTTTATCTTTAATTTCCTGAACTGATATATAGAAGGTACCTCAGAGTGTAGTAGCAGATTTCTGCTTTATTCGGCTAGCATGAGTTTGGAGAACAGGATGTTAGTACATCCTGTAGTTAGCCCGTTATTTGACCTCAGAGAAGATGGACAATGGAAGATGCCCTCTGGCAGGGGCAGCATGAGAATTTTATATGTGGTTCTGGGAATTTGATTGGGATATACAAACTTAGAGCTGACTCTAGCTTTTTTAAAGAAGAAAGCTGTTAGAGTGACAGAAATGCTGGCAAAAGGATTCTTACATTTAGGGAGGACTGTCAACCTCAAATACTCTTCCCATGGCCCGTGAATGGCAAAGGAAGCGATGACCAAATGTTCAGGGACTTCATGATTTTCTCAGGCAGGGAGTTGTATTTTCTTTTAAACACAGGAATGGCTTCAGAGGAGACATTAATGGAAGAGCTGGACCTGAATCAAATGCCCAGATCTGGCCCCTGGATTTTGATCCAAACACTGTAGCCCCAAATCTTCAGATCCAGCCAAGATGGCCTCCCTGCAGGATGCAAGTGGGTACAATTGTGGCTTTATGCCATATATTTGTGCTCTTCTAACTCTGGTGCTGTATAACATGAACTAAGAGACAGTTCCTTGCCCCCAAACAGCTTAAAATCTAATTAAGAGAAGGTGCAACAGGTGGGAGTAAAACCAAATGGAGGAGAGGGAAGAGGATGAGGGCAACAGGAGTAAATGATAACATGGAATCACTATGTGTATGCCTATTCTTTTCTATTTTCTATTATTTTATACACAGGTTCTTATACTATCCTTGCCCCTGTACTTTGAAGTGCCTTGAAAGGTTTTGAAACATATTTACTGTTAAGAAATATAAACAAATACATTAAATAAATACTAGTAATTGAGCCAAGCTAGTAACACAAAAGCTAAGATTATATAATTTGGTTCCATTAAACCTGTCGTTAACATTCCTCCCATCAGTTTCCTCAAAGCACGACCTTTTGTATACAATCTCTTGCTAGAGGATATGTTTCCAGAAGGTATTTTAAGTCCATCCTAGAAATATGAGACTTTGAAAAATATGGTATTCTGGACATTTGGAAAGAATGTTTAATGTTTTCAATATAGCCATATCTAAAACAATGGCTTCAGGTAACTAGTGGTGTTCCCCAAGGGTCAGTCCTCGGACCTATCCTATTCAACCTATTCATAAATGATCTGGAGAAAGGGGTAAACAGTGAGGTGGCAAAGTTTGCAGATGATACTAAACTGATAAAGATAGTTAAGACCAAAGCAGACTGTGAAGAACTTCAAAAAGATCTCACAAAACTAAGTGATTGGGCAACAAAATGGCAAATGAAATTTAATGGGGATAAATGTAAAGTAATGCACATTGGAAAAAATAACCCCAACTATACATACAATATGATGGGGGCTAATTTAGCTACAAGTCAGGAAAAAGATCTTGGAGTCATCGTGGATAGTTCTCTGAAAATGTCCACGCAGTATGCAGAGGCGGTCAAAAAAAAGCAAACAGGATGTTAGGAATCATTAAAAAGGGGATAGAGAATAAGACTGAGAATATATTATTGCCCTTATATAAATCAATGGTATGCCCTCATCTCGAATACTGCGTACAGATGTGGTCTCCTCATCTCAAAAAAAGATATACTGGCACTAGAAAAGGTTCAGAAAAGGGCAACTAAAATGATTAAGGGTTTGGAATAGGTTCCATATGAGGAGAGATTAAAGAGGCTAGGACTCTTCAGCTTGGAACAGAGGAGACTAAGGGGGGATATGATAGAGGTATATAAAATCATGAGTGATGTGGAGAAAGTGGATAAGGAAAAGTTATTTACTTATTCTCATAATACAAGAACTAGGGGTCATCAAATGAAATTAATAGGCAGCAGGTTTAAAACAAATAAAAGGAAGTTCTTCTTCACGCAGCGCACAGTCAACTTGTGGAACTCCTTACCTGAGGAGGTTGTGAAGGCTAGGACTATAACAGAGTTTAAAAGAGAACTGGATAAATTCATGGTGGTTAAGTCCATTAATGGCTATTAGCCAGGACGGGTAAGGAATGGTGTCCCTAGACTCTGTCTGTCAGAGGTTGGAGATGGATGGCAGGAGAGAGAACACTTGATCATTGCCTGTTAGGTTCACTCCCTCTGGGGCACGTGGCATTGGCCACTGTCGGTAGACAGGATACTGGGCTAGATGGACCTTTGGTCTGATCTGGTACGGCCTTTCTTATGTTCTTATGTAATATTTTCAAAAGAGCTTAAAGTCTTGGAGGCTAAACCCGATTTACTTTCAATGGGAATTGGGCTTCTAAATCACATAGGCACTCTAAAAAATGTTATCCTTAATCTAGAAACTCCAGACATACTTTGGTCAATGGTTCTGGATGAGATCTGATGCAGGAGTCATTCTTATAAGGATGACGGCAAAGTTTAGGAGGTTTTTGTTACATAGTTTTAACTCTCTAAGAAATCTGCCAGGGCGACGGAGTGCTGAATAAGAATGGTGAGGTTTGCAATTTCTTCCAGAACATAGAGCAGGTCAATCTAGTGCCACACACATAATGAAACATGGGTTCCACCATGGCCTTATCCCTGCCCTGTAGCCGCATCCCTGCACAGCAAAACGGGATCACCTCTCCAGCCCAGAGATGTGGGGTGGTGGCAAGAGATCCCCATCACCCCATGGGAGCAGTGTCAGGCCCTCTCAGGCGCAGTACGGATAGAAGCAAAGCCCTCCTTTGGGAGTGCAAGAGGTTAGAGCAGGGGGTCCCAGTATTTATCCCAGCTGTTGTAGTGGACAAAGGGGACTTAAATTGAGTGTAAATGAGCTAGAGCATTTTCAAGCAGCCTTGCAGTCTAATCATTTCAGTGCATAAAGTGCTGTATGGTATGTGCCCTGGCTACCTGCTACACTACACCTTTTCCTATCATCTGCTGAGGCAATCAAGTTTTCAGGAAATGAAAAAGATGGTGGCTGGGCTTCCTCAATGGGCTGTACCCAGCTTGCCCCTTTTACTGCTCTGATACATCCTGAGTCTATTGGCCTTTAGAACTCAATGCAGGACCCAACTCTTGTCTTAGAAATTTGCCTGTGGGAGGGATTGTGGCTTGAGAAAGAGGGGCTGGATATTTGTGGGTGGGTGGGGGGATAATCTCTAAAAAGAGGTAGATTTTCTGCATGGATCACGAATGTGGTGACAATCTGAAATCTTTCATGCAAACTAAATTGAGTTTAAAAATTATAGGGTATCCTATCACAAAAATGTACTCTCAGCATGTTTTACAGAGAAATAGGAAAGAAGGGACATTCACTTTGTTCATTGAATATGAACATTAATATATTTTGTGTGACTTAATGAGAGCCTGCTCTATTTGGTCTTTCGTTATATTACAGACAAATAATACTGTGCCAGCACACTGGCAAATGGAAGAGTCACCTATGAACCTTGGTCCTGGCCTTAAACTCCATTGTCCAGAAGATGAGGCTGAGTAGAATTTTAAAAACATGGGGGAACTATTTTGCTCAATAATGATCTTTCCATTTGAGTAAGGACTGTGTTCTCACGGGAGCCTTTGACAGTCTATCTTGGACCCTCCCAGAATATGGGAGCTGGAATTTCTGCCTGTTTGTCAGCTTTTTCATAAACAGCATAGAATTCATAGAAAAATCCTATGGCTTAAGCTTACAGCGCTTAGAAATGCTTAGATATGTTTAAGGTTAAAAATCCTTTAAAACTCTTTTTCTAATTTTTGCTCTACTGTGGGTGATTCAGGGAATAAGGATGACACTTTGCCTCAGAAAAAATTCCCCTTTCTGTGCGAGACAAGAGAAGGTTTGAATTTACAAAGAGAAGCTCATGTAAACAAAGTGCACACACTGCAAAGCTGATTGTTCTGAACACATGGAGATTGCTTACTGTGCATGTGCATACACAGTAAAGTTTTATTGCAATTATTTCATTTTCATATAGTATGCATCAGGTCAGTACTGCCCTGATCCACAGCAGTAGTAAACACACAGGGATGATGAAGGAGGCCTGATGAAGAGAGTGTGAGTCTCAAAAACTCTCATTTAGTTATAATCTTTAATTAATTCAAGAAAGGATATCGCTTAGAACTTTCACTGTTCTTCTGTGTGCATAGGCATGCACAGGAATGAGGTTACAGAGAGACACATAATCTATCATTATCTATTTGTATTATTATTAACTAATTAATGTAGACGTCTTCTTAGTTTCCTATCAAACACAATAGTTCTCCTTGTCAGATGTGAGGAGCTACATTAAAGGGCTGCAGCAATAAAGAACCATTAATGTTCACATTTTATTTTGTCCCTACAATGGTGAAACTGCTCCATTGTGCCAACAATTTTAGAGGAATAGTAGGAATCAGTTATGAAGTTTTTGAATTTAATAAAACATTCTCTTTCTCTGTAACACATTGTGGTGGTTGGGCACAGTTCACAGACACAGATGTGCCATCATCTTACGACAGGTAATCACTGGGCTACATGTTCATATGAAGACTCATATATCTGCAAAAATTCATGCACAAAACTTCACAAGTTCATTCTCTACTGTTTTAAAGTTACACTATAACAAATCTCAATGTGTGGAGGATATTTGCCGGCATTTCAGGAACAGTATTTATAGCTGTTACAATAGGTGTTATACAAGCAATTTGAATTCAATAAATAAATACAAATAAATAATACATCTTCTGTTCCATATGTCCATATTGCTCTCTTTTCCTTCATGGGGACAATGTGCAAGGTGGTTGTGGAGGAATGCCTGTTAGTATTACCCCATATCTCAATTACCTCTTAATTAACCCTAAGAATGTCAAATGGGATTCAGATAATTCAGCAATTTTAAACAATGTTGTACTGGTTTTCTTACAAAACCTGGTAATGAAGTGTTAAGATTGCATACTGGAAAGTGAGGGATTTGAAAAAAATGCATTCTCAGATACAGAGAGAGAGAGAGAGAGAGAGAAATGAATTTGGTCTCTGTTCTCAAAGAACAAACAAAAATTCCAATGAAGGGCCTGGATAGACATGTGTGGGAACCAGAATTTTTGTTTTTAAGTTTGTTTTCTGGATCAGAACAAAATGATGAAATTTGAAATTTCCTGCATATTAAAATTTTCAGAAAAAAATTGTTTCAGGTCATTACAAATGTTTCATTCACTAAAATCAAAATATTTTGTTTTAAATTTGACTTTTGTTTTTTTATATTATAATTTACAATATAATATAACAAACTTTGAAATGAATAAGTCATTTTAAAATAAAAATAATCACAACAAAAACTTATCAAAATGTTTCATTTGGATTTTTAAATAATGAAATATCATCAGAATTGACATACTCCTGAGGAACATTTTGATTTCATAGAATCATATTTTTTGTTGCATAAATTTTGATCTGCTCAACCCATGAAGTTCTTTCACCAAAATTCAAACTTAAATGTGATGAACTGGGAAATGCAATCATTTAAATTAAAAAAGAGACATATATTAGCTGACAATCATACTTTGTGAGAAAGTCTGGCCTATGCGGATTTGGATAATCTAAATTTTTTGAAACATTTGTCAGCATCTAATAAGAAAAGATCACAAGGACTTTTAATACCAAATTGTATAACATGCCTAGAAAGAGAGAGAAAACTTATTGTTTGAATTTACACTAGGCTATGCAACTTGATTTTGTGTTTCATTAGACCTTTTTTATCATAATATTCCTTGGTGCAAGATCCATTCAACTATTTAAAATTTAGTTTCTGTAGAAAGAAAAAAAAGGCACACCCACTTCATAATGTTTTTGGTTTGAATTTGCATGAATTTACTTGTACAGTATTAATTTTCTTTTACCTGTATAATAAATTCTGCCCAATATTTATTGTACAGAGAAGCGAGAGAAAGAGGCTTGTGTTGTGTTGTTTGTATATGTGAAAAATATAAGCTCCTGGAAGAAACCGTTTAAAGGACAATAAAACACACCATAGCTGTTGCTCTTTTTTCATGCTGTCCCAGATGCTTTGTTACAATTAATTAAGAAAACTGTGTGTTTAATTACCTGAGATGTGTAGTTAATGTATAAATAAAGGTGAACACAGAGGGCTGAACACTGAAGTCTGTAGGTTCAGGATCATACCCCATACACTAAGCACGCTGTTAGAGATTTAATTTATGTTTCTCTTTGCTATTTTCCAGTGACCCTGTTGTAGTTGTTTGTTTAGTTGGATTTTTTTGGAAGGAGAGTGCGAGCGAGCGAGCAAGAGAGAGAAGGTTGCACAGTGAATTTACAACCTTTTATTCCGTTTTTTTTTTTATTGAAAATAGAACTGTCCTTACTGCAGTGCTTGCAGTCTGAAATGCACTCCATCATCCTACCCTGAAACTCTGATAAGTCCAGATGTGTGACGGCCTTCAGCTCTAAATCAGGCTGTGTACTTCTAACATGACCTTCCCTGAGGCATCACAATACTATCTCTAGCTCTAGCTTCCTATACACAAACTGAATCAAGGTACTTTAGACACATCTTCCTTAGCAGCTCTACATATTGTAGCGAATAATGAACATCAAAGATTTTTCAGTTTCTGACTTACCCATTTCCGAGCTTGGATTGTAATGATAATGATGTGTTTATTCTTTAGATCAGAACAAAGAAAGGAAAAAAAATACAATGGAAGAATAAAGAATTCACATTCTAAGCATAGCAAGTGAATAAATAGAATACACACTTCAATAAATTCTTTGCTGCATTTATAATCTCCTTTAAAGTACAGACTAAAGTAAAAAATAACAAGTAACAGTAGTACACTGTTCTTTGCACAAATTCCTGGAATTACTTTTGCCTTCCTTGTCTTTGGTATGTTTATACTGGAAAAAATCATAACATTTATGACTTCTGGAGCATGTCATGGGAGGGGAATTTTAAAAGAGGGACTAAGGTTTAAACATTGTTTTGTTTCTTAACTTAGATGATCATTTTAAATGAACACAAGGTGATTTTGCTTTTACAAATAATTAATGCTCATCTCTTGTATCTTACACAGTAAGGCCAACAGCAAAGACCCAGGAAACTGTGATATGTGAACTTCACAGAGTTTCTGATCAATGTTCCATTCAATTCAGGAGGCCACAAAAAAGGCAGTAGACATTGGCAGACCCCTCTACATCTATAAATTCCCAACTCTTGGAATGAGGTGAAGATAGGCTCCCCATCCCCACCCCATTTGCTCTTTCGAATGCAGTCTGAATAGCTTCCTGTCATGCTGTTACAAAACCATAAGCAGCAGCAGAAAGTATGTTAGATACTTGCTTAAAACTACAGTGCTCTATATTACCAACTGTATTCATGCTTATGAACATGTAATCAATTGATGTAAGGAATGAGTGAGACAGTGTGAGTGACAGCCAATGGCAAAGCAAAGAAGCAAATACTGCCTTTTATGGAATCATGGTAATATCGTGGTGAAGGTATAAACCTCAAGACGGGCGGCCACGTGGGGTTACCAACAAGGAAATGTAACAGCATGCTAACCTCGGGAAGGAACAGGAAGCAGTAGAGCCCTTCCATGGATCCGAAGGGACTCCCGGGACTCTCGTAGCCCTGTGTTAGATCTCTGGCCAGCTGTGGCCTGGCCAGGCTCAGTCACCAAAATCAAAACCAACATCCGCGCCTGCAGCCTGCCAGCATGAATGTATTGTGTGTGTGAGTATAAGTGAGCAAATAAGGGAAGCAATAAGGAAAGCAATAAATCAAGACTCAGTACTGCTTGAGTTCACCCTTTGTGGATATTTCCAGGCTGGTTCCAGGAATGGGTAACAGGTAGTGGGGATAAAGCTGCTAGAGGCAATGATAGTCTTTGACTCCCTGACTAGATAGCTACCTTGACATCCACCTGAGCCTGTGGGGAGCATGATATGGAGAGTGGTTGGTCCCCAGTCCCCCTTCTCATGCCAAAAAATTGTCTGTCATGGAGCTTTTTCAGGTTGGAGTTGCTTCAAAAGAAATGTTTCAGGGGAGTAAGGATACAATTCTGGTTCCATTCCTCTTTCCACTGTGAATGGAAATTGTGTGCCCCATTTTATTTTTATTTGCTCCCATCCATATCTCCTGACAGATCATAGGATAATAAAGTTTTTAACCTTTGCCTTAATTTCAGATTATGATGGCTGATTCGTTGTCAGACTGTGAGCTTCAACCATTTGAGTCATATATGGTAAGCACCAATTATGGGTATACTGAAGATTAGCCATTTTAAATAGCATATTGCTTTAGCTAGTCAAGCATGTTAATATAATATGCATACAAAATACAGCAATTTTTGCACACCTCCATTCAAGGCAAATGCTTTGACCAAACACTGAAATATTTTGCCCAATATATTTTTTGTATATTGCAAATGTTCAACAGGGTGATTTAGATGGTTTTTCCTTAGATTTTTAGATTACTTCTGAAAATTGTCTAAGACCAGCACACAGTCATGATAGATTTATTAAAGACAAGTGATGTATTAAAACCTGGGAAGTTATATTTTAACTTAAAGGTAAATTAAAACCATAAATTTAATGTGTGCACAGATGAGCCCAGTCTTAGCAAACAGTAATCACTTGCTATTTAATTTTCCTGGTCTGGATTGCTTCAAATCATGACCTGACGAGTCATTCCAGCTATCTTCCCTACCCCCATATGCTTGACATTTTGTTCATTAGGACTGGCTTTCCTGATCATCACAATACAAGATAAAGTGTTTTATTAAGAGGAAATGATGGTGTCGCTTCTCCATAATTGAATCTGGAAGATGTATTTGCTGTTCTTTAGAGTGACATATTCGGGAAGCCAAATAAACAACCTCAAGGGAATGGCTTTCTGTGCTTCAGAGTTGCAGGTAGTCTAATACTTCACCAGTGTTTTTTGCAGAAGAAAAATTTGATGCTTTTGTCCAAACAAGCTGGCTCACCTGATAAATAATCACATCATATAGAAATATATATTAAATATTTGTTAAAATGCTTTGAAAATAAAGTTTAGTGTACTAATTCAAAAACGATAGGATATTCAATGGCTCATCCATCAAACTGTATTGTCTTACAAAGGCTAGCTTTCAGGACCAGAGTTTGAGTAATTTTTTGTGTTCCTTTTTCTTTCTGGGGAGATAAGGGCAGGGTGTAAAGGAAAACAGATGGTATTTAAAATCAGAGTTTAGAGAAAGAGTCATTATATTAAAGTATAGTAGTTGTGGTTAGATGTTCAGCTGAGTGTGTGTGTGTTCCCCCGTGTGCTGCCCCAGCTCTTTGCAGACAGTCGGTACAGCAAACCTCGAGTGAACAGCCCAATGACCACAAGATCCGTTAAGATACAAAGTTTTATTGTCAACAGGTTTATTGTCAACAAAGCATGGTATTGGCATCTGGCAGACTTTTCGAGAATATTAAGACAATGGACATAGCTCACGAATGGCAGGACTTTCCATTTCCCCCTTCACTGGACAAGGATACTCCATCTGAAATACATCTTTATACCCTAATACAAACAAGTTATGTACTGCCTCTGACATAGTTAGTTACTGTCCCCTGACATGGCTAGTTATTACCCATCACCGTGTTGCCGGCACAGAGTGCCCGAGGACAGTAACACCGGGGTCCATTGCCCGGTGTGCGTCATGCCAATAAACACACCAGGGTGGAGAAGCAATCAAAGTTTATTTGAGATCTCAAAGTGGTGCAAGGAGACAGGCACGTCTCAAATCAAGCACACCAACATAAGCGGCCTTTGTCTTTTTATACAGTTTGCAACTAAGCCTTTCCCTTCTTCCCCCGCCCTTTCTCACCCCCCTCCTCCATTCCCACCTCTCCCCCTTTCTCCCTCTGGTTACATTACACGACCTTGGCTGTGCAGCTTGTTCTCACTGTTTCTTTCTGCAAGTAATCTTGTCCTTTAGCTAGAAGCATGTAGGTTTCCCTTATCACTACTGCTTCCCAGCTGCTGGCCTGTGAGGTTAGTAAAGTTTAACATGCAGGGGCTTTGATTCACTTTGGCCTAGAGCGGGGGAGGGGGAGAGGGCTTCATCGACTCTCCGGTCTTCTAACCCCCCCAAGTTACCTAGGGCGATGCCTACTGACACCAACAACCGTGTATATATTGGTTTAATTCAAACATCTCTATTATGTATTGTTATCCTGACCATATCTTTTAGGAGGGGTCAGTGTGTTCTTGTTATCCTTGGGAAATGTTTTTGTACCATCCTTAATGTTCTAGTACCACTTAGTATCGGGATGTGTTTGTGTAAGTACTCTGTGCTTAGTACTTCTAGGAATGTGTATTTCTGCAAAGTTAGCTCTTGAACGAATTCTGTGAGCAGGTCCTGCCTCATACTGGGCCTCTGAAACAAGGGCTTATGTCTCACGCTCTCTTCCGACTACATTAGTGCTTAAAATTATTTTGGAGAAGTTCTATGGCCTGTGTTACACAGGAGGACAGACTAGATGTTTGCAATGGTCCCTTATAGCCTTGGAATCTATGAATGTATGAAAAGTATATATCGCTAGCCATAGTCCTTGCATGCATGGAACTCCTCCCTCCCTCCCTCCCAGAAAGGAGGATCAGCCATATCCAGAGCACGATCCCCACACTACCTCCTGTGAAGGCAATCCACAGGTCTGGGGTCCACACAAAGGGAGTAGGCATCCTTCTCTTACTTACCTAGAGTTGTATTCTCATTTACTCATAATCACTCTATGTTGAGCATCCCACTTTCAGAAAAATCCCTCAGGTCATCTATAGTTAAGATGGATTCAATGTAGCCTTGCAACAAAAATGGTGGCAGGACACCAAGTATCAGAGCTGTTGCAAGTGGATAAAGCAGGGATCGGCAACCTTTGGCATGTGGCCCGCCAGGGTAAACTCCCTGGCAGGCCGGGCCGGTTTGTTTACCTGCCACATCTGCAGGTTTGGCTGATCGCGGTGCCCACTGGCCACAGGTTCACCGCTTCAGGCCAATGGGGGTGGCGGGAAGCGGCGGCCAGCATATCCCTCGCCCCGCAGCCCCCATTGGACTGGGACAGCAAACCGCGGCCAGTGGGAGCCGCGATCAGCTGAAGCTGCGGACGCGGCAGGTAAACAAACCGGCTTGGCCCGCCAGGGTGCTTGCCCTGGTGGGCCGCATGCCAAAAGTTGCCGATCCCTGGGATAAACCAATGAATGGTTGACCCTGGCCTCCAGAGCATTCCTTGCAATCTGTGGGTTTTGGAGCATACACATCAGGGGGGTAAACCCCACCTTCCAAGAGCACAGTATAGGGGAATCTAAATGAGGAGATCCTCATAGAATTAAGCTTCCTCTAAGCTCCTACCCCTAGGATTTTTAGTGGACTGGAGCAATCTGTCTTATATATTTTGTATTTTCAATGCTGTGTTCTTAATCCTTCATTTCTGAGAGTTGTATAGCAAGTACAAAGCAAAGAAAGGAATATAATGTATTGGGTGATAAAATCAAGGCCTGGGAGGCAAGATATGAGTTTCTTTTCCTGGCTCTTCACCAAATATGTCTGTGTCTCAGTTTTGACACCTGTAAAATAGATGTAATCATACTTATTTAGCTCAAGAAGTAATGTGAGACTTAATTAATTCATGTCTGTAAAGGACTTTGAGAGTCTCAAATGTGAAGGGCTATACAAATGAAAATTACTAAGTATCATTACAATTGAGAGACCAGTGCACTCTCCATGGTTAAAGTTGCAGTCAGAGTTCTATTATAGGGCTGATTTCCAAATACGAACACAGTACAATTTTGGATAGGAAAAATCTTTCAGGTCTCAGAACTGCTGTGATTATGCTCAGGGGATAATAATTTATTATTATTAAAATTCTTTATATGTTTAGGATTAACATTTCTAAGATGCTTTGTGTTCCCCAAGCATATTTTAGACTTCAAACTTCATTTTTACATATTAATACATTTAAAACTTCAGAAAATCTCTGCAAAGTGTGTATCAGTTACAAACTGTGATGTCAGAAAGGTTTATGGGCACTAATGTGGTATGATCTTCATAACCCATTTGTGATTTCACTATTCATGAATAACATGGACATGTCCAATGTATAGCATCAGGAATTCCATCTATAGAGAATGGGAGATTTTCAAAACAAAAACGAACAAAAAAACTTTTAGGTGCCTATCTTCCTTTGAAAGGCAATGGGAGTTTGGAATCTCACTGTCATTTATGCCTTTGAAATTCTGCCTTTGTATCCATATCTCTTTATACACTACCACCTTCACTAAACAAATGTCATGCGGGATATTCAATTTTCTTTTCCTTACTCTAGTTTTGTTACTCACCACAGTGAGCAAAATGGATAGTGCTCAAGAATAGTATCATAAGCACATTATTCACTCAAGACACTCTCAAACCAGATCTGTGAACCATCGGGACACATGCCATTTTCATTTCACAGCAAGACTTTCTGTTATTTTCCTATGTCTTTTGTTATGGCTTCTTTTCTATTTATTTTATCTTTTTGTTATAAATGTGCTAAAATCTTCTGCTTATTTTTTTCCTTCTTTTTAAAACTTATTTTCTTTCCCTTTCACAGATCATTTAGGATATGCAGATATTTAATGTGAGAAAAGCTGTCATGTTAAAATATGCCTGTGTGAAATGTATGTGTGTGTATATATATATATATATATATATATATATATATTTATAAAATCTATCCATCCATTCATCTATCCATCCATCCATCTCTGATTGCAGCCAGATTCTTATTCCAGGAACTATTTTTTTTATACTTGCATAACATTGCGCTGAAAGATCTTTTGGCCTCAAAAATGCTATGGATGCTCTCCTGCTAGAGCAAATGCTCTTTGTAAGTTGTTAATAAAACAATAAAAAGTACTTTGGAGTCAAAGAGATCTAAAAAACTGACTCTGATACTTCTGCAGAGATTGGAAGCAGCACATGGAATGGGCTAAGAAAAGGTGGGTAGGTGGGTGGTGGAATTTAGCTCTTTCTCTGCATAGCACATGCTTCTGCACTCACTGTAGTTATCTTCTCAAGGCATAATCTTTTTTTATATCATATTTTTTAGTCATTCCACATAGAAAGCTATGTGACCAGAGTCCCAGGGGAGCCATGCTGAGGTTACTTAATTAGGGCAAACTGCGAAGAATGGGGCAGATAGTCCCCATGGTGGATATTCCAATACTTAGATCCGGGGTTCCCAAACTTGGTTCACGCAAGCCCTGGCAGGTCGCGAGATGCTTTGTTTACCTAAGCATCCGCAGGTACGGCTGCCTGCAGCACCCAGGGGCCTAAGTTCGCCATTCCCGGCCAACGGAAGCTGCGAGAAGTGGTGGTATGGCCCGTGCCGCTTCCCGCAGCTCCCATTGGCCGGTAACGATGAACCGCAGTCACTGGGAGCTGCGAGCGGCCGTACCAGCAGACACTCAGGTAAACAAAGCATCTCACAGCCCACCAGGGGCTTACCCTGAACAATCTGCGAACCCTGACTTAGATTTACCAAGCCAGCACAAAACAGCTTCCTGGTTTCCCAGAAGTCAACAACACAGTTCCCTTGAAGCAATCCAGACTTAGGCCTCCACCCAGACACCCAAGTCAAATATGATGAGCATTACTGAAAATCTTATTCATCATATAAGAAAGTTCTACCAATCCCAAAGGATCAGACACATTACCTCCCAGGTTAATGAATATTTCAGATCTTACTCAAATACTCATTTACAGCCAATACTTATTAACTAAACTAAGATTTATTAAAAAAGAAAAGAGAGAGAGTATTGGTTAAAATATCAGTATACATGCAGACATCAGTACAGTTTTGAGATCTTTTTCATAGGAGAGATGGTGAGCTTTGCAGTTGACAAGATTTTTTTAAGAATTAGTCCATAGGTTATAGTCCAATGTTCATACTCCAGATGGGACTGGAGACCTCAGTCTTACAACTCAAGCTTCTCCTGCATAACGCATCAAACTGATCTCAGATAAAGGATCAGGACCCAAGACATCTTTCCAGGCCTTCTTTTGACTGCATTGAGTCCTTAGGCGAACAATAGGCAATCATGGAGACTTTGAAGTAAACCTATTTCCTAAGCATCACCAGTAATTAACTACAGGGATTAACATAAGGTAATTTCCTGTTTTCCACCATTCACAGACAATTTGCTATACATTTCAAAGAGAGATGAATACAGTGATATCACTATGTTTACACAGTTCATTTAAATATTAAGATTTCTTTTTGATCTCTGAATTAACAGAATACAGCATAGACAGGGACCATTTGGTTACACTGTTAACCTCTAACAAGATATGAGCACACATGTACAATTAGTATCACCTCTAATTTCTAACAATACAGGTTTGCATTTCAGAGTTCTAGCCTATCTAACTCTGAAATGCCCTAATTACCATTTACATACTTTTCTAACATGTCTCTAAAGGTTGAATTTGGGTCATTTATCCTGCAGGATGCTTAACCCTTTTTGGCCATGCGTCATAGTGTGGTTGAATGATGTTCTCATACTAAGCTTCTTAAGTATGGATCCCTGCCTTTACTCTCTCTGTCTGTACTTTTTTTCTCAATTACTGGAGAAAATTGTATGAAATTTTAAACTAATAATCTTTGGCCACATTGGCCCTGGAATTAGTGTCTGTAGGGTGTGTGTGAAGGCATCTCAAGGAAACCCCTCTTTGTGGACCCCATGTAATGGCCAAAGACTGCTCCCTTTGTATGCTTCCTTTGGGGGAGCTGAGAGAGAAGGGTTAGGGGGCTAGAGGCCTGACCCCAACTTTCTGCACATCAGCTTATGGAGGAGGTCTGGTTTAGGAGAAGAAAGAATCTGTCCCCAATCCCTGTACTGAGAAGCTCAGGGAGGGATTGTGCAATGATTTTGTAGGCCCTGAAGCACAATCCCTCCCTGAGCTACCCGGAAAACACAAGGCTCTCTTCTTACTGTGTCCATCTGACACAGCCTAGCCATGGATATTTGTTGATCTTTTTTAATATGTGTTTTAGAATTTGCATATACTTACATGAAGACTTCCCTAAGGCAGGTTATCCCATAATTGTTCTGCCTGGGGTCGTTTGTACCTTCCTCTGAAATTTTTAGTACTAGCTACTATCAGTGACAGGATATTGGGCTAGATGGACCACTGGTCTGAAGCTGTATGGCAATCCCTAAAATTCCTCTGACTTTGGTAGAAGTGTAAAAGACAGATAATGCTGTTGTGCTCTCTCTTCCTGTTAAACATATTCCCTCTATAAACTCTGTCCTTGTATTTATACATCCCAGTCTTTTTCTTGATTTTTGTCTCAGATAACTCAATTTAACTTTCTCTTTAAACCCATGCAATTTTACTAGCATTCTTTGTAGAGGAAATTGCCAGAATATTATGAGACTTTTCTCTTTATATAATGAATAGTGACCTTTATATTAAAAGCTGGTGTTGTCGAATCAACACATATCATATAAAGCAATTATTACTGTATAAGAAATGGTGAGCAATGCTGCAAGTGACTAAAAGTAAGAAAAACAGAATATTGCTAACCCTATAAAATTTATGTTTATAGCTTATTACAAGTATATGGCTTGTATATTAAAACCTGCAAACTTTACTAAGTGATGCACTTCAGATATATAATAATAACTTCATGGTGCTGTACGGTTTCTAGTTTAGTCATTTTTCATATATTAGTATTTTAGTGTTCCTGAAACTTAATGTTTGAAAGTTTTCATGGCTTGTTATATTATACATTTTTGAAGTCTATTAATTAAGTACAGTATAGGGTAAGTTAATGATTGCATTCTTGATGTACAGGTGTCAGAGTGCAATATGACTGGTATTCTAATCTGAGATATAAGAGGACCAGGTTCTCAGTTGGTATAAATCAGAATAGTTCCATTTATTTCAATGGAGTTTAACTCATGTACAGCAGCTGAGGATCTGACCAATGATGTTTTAGCTATAGTATAAAATTTTACATGTGCTTTGCAGCATTAGAAAATAAGAATGAAAAAAGGAATTAAAAATAATAAACTATGACAAAGTTTGACTAAATTAAGCCGTGAAATACAATATTTTTTTTTCTTTTATAAGATCTTTGTATAATGTGCCAAAACAATAGAAGCTGAAGTTTTATATAATGAACAGCACTGATCAAACATGATAAGTTCTCTTCAAAATCACTGATAAAAGGAGTAAGAAATAAACTCCTCCTGGAAAATGAAATATTATTCATTTAAAGAATAACTTGTCAACACAGACCAAATTTAATTTCATCTCTTAATAGCATGTATCATGGCTGATGGATGGCACATCATATTCTGTACCACAAGAATTTCAAAAGGCGAAACCAGCAAAATGTAGAAATGGTGATGCTTAGGAAAGCCCAACCAGTAAGCAATAGTACTTTATTTTAAATAGCAGCAAACAGATAAAAACTATCAATCTTACAGAGGAATTCACTAAAGCCAATGGAATATATACACATGAAATACATGCAAATTAGGAATACCAGGAAAAAGAGGAATATGAAAGTACCAAGAAGAGTAATCACCATTTGATTGTCTTTTTGTCTTCCCCCCTAATAGATTGGGGGCTACTCCCTCCTTCTTTCACTAAGCAGATTTCAATTTGGCATACTTTGTAACAGTTGAGCACACATAAATGTCCATATCTGGCATACGTAGCATTACAACTTTTCTCTGAGAGTATTCAGCCCTTTCTGGATTTTGGAGGATCAGTGAATTACCTATCATTGTTGCTAATTTAACGTGACTCCTTGTGCATTATTTGGCTCTAATAATCATTTCTAATTCCATGCTCAGTGCTTACACTACCATCACTTGACTTCACTATTGTTCTACACAAGGACTTTCCACTTCTGATCCAAAATCTAATTTCTTTACCTTTCACAACACCTGAATAAGAAACTATCTGCAGTTAGAGAGGCACAGATAGTATCAATGCTCCATCCTTTTTCTAATACTCAGCTCACTAGTCAGGGTGCACATTTGATGGTGCTGGAACAGTGGAGACATCTTCTGTAGCAGGAAAGAGAGATCTCAACTAGTAGCAGCTGAGGCAGTATTCCATATGACTCTTTCCTTTCCTGGAGAGGAGGCTGTTTATTTACTCTTCACTCTTTCCCTTCCTTGTGTGGTAGAGTATGTGTTTGTGGATGTCATATGCTGTATATGGGCATGGACCCTGGGACCTGTCCCATGCTCTGCTGCTGCCATTGGCTCCTGTGAGGTGGTGGTAGAGAGTGTGATAGATGCTGATCCAATTTTGTGAATAAGTCAGGTAGCCATTGTAGGCTATTTCAGCCTCACCATTCCCACTTTCCATCTACTTGTTGGCTCTCTGGTGATGCTGGAGATTCAATTGATCTCATGTTTAGGGGTCTGGAAGAGATTTTTCCCAGGTGGCAAAAATCGGCCACACTGCTGTGTGGGATTTTTCACCTTCATCCAGCATCCAGGAGGTCTGTTTTGGGGATTTAAACACCAGTTGTCACAGAATGGTCAGATTTTGGTGTGGTTGGGTGAGTTAGCTGGTGTCCAATCAGAAATCCCTATAACCCAGTGGAATGCTTGGGCATTGGTCCTGAGCATAGAGTTGCCTGGTGAACATGTGTGACTACGTCTCGCACTGCTTGTGGGTCTCCTCATCTTAGCTATCCTACTGCCCTTACTTCCCATTATTTCCTTGCATAGCCATCTATGCTGTGCAATGATCTGACCCTTAGTTTACAGATTTTAAGTATGAAATGGTACTGTAGTCTATTTCAGATGTAATAAACCTTCAAAAATCTTTTAACATAGCTGTGTCCTTGGCTTTGATGTTCACGGAGTGATGTCTTTTGAATTCAATTTTCAGTTTTCATTTAAACATTTTAGTAGTATAGATCATTATAGCTTCTTAAAAGTTCATTTGTGTTTTAATAATCCATATGAGTTCTTGGCATCTGTGTAGCAGGATCATGCTGTGAAATGTTAATTCTTACACTATTATGAAAAACTAGTTTTGTTCATTTAAAAAAAAACCTCATTTAGTTTCTTTATAAATGCTTTTTTTGCCTTAATCACTGAAAGATCTCCAGGCAGATTATGTCAAATTGCCTTACTTTTCTTGCTAATACAGGCAAAGGAATAACTCAGAACGGCACAGCATTTATTTATGTTACTTCACATATTTAAATGCAAAAACATTCAGCACCTTCAAAACAGAATCAAGGAAATAAGCTGTGGGGTGAATCACACTGGAAATATATACACATTAAACCTGCTTTGCATAATGTTAGATAATAAAAGCTTGTTATTGCATGAATGTCACAATCCAGACAAAGCATGCTCCTGGAAGAAAATACATTGAATATGGGTACCATCTCATTGATCACATATGTTCAATTCTGCTTGCTTTGCTTAAACTGATAGAAAAGATAAATTTTCCTCCACTATGAAAATATTTGTTTCAACAAATTTAGCATATTGTCTTCCTAAAAAGAACTGACATATTTCAGACATTAATATATGATTTTAAGCTTGGACTCTGCAGAATAATGATACCCTGACATAAATTCAATGGGAGTAGGGGGCAATCTGGAAACTGAAATGGATCTACCAAGAAACATTTTGTTGGAATGTTAAACATTTTTAAATTAGCAGGTCTCGATAACTTGCAGCCAAGAGTTGTAAAAGGGCTGGCTGAGGAGCGTGATGGATCTTTAATGTTGATTTTCAATAAGTCTTGGAACACTGGAGAAGTTCCTGAAGACAGGAAAAAAGCTAACGGTGTGACAATATTTAAAAAGGATAAACGGTATGATCCAGTATCAGAGGGGTAGCCGTGTTAGTCTGGATCTGTAAAAAGCAACAAAGAGTCCTGTGGCACCCTATAGACTAACAGACATATTGGCATGATCCTGGTAATTATAGGCCTGTCAGCCTGACATCAATCCCATGCAAGAGAATGGAGATGATGATATGGGACTCAATTAATAAAGAATCTAAGGAGGGTAATATAATTAATGCCAATCAGCATAGGTTTTTGGGAAATGGATCCTGTCAAACTAACAATATATTTTGCAGAGGAAATTTAAGTTTGGTTGATAAAGGTAATGGTGTTGATGAAATATACTAAGAATTTTGCAAGGCATTGGATTTGTTATCACACAACATTTTGATTAAAAAACTAGAATGACATAAAATGAACATTGCATACATTAATGGATTTAAAAGCTGTATAACTGCTAGATATAGGACATATAGTCATATAGCGATCAAATATCAATTTTAACTGGTTATATTTTAACAAATTTATATTAATAGAATCAATAAGTAGCTTTTTATTTCGCTTTAATAAGTAAGTTATTTTACCTCTGTATTTGGCACCCGTGTGATTACTGCTGGAATACTATTTCCAGTTTTGTTGCCCATAATTCAAGGAGGATGTTGGTAAATTGGAGACGGTTCATAGAAGAGCCCCAAGAAGAGTTAAAAGATTAGAAAGCATGCCTTATAGTGATAGATTCAAAGAGCTCAATCTATTCAGCTTTAGAAAGAGAATGTTACAGGGTGATATAATGGGGTCAGCACCCATATCTCACGAGAGCCCCCTCTGGTTGGGTGCCTCAAAATCCAGGCCACTTTACCAGTAACTGGTAGGGGGGAACCCAGGCCTGGCTTCTACTCTGGGTTGCAGCCCAGGGACCCTTTAGATAGCAGCTGTTCACAATGTCCCTTTAAGTAAACTGCATTGCTGCTATGATTCCCTGGGCCACTTCCCCATGGCTCCCACACATTCATCACCCTTAACTCAAGGTCTTGTCTTCGTGGAGTTCCAGCAGCCAGCCTAGAGCACCAAATGCTCTCCTTCAGCTCTGGCAAGGAACTGATCTCACTCTGGCCCTGCAGCTTTTCTTACAGTAGCCTGCTGCGCCCTGACTGGCTGCATCCCACACAGCCGCTCTAGGCAGTTTGGAGGACCTCTCTACTGCCCTTTTCTGGGGTGGTATGTGGCAGGGTCACAAGGCCTCCAACAGGGGACCTAAGGGCCTAGTCCACCCCATCACAGGTGACTTGATTACAGTCTATAATTATCAATATAGTGAACAAATATTTCAGCTCTTTAATCTGGCAGATAAAGGTACAACATGATCCAAAGGCTGGAAGTTGAAGCTAGACAAATTCAGCCTCGGAATAAGGCATAGATTTTTGACAGTGAGAATAATTAATCATTGGAACGGTTTACCAAAGGTTGGGATGGACTATTGACAATTTTTAAATCAAAATTGGACATTTTGCTAAAAGATATGCTCTAGGAGTTTTTTCCAGGGAATTTCTATGGCTTGTGTTGTACAGGAGTCACACTAAGATGACCACCATGGTCACTTCTGGTCTTGGAATCTATGAATCTTGGAATCTATTTGTTTTATAAAGGTTGATGTGGGGGTTATGTTTTTCTATTACAAGTAAGCTGTGTGGTGCAATTGTAATAGTAAGATATCCTAATATAGAGACAGAATCTAAATATAGGGATAGGCAAACTATATATGTTAGGGTTGAGTTCTTCAGCCACCACAAAGTCCAATGACCTTGAGAGATCTTGTGGCAAAGTTATTGCCACTTTATACCCTCTGGTGGCTATATGTGTCATTGTGAGACAGGTGCCTCAGTTTTCCCCATGCCTTCTTTGGCCTATTTCAGCCTTTAGCACAACCTGGCACTCCGGTCAAGCCAGGTAAAAGAGTTCAACCCTTTGCAGGGTCTCAAGGGGTATGTCTACACAGCAAAGAAAAAACGCAGTTGGCTTGTGCCAACTGACTGAGGTTCGCGGGGCTGTTTTATAGCTGTGTAAACTTCCAGGCTTGGGTTTTTCTTTGCTGTGTAGATATACTCAAAGTTCTTAATTTAAGTCCAACAGAAAATAGCAAAATCACTGAATTTTCAGCCCACCTAAGTTCAGCTGGTAGCCTTCTTTGCAAGCTAGTCCCAGCTTTAAACCATCCCAAACCAACCCTAGTGCCTGGGTTTCACTCCAACCTCACAGGGAGTGACACATGCTCCCAGGGTTTCAGGCAGACTGCAACCTCTGATCAGACCCCATTTCCAGGCAGGCTTCCAGCTCAGGCCTCAGTCTCATGCCTACAAAGTTCTCTGTTGCTCTTATTTTAGAGCATCTCCTCCCAGACATTTTCTTGGCCACGTTCCTTTGGTGCTGAGCTTTCCAGGCTTCTCTCAGTCCTTCTTTTAAGAGAGGAAGCTCCCAACTGCCTCTCACCTGCATCTCGACCCTAGCCCCTCTTCTGACAGCCCTTTGCTCCTTCCTTAATGAAGACTCAGCCCCTCCTGAACAGCCATTATGCCCAACAATCCCCTAGGGATAGCCTGGTTGGTTAAATGGCCTCTCAGGACTCTTTAATCTTTTCATCACCTAGGTGGGGGTGGAATGCTGGGGAGCTGATTCTTTGCCCTGCACAGCTCCAGTCCTAAGGGACCATCCAGAACCTAAATATGTCCAGATCACCATGGCCTAAAACCCCCAGTCAGAGATCTCTTATTATCCTATGCATTATATCAAAACTTATTAAATACACTCTCCTTACCCTCAAGAGATTACAATCTATATTACACCAGACCACAGCAGGTGAATAAAATAAGCTAATAGTGGAAAGGGAGGCAAAAAGTGAGGAAGAGGCTGTAATAATAAAAGGTGTGTATCTTGGCACAATGACTATTAGTCATAATGTACATTATGGTACAGTTGCTCTACTTCACTTTGTCTAGGCACTTATACCTCTACTGGCCAACACTACCTCTGCAATATAAATAAAGCTTTGAATTGGGCTTTCATTACATTTACTCTTGTGTTTCAAAATCATGAGAGGTAAATCCATCTAGTAAGGTTTGAGCTACCACAGTAGGATTCAGTTGAGCAGTGCTCCAAAACTGGTAATGACCCCTCTGTCCTGGTACAGATGTTATATCTTATTTTACTTGTCTAATTCAGATTTTAGTATGCTATTGTCACTCAGCTCTCTTAATGACAAACAAAAATCAATTCCTGCCAAGAACATGTTTAGTTATGCAACTATCTTGAGTGCAAACTGAGGGATTTGAGATCTAATTTCAAGAAATCTAGATCTACAGCCTGGACTTAGCAACTCTGATATAAACAGTACTGCTCACGCTGAAGATGATGTGAAAGAATTACTTAGAGATCCATATGCAGCACAAATTTTGTAGAGACAATTCAGGGACTGAGACAATTAATTACTATGTTAATTTAGCTCCAACCTTAGATAACCTTTGCTTGCTAGGAAATTTTCAGCATTACTCTACTTTTTAAATGTAGTGTGCTGTTTAAAGATCGTTTTAGTACACTTTTCAAATAAATGAACTTTCATCTGGGCTTTATTTGTATGATGTAGGCAGGGTAATACAAAGTATTGCAAGGTGTATCAAAAGTTATAGAAACATTGTATAGGATATTGTCTTATCTGAGAAACAATCCATGATAATAAAAAGCTCTATTAATGGATATGTGTTTGGGTTCCATTAGCTTCCTTAATTTGACACTTCCAGACTTTTGAGTGCTCTCTTGCCATAGATATTTCCCCCAAAATGTCCTAGGTTTTGTTTGTTTGTTTGTTTCAAAGAGTTAAGGGGAAAAGAAGAAACATAACAAAGAACTTCACTCTTCTGGAATTCAAACCTCTGCTGACTTGCAAAAAATAATGTAAATTCCTCCTGAATGGTCTGGTCTACACATAGTAGAAAGCAAGAGTGCTCCTGTCGTGTGCCCCTTAGACACTGTATTCCCCCAAAGGTGCTTCAGAACATGCATTACAAAGTAACCTTTCTGATCTCCTTCACACCTTACAAGCTTCACAGGACAAAACCAAAGGGCACCTTCTTGTATCCTTTTCATTATGATGCTAAGTGAGCCATGCAATCATGCACAGTACAACCTGCCTTAGATGCTTAATAATCTAATTTAAGCCCCAGTCCTTTAGTGAGATCCACACATTGGGCTCATGTAGAGCCCCAATGACTTCAGTCCATCTTCTTGTGGAAGCAGGGGTCTACTAAGGCACAGTTCAATGCATCGAGTGATCTGTTGTCAGCGCTCCCTAATTACTATCCCTCCCCATTTTCTTCCCCGTAGCCCTGATCACAAGCTTTTTTATGTCAATGAGTGGCTTTCCATTTATGTCAAGAGGTTTTGGATCAGGTCCCATGTCTCCATCTCTTCTTCCTTTCCTTTTTTCTCCGCTATGTTTCTCCAGTTTTCTTTTCCTTCTTATAACTCTCAAATCTGTTTGCTTTCCCCACTTCAAACTGCTCAAGGATTGGCTCGCCAGACTCTTTAGATAAATCACTATGCCATGCAGTGACACTGCATTTTTGCACATCTCATTGTAGGTGCAAGACCGGGAAAAAAACCATACTTGCAATGTTTTAAAATAATTGAACATCTGCAACAGAGAGGGTCTGAATGAGAAGTGAAAAATACAGACTGAAGAATTATGGAATGATTATATAATTACTCATCAGAGTTGAAAGAAGATGGCACCATAATATCCTAAAAGCCTGCAGCTTGCATAACTTGGCACATCTTTATGAATTTTTTCTTGTATTTTATACAAACAAAACAAATAAAAAGTTTTCTCTCTGATTGGAAGAGAGGCAGCTTAGGGCTAAATTCTTGTTAACCGCGGGGTATGCAGCCAAGCAGTAGTAAGTTACTTTTTTTTTCCAATTAGGTTACATAGATCACTGCTGCTTTTTAAACGTTTTTAACCAAAATAGTTTTTTTTTTAAACTAAGGGGAACAAATGTTTTATTACCAGGGATAAGAGTGACAAGACTTTTGAGGAGAAGGGCTAAGGGGGAGTGAAATATTTTGCATTTTTTATGATGAGCTTGAAAGTAAGCCCAGTTAGGTGGAATATTTCTCAAGGTATCTGAAGGTTCCATTCTGTTTGAAACAATCTTCTAATAAGAACAGGCCAATTTGGTATACAGTTACTTGGCAAAAATAGCACCCATTTTGCCAGCACCAACAGGTTTTGAACCACTATTTCTAATTCCTCTTCATGCCTTCAACCAGGCTCCATATTGAATCACTTTGCTCCTCTGTCCAATCAAACAACATCAAACACTCCTCTTCCCCAGTTTCCCACACTCACACTTCCCCTAATGGACTCATCACTCTTTCCAAGACTCATTAGGCAACCAGTCCTTATGCATGTTTGCAGCAACTTCTAAGCAAAAAGTCCTGTTTCTCCTTTAAAATGCATCTTGTTATGCTGTTGCTTCACTGTGCTTCTAGCTCACCCAGCATCTGCCATAGAATCTCAATAATTGCATTTTCCTTATTCTATATAATGTAGTTGCTCTCCCCGCTCTTAGTTTCTATTGGGTGGAGACGTCTCTTCCCTCCCCAGGGACATCTGCTTTCATCCCCCTAAGAAAGGAAGAGCTCTGGTCTTTCTAATCGACCTCTCATATTGGGAGGGAAAGACTATTTCTTTTCTTTCCTGCAAGGAAAATAACTCTTCCATTTTCTTTCTTTCCTTACCCTTTACTCCTGTGAGAGCAAATGAATTCCCTGCAGTAACCTTTTTCTCTTGTTGGAGAAACACACTGTTTTACCCTGCCAGTTGCATTTGCTGCAGTGCTCCCTACTTTATCATACAAAACAATGATTGCTTATTGTCAAGTCTCCACTCCCCCATCTAACCTCAGACAAAGTGAACTGCATACGGTTCAAGGAGCACCTTTTGAAACTTGGGGGTTCAGTCCTGGACAGGCAAGCAGCAGTCATGGAAAACATAATCAGGATTAAGCAATATATGTGCCTGATTTTCCACTGAGCTACCATTCCGGTTTTGTAGCTTTTACACACCCTTTGCAAAACTCTATATAACTCACAAGGTGCAAGGCACTGGAAAATTAGAATTGTCTGTATATTCCTTCTGTGTAACCCTCAGGTAGCTTCTCTCAGTGACATTTGAAGCTTTCATACATCCTTACACATCATCCTTCCACTTTGGAAAGCTTCTCTTCATGAGAGTCTGTAGGAGCCTAGAATGGTTTCTAGGCTAAAGAGGTCCCAGACTAAGACCTGCCTTATCTCCAAGACTCTATGAAAGAGAAAAGCAGCTAGGACTATGCTTGAAAATGGTTCTGGATTATGGTTCTGGTTGAGGGCTCTGTAGCAGTCAAATTATCTTTCAGTTATTTTCTGACACCCTTGAATACTTCATTTCTATTTTAGTTTTTTTCTAGAGTTCCTATCACCTTGATATCTAAGTAAAAATCTCTCATTAATTGTTCTTTCTCATCTCCTTTTTAGTCATTCTAGCCTCCTATTTCATCTCCACATATTCAATTTTACCTTCTTTACAAATTTTCATCCCTTTTCTGTAACGAGAAATATCATCTTAAAGTATGGGTACTAATGTCTGTATGAAATCTCTTAGCCAATCCAGTGTGCACTAGATATTTCCAGAAGTCTGAGAAGTTTTAATTCGAGCTAGCTGTCCATGTAAGCAGAGTGCTGTGCTTCTCTTACTGAGCACAAACTCCCAGTTACCTCCTCCTAGCCCTGGGACATCAAATACTCTCTTTCCTTCCTAGTCAATGTGATTGGCTCTAAAATTCCTCAGGCAATTTTCATCTTCTTTTAGAACATTTTCTATCTTTTTCTTTTTCTCTCCAGACATTAAGTGCTTAGGTTTTAATGGTTTGAGCAATAGGCTTTGAACGAGAAATATCCTGGATTCCAATCCAGATGAGCCACGGTATGTGTTATTCTCAGGTACCTTACAGTCTATATAGGTACATGTAGTCACCATCACCGCTATATCTAAGCATTCGGCACACATTAATAAATGTATCTTCCCAGCACACCTGCAAGAGGATATTATGATTCCCATTTTTACAGATGGGGAATGAAAGCACAGGGTGATTGATTTGTTCAAGGTCACACCATAAACTTGTAGCAGAAGTGAATTAACCCAGGTCTCCTATGTCCCAGACCAGTGCCAAAAACTGTTTGTTATATATATGTCCATTCACCTATTCTGGCACCTACATAGCTCTTCATCATTTTTTATCTTCTTTAACTAAATCTATGACTTCTCATTTCTACTCCCACTCCCATTGTGGGTTTTTTTAAATCTTTTTTAGCCTGATATTGACTGCACCCCTCTTAGTCCAGAACATCACCTTACAAAATGGAGGATATGAAGGCATACCCTGAATCCTTATGTAACTATCACAGTTGCTTTACAATACTGCAAGCTCCCAGTCAGTTTTTTTCAGTACTCTCCAAGAGAGTGTGGAAGTGAATGAGGGGACTGTAATATAATGTAACAAAATCTGCTTCATTAACAGGATTGGGACCTTGCTTTGCGGGAACAATATAAAATTCTGAAATGACAAATGCAGCTTGGTTCATTTAAAATACAATTTCATATGAAGATCTGCTTAAACTGGCTAAAAAGAGTTTGTGAAGTTTAAAGTGTTTGCAATTCATTCTAATTGGCCAAGCCCCCATCATTCTCAAAATTGCCCTTGACTACTATTATTTTCTTGGCAAGACAGGTATTCTTGCATAGTGTGCAACAGAGCAAGTGATGTAATTCCACAAGGCTTTCAAGTGCCTAACTCCAAGAGCAAAAGGCCAGGGAGGTATTATATTAAATAGAACTCTGACAGAATGAAGGTTTGTTTGTTGCAAGTAAGAGTGGATGTATAACAGAAAGCAAAACAGTCAGAGGTTCACAGTCCATATACAAAGCAGCATATTATTTTATGAGCAAATTATAGTCATTTGCATTCTCAGTGAGCAGTGGTGTTAATTGACGTGAATTAGCAAAAAAAAAAAAAATGAAGTCAGTTCCATAGAAATTATTTTTATGACACATCCCCCTCCTTTTGCTTTTCAGACTTGCTGTACTCTGGACAGGTCTCCCTGCATGTGACAGTCAAAATCATACAAAAAAGTTCAGGATTCTGTTTTACTAATGATGGGCTAATGATTATCAAAACTCTGCTGCTGTATGCTTTTCTGGAATAAAATGACATATGCAGAATGGAACCCTCTTTCATTTCTGCATAGCTCATAGTAAGCCAATGTATAACTATTGTCATGGATTTTAGTTTGTCTGGAACATGGTTTCTTTTGTAGTCATTCAACTCTACTTAGTCAAGAACAGCACCTTTCTCAGTAGCATGAAGCCTGCTTCATAATTTTAACTCATATAGTCATTTATACCTGTGTAGAGTGAGTGCTAAGTGGGTGTAAAATGCTATCAAATCAAATTACACCCACTTAGCACTGATGGAAATTACTATACAGGGCAAGGCGAAAAACAGGCTCAAGGTCACCAGTCGAAATTTCATTTGATCAGATGTCAGCCTCCAGCCCAGTGTTTGGGTCAAGTACTGCAAGCTGCACCGATCAAAACTTTTTATTCTGATTCCTTTGGCCAGTGCCTGTTGTCGGAAGCATTTCCAAATTACTGCATCTACAAATGACTGAACTAACTGGACATGATTTATTTTTGGCATATGACTTCATAGAATGTAACTTAATGTCATGAAACCTAGCAGCCTGAACTGCACTGTTTACAGAGGTGATAATCTCATGAGAAATATTTTAGGCTCTGAACGCATGCAATTTACCATGAAAGTAAACTGATAGCTCCATCTAATGTAACCTCTCTCTCTTTCTTCTTCTTCTTCTTCTTCTTCTTCTTCAGTAGCTAGTCCTGGTCTGTTAGCTTTTTTTTCCCCTCATCACACTTTGCTGCACAACTTAATAAGAAAGTATCAAATGAGCGTGCCCCTGCTAAGCTCCTAAACACTCCTAAATACTCTGAAAAGAGTCTGCGGTAGCAACTGTATAATAAGTATGAGTGACTGGGAAATTCACCAATCTCTTTTTATTGTATGGTTCTTCGATGGCACTCAAAAGGATATCTATTTTTTTCCATGAGACATATCTAGCTCACAGTGATTTTTATGAAATAGATGGCAGAGTGTGCACAATGATCACATAAAAAAATGAAATTAGTTTGCTCCACAGCACAGTTCTACAATGTTACCAATTGCTAAATCAAGACAGTAATTGAAACAATGTCAAACCTCTAATTCTGAGAACTCATTTTGAAACTGAGGGGCAACTCTAGGCTATGACCCCATGATCTTTCCTTTAACATCAGTGCAGAACTTATGAAAGACATCAATTTCACACCAATTGCTATGTAAACGTCTAGCTAAAAGATGCATTTTGGATATTCATTCTTGAGAGGCCTTTGTATTTAGGTACTGTGCTCAAGTATGTCAAGGATAAGAGTTCTAGGCTGATGGATTTATCCAAATTGATCTTTTTAATGCTTGGATTATTTTTTTCTGCATAGCAGAGCTGGTCAATTTTTTTTGGCATAACAGTTCGCCACTGGAAAATGCAGTTTTGTCACAATCCAAATCATTGAAACATGTCAACTTGACTAGATTTTTGACAGAAATGTGTCAGAATGAATTGTTTCAACTTTCTCATTTCATTTTGATAATGTCATAATGATTCATTTTGATAATGTTGAAATATTTCATTTTGATAAAGTAAAAATATGTTTTGACTATTATTATATTATATTATATTATATTATATTATATTATATTATATTATATTATATTATATTAACATGGAAATGAACTAACTTTTCATTCGAATTTGAAACTAAAACAAATTTTAAAATGTCAGAATTTCCCAAAGAACAGAAATTTCATTTTCCAACTAGATCTACCTGATAGGTTCCTTCTCAATAAATATAGATATGACATAACTGTTGATTACATCTGGAAAATCATATTTTTATTTTATATAATGAATACCATGGGACAATGCACCAAATTCTTTTTTTTGGGGAGTGGGGGTGTGTATTACTATTCCTTAGCATTTGTACTGCAGTACCATCTAGGAGCTCCTGTCATGGACCAAGGCCCCGTTGTGTTAGACATTGTACAAACATAGAACAAGTACTCAGGATAGTTTTGGGGTTGTATACAGAATTTTCCTCCCTTGCATGAAGGGTAACATGGCAGAAACATGAAGATGTTTGTTTGAAAATTTAATAAGTGGTCAATGAAGGTTGATGTCATTGGCAGAGTGGAGGCAGCAGCCAACTTCTTAATATAATGTGAGATGATAGGAAAGCAGGAACGCACCATGAAAGTCCCAAATAGTGAAAACAAAACATTTGTAGTTGATGCAATAGAGAAGAGGAAGCCAGTGGAGGGATGCAAACATTGGCATGACATGGTCAAATTGATGAGTTAGGAAAATTATCTTTGCAGCAGTATTTTGCATGGATATAAGTGGGGCAAGTTTTTTTTTTTTTTTTTTTTTTCCAAAGTCAGAAATAGGATGTAGCAGTAGTTGAGATGTGAGATGAGGGACTCAATGAGAGTTTTAGGTGAGTGAATGCAAAGAAAGGTCATATTTTAGAAATGATATACAGGCAGAATAAGCAAGATTTAGACACAGCCTGAATGTGAAGATCTAGAGAGAGGGCCTAATGAATTGGCACTCGGATAACAGGACTGAGTGACAGGGATGATGGTGGTGTAACTCCATTAAAGTTCTTAGAATTTCACCAGAGATTAGTTTGGCCAACTATATCTACACATGTTTGCATTAATCTGTAATATGGGTCCCTGGATCTTGGAAATTTATATGGTTATTGGGGTCCCATTTGAGTCAACAGAGAACACAGGAATGCACATGCAGGTCTAATTGCAGACTTGGTGCCACTGTGTCCCATGTTCAGTCTACCGGAAATCTGAAAATCTGTTTGCCCAGGATTATTACAACATAGAACCCTTTTCAAACAAATATGCTGATCAAATCATCAAAGACATTCATGAACACTTTAGGGTTATTTTCCTACTGTCCTGTTGATCTGCATTGAAACTGTTTGGCTCAGTCCATAATTGGTATAAATCTACTGTTTGAACTTGGAAAAGAAGGCAAAAAGCAAATACCGAAAGTATTTGAAGGCAGAAAATGGCAGGTCTGAGTTGTGAGTAAGTAAGATGTTTTTTGCCACAGTTGTGAATGGACTGGAGGGGAGTAAGATGAGAATGGAGTAGCCACCCTTATTAAAATGACACATAGAATTGAACAGGGATTTAACCAATAGGATTCTTTAGACATTAGTCTGATAACACTGGTCTACAATTTTTGAGAAGTCGTCTGCTTCAGAGATAAAATGTGCTATTTATTATGTATTTTGATGTGCTGAATTCAAATATGACAATTAAAACAACTGATTGGCTACTGTTTCTAAGATATTTAAGTTTTTACATTTTATGTCTATGAATATTGTGTAGATAGTAGAGTTTTAATCATAAATTGTAAACCTAGGTCTTTTCATGTGTTTATGGTGTTTATGCACCTCAAAAGTTGTTTCATGTTGTCATAGGTTTCCTTCATATGGACTGCATGACCAACTGGAATTGATGGCAAAACATTTCCATTATGCAGTAAAACTGCTTTAAGACTCATCTTCGATGAATCAATGAACAGTCTCCACTCATCTGGATCGTGAACGATGTTGAGGGCTGCCATCACCATCGATGTTGTTGAAGGCTACAAGATCACCTTCCATGAAGAAAAATGGGACAAGATCCTTCTGACGGTCACGGAACATGGAAACCCTAACATCACCTGCCAGGAGATTCCACTGCTGTAGTCTGGAGCCCAACTGCTCTGCCTTACTCTTGGATAGTTCCAAATCCCTGACAAGGTCATTCAGTTCACCTTGTGTTATGAGGTGTGGTTCAGAGGAGGAGGATGGGAGAAAATGTGGGTCCTGTGACATTGATGGTTCAGGACCAGAAGTTTCATCCTCTTCCTCTTCCTCGTCTGACTCAAGTGAGAATGATTCTGGTGCATCAGGAACCGGCAGTCCTTCTCCGTGGGGTACTAGGTGTATAGCTGATGGAATGTTTGGATAATGCACAGTCCACTTTTTCTTCTTTGACACACCTTTCCCAACTGGAGGCACCATGCAGAAGGAACAATTGCTGGTATGATCTGTTGGCTCTCTCCAAATCATTGGCACTGCAAAAAGCATAGATTTCCTTTTCCTGTTCAACCACTGGCGAAGATTTGTTGCACAATTGTTGCAGGATATGTGTGGGGCCCATCTCTTGTCCTGATCTCCAATTTTGCAGCCAAAATAAAGGTGATAGGCTTTCTTAACCATAGTGGTTATACTGCGCTTTTGTGATGCAAAAATCACTTCACCACAAACAGCAGAAGTTATCTGCACTGTTCACACAAGTACAAGGCATCTCTGCTCACTTTGGCGAAACAGAAATGTGTCCTTTTGCAAAATCAAACACTGACAAATAAGAGAGCATGACACTGTATGATTTCTAGAGCTGATATAGGGCAATTTGTTCAGCAGAGTGATGTAAACTTTGTGATGATTGCATCATCCATGACTTCTAGGAATAACGTGACGCAATTCATATCATGTATGACGCAATACCAGCTTCAGATCGCATCATTCATTGTTTTTCCTAAAAAGCAAGTACTGTCCAAACCCAGTCATAGATTTTTTTCATAGATCCAGTCAAAGATGTATTTTAGTCATTTCTGGTTTAAATTGAGATCCCTTCCCTTTATAACTCACTTATCCTCTGCCATTCCCAAGTCAAGGGTCGTATATACTGACCCAATAGCATATCTTGAAAACTAGAGCCAATCCACAATTTTAAGCATCAATTTTGTTCTCAGTGACCCAGAATTAGTAAAGTTTGACTACATTTATTTCAGAAGCATTTTGGCTGTAGAGCAGTGTAATCTGTAGAGTTTCATAACAACATATATCCTCCCTACGTTTTTGACCATTTCATAACATGAACTATCAGAGAATTATTATTCTATTAAATGCTATAGGAATTTTTTTAAAAAAGCTCTACTGAATAGGCATCAGTTTTTATTAATTTCGGTAGGACTTTTTGATAGGACCTGAAAGAAAGTTGCAATAGTTAAGGAGGGAGTTAATCAAGCTATAGATGAAAATTTTACCCATAAGCACAAAGAAGGAAGGGTAGATTTTAATATGTTGTGGAGAAAGAACCAGTAAGATTTCATGATTCCCTAATTGTGCAAGGAGAAGAGTACGGTAGAGTGGACAATAATCAGGATAACATTGTGAGCCTTAGTGACAGTAGTGTTGGCAGATGGAGGGAAGGGGGGAGTGGAAAAAAAAGGCGCCACCCACTGAGGTGCTTTTACTAATGGGGCAGCGCTCCGGGTGTTCGGCGGCACCTCGCGGTTGGACCTTCACTCGCTCTGCATGTCTTCGGCGGCATTTCGGCGATGAAGCTTCAGTGGGTGGCGCCTTTTTTTTCCCCGTTCCCGGGTGAGTAAAATTTAAAAGGCACCACTTGTGCTTGGTGGGGGAGCGGCCGCTCGCCCGCTCCCCCGCTCCCCCCCGCTATGCTACTGGAAGAATGGTAGCTTGTTTACATCTGTAGAGCTGGAAGGAAGAAGAGAATGCTTGGGAGGAAAGAGAAGGAGCTTGTTTTTTTTTGCATATTGAGATTTGGCTGATTGTAGTACATTCAAGATAATATGTCAGAAAGCAGTGGATGGAAGAGAAGAAGTCAAGGTTGGAGAAGTAGATATATGAGTCGTCATCACTAAAATTGTAGTTGAAACCAAATGAGTGGATCTGGCCCCCAGTGATAAGGTATACAGAGAAAAGGAGAAGGTAACATAGGATAAAGCTGTGAGCCACAAACGCAGGCAAGTGGGAGAGAAAAGGAACTGCTAAAGGATAGTCTGAAGGAGCAGTTGGACAAGTAGGTGGGAAAATCACAAGATTATAAGGCAACAGAAGCCAATTAATTAATTCACTGCTTTTGCTAGAATTCTTGTGTTGGCTGGTACATACTATTTCAGTGCAATCTGGCTCTAACAGCCTGGAAATAGAAGGCTTATCCAATTAATGAGTATTAATATTGACATAAATCTGGACAGGAAAAAAACTATTCTTAAGGAAAGTTGAGTTGGCAAGCAGATAATAGCGGCTGCTTCTGCCCACTGACAAGGAATCTTTAGAATTCTTGTTTTCCTTGGGTGTTTTGTTTTTTTGCCCTCTCTCCCCATCCTCTCTTGCTGTTATTTGTTACTTTGACGTATTCCTGTTCTTTGCTTTGTACATTTTTAAAGGATTGTTTATACAGAGTCTTCTACATAGTTTAATGCCCAACGTTCTAGATTAGGACTTGAGAGACCTGGATTCTAGTGCTAGCTGGGCCACTAACTTCACATTTATTTTTCCCCTCCCACCCTTTATCTATCTTGTTTATTTAGAACAGAGGTCGGCAATCTCTGGCACGCAGCTCACCAGGGTAAGCACCCTGGCAGGCCGGGCCAGTTTGTTTACTTGTCACAGGCCAATGGGGGCGGCAGGAAGCAGCGGCCACCACATCCCTCGGCCCGCACCACTTCCCACAGCCCCCATTGGCCTAGAGCGGCGAGCTGCAGCCAGTGTGTATGTGTATATATATGTGTGTGTGTGTGTTGTTATGTAAAGCCTCCGCTCAAATGCAATTGTAAGTTCTGCAACCCTTTTGCAGACTTAGTATCTTCAGTTATTGTTAGCATAATCTTTTAAGTAACCTTTTCAAGTTACCACTTGTATGAACTTCCAAGCTTTGTAATATCCCATCATGCAATCAGAGAGAGTGTGAACGAGGGAGTGTGTGGGGAAGATAAGGGAGGCATTGGTACTCTGACTGCAGGATTATCTGGCTATTTGGACTCTCTCCTCAGACCCTATGCTACCAGCACTCCCAGCTATCTTCGAGACACCACCGACTTCCTAGAGGAAACTACAATGCATTGATGTTCTTCCTGAAAACACCATCCTGGCCACCATGGATGTAGAAGCACTTTATACCAATATTCCACATGAGGATGGACTACAAGCTGTCAGGAACAGTATCCCTGATGAGGCCACAGCAAGCCTGGTGGCTGAGCTTTGTGACTTTGTCCTCACCCACAACCACTTCAGATTTGGGGACAACTTATACCTTCAAGTCAGTGGCACTGCTATGGGTACCCGCATGGCCCCACAGTATGCCAACATTTTTATGGCTGACTTAGAACAACGCTTCCTCAGCTCTCGTCCCCTAGTGCCCCTCCTCTACTTGCGCTACATTGATGACATCTTCATCATATGGACCCACGGAAAGGAGGCCCTTGAAGAATTCCACCTGGACTTCAACAATTTCCACCCTACCATCAACCTCAGCCTGGACCAGTCCACACAAGAGATCCACTTCCTGGACACTACAGTACAAATAAGTGATGGTCACATAAACACCACCCTATACCGGAAACCTACTGACCGCTACACGTACCTACATGCCTCCAGCTTCCATCCAAGACACATCACACGATCCATTGTCTACAGCCAAGCCCTAAGATACAACCGAATTTGCTCCAACCCCTCAGACAGAGACAAACACCTACAAGATCCTTATCAAGCATTCGTAAAACTACAATACCCACCTGGGGAAGTGAGGAAACAGATTGACAGAGCAAGACGGGTACCCAGAAATCACCTACTACAGGACAGGCCCAACAAGGACAATAACAGAACACCACTGGCCATCACATACAGCCCCCAGCTAAAACCTCTCCAGCGCATTATCCACGATCTACAACCTATCCTGGAAAATGATCCCTCACTCTCACAGACCTTGGGAGGCAGGCCAGTCCTCGCTTACAGACAACCCCCCAACCTGAAGCAAATACTCACCAGCAACTACACACCACACCACAGAAACACCAACCCAGGAACCTATCCCTGTAGCAAACCTCGTTGCCTACTCTGTCCCCATATCTACTCTGGCAACAGCATCAGAGGACCCAACCACATCAGCCACACCATCAGGGGCTCATTCACCTGCACATCCACTAATGTCATATATGCCATCATGTGCCAGCAATGCCCCTCTGCCATGTACATTGGCCAAACCGGACAGTCCCTCCGCAAAAGAATAAATGGACACAAATCAGACATCAGGAATGGTAACATACACAAGCCAGTAAGTGAACACTTCAATCTCCCTGGTCATTCTATTACAGATTTAAAAGTCACTATCATTGAACAAAAAAACTTCAGAAACAGACTTCAAAGAGAAACAGCAGAACTAAAATTCATTTGCAAATTCAACACCATTAATCTGGGCTTGAATAGGGACTGGGAGTGGCTGGCTCACTACAGAAGCAGCTTTTCCTCTCCTGGAATTGACACCTCCTCATCTATTATTGGGAGTGGACTACATCCACCCTGATTGAATTGGCCCTGCCAACACTGGTTCTCCACTTGTGAAGTAACTCCCTGCTCTCCATGTGTCAGTATATAATGCCTGCATCTGTAACTTTCACTCTATGCATCCGAAGAAGTGAGGTTTTTACTCACGAAAGCTCATGCCCAAATAAATCTGTTAGTCTTTAAGGTGCCACCAGACTCCTTGTTGTTTTTGAGCAAGGACGTGTATGTGGGACGGGGCGGAGAGGAACTGCAAGGAGAAAAGAGCCTGTAGCCAGGAGCCAAGTGTGTCTGATATAATCTGCCCTGAGCAGGGCCGGCTCCAGGGTTTTGGCCGCCCCAAGCAGCAAAAAAAAAAAAAAAAAAAAAAAAAAAAAAGCCGTGATCGCAATCTAAAAAAAGCCGCGATCACAATCTGCGGCAGCAATTTGGCGGGAGGTCCGAATGGCCGCCGAATACCTGGACCTGCCGCCCCTCTCCGGAGTGGCCGCCCCAAGCACCTGCTTGAGAAGCTGGTGCCTGGAGCCAGCCCTGGCCCTGAGAAGGCAATCACAAAGTGCTGTAAAGAAAAGAAGAACCTGATATCCATGAAAGGAACATGGACTGGGAATGCTTCTTGGTGAGGGACATAGAAGAAAAACTCAGTGTACGTGACAGGAGCCGCCCAGTTCCAAAATAAAAGGAAGCAGTACACAAGCTGCTGCTGCTCCTTGACCTGCTCACCAGCCTGGATTTGTGACCACAGGCGGACACACCATATGTACCACGCTTTGACTTCTCAGCTTCCATGCTGTCTCCGGTAACTCTCCATCTGTGTAATTGTGTGGGTGCATGAGGGTATGAATCGGTGCGTGTATGAATAAGCTCCATCTCTTTTCTATCTGACCCAACAGTGGCATCGTAATAAAACTAATACAAGTGTGACCCTGGTTGGTTTTTAGGGGAACAGAGGTAACGTGTGTTATTTATACTTTATACTCTTGCTAAGTCTGTTTAAAGTTTAGTTTATGCCCTTGTAAGCTTTTATTCCCCTTGCTGGAAAACTAAGTGGGATTTCTAAGATATTTTAGTCCTGTCTAATTCTGTTCTTCCTAAAGTCAATGGGAACAGAGCTAAGCCAACAGTGAGTGCTTCTAAAAATCCTCACATAAATTCCCATTTAAATGTAAAGTTATGTAGAGAAAGAGTTATTAGTGGAGCTTAATGCCAACTAACACATAGAAAAGACTTGTGAAGATCACATAGAAGAACAGGACTAAAGGCACAACACAGTGACAAGGGTTAAGCTAAAAAAATTTCTATCCTGTTAGGTGGCCACTTACCTTTCTTTCTTTTTAGCCTTGCTCTCTTCTCTGCTACATGGGCTTTTTCAATGTCATGTTGATTAGTACAGTCATTCCCTATATTCACCTGTGCATGCTTCACAGAGGCAGGGAGGTTTATTGCCACTTAGCAAGCTGTTTTACATAACACTTATCTGAGAGACAAGGTGGGTGAGGTACCAACTTTTGTTGGTGAGAAAGCTTGTCCGATAAAAAATATTACCTCACCCACCATGTCTCTCTAATACCCTGGGACCGCCATGGCTACAACAACACTGCTTGATGCTTACCTGTCAGCCTAGGCAAGACATGAGGCAAGAGTGCTGAGGTGTCACCAAAAATCCTCCTCACTCCAGACCACACAATTTTTGTTTATAATGCTTCCTTTTCAGTGTGCACTCCTGTAGAGAAAGGAGTAATAAACCATTGCCTGCATCCCACATTTCCTTGGGAGAAGGTACCAGTTTGCCAGTACTGGGGTTTGGGTTTGGAAGAAGCTCTACACTCTGAAGGCAGTGGCACCATTTGTGTGTTTAAAGTTAAGCATGCACTTAAATCTTCAGTCCATTTCAGGATTCAGCCCTTAATGCAGATTACACACTAAAAATGCACTTGCTCTCTACACTTTTTTGTGAGTTACCATGGTTTGCAACTAGAGGGACTATAGGACCCAGGGCTGGGGCTGCAAATTTCATTCTCCCAAAGTTTTAAAAGTTTTAATATCAGCTCAATTGTATTCAACACTTACACTGTTAATGGACACAAAAGGAAATAACTCAACTACTGTTTCATTAAAGAATTAACTTTTCCAATTAAAGTTTAGCTTTTTTAGTCAATTTACATAGACATAATCCTAAAACAAATAGAAATACAGTTTCTCGCCATTACAGCTTTCTGAATCATAATCATGATGAGCTTATCCATTGCCATAGTTACTGAAGTATAGCTGGGATAAAAAACTTGATTAGACAGACTTAAGAGGGGGGGGAAAGGCCAACATATTTATGTAATGAGAAACTCTAAGAGACAGAATAATACCAATAATTGGCATTTTCCCCTTTTTGATAGCCATTGTCTAGCAGAAGTCATGTATGTATAAATGATTTGGCCTCTCTTAGACAGTGGCTCTCTCGTTCTCTCTCTCTCTCTATATATATATAATAAACACACACTGTTCCATCAGTTAAGGTGGCTCTTGTTCCTCATCTCTAACGTTCTTGTCAAATCTTCAAAGCTGACATCTGTCTTTTTCATATTCTCCTTCAGCAACTCAAACCACCTTTTCTAGGTCTTCCATATGGTCTTTGTTCTGTGACTACTATGCTTGTACTCTTTGGCCAACATATCCCACATTTTCTTGTATCACATGACTCAGTCATCTCAATCAGAATGTGTTTTATATATATATACATATATATATATATAGTGTTTCTGTATAGCTTTTACAAATATATATACATATATATAATATTGTTTTTGTAAAAACTACACACAAACACTGAGGCTTCTACACTGTCAGTTCTGCTGATGAAACTAGCAATGTGGGTGAAATGGATATATTTTCATATTTTTCCACTCATTTTATGAATGATTTATTTTTCTGCCACAAAACTTCACAGCATGATATCTTTACCTTACATAATCAATAATGCTAATAATGGATAAATGACTGTAATCTGAACTATGGAGTTTTGACCAGCACCTCTATTATAAACCACAAAATAAACTGGAGAAGTTAAATGCCACTTTAACTGATAGATAATGGTGTAGATATGTACAATCTCATAACACTAAAAAAAAAAAATTGTTTTTCGCACACGAGTATAAGACAGTGTGACAGCAGATAATGCTGCTTTTTGAGAATCCTGGTAGGAATACCAGTTATTGCAGAAGTACCCTATTATGCAACCCATATAAATGTAGATGGCTAAATATGGATTTAGGAGCCTTACTGTAGGGACCCAAGTTTGAAGATGTTGGTCTCAGATTATATAAATGCTGAATAATGTAACAGGAATGTCAATCCCAGAATTCTCTATGTTTATATTATTCTACAACTTTGCATAAATTGTAGGGCTGCAACTTTTGGGGGGAAAGTAGCTAGCAATTGTAGTAATGTGGGTCAAGCATATATATATACACTGTGGCTGAATGATGCAACAATTTGCTACCAGCATTGACAGATAGGTGAATGTGGCAGATCTATTGAATCCTTATTTGTGGATTTAGTTGAGGGTGCTCTTGAATTATACAGGCTGATCTTCGCAGTATCCAAGATAATGATTTAATATTTCCCTCAGTTTTAAATTTTTAATTTGTTAGAAAAAGTTGAGTGACTGTCATTAAAGTCTCTGCAGATTATGTATCAAAGACTTGTTTTTCAGTTGAGATATTTTCAGTCAAGGTTCCATGCTATATGCATTTGAAATTCCAGGCCATACTGTGTGCAAACACCAGAAGGTACTGTGATAGATACAGTCCCTCAGTTCCTTCACTCTCTTGAACTTCTGCTATGTTCCTTTGAAGGCAGCACTTCAGAAGCCAAACACAGTAGATGAATGGCCTCTATCTCCCCTCTACCTCCTTAGTCACAACAGCTTGCCAAGCTCTGGACACTTTCTGCCTGATGACTCAGAACATACCCTGGATACTGCTGCAGCCCTTTCTCCCGCTCTTTACATGAGCTACCATACAAAGTCCTTTCAAAAAGTCTGCTTTGTACTCAGAGGATACATTAGGTTTTAGCAAGCGTTACTACTAATCGGCTTTCTGTGCCCTCTGAGTGATTCAATACTCAAAAGGAAAAACATAATAGCTCTCTCACAGCACATTTCATAAAGTTATTCCTCACCCTCAGACCAGCTGGATTTGGAGCAGACAGTGTGCTACTTTATTTTTTACATTGTGTCAATATCTTGTTTTCTCACCACCACCACCCATGGACGCTATTGGCTTTGCAGAAGCTATTTAGGTGTTTGAGACTTCATCGGAGGAGGTGGGTCAATAGGAAGGCATTATTACCTCTTTTTCAGCTTGCACAAGGGAGGCAATTTGCATAGCGTAAACCTTTGTTGCCCTTCTCCCTAACCTCTTCCTCTACTTTGGAAACTCTGAAAGTAGTCAATAGACCCACAGTTATTTGGGCCTGGCAAGAAACTTCAGTGGCCTATCTGCATACCACAAACACAGGTGAAATAGAAACTGTAGGCTATATTCTTTTTTTCTGGTGTTGGATTCAGCCTAGCTCTTATATCAGTATTCAGTGGAAGGGGGAGTTAGAATACATCTCACATAGCCAATATAAGTGCTAAGCAAAATTCCAGCTCCTGTGATCCAGGAAGGGAATCTGTGGTTTTAGTTCAGGTCTCATAAAGATAGGACTAAACACAAAGTTCAGGTCTTGACTCAATCTTTCTCAAAGTTCAAGGAATTCCGATTCAAGGGTTTGTGATCTGTCTGATCTTGAATTATAATAATTTTGGGGAGTGAATAATTGTCTGTGCTGCATGACTAATTTAAACAATGTCCTCTTCTAGAATCTTCTGTAGTGTTGGGGCCAGATTCTCAGCTGGTATGAAAATAGTGTCACTCCATTAACTTAACTTTCGAGGGGGTAAAAGACATGCTATATGAGGAAGGGTGACAGGTGCTAGAAAGAGTCACAATTGCAGACTCCCCCTCAGAGGCAAAAAATGTTAGACAACTCTTGTATATTATCTTCAGTTGTGGAAAAGGGAATAACAAGAAACACCATTGTGAAAGAGATTCAGGGGAGAAACTATTTAAATATTAGCTCAGCTTTGCCATTGTCCAGAGACTTGACAACACCTTCACATTAAGTTAATGGGATATTAGCACAAATACTCTACAATGAGTGAATTCATTCCTTTATGAGCACTCAGATGTCAATGTGAGGGACACAGTATAAAAAACCAGAATAGGATAAAATAGAAGCTCTTGAACTGTAGGGGGGTGGAGAACACAAAAACCTCCCAAAGTAAAGCCCGGGTAACAGTCAGTTGTTACCATGACCAGTCAGATATGCATGATTCCCTCATTAGCAAAGAGCCTTGTGGAATGGTGGCTCCTATTGGCAGCCCATTGGGTGTTGCTGCCAGCACTCAATGTGCAAGTATTTCCCAGAAAGCCTTTGTGATTTAAAGGAAATAAAGTAAGTGAATGAAATCCTTTTACTGAACTTTGCAGCTACAGGTGACATTAGCTTTATCAAACTGTAGGCAAACTGCAGCAATTTGGATCAGCACCTCATAGATAATAAAAATAAAGAATTTCATTCAAGTTTCAAGCTTTCCCTTGTCTTCAATGACTTCCATAAGTCTGTGGCCCAAAAAATCTGTTCAAGTACACCCTAACATTCCTGGGTGGCCTACATTTCCTTGTAGTCCCCTCAACACATTGTTGACCTAAGAGTTGAAGGTTTTAGGATAGATAGATGATAGATATTATTATATCAGGAGTACAATAGGTCTTCTTCCTTTCTGTTAGGCTTTTGAGCCAGCTTTTCTGAAAATTCTGGTATTTGAAACATTTCTAGCAATGACCCAGTTGTGGAAGTTCACTGGTCCTATAAAAGGATGTTAAAGAATCATATTTGTGTTCATATTGCATCTATGAATTTAAGTTTATAATAGTAAGGAATAGATGCACACAGAGAATGAGAAAACTTCTGTCAGTTCTTCCAGCCACAATGGGACCCTGCAACAGTGGAGAGAACATGACTTCGAATACCTGGCTTACTGCATACTTTAAAGAGATTTTGATGCAGGAATATGAGAAATAAAACTAGATATACTTATGGGAATATCTATATATCTATTGTAGGTACTTATATGCCCCCCTTTCCTAAAGTATCTGAGCACCTCATAATCTTTAATGTATTTATCCTTAGAAAACCCTGGTTAGACGGGGATGTGTTATTATTCCCAGTTAACAGATGGGTAAAGGAGGTGCAGAGAAATTAAATTACTTGTCCAAGGTCACTGAGAAATATTGTAACTGAGCAGAATACTAAATGTAAGATTTCTCAGTCTTACGTAAGCACTTTCTCCCTTGGACCATTCTTCCTCCCAGGGAATGGTCCTGGTTTGTGAGAGCTGCCACAATGACTTTCTTGGATTCTCAGTCCCATGGAATAAAAATAGCTAATACACATTTCCTGCAGACACATTGTGCAAGAAATTGTTTCATCTCAAGATTCACTGTTAAAACTATAGGGCAAGGATGTAATACAATTAAAAAGGAAAATCTACCTGAATAATCAAAGCTAGTCACTAAAGATCTGTCTACACTGCAGCGTAAGCCCTGGGTTAGTAGAACTTGAGTTAGTGGACCCTGAGTTTCTTAACCTAGGGTTTGAGTATCTACAATCATTTGAACCTCAGGTTAGGAATTGTTGAACCCTGGGTCTCATCCTGGGACTCCAGCATCTAAACTGCATTATGCGGGCCTGAGTCCAACTACCCATTTCCCATCAATCTTCCAAAATGTGGCTATTCTATCCCTTTGTTCATGGAGGAGTGTGGAAAAACTTGACAGTTCTCCACACTTGACTGTCCAGGGGATAAAAATCAGCTTGTGGGATTGTGGGATACTTTTGGTGGAATCCAAGAGCACCAGTCCAGTGGGACTTTGTCTACACTGCAAAACAATAGGGCTTGAATGATGGGTCCTGCTTGGACATTCCACCACAGGGTGTGTTGGGATGCTGGGTCCTAGCCCTTAGTTAGTATGGTTTGTGTGTCGACAAAAAGGGGGTTAGGCTTGAGCTTGAGTTTGAACAGTGGGCTTATATTGGAGTGTAGATGTAGCCTATGGCTTGTTTCCGTGCCCCCTGAAATCAATGGAAAGCCTCCCATTGACATCAATGGGGTTTGAATCAGGACTCATGGTAGTACATTCTGATGTTAAAACTACAGTGCATGCTCATTGCTGGTACCAGCACACTCACAACTGTTCCGGTGGTGCACAGAGTGATCAAGCACTTGATTACTACCTAGAAGCTATTAGTGAACTTCAAACAGCTTGCAGCATCCAAACCATCAACACTAAGTAACCTCAGTAACTTCAATGTAGATCTTATTGCATTTTGAATATTATCCATTTTAAACCAAATATTAAAGGAATAATAATTCACAAGTTGTTAAAGTGTTGATGTTGCTAGTTACCAGAAAGAAGCTGAGGGGATATATGTATTGTATACTATGTGGGAAACGAGAAAATAAATTAATACAGCTGGTTGGGATTTTTTCAATGCTACTTTTTTAGCAGAAAATTCTGATTCTCAAAAACTAAAAATGTTGTAGAAATATATTGGTTTAAAAAAAAAATCTATCAGGAAGGTTTCTTAGATTTAGGATGGAATTTCTGCTCAGAACCTTCTCTTGTCATAACCTTCTCCTCTTCCTACTTTGGTCAGGAATATAAGTAAATATGAGAGAGAGACCAGAGGCAGGAAATATTTGAAATCACAAAAAGAAGACTCTGCTCTCAGTATTTCTTGGCCTCTTATATAAACAGAAGCAATTTGGATATGTTTCAGATAAGCAGACATATTTTGGGTGCTCATTAGAGCTCAGTGAATAATTTATAAATAATAATTTAGTTGATGAATTTCAACTCTCTTCGGCTCACAAATTGTCCATGAACAGATTGTGATTTTTCTAAATTAGTTCATTATTCACAATCATTCACTGAATAATTTCTGTGAATAATTCTAGCTCTGTAGCTTGTTTGTGGGCAATTGTTGTGAACATTTAAACTTTCAAGCTGTTTTGGTTTGACATATAAATCCTATAGAATATTTCTATTCCCTGAGTATAACTCTTGGAATCAAGTTTCCAGTAAAAACATCCCTGATATTTAATTATAGATTCATTTGCTATCTTAGGCTTCCCTATAGTATCCATGACAATAGCATCTAAGGCTTCTATCCTGCAAACACAATTTGATTCCAATTGGACTAGGCACGGGTGAATGTTTACAGCAGTGGTTCTCAAAGCCAGTCCGCCTCTTGTTCAGGGAAAGCCCTTGGCGGGCCAGGTCGGTTTGTTTACCTGCTGCGTCCACAGGTTTCGCCGATCGCGGCTCCCACTGGCTGTGGTTTGCCGCTCAAGGCCAATGGGGGCTGCGGGAAGGGCGGCTAGAACATCCCCCACCCACGTTGCTTCCCGCAGCCCCCATTGGCCTGGAGTGGTGAACCACGGCCGGTGGGAGCCATGATCGGCTGAACCTGCGGATGTGGCAGGTAAACAAACCACCCCGGCCCACCAAGGGCTTTCCCTGAGCAAGAGGTGGACCGGCTTTGAGAACCACTGGTTTACAGGACACCTGAGGTTTTTTTTCTGTTAATATTCTTTAATTTGTTTAATTCTTTATGTTGTTTCAGTGAATATATCTTTCATTATATTCACTTGCCAGCGAGAATATTCATGGGAAGTGAAAACGAAGAGAACTTGCAAGCAGGAATATCCATGGAAATTGAAAACAAAGAGAGTTTTAATATAGTTGAAGTGAATTCTGCTGTATTTTAAGCAGGCTGCAAGTATTTGGTTTTTATTTTGTTATAATTTCATGGATAATGTTGATATTTATTTTTTATTTTTTATTGATTTAAATTTTCATAGTTGTGGGAGATGGAGGGGTTTCTGGCACTCTGTACCTCAAAGCAGCACCCTGGAACCCCCATATCCACCCCGTCCTATTCATAATTTATATATGGTTGTGATATTTCATACAAAGCATGCCATGCAAGATATCATATGAAAGGTCATAATCTGCTGAAACCCGTTGTTCTGTTCAAATATGTATATCATTAATGTGTATAAAATTATGAGATTTTCTATATGGTTGTTTCTGAAATATGTCATAAGTTTGACAGTCTCTACTGCTATGTGATGAACCACTCCCAGGAGGGTGTTAAATGACCCTTAATCAACAGGGGAGTTGCAATTAATGGATTTACAATTCAATGACTTTTGTGCAAGCACCACACAATGGGGACTGCTCAACTCTATGACTCAGTTGCACAAAATCATCAGGGAGATTGCTCAACCCTGAGACTCAGCGAAGCCCACCAGGACATGTCTGGGCAAGTGTCTTCTAGACACATGGACTGAGGATATAAAATCGGGGACAGTGGCATCATGCTTTTGCTTTTCTCTTCCTCCACCTAGCCTGGAAGCAACAAGAACACTGGAAAGATAGAAGACTTCAACTGAGAGATTGGTCCAGGTTAAAGGCAGAAGCCCGTGTATTATGAACTGTAACATCCAGTGGGGTGAGAAAATTGCTTTCTAAATACTGCCTAGTGTAATAAGGTTTAAGGTTTAGATTGTGTGCTTATATTTTATTTTCTTTGGTAACTGTCTCTGATCTGTTATGCCTACCACTTATAATCACTTAAAATCTATCTTTCTGTAGTTAATATACCTGTGCTATATTTAACCTAAAACAATGTATTTTGCTTGAAATGCTTGGGAAATCTCAGCTCAGGTTACAAAAGCTAGTGTGTGTCTTCTCCACATTGAAAGAGGGGCAGACTGGATAATAAACGTACACTGGTCAGGCTTCTAACCAGGGCAGGACGGTACAGCTCTGGGGTGTAAGGCTGGGTAGCTGGAGGGAATTGGCTGGCGCCTTTCTCTGTATGATTCATGAGTGGCTCTGGGAGCATTCATCCAATCTTGCTGGATGTGGGGCTCCACATGCTGTTGTGATGAGTGATAACAGCAACTGGAGTGATTTGCTGCTTGTCACTAGAAAAGCATTGTGAGAGACAGCCTAGGCTGGAAAGTTAAGGGGGCACCCTATTTCTAGGCTGCACTCCAGGGATCCCATCACAGGGTCAGACAATAATTATTTAGTGATAGTAGCTGCTGAGATTCAACAAGTTAAAGCTTTACAACAATTATAACAAATTGTCAACATCACGTGCCAAAATATGTAATGTAAATATCCTTAAATCAAACAGTAGGATGTTCTCAAGCAGTATTTTTCTTTGCCTATCTGAATATTTTTATCAGTGGAAGTAGTGTTTCATCAGTTTGTGTGTGTATACTGAAATCAACATTTACCAACTTTTACTGATAAAAATCCAATTCTTTCAAGATTACTTTTAAGGGATAATGGTGGATTTTTTTGGTGAGGGGGCAGGAAGGAGTGGTAGTATTTTCCAAGCCCTGGGGCTAACATGAACAAAAGATTTTGAGTGTCACTCTTAATCTTATGGTTTATTATATGATATGAGTAATTCACGATAAACCCATTTTTAATCTTGAAATAAGATTAATTATTTTGACCCAGGAAGTATATCGCCACCTTTGGGCACAAAAATAGGTGAGACAGCTATATATTTCAAAAGGGAAAACAGTGGCTCAGCATTCACTCTTGCATTTAATAAATCTTAAGAACTTATTTAATTAAGTAATCTGACTTTCTAGAAACATTGCCATAGTTATTTTATTATTTACTTAACAGAGCCATCTAAAAACATTTTTGATTTTTTGTGGGTTTTTCTTTTTTTTTGTTTTGTTTTCATTTTTGTCAACATTTTATAATATTTTCTATTTTCCAAGGGCTAAATCTTGAAGTTATTTGAAGTCAGTTGGAGTTTTCTCTGAATTATGGTTTGCAAGATTAGGTCCCAAATTGCAGAAGCACATAAACATTCAACATTGTCAAGAAAAAAATGTTTGATTTTTAATTTGCACAGATTCATTCTCAACAGCTTCAAAGTTCATTTTGTGCATCAGCTCATGCTCAGTAGCCATCAGCTATAGAGAATTCAGGCAATGCTGTGATATATACTGTCACTTCTTATTACCTCAAAGTAATAACTTGGTTTTCAGTGCAAAGCCTTTGCTATGTACAGTTTTCAGCATCTTACACTTCTGCTGGGGAGAATGTTCTAGAATGCATTATCACTTAGAAACTTTCACAAAGTTCTTGCAAAGTCTTGTATAGATTTAAAGAGGAAATATTAGAAAAAGCATAAGGTATTCCAGTAAATCTCATTGAGAAAGGCTGTAAACTTTTAAGCCAACATTATGAATTTTCATAAATTTCTGTGTTCAATTACCTTTGAAACAAGAGGCCTGAAAGATGAAGAACTGGGGGTCGGGGAGGGGAGGATTGTTTCTAATTATCTGTAAATTTTTCCAACCTAAATATAACCCAGAGCTTTCTAAACCAAGCAAAAATATCCCAATCTCTTTTCTTTTCCAGTGGTGAATGAAGAACATCATACTACAAACAGATCAGAAATGTTGGCCCAATCTTACAAATAATTACATATAGATGGACCCCTACAAGTGTGTGGAGGCCAGAAGAAGACAGTGAGCTTTTGCATGGGTCCAGGGGTTCCATCAGCACATAGTAAAGAGAAGGACCAGAGCCTGAGTCCATGTCTACACTAGCACTTTATGCTGGCAAAACTTGTCACTCAGGGGTATGAAATAAACTGGTTTGAGCTCTCTCCTGTTGGCATAACACAACTACATGAGCACTCTTAAGGCGGCATAGCTGTAATGGTACAGCTGTGCCACTGTAAGCTTGTAAGTAGACATGACCTAAGTCTCCAGTTCTTCAATAGCAAACTCCTTTTAAAGGAAGACTTAAAAGAATCACCAAAGGACCTTGAGGCATTTTAGGTCTATTAATTAAAAAAAAATAATTATATCTAAGATGCTACCATCAGGCATTCCCACCACGTTTCCATCTTTTACACGTTCTCTAATGGGCGTCAAAATTATTTAAAAATATATATGAGAAAGAGGGAAGGATTGTGCTATTCAAATATTATCTTATAACAATGCTCTTTGATGGCAGCATGCATGTTATAAAAGATGTGGGTGTTTTCTCTGCAACTAAGGATTATTGTGCAAAAGAGTTTCCTGGTACTTTCCCCTCATTTTATCATTTATTTCTTTAAGTTCTGTAAATTAATTTTTTTTTATTTAGTTCTACTTTTGCTATAGGTCACAAACTGCTGGCAGGGAGAGATTGAACTGATGTACACGGGGAGGTTATAACAGTGCAGTTTAATCTAATATGTTATTTTAGTTAATCTCAGTAGTTCAAGCCCCACTTTATATTTGCAATGTTAGGGCAATATCAGAAACCAGAATTTCTATTCCACAAGGAATTCTGAAATTTCAAACTTTGTTTTCATTCTGAATCAGAATGAAAATGTGAAATTTTGAAATGTTGTATGAAAAGAAAATTCCAAAATTTCTATTTGGAATTAGTGAATCATTTTGTTTTGATAATGTTATTATGCTTTAATGTAATAGAAAATATAAAACATTATATTTAATATAAGCATAAATATAACAGAAAACCTTAAGCAAAATGAATTGAAACAAGAAAGTGGGAATGAAACATTTCAACATTATAGAAATTAAATGGTTTGTCAGTATTGAAATGACACCTGAAATTCAAAACTATTTGTTTAAACTTTTCCCCTATTTGTTTAAACACTCAGCCAAAATGTTGAAAAATGTTCAAAAAATTCAACAAAAGTGCATTTTCCAATGGAAAATTGTTCTACTGAAAATTTTTTGATCAGTTCTGTATATTTTAGGGATTTGCACCAGTTGAAGTAATTACACCAATGCAAATTTCTTTAATGACAATAAGGTTTTAAAGAAAATATAACGTAATTTATTTAAATGCTCAAATAAGTTTATAGTGTTCTGCTGTTCTGTTTAGTTTACAAAATGGTTTCCACCACTTCAGTAAAGATATATATATATTTTTATTATTTGTTTGTTTTTAATGCATTGAAAGGATGACAGGAAGTCAACGAGTTTTTAAGTAGTGTAGTTAAATAAGAATCTACACTCCCTGAAGTCAACAAATATTTCAAACAATGAATGAGTGCATATTCTACTCTCGCCTCCTTGAGACAGGGAGAAATAAAGGACCAAATAAGAACAGGAAGAAAAATTAGTTGTCAGGTTAGCTCTCAGGGCATGGAAATCAATTATTTGTTTTGTGCTTTTGCCTTGAATCTTTTAACAGAAGTGCTTGAGTTCTCTCCATTAATCTGAGCTACCTAGTATTATTGACACAGCCACACAAAGGCTGTAATTTGAAAATTGTATAATTCTTGGCAATGGGTTTATTTGGGGGATTTTTTTAATCTCAAGAAGGACATTTACATATTTTTCGGTTCAGACAGCTGATCAAGAAGTAAAAGGTTAGGAATTAGTTAATATACATATTTTATGACTGGACAGAATACTCAGGAATACACTATCTGCCTGTTTTAGGTATGTATATGGTTCACATTTCGGTAATATGAGAATGTCTCACAATCTTCAACATATTTATTCTCATAAGATCCCAGTGAATTTGGGAAGTGCTATTATCCCAGTTTCATTGATGGCACAGGTCTACCAGGTCTTAGCCTAAAGCTCTAATAACTTAGTCCATCCTTCCTAAGAACTTTCTATTTTAGCAGTGGCCTAAGCAAGAAGCAAAATTTGGTTTTCAGCTACACATGTTATATCTCCAAAACAACAGACCTTTCCCTAATACCTGTTGACTACATCCTGCCCTTTTTTGCCCTTGTGTGTTAGGAGAAGACCTCTCTTTTTTCATTAAAGGCCTGATTTAAAGCCTGTTGAAGTAAATAGAAAGACTCCTGTTGATTTCTATAAGCATTGTTTCTAGCCCCAATACAAAACAAGAGCTCCAGAAGGCATAGGACCTAGGAAATAATACCAGCTTGGGCACCAGATCCTCAAACAGGTGGCTTGCTGACTAGGTGGAATGATGTCTAGCCAGTCTTTCTTTCCTTCTCCTCTACACTGCTTGCACACTTATTGCAGACTGGAGGTATAGGGGAGCTGAGTTTGCATGATTTTCAGGGCAGCAGAAAAGTGTGCCCAGCCACATGTCTCCTGGGCCTGTTCTTTGAAACTGTTCCCTGTTTGGCATGATTCCTGTATGACAGGATGTTTCTGCCAGCATCCCTATTCCCCCAGCAACACTATCCAGACCAAATGAAGTCCTGTTAAGCTTTGATGATAACAGACCTACAATAATAAAATATTTTAATTTGTTTGATTGAAATGTCTTATTGCCTACAATACTGCTTAGAAAGCTTGACAAAAAAAGAACTTGGGTTTCCATTCATCACATGAATGAATATGTTCTTAAAATTTGGTAGAAATTCCTATTATTGGTGACCTACAAGTGTACAAAAGGGTGTCACTGAGGCTGAAGTAATCCCACTGCTAATAGGGAATGACACACCCTTGATTTTTGTTGTTCCATAAATCCACACATTAAGAAAGCAAAAGGGAATTTTGTCCAGGTGAGCCCTTAATTCATTCAACTATTGTAGCAAAAGATTGCTAGCCAGCTTGTAGCTTTTTTAGAAATTCAGAAGTCTCATAGGATTTACACGTCATTACTTAGCATGTTCTTCATATCTCTTCATTATGCAAAAATGCATGCTTGATTAGCTTCAGACAGTTGCAAAGCAGGGGGCATGTTTGGTTGCCATCAGGCACTGCAGGTACCAACATAATTGTCATCTACTGTGAAGCTAGAAGAAAGGTTTTATCACAGTACATTTCTCATGTGTTTGTTCACTCCATTAAATTGTTGTCCTCTGTGATGTTTATCAAAACCTAAACACAAAGAGAGCATGCTAGTTGGGAGTGGGAGGGGAGGGAGGGAACAGAAGGGGAGGGATATGCATTTTTCATTCAGTCTGCTCATGGGTGGATACGTATTGTATTTTGTCATGTATAGCCATACCACTGGGCCACTGTCTGAGTTGCACAACCTCCCTATGAAGGTTACGTTGTGAACACTGCCAATAAGTGTCAGAAATCACAGAAAGTTATGGACAGGATAGAACCACAGAATAACCATATTGTCAGAAACCACGAGTTGTTGCACCATATAATTTCAATTTTAACTCTTTTGGTTTGGTTTACAGTATTGAGAGTACCCTACTCTTAAATAGATGTGGAACTTCATCAATCAGCAAAGACCAAAATTGTTGTTAGGATCTTTTTTTTTTTAAATCAAGGTCTAAAATTTTAGCAAGCATCTTTACAATAAGGGGAAGGGACACAGGACCCATTTTCCTGGAGATCCATTGGGCTTCAGTGTCATCCAAGAAAACTGTGTGACTGTTATAAAAGAAGGAGGTTCCAGTTCTAAGAAAAGTCTGAGAAGAGGCCAGGATCCTTGGGGAGGAAGAGGTGTCATCAGATTGCTGTAAACTTCAAAGAAAGAAGGGGATGAAAGAGCAATAGGTATCAACCAGACGTCTAATCCTTTTGGAATTCATCCATCAAGGATACTCACCGCTCATCTATATTTGCTTGATAACTTTACTTAACTGTAGGGGAACTGCATGTGATTTCCTTTTATTTTCATGTTATCTTTATAGTACAGACACAGGACAAAAACTTGGAAGGTATATTTTGTGGTGCTTATCGGCAGATACCGCCATTTGCTGAAATCTCTGATGTTTAAACACATTCTTGCTTTGTAATACAAAAATTCCGGAGTTGGTTGAAACTTTTCATTTAAAACTTATTTTTTAACTAAGAAAAGTGTGTGGGTTGTGTTTGCTTTTCCCCATCAAAACAGATAATTCCATGGGAAATATCTGTTTTCAATTATTCTTTTTATGTTTTTGTTGGGAAAAAAATCAACCAAAAATTGAAACAGGCAGGCTCTTATTGGCTACACTGCTGCTTTGAATCTGTCTATGACCCCCTGCTGCAGTGTATTCTACAAGATGAATACATGCTTTGTAAGAAAGTACAGTGGAACTAACTTATACAGAACTCACTTATAAACAACAACAACAAAAAAGCCCAGTTAGTTTCAGTGTATTCCTGTGGTGTTTGGCCCCATTTGTAATGAAGAATATCTCTGGATGTGAATCATTTGGGGTAACTAACACGTCAATTTTATTTTTGGGTCCTTCAATGACTGAAGAGAGAATGGAAGCAAACTGCCTCTCTGCTGGTGCTGCTCCCTGGCTCCTGGAGAGTAAAGATGATCAATACATTCTAGTTGCCATGGTTTTCCCTAATAGTTTTTAACTTTAACGGAAACACCTTGCAATGTTGAAACAAGCAAACAATTTAGGACTCAAGTGTGTGCCAGTGAACATGCCCACATGGGGAAGAAAATAGTTTAAATTGCCCCCTAACTGACCTGCACAGGCTACCATCATTGCTAGTCTGTGCTCAGGGAAAAAAACAGACTCTAGGGAACTGTTAATCCCACTCCCATGCAGGTGGGTGTGAAGTGGGCGGAGTTTTCATCCCACAAAGCCCCAGGAAGCACAATTGAACTGGCATGGAGGGGAAAATCAGCTGTGTAAGATATAGAACTTCCCCACAACCCCCTCTGTAGTTACACTTGCTTGGTCCCTGGTCTACTCCTGGGACAGCGCAGCTACACACCATCCCTTACTGAGGGCTCATGGTGATTCCACAATCTATCCCTTGATGATTTCTGATGCCTCAGTGATTATTTCCTTCCATAAAGGCCAGAGATGTACTCAGATGTATTGAAATTATCAATGTATCTAAGTAAGGAAAGAGTAAGGACCTCTGGATTTGATCCATAGCGAATTCAACATGTGAAAAAAAAGTCTTTTTTTTTTATTTCAAAGTTCCACTCTTTTTATTTTTATTTTTTTTCCCTAAATTTATCTGCCAGCATTGTTATCCTTTATTTTTATGTCCACCCTTGTTCTTCACCTCGTTCCAAACAAATTAAAAGCCAATCTGTTGCTGAGTTAATTGTTGTACAAGTTCAGGAATAATAGGGGTTTCCTATTATTACTAGGAAATGGAGTTAAAAAAATAGAATTTCTTCCTTTTTTGACAAGAAAAATAATTTTATTTTAATGTTTTTAAAGCCATTTTTATTTAAAAATGTTTCAGTTAAAACCTTTTTGATCAGCTCTGCATTCATATTCTCAATTGGAGTACTTCACATAAGCCCCTTCCAGCCCTTTTTAATTCTATGACAACGAATCCTAATTATTATAACTTTTCTCCTCATACCTCTAGTCCTGCTCCAGTGGGTAGTAATTTTTCTAATGACCATTAGTTTTTGAGTGAGACCATCCCTCATTTTGCATAGGTCACTGAAGAATCATCAGACATTAATAGTTTTCAATCATTGCAGACCTGAGCAAGGTTGATACCTACTAACCCAGAGATGAAAGTCCCTGCATCCTATTAACAACTTCCTGAACCATTCAGTCCCTATTAAATAAATGCAAATGTATTTGTCAATTGGACTCCCATCTTCCAATTCTAATTTTCCATATTGGAAGCTGCTAGACTTAAAAATAAGAAAGTATTTGCATCTATCAGCTATTTCCCCCCCTCCCACTGCAATATTGCTCTAATATGTCCACAGTTAATAGTCAGTTAAGTTTTATACTGCAAACAAGTGTTTACAGGATTCATATCATCCTTATTTTATTGCTTTAAAATTTCAAATAATTTCCAGGTTTGATATTTATTTTATAAGAAAACATTTGTTTGGTACAAAAACAAAGCAAAAAACAGACAAAAAAATTGACATCATCTAGCGAGAATCAATAGTAATAATGATCCAGACTAATTAGAGTTAAGGGTCATCTGACATTTCTTTTGTAAATCTCCTATTTCAGGATTATAACTCAGCTGTTTTAATTAGTATTAGGCTGAAAGTTGGCATAGAAATTGTTAGCTAGATGCATTCTCTGTTCTTCAAAAAACAAAAAAAAAAGGCTTAAATTATTTAAGCCATTGTTTAATGACTATATAACCGCAAAATAATTATCTAGTTATTTTTCCATCTAAATTGAAACGCTTATTACAGGATCTGAAAGCAAGTTATAAGGTAATTGCTTTTGAACTACAGTACTTGGTAACTTCAAGTATAATTACTAAGTAATTTGCAAAATATGTAATTACAATGGGCCATATGTTCCCATGGCTTGTGAGCCGCACAATGAGGAAGTGTGTCACAAAAGTGACTCAAAATACCTTAAACAGGATATAAGTGTCTCAGCAGTATTTATGCTATAACAGTTCAGGCATCTTAAATGTAACAGCGCACACGAGTCTCAATACTTCTGTTGAAGAGTGAAGTGAGAGTGTGGTTATGGGAAGATGGGAGGAGTTAGCTGAGAAATACTTTGTACCATATGTCTGCCTCACAATCTACCAATGAAACATGAGGAAAGCATTGCAAGTTAATACTGTCTGAGACAGTACAATGTACTGACAACACAGATTGCAGATGGCCAAATTACCACTACAAACACCTTCTGGCATCTGACAGCTCACCAGATGCTAGAGAATGTCATTTGCTACTTAATCATTTACCTGAACAGAGATTAGGGAGTTCCTATCCTGAATTCCACAATGTTCATATTAGTACATTGTCTACATCTCTACTGAAGGAATTGTGAAGAAGGTCAGGTCCAATGGTGTCATGGATGTGTCTAGATATTATGATGGTGATGGTCCAGCCTCACTACAATAGAGATGGTATACAACCTGGGATAGATTCACTGGTAAAAACTGTGGCTGCTTTGTACCACTATGACAGCACAAAGACCATGTGTATACTAGGAGCAGTAGAATACTGATATACCATAACGGTAAAGCACTCCTAGTGTGGATACAGCTGTACCAGCAAAGCTGCACTTTATACCAGTATAGTAAAACTAGCCTTCATGAGCAAAACAAGCTATACCTGCAAAAGTGCATCTTTTGCTACTACAGCTGTATCTACACTAGGGGCTTTCAGTGACACAGCTATTTCAGTCAGGGATCACACCCGACATAGACAAAATTGTTGTAAATCTAACTTAAATGACTGGGTTAAGATGAGTTAATGGCTGCCCTGAGAGACTGGAAAGTTGTAGAGCTACTGGAGAGTTCTCCCTCTTAATTCTGACACATAGTTATTTGCATATAAATAATAGTATGCCCAATTAACAGATGCTGCCCCAGATTCCTGTGCAAGCTTTGTCATGCTTTACACACTTGTTTTCCTTTTACCAAAAGTCCTTATGTATTTGTAAAAGACTTGCCATTTAATTAGAATTGTCTGTTGATAAAATTCTATCTACAGAGTTCTTCTTCTAGAAACAAAATATGCCAAAACAGCTTTATATTATATTAATTCATTTCCCCCCCAATTTTAATAATTTGTCCAGTCTTTTAAAAAGGTTTAATCCTGTCTCCCAGTTGTGATCTTAATCAGGATTTTATTTGCCTTTTCCATAAGGAAAAGAAGAAGAAAAAAAATCTGCAGACATCATGGAAACCAAATTGCAGAGCAACAGCTCACCAGATTTTCCATAGGCCTACAATCTTTCAATGTGTATTCTGTACTCACTTTATTTCATAGGTATTGCCAGAGAAAATTTTAATACATGATTTCAGAAGTGTTCTCCAGCTTTCTGCATTAAGTACTGAACAATTAAGCATGTACACCTAAGAATGTGGATTTTATCTTTCAACCACAGGTTTGTTGGTTTGTTTTTCTTTTCCTGGTATACAAAGCACTTAATCATGTTCTATCCTGGTCGCATTTATTCAACATTGGATATTGCTGAGGAAACAGTGCACCTAACTTATCAGCAGTGTAAGTTACATGAGGGGAGTAAATTTGGCTTAATTATAGGGGGCTGATGATGGTAGGCAAGTCATTTAAACTATAATTTGTCACAGATGGTCACTAATTATATTTTTCTTATTTCTGGGTGCCATACTTGATATCCTGGTATCTGATTTACAGGCCTTATCTACACTATGGGCTAAATCGGTGGCGCTGCGATTGATGCAGCATCATTGATTTAGCAGGTCTAGTTGAAAATATGGTAAGTCGACGGGAGAGTGCTCTCCCATCAACTTCATTAATCCACCTCAAGAAGAGAGCCATGTCAATGGGAGAGCATCTCCCGCGGACAAGTCGATGTAAGCTATGTCAATTTCAGTTACGTTACTTACATAACGTAACTTACATAACATAGCTTATGCCCAAATATATTTGTTAGTCTTTAAGGTGCCACCGGACTCCTCGTTTTTACTTACATAACGTAACTTACATTGACTTAGAGCGCTAGTGTAGACTAGGCCGCAGAAGTGCAGAGCACTCATAGCTCCAACTGAAGTCAAGGGAGGCTATGCTTTGAACATATAAAGTTCTATGTAATTCTAAATGCCATGAAAAATCATGTTCTAAATGTCTCAAACTGGGTACTCAAAATTAGTGGACACTTTTGAACTTAATATCTTTGGATCTCAACTTGCACAGGCAATCATAATTCTGGTATTTTCTAACTGGTGAGTACTTGACTTTGAAATTTTAAATATGTTCTTTTATTGTAGTATATGTGTGTATAACAGGAATATAAGAAGGTGTAAGACAAAGTGTGTGGAATGGAAAGGTGACTTCTTAACCTGCAATTACTTAAACCCTAGTGTTAGTTGCTTTTCCTGCTACCCTTGCCTGCCTCTTCACACTATAAATTATTCATTGTGCAGAATCACTGAATAGGAATTTGCTACGTGTTACAGAACTTTACCACTTATATCTCTTTTAATACCAGTTCATGGCATGTTCAGTTCAAATGTTTGCTCTTCATTGTTTGTGGTGTATGACTGGTGTATTAAAGTCACATGGTAATGTTTCTTCTTGAAGGATGACTGAAATATTTTAAAGAGGTGAACACCTAATAAAGGCTATAAAATAATGTATTCTCTTGTTCATAATGAATGCCCTTGTGGATATTTGTATATTGGCAGTCAAACAAATAACAGCCATCCCCCAAATATTAATGTGTACAAAAATCCATTCACATGAACGCTGATAAATAATGAATAACAATGGAGCACAAACATGGGAGAACTGAACAATATCCAGTTTATAGATTGATAAATATTAAGGCTCAAGGGATCATTAGATAATGATCTCTGAAATCCTGTAAAATACAAGCCACAGTTACCTCTTGACCTTCTCTTTGTTAAACAAAATGGACTGAGCTCCTTGAGTCTCTCACTCTAAGGCATATTTTCCATGTTTTCTTTCTAGTATGAACACAAGAAAAGGACATGGTATTCCAGCAGCAGTTGCACAGTGCCAAAGACAGAAGTAATATAACCTCCCTACTCCTACTTAACTCAGTCCCAGAAGCAGCTGGCTTGGAGATTCTATAGATACTACACTCTGTCAGGTGACCTCTTATCTAGGTCTTGTGAGGGCAGCATGCAAAAGTCCCCGTTCCCCTGAAGGATAAATCTAGCAAGAGACTCAGCCCTGCACCGAATCTTAAGAGACTTTGGTTTCCTGCTCTATTGACATCAGAACCTATGTTCTATCAAGTCACCAGAATTCTAGACAACACTGGACTAACTCCCTCAGCAGCAGCCAGCAACCAGTGGACTTTGATTCCACCATTGTCCTTGGCCTTACCATACCTTTCACCCTTATTTTATGCTTACCTGTTCCTTCTGCCCTGTCCATCCCCTTCCTCTCCTTTCCATCCCTCCACTCCCCCTCTATATTGCTTACCCCATCTTCCTATTCACCTCTTCTACTTACCCCATTTCTACTCCCTGCCAAAAAGTATTTGTATATATCAGTGTAACTTTGAGATGTGCACACGAAACATCTAGGTAACCACATAACTGTAGATTTATAACCTTTGGGCTCCTTTCCCCCGCCTCATACTATTCTTTCTGTCACTGTTATTTTTGTATGTTTTAATCTCACAATGGGGAATGTGTTTTTCTTATTAGGTAAGCTTCTGTTAAAATGTAAGGACAAATGGACACAAAATAAAGGACTGAAAGGAGCAGAGTAGTGTATCTAATCTGAATACAAATGATGAATTATATAGTATAGGTACCCTTAAATCTTATCATTTCAGTGCGCTATCTGAAGGTGATATTTTACATGGTTCTTCTCACACCTGCTTCTCACTTTCTGTCTCAGAATGTGCATGTCCAAAACTATCACCTTTTGGTGGTGAGGTCCAATGTCTTATTGGAAGTCACCATGCACAGAAGGAAGATGAGAAAAATCCATACAAAGCAGCAAATACAGTAGCTAACATAGGGTCAAAAAGATCTGAGGTTAGGAGCGGCTTGGAGAGAGAGAGAGAGAGGGAGTACTGGGGAGGTCTGAATGAATAGCTGGAAGGACAGACAGGCTATGAAAGAGATCTCTGAATTCAGAATCAAAACCAAATCCAAAGAGTTGCATTTGGAAGCCTTGGGCCTTTGAATACCTCTGGTACCCTACATCTGACCTGCTTTGACTCTTACCATTTAGCTATCACAAATAAGTCAATTTTAAGTTATCAGTGGGCACAAGATGTCACAGTTTCTGTGTTAACTGCACCTCTGACCTCCCTCCTGGTCATCCTCAAAGGTCTTCCGGTTTCTCAATCCCAACTATCACCTCTCTCTGGCAGAGACCTATATCTTTCTTTCTCCAGACCAGGGGTTTATGCTTACAGTACCTCTGCACCTCAGTGTGGTTTCCCCAGCAAGTCTGACCGGGGTCCAGTACCAGTGGTTTATCTTTCTCCAGGGGCTTTAATAGTGTACAACCAACAAGCCTTCACAGAGCAATCTGCATTTATTCTTCAGTTAAAAGAATTACAGACAAAACATATAAAAACAATAAAAGAATGTGCATGCATGCTAAAAGCTTACAGAGGTCATCCCAACTTCAGCCTATGGCTCTGGTATGTGTCAGTTTTCAAACCCCACAACTGGGTTTGTCCACTTAGTTACAAATCCATGTCAGTTTTTAAATCAGGAACAAGAACCCTAATAGACAGTTCAGCTGTTTCTTTATACAGCTTGGGCCTTTGATGTCCAGGAACAGGTCTACAATCCTCTCCTCAGGGCATAGTTCCAAGAGGCTGAGGTTTTTGTTTGTTTGTTTTGCATCAACCACTCCCCAGGGATTCCCCCACTTATCTCCTATTGTCAGAAAAGTCCATGTTTATCTGGCACATTTCAATATAGTCTTTTGGACTCCTTTACACTTCCCAGGACTCACATCTGACACACAAGTAACATGGCAGGTATTTAATTCACTACACCTCTCTTGTCAGTAACTGATTAATTCTCATTTTCTGATAGTAAGAATATGATGCTTCTACTTTTACTCAAAGCTTCATTATTTGTAGCCCTTCCATGGAAAAAGCAGTATGCTTCATCTTTTTTCTCTCACAAAAGAAGTCTGATTTGATATGACAAAATCCCTGACTTTGTTTCTGGACAGTTTGCTTCTTTTGCTTCTTAACTTGTACTTGTGATTAGTATAGTCTTACATTGCACTTCAATTAAGCACAGCTCATTAGAGTTATGTAGTGCATTAGCTGTCATCCCTCATCCTATGACTCGGGGGGAGGCCGTTCACTGCATCACTGTGGGGGTCAACCCACTAGAAGGGGAAATTACCAAATTAAAGGCTACAATCTATGGGGCCTCAGCCCTTAAGCAGGGCAGAGCACCAAACAGTCTGTTCAGCCATCCCAAGGATGGGGTTGGCAGTAGAGGGTATGGGGATCCTATTCCACCGGATCCCAGCCAAGGGCCCTGAAAGTAGTGGAGGGGTCTGCCACTGGGTCAGTGGGGATCCCACTAAAACCTGCTGACTTGAGCACTGACAGCAAAACTGGATTAAAGTCTGGTCTCTCTGGGCTACTTCCTACCACAATCCAAGGAGAGTCTCCAGCATCCAGGGGTCCTCCATCTCCTCAAGGTATTTAGCCACCGGCAATCCCAGATGCTTCTCTCCGGGCTTGGTCTCCTCTGGAGGGATAGCCACGGCCTGCTTCAGCTGCCAGAGGCCTGAGGCCAGAGGCCTGAGTCAAGTAAGAGGCATCTGTCTCCTTCCTTGGCTCCTCGCCAACTGAGCTGGAGGCCCTACCTCTTATACTTCCTGTCTCAGGGCCGGTGCTTCCACTAGGTGACCCTAGGTGGTCATGTAGGGTGGCAGGATGTGGGGGGGGCAGCATTTCACCACCGTCAGCGGAATTTCGGCGGCGATTCCTCTGGGCGGGAAGAAAAGCGGCTGCGGAAATGCCGCCAAGAACCAGGGCCACCCAGAGGGATTTCTTCTGTTCTGGGTCTTCGGCGGAAATTCGGCGGCGGGTCCTTCACTTGCTCCGGGACCCATCGCCGAAGTGCACTGAAGACCCGGAGCGGAAGGACCCCCGCCGCCGAGAATGCAGCTTCAGAGGAGGAGCTGCCACCGATTATTGAGGAGGAGCGCTGCCTCCAAGGGCGGAAAAAACCTGGCGCCACTCCTGTCCTGTCCCACCTCTCAATTTCCAGCATGAGGCCGGGTTGGGCCTGGCTCTGCTCATCCAGGCACAGAGAGTGCCCCCACCCCTCTGGCTCAGAGGGAGGCCACTCTGCCTCACTAGAAGTTATGCATTTTAATATATGTTTCCATCTCATTTTAATTGCTTTAGAGCAGGGATCGGCAACTTTTGGCAGATGGTTTGTTTGTTTACCTGCCGCGTCCGCAGGTTCGGCTGATCGTGGCTCCCACTGGCCACGGATCGCCGTCCCAGGCCAATGGGGGTGGCGGGAAGCGGCGGCCAGCACATCCCTCGGCCCGTGCCACTTCCCGCCGCCCCCATTGGCCTGGGACGGCGAACTGCGGCCAGTGAGAGCCGCGATTGGCCGAACCTGGGGACGCGGCAGGTAAACAAACCATCCTGGCCGGCCAGGGAGCTTACCCTAGCGGGCCACGTGCTAAAGGATGCCGATCCCTGCTTTAGAGAATTACTGTGATTTTTAGCTGGTTGATTTTTTAGCTGGTCCTGAGTTATTTTCACAAGCATCTGAAACAAGTGACCTAGGGAACCTTTTCCACAAATATATATATATTCTACCATAGTGTGATATAATCTAATGTCCTCTAAGATTTGCACTATTGTCTATTGCAGTCCGATATTTAAAGAGTACTTATGGTGAGAAAAATTAATTTAAAATTACGCTTTCAAAATCTGCTCCCTGAGTGTATTCTGCATCACATCTGCTTACTTTACTGAGAAAATTACAATTTTGTTACTTTTATCCCCCTGTTTGCTCTGCAAGCCAGCATAGCTAAAAGGGCATGAGCTAGATTCTATGAGTATTATCTATCAACCTAAGCCTGAAGTTCTAACTGCAGAATCTTTATTACTGGTGATGATGCACAAACCAAAAAGTAAGCAACTTGGCATTTGTATGCCAAGTTGAGTTTGTAAATCTTGTAGTCATCTTTTCATTTGTAAACAAAGTAAATTTTTATCTGGAAAATCTCAAAATACAATAAACAATTAAAGTCAAATTTTCAAACATGGTCAGCACCAATTTAGAGACCAAAAATGAAGATTCATGTAAGTGCTGAACTGACACTTCAATCTGATACCGAAATGGAGGCTGAGCTCTTTTGAAAAATCTAGTCCTAAACCCTGTTTTGCCACTTCAGAGTCACTTTTCTGAGAAGAACCTCACTTTAAGACAGATTCTTTGGACATGATTTATAGGAAGGTGTGATGACAGAAGCTTGACAGAAAGATGAGCTGTGAAGTTAAACCATTAGTCTCAAATTTCATCCTTGTCACTCCTCACTCTAAAGAGCAATTTTCACTCTTCAAATAATATTTTTCCAGGATAATTCCATTTAGGTTTTCTTTGGTTTTGCATTTCAAACCAATAGCATTAAAATATTAATTTTGAAACAGGCTCTTTCTCCACTATGACTTATATAATTTTTCTTTATAAATATATATACACAAAATTATAATAAGCCTTGGAAATCAGAGACTCTTTCAGCAATAAAGGAATGTATTATGTCTCTGACAGAGGCTGCCTCCTTTGAAAATATCTGCATACTTCATCATAAAGAGAGTCATATTGTGAGCATCTGCAGTCCACTTTTAACACACATTAACAGCTAATCCTTGTTTGGTGTTTACAGATTTCTCTGTCTGTATTTCTCCCTCACTTAGACAAAGCTTAGGGATTTTAAAATCTGAATTGTACTAATAATTGTTTGGCCTTACTTTTTTTTTTTTTTTTTTGGAATGATGTGGTCTTTTATTTACCCTTTAGCTCTCATGAATGAGATGAGGACATTTTATACCTTTTAAAAATTAATTATGATGAAAATTAGTGGCTAAAGTTGGGCATTTCAATCCATATTTTGACACCTTGCCAAGCTATAAGGAGTGGCTCAAGATTACAAGTGGCAACTTCTGGGCAGACTGTCAAGAAACAGGGCACAGACCCCAAACTGGTTGTTAGTTCTATAGGTTGATTTCACCAACCAATACTACTCAAGCTAAATAACGACCTTAACATGGAGACACAGACCGTCCCCTTGGGTACTCTGGTCTACCTTGCCTCCCAGGCAAGCCTGCCTTTGTGATAAATGATCCCTTACACTAAAAATCACATGAATATTTAGGTTACTCTTTGTCCCATAGAACCAGTCACTTATCCCAGGCTAAGTGCACCCTAGACCTCTCACGAAAGAAAATGCTTATAGTCAATCCTATAAAAAAATCTATCTTAAAGAATATTAATTAGGAAAAAGAATTAAGAGAGTTATTTACAAGGTTAAAGCAGGCAAACATACACAAACGAAATACAGTCTTAGGTCCAAAATCAAATAGTAGCTGTTATAATATGCAAGCTCTATATGTCCTTTATGGCTAACCCAAGCCAAGCAGCTGGGGATCCCTTGCTTATGCTTAGAAATATTGCCCTCTCTGAATTCCAAGTAGCATAGTGATGATAATTCCTCCTTGACAGAGATTTTTATGCCCTGGCCCCAGCGTTCACCCTGTGAAAGGATGAGGGCTTGTGCATGTACCCTCTTCATCGGCGTGGAAGCAATTAACAGGGTCTTTTTTTCCACTCATGGTCAACAATGGCTTGTCTGGTGTCTATAGGCCTTCTTTTGTAGAAAAGAAGATGACATCTCTTATGCTAAACTAGCATTTCATATTTGGTAATGCTTTTCTTCTGACTGTGGGGTTTTACAGTTTTAGCAAATATTTTTATAGTTACAGAACAAATACTTAAATATTATCTTATAAAATGGGATACCAATGTTACAAGTAAGTTTAATACATGCAGCAGCCTACAAGCACTTTATACATCCTTATAACTCTAATATCTGTTTTAACAAAACTAACACACAGGTGAGTCAAACTGTTTTCCAGCTATGCATTTGTCAGTGTTCAGTGAAGTTTAGGGTACTTGGCATAAGCTGGCACCTGGTCTGGTCTGCCAGTGTCACACACCTAAATAAAAAAGGCCTGAATTTTGCAGATATCTTTAGCACTAGCAACTCCTGTTGAAGTTATTGTTGTCCATAGGTGATCGGCACCTAAGGAAATTAGGTCTAAATTTAGGGATCCAAATATGAAAATGTTGGAATCTATATAGCACTTTGTGAAAATCAGTGGAGATCGGTAAGGGCCAATGAGACCCAATGAAGAACCACAAACACCAGAAAATATAGAGTAAAATCATATTTCTAGATATATTACCTTCTTTCACATATACATGGACAGTCCTTAAACAATATTTTTCACTGTCCTGTGAACAATATTATAACAGCGATGTTATCAATATAGACTGCTATTTTTAAAGCCTGAATAAACAATGAAAGAAAGGAGTTAAATCATATTTAGGCCACATCTTCTCTCATCCAATTCCTCTTTGGAATCCATTAATCCCAAGCAATCCATTGCCTGCCAGCTGCCCTACATGGACTAGAGATGAAGGATAGTCCAGGAGTTAGGACAATAGCCTGGAACACAGGAGATATTACTCCACCACAGGTTTCCTATGTGACCTTACGCAAGTCGCTTATGCTGTAGGGCACTCACCTGAGAAGTGGCAGATCCCTATTCAAATCCCTGCTCATCCGGCAGAGACGGGGACTTAAATTGATGGGGGTCTCCCACACCCTGCGTTAGTACTCTAGCCACTGGGCTAAATGTTATAAGGGAGTACTGCTGCTTCCTTCTGTTCTGTGTGGAGTTAGGTAGCCTCTGAGCAAACCGACTGGATATGTCCTCATATGCGAGTTAGGCAGAGGAGTGACTATATTCCCCTGGTTCATGTGAGAAACGTATCCAGGTGTCTGGAGTGAAGCAGCCTTGTGTCTGCTTAGAGGCAGGAGCACAGGAAACTTTTACTGCAAAAACTTAGGCTCTGAGTGAGTTTAAGTGCCCACAGGGTTAGGCAGCAACTAATTTTATGGGAATTTTATGGATTACAGTGGGACTCAGGTGCCTAAATCTGTGGGTTAGGCATCTAAATCCTGTTGTGGATCTGGGCCTAGATGCTTAAAGATGGAGAGATGCACCTAGTGGGCTTTTCAAAAGGGTCTATGGGTAATGGGAGTTAGATACCTAGGCACTATTGAAAATCCCACTAGGTGAATCTCTCCATCTTTAAGTGTCTAAATACCGTTACAAATATGGACTCTAGTTTCTGCATCTCAGTTCCTCATCTGTACAATTGGGATAATACTACTTTCCTACCTCTCCAGTGGTGCTGTGAGGATAAATACTTAAAATTTTGTGAAGTGCTCAGATATTATGGTAATACGAGCCATAAGTAGATTCACTGTCTCCTGTTGTTTTGATCTTGTAGAATGAACTAGCATGGTTCACTAAGTTGAGGGTGGGGATGAGTATATTATAATAGGCTTGTTTCTCATTTTGTCATTCCTTATGAATACCTCTCACTTAGGAGACCTAAACAGCTTCTTCATGTTGGCCACTTTTCTTCTTGATAAAGTAATAAGATCTGAGCTTGGAGAATACTCACAAAAAAACCCAGTGGTTATTAATTTAAAATTCTAAATACATTTATTTGGCCTGATTTTGCATTTCTTAGGTATTTGCTTACCACATGTATTTTAACAAATAAACTAACTGGCAGAAACCTTCACTAAAACATTTAATGTTCAGGAAATACTTCTGACTATCCACATAAAATGAATATCAAATTCCAATATTCATGGGAATCGTAAATGTTCCAGTCAGGAACAAAACCCCCACAATGTGACATATTGGCATGATCCTATTAGGCCTTGAGCACTTCCTGAAAGGTGTTGGTTATTCTCAGCTCCCATAAGTTCAGTACCTGACAGGATTTGGGAAGGTTGACAAGAAATTATGTGTGAAATTTACTTCTCCTGTAATAGAAACACATATAGGGCCTGATTCTCATTTACAGCAAGGCCTCTTACACTGCCCTTAAAGAACATAAATTACTGTTATGTTTACTTTAAGGCTTCTTTATACTTCTAGACTGGTGTAAAGGGAACTTAGTGGAAATGAGAATCTAGTCGCAATGTATACAATTTGAGGGAGTTCCTGAATTCTGTGTGTGTGAGAGAGTGGGAGAGAGAGAGAGAGAGAGAGAGATGGAGGGAGGGAGGGGGAAGGCGGTATATGTTGGGGGCTGTGCTTTCAAAAGTGTCTCTCAAATATAAATTTTTTGGCACTCTCAGTCCTAGCAGTCAAATTATTTCCAGTGTATTCCAACTCTATGCTTTTCTGTTTTTGCTTATCCTGAGTGTGTTTAGTAAACAAGAGTCACTTGTGAATGATATGTACGGAAATCAAATGTAAGGGTAAACTTAATTATGTCCACAGATGGTGAAGCATAACTGATGACAGCAAGTCACTATAAACTGGAAGTAGCTGTGTCTAAAAACATATTATTACGAACAACAACATAATGTTATAAATAGTCTAGGTAACTATTTTGTAAAAATGAGGCACTAGTTAATGTCAGTTCTTTACTGAATGTACTACTGTATGTCAACTATTTTTGTTTATTTGAGTTTCTTTTCCAGTATGTGTTACACATTCTGCTTTTATTACTGCTGCAATGAATCAACAGGGGAACTATTTTCTTAGGAGTAGGAGAATATATAGACTATTCTTTTCATGAAAAAATATTGGGGCACTGCCACCTGAATTTCATGGGAATTAAGCAAGAAAAATAAGAGAACATGCATGGTTTACCATTTCCATCAATGAAATTCTTTGCTGTTGTTGTTTCATTTGACATTTACATAAGAGTGTAACTACAAAAAGATACCGTCATCTCCAAAGGGGCAGGGAGCATTTATTCATCATATGATCACAGTCCTTACAGAGGAAAGTAGCATTTCAAGGTTTTACAAAGTATACATAATTACAAGGCTTGTGAATTTTTAAAGATGCCCCAGGATTTTTATCTGCTGCAAGAGCAATAATTCTACTTTGCTACATTGGCCAGCAAAATCTATGCAAAACTGAAGCATTTCATGCCTCCTGTGATCAGCTGTTTTGGCAACTGACTACCTGGAAATCTGTGGGAGGGGAGGATCTTGAACAGCAACTTTTCCTTCAGCTCCACATGGTTAGTGATGTTGTGCTGGGCAGGGATCTTAAATTCTACTTTGGGTCAGTTCTTCAGGAGTCACTTGAAGTTGGCTAAGTGGTCATTGTTACCCCCAAATTACTTCTCTCCACTCAAGAGGTGGCTCTTAATCCTTGCAGGAAGGAAATAACCTCTCTCTTCTCCTTTCATGCCCTGATCTCAGCCTTGTATGGTGTTTGTACAAACTTAGCTGAAATGTAGAGAAAACACAGAGAAAATCGAATCGCTTTCATACACTTTTTCAGCCCCTTAGTCACATCTTCCCATCTGAGTACCTAAACATGGAAGAGACCTCAGCTGTAATGAAGCCACACTAGGCAGGAAGCACAACACCACTCATGTGGCATTGACTAGAGCACAAGGAATGGGGGGCGGGGGAAACGGCCTAGGGAAACACAAAGAAGGATGCTAGATACTTGAATGTTAAATTCAACAAAGAAACTTAGGTGTGGTGATGCTGAGCATTGCCATGCCTAAGTTGTAGGGGTTTAGAAAATCAGCACACTAGTTGCCTCCCTGCCTATTGACTAATATATATTGGGCTAGCATAGATAGATAGATAGATAGATAGATAGATAGCTCACATTTCTCAATAGATATTATCTGTATCATACACATATCAGTATGTATTAAGCATATAGCAGCAATATAATAGCAGTAATATAGTCTAAATTGGCCTATGCTTTATATATAACCCTGCTCACTTATGCTAAGTAACCAATATCCCCTTGCATTCACTTATGTTTTGGCCTAAGCAACTAGGGAAGCTGTCAAGACCAGAACAGGAGAATGTTTTCCCATAGCAACAGAAAGGGAGTTACTCTTGGAGATCAGAGTTAAATCTAGTTTTGGATGATGTACACCAGGGATCGGCAACCTTTGGCACGCGACCCATCAGAGAATCCTCTGGCAGGCCATGAGGGTTTGTTTACCTGCAGCATCTGCAGGTTCGGCCAATCGCAGCTCCCATTGGCCGCGGTTCACCGTTCCAGGCCAATGGGGGCTATGGGAAGTGGCAGCCAGCACGTCCCTCAGCTGGACTCTCTCCAATTTGACCACATCCTTTCTGTAGTGGGGGGACCAAAACTGGACACAGTAATCCAGATGCGGCCTCACCAGTGACGAATAGAGGGAAATAATCACTTCCCTTGATCTGCTGGCAATGTTCCTACTAATGCAGCCCAATATGCTGTTAGCCTTCCTGGCAACAAGGGCACATTGCTGACTCATATCCAGCTTCTCATCCACTGTAATCCCACTGCTGCTTAACCAGTTGTCCCCAGCCTGTAGCAGTGCATGGGATTCTTCTGTCCTAAGTGCAGGACTCTGCACTTGTCCTTGTTGAACCTCATTAGATTTCTTTTGGCACAATCCTCCAATTTGTCTAGGTCACTCTGTACCCTATTCCTACCCTCCAGTGTATCTACCTCTCCCCCCCAGCTTAGTGTCATCTGCGAACTTGCTGAGGGTGCAATCCGCTCCATCATCCAGATAATTAATAAACATGTTGAACAAAACCGGCCCTAGGAACAACTCCTGGGGAACTCCGCTTGATACTGGCTGCAAACTAGACATAGAGCCGTTGATCACTACCTGTTGAGTCCGACAATCTAGCCAGCTTTCTATTCACCTTATAGTCCACTCATCCAATCCATACTTTTTTTGACTTGCTGTCACTAATACTGTGGGAGACCATAGAAAAGCTTTGCTAAAGTCAAGATAAATCACATCCACTGCTTTCCCCATATCCACAGAGCCAGTTATCTCATCATAGAAGGCAATCAGGTTGGTCCGGCATGACTTGCCCTTAGTGAATCCATGCTGACTACTCCTGATCACCTTCCTCTCCTCCAAGTGCTTCAAAATGATTTCCTTGAGAACCTACTCCATGATTTTTCCAGAGACTGAGGTGAGGCTGACAGGTCTGTAGTTCCCTGGGTTCTCCTTCTTCCCTTTTTTAAAGATGGGCTCTATATTTTCCCTTTTCCAATCGTCCGGGACCTCCCCGATTGCCATGAGTTTTCAAAGATAGTGGGCAATGGCCCTGTGCCTGGCCACTCTCAGTCACGAGGTGAGACCTGCATAATTTAGCTCTCTATGTACAGCTGTAAAACTAATGTTGCTATACATTGCCATTGCAGAAGTACAGAGAAGATTCAAAATTAAATATACTTTATGCAGCCTTTTATTAATAGTTTACTCTCATTTAACATGTGCTTGTTACCTAGAAAAGGAAAATTAGACTGCATCAAGCAATTACAAGGAACATTCAAGCAGAAATGTATTAATGGTGAATAAATCTGCAAGGTGAAACAACTCTACAATTTCAAGTATCCATATAATTTCAAAAACAAAGGAAAAGAGAAACAGTATATGCACAATGAACATGTAGAAGCATTGGGAAAACTATCACATCACAGAAAACACAATAGAGCCAAGAAACAACTGTAAGAAGGAATGCAATAGGTTAGTCCCGGATCTCTCTAGAGAGAAGTGTGTACAATGGATGCTATAGGCGTATCCCAGCTGTTCTTCTGACTTTACGCATCCTTGTTAAAGTGGATTTTGCTATGGAGCTGTAAAATCACATCAGATCAGGCCCAGATATTTGATATGATTTTATTGAAATATTACATATATTGTGTTGACTAGAATCCAAAATAAATATATTCATCCAGATTATACAATTGATAAAATTAAGAGTAATCAGAGTAATCCTTAAATCTGTGTTAAAAGTGCAAAAGTACAAACTGTATAATATCAAACCACACACATTTCCCTTTTCATCTGTTCCCTGTTTAAAAGGTGTGGTGAATGGATGCCACCCTGCAGGTGTCATAACACCTGATGCAGTGTCCATTTTAGTCAATGGAATGATTACAATTGACTTCAGTGGTTGCTGGATCAGAACCACAGAAAAGAATATTCCTGATCTGAGTCATAGTGCCTCTTTGTCTGTAGCCCAAAAAATGTGTCGGGCTGTTTGTTCATGTGTCTCATAATAAACTTGCAGATGCTCCCTGACTTACACAAGCGTTCCGTTCCATAACTCGAATTTTGCTTAAGTCAGAAACGTATCTCTGACCATTACGCAAAAAAAAAAAAAAAAAAAAAAAAAAAAAACCCAAACCCTCCTGTTTCCATTTCTGAAAGCTTGGATTTGCGTACATCAGGTTTACCTAACTCAGGGAGCGTCTGTATATCTAATTTTTGCTCACTACCAACCCATATCTTGTTGAGTATTATTGCTTTCCAGTATATTCACTGTATATTTCTGTTTCTGAGTATTGGCCCATATTCATTGCCAGCTTAAACTGTTGCTGGCCCAGTGACTCCTATGGAGCTTCAGTGCATTACACCAGCTGTTTTAGATGTATTAGCTTTCATTTTCCCAGGTTCAATACCGGCTTGTTATTTCCTATCCATTCCCAAACTCCCTTTGCACCATTTCTCTTAACTCACGGTTTCTGCAACACCTCCCAAAAAGCTTCCACCTGTGAATTTCATTAACATGCTATTTACTTCCACTTTCAACACATTACTGAAGATGTGAAATAAGACACTTCCTAATATTTCCTAATATTGATCCTGGCAGCACCTTACATTAGATACACCCTTTCTTCCACCACCAAATAACTCAGACTATATATCATTACACTCTACTTGAAACCCATCAGACAGTTTTCAATCCAAACAATTGACAGTGTTCGTATCTAAGATAATTTAATTTATTATAAGTAGGATTTTATGGGACACTATAATTCATGTTTTCCTAAAATTTAAATATGGGATATTTTCTTTATCTTGTAAAAACTAGTGGGATGTTTGGGATTTTTTTTCACTCCCCCACATAGGCTCTCCATATTGTGATTCACAGTGAGGAAGGTGAATGCTGGTTTTGAGGGGACACTGGTATTTTTCCTACTCAGTTGTGTGGGCAAAAGAAGGGAATGGATGGGTGGAACCTTGGCTCTTCCCTACCAATATTCTGGCCACAACAGCATAAAGGAAGACACTATCTGTTACTATTGTGGACCAACAGCGGACAAGTTCCCCTTACTAAAGTAAAGGGAGGGACCAAGAATGGAATTGTCACATTTCTGTCCCTAATCTGCTCAACTATGTACTACCACTAAGCCAGGACAGATTTAAATCTATGCTTTAGTGATTTATTGTTTTCAATATTTGTTCCATTATTTTAATAAAGATAGTCAATGTTGCTAGTGTTAATTTTATTTCTAAAAAAAAACGTACCATATTTGCTTTTCTTTAGTCAGTGCCTCCCACTTCTCCAACATGAGTAAGAAGAATTGTCATTGCTTCAATATATTAGTTTGATTATTCCTTTAGCAACTTATAGAGCCTGTAATATGGACCTGAGAGTTTGTATATATTCATATTTTCCTAGTAAGATTCCAAAATAAAGTGTATTGACATGGTTTTGATTAAATGGCGCTCATGTTATTCATTCTTCAGATTTCCCCTCTCTCCCCCCAGTCCACCCTTGCTTTTGGTTTGTTTTTAGATCTGGCTATGGAATGAACACTACATGAATCACAGTGGCCTGGGTGATATACAAAGATCAGTTGGCAATGATAATACTTTAAAATCTATTTCCTTTTAGTGGCAGAAGGGAAGGGGCGAGGTGGTACAGAAGCAGCAATTTTGCCATTGGTCAATAACTGTCCAGCAAAGTTGCATTCATCTTACTAAATGAATACGGTTGTCATCTTAACATCCAGGAACAGACCCGCTAACCAGATCCCTAAACTGTAAACCTGCATAATGAATTGGGTGGGATTGCTCTTGAATGTTTCCTATCCTTCCTTTATGAGAGATCCCAGAACGTAGTTTTGGGCAAGTGCTCATTTTCCCTAAGGAATACCTCTTGTAAGGTGCAATAGTATTTTATTCTGTCACCATTTCTGATGAGCTGACTGCAGCTATAGACTGGATAAGCTGTGTCCCTGAGGTTGGATTTAGATGAGGGCTAACTGACTGTGCGATCAGTCCAGATGCAAGTTTAGGGAAGCAACTTGAACAGTTGTCAATTATTATATTGATACTTATATTTGAGGAAGTGCATCCACTATTCATGATGCAGGTTTACAGCTTAGGGATCTGGTTAGGTCTATCTAGTGGGTCTGCTCCTGGATGTTAAGATGACAACCATATTCATCTGGTAAGATAAATGAAACTTTGCCACTGTTATCCAATAACTATTAAATACTCTGCACATAAAACATATGCTGGTGTGCCTCAAGACCTGCAAGAGAGTCGGTGAGGCTCAGTGGACTGAGTAGAGGGCTAGTGATTAGTAACTTTTGGTTTGTAATTCCAGCTCTATTACTGGCTCAATCTGTGTCCTTAGGCAAATTACTTATTATACTGGTGTATCGGATTCTCCATTTGCATAATAGGGTGTCTATACACTTTTTATTTCCTACATGTAAGATTATATTAGATATTGTTTGCACAGAATTAAGAACATTAAAGAGGTGTAATTATTTACTAAGTAGTACCATTGGTTGTATTAGTGATGTTTAATGGTTATTGATATTAAGAATCCATATGCATCAAATTGAAATTGATCATTCAGATATTCATTTTAAAATCTGTGATTTTGCCAAGATCATATATGCCCGATTTAAAAAACTTCTCATAGTCTATTACTCTGAGGTCAATTCTGGGATGCTGGAGGATTTTTCATTACTAGTCTGTCACACCTGACTAAATTCAGTCTGTTCTAGGTATAGGTCTGAGGAAATTGCAGCTGAAAAGGATAAATGTACCAAGAGGGTTCTTGATAAATGGCTATTTATGACACCATTTGTAGTAGAAAGAGGTACTAGCAGTGTGGAACGATAAACACATCTATGGTAAAACTTTCTTCTGCTTGAAAATCCTGTCTTAGCAAAATTTCATGTTCTGAAATGCATTTTCCCTGTCTTTATCTTTGTCATCTAGTAAACTCCAGACTGAAGTTTCATATTAGCATTTGCATATGAATTTCCAGTTTTATTTACAGCCCATTATGTAAGATTTGGGTTCTGATAAAGTGTCACTTCCTGGATTTATGGCTATTTTTATTTGATTTGGGAATAAATATTACAACAAAATATGAAGACATATAAGATTTAATAATTGGCATAGAAAGAGAGGATGCTGAACCATGTTCTATGGACATAGCCTCATTGTACTTACACACTCACTATTTTCCCCACAAGCATAGAAAAAGAATGAAAAAAACTAGGGCTGTCAAGCGATTAAAATTCATCATGATTAACCGTGTGAATAAAGAAATGAATTGTGATTAATTGCACAATTAATTGTGCTGTTAAATAATAATAGAATACTATTTATATACATATTTTTGGATGTTTTCCACATTTTCAAATATATTGATTTCAATTACAACACAGAATACAAAGTATACAGTGCTCACTTTATATTTATTTTTATTATAAATATTTGCACTGTAAAAATAAAAAAAAGTATTTTTCAATTCACTTAATACAAGTACTGTAGTGCAATCTCTTTATCATAAAAGTTGAACTTTCAAATTAAGAATTATGTACAAAAAATAACTGTATTAAAAAATAAAACAATGTAAAACTTTAGAACTTACAAGTCCACTCAGTCCTACTTTTTGTTCAGCCAATCGCTCAGACAAACAAGTTTGTTTACATTTGCAGGAGATAATGCTGCCTGCTTCTTGTTTACAATGTCACGTAAAAGTGAGAACTGACGTTCGCATGGCTCTGTTGTAGCCAGCGTCACAAGACAAGATGTGCCAGATGTGCGAAAGATTTATATGTCTCTTCATGCTTCAACCACCATTCCAGACGACATGTGTTCATGCTGATAATGGGTTCTTCTCAATAATGATCCAAAGCAATGAAGACCAATGCATGTTCATTTTCATCATTAGAGTCAGATGCCAACAACAGAAGGTTAATTTTCTTTTTTGGTGGTTCAGGCTCTGTAGTTTCCACATTGAAGTGTTGCTCTTTTAAGACTTCTGAAACCATGCTCCACACCACGCCCCAATCAGATTTTGGAAGGCACTTCAGATTCTTAAATCTTGGATCGAGTGCTGTAGCTATCTTTAGAAATCTCACAATGGTACCTTTTTTGCATTGTGTCAAATCTGCAGTGAAAGTATTCTTAAAATGAACAACATGATGGGTCATCATCCAATACTGCTATAACATGAACTATATGGCAGAATGCAGGTAAATCACAGAGCAGGAGACATATAATTCTCCCCCAAGGAATTCAGTCACAAATTTAATTAATCCATTATTTTTTTAACAAGTGTCATCAGCATGGAAGCATGTTCTCTGGAAGGCTGGCCGGAGCATGAAGGGGCATACAAATGTTTAGCATATCTGGCACATAAATATCTTGCAATGCTGGCTATAGAAGTGCCATGCAAATGTCTGTTCTAACTTTCAGGTGACATTGTAAATATGAAGCAGGCAGCATTATCTCCCATAAATGTAAACAAACGTGTTTCTCTTAGCAATTGGCTGAATAAGAAGTAGGACTTCATGGACTTGTAGGCACTAAAGTTTTACATTGTTTTTTTTGAGTGCAGTTATGTAACAAAAGAACCAAACATTTGTAAGTCGAGCTTTCACAGTAAAGAGATTGCATTATGGTACTTGTATGAGGTCAATTGAAAAATACTATTTATTTTGTTTATCATTTTTATAGTGCAAATATTTGCAATAAAAATAATATAAAGTGAGCACTATACACTTTGTATTCTGTTTTGTAATTGAAATCAGTATATTTGAAAATGTAGAAAAATATCCAAAATATTTAATAAATTTCTATTGGTATTCCATTGTTTAACAGTGTGATTAAAACTACGAATGATCACAATTTTTTTTAAATTGTGATTAATTTTTTGAGTTAATCACATGCCTTAACTGTGATTAATCGACAGCCCTAAAAAAAAATTCATTCTCCCTATGCCCAATATTTTGAATATTTAAATGTTTCAGAATCCTGCAACTTGATTTTAATACTGAAATATTCACTGGTTTACAAAATGTTGTGAGGCAACAATGGCTTTTTATCCATCTGATTTTCCTCTGCTTTTGAGGCAGTGCATCTGGAGCCCTGGAAATTGACACTTGCTGAGCTAGCTTTATTAGAACAAAATCAACTTTACACTGTACATTTCTACCCTAGAGAAGTTCTTTACAAATATATTGAAGAAATAATTGAGGACCCTTGCTGTTTAAATTCCAGGAATTCTTTTAAGCACACTTCTAATGTCCCATCAAATAAATAAACAAAAATTGCACAGTTTATCTTGGGTGGCCTGAAGCCAGTGTAGTTGCATGCATCCAGGGGAAAATGGCCAGTATTTTAAACAATTGTACTGTCTCATTTTTCTGGCAGCTGTAGTCTGTTTTTCTGGTTCATCTATTACTGTTCTATTCTGGGCTCATGTTTGCCCTTAATGTTCAGTACAAAAGCTAATTGTTCTACTAAGCAGCTTTTCTGAGGGTTTTGCTTTTGTAACTTTGATGCTTCATGAACTGAATGGCAAATTAGAACATAGATAAATTATCCAAATTTGCCAACATTAGTTCTCCTTATCATGTAATGTTAAACACAAGGCATTTTAAGACAACATATATATCCACAGACATTTACAATTCTGTTATTCCACAACTCATGTATCACCTCCATATGGACTTTTGCTGTACAAACCATCCAATGAGTCTGTTCTGGATACATTCTACTAAATTCTATATAGGTTTTTATACTGCACTTATCATCGTAATATCTGAGTGCCTTCCAGTGGTGCATTAAGCAATGTCACATGTTTGTTCTCTCTCTCCAGGGGGAGAAAATTGTGTGTAGTGGAGTGTGTTGTTTTGGAATGTGTCTTTTGCAACAGTGTTCACCAGTGTGAGTTACTATGAATATTGTCAGTCACTCAGCTAGTATACGGATGAGTAGGGGGTGGTTGGGAAGTGAAAGGTCTGTGAAAGCCCAGAGGCCCCCAGCCAATTAGAGGGGCTGCAGGAGCGGCCAATCAGAGCCCAGTAGGGCCATATACAAGGAGCTGCAAAACAGAGCAGTAGTCAGTTACTGCCTGGAGCTGGAAGGGAGAGGGCAGGCAGGCAGGCAGAAAGAACGAACGAACGAACAGCAGGACCATGGACAGCTCATTGTGGGCAATAACTGGGGGAGTGATAGTGTTCCTGGCTGGCTTCTAGGAATGAGCCTAAGGCTATGTCTACACTACCGCGGTAAGTCAACCTATGCTACGCAACTCCAGCTACGTGAATAACGTAGATGGAGTCGACGTACCTTAGATCAAGTTACTGTGGGGTCTAGATCACCGAGGGTCAATGGGAGAAACTCTCCCATCAACTTACCTTACTTTTCTCATTGGGGTTAGAATTCAGGGGTTGACTGGAGAGTGATCTGCTGTCAACTGGCGGGTCTTCACTAGACCCTCTAAATCGACCACCAGTGTATCGATCTCAGAGTGTCGATCCCAGCTGTAGTGTAGATGTAGCCTAAGACAGTTGCCAGCAGGAAAAGTTTCTGGCTGGCTGCTGGGACTAAGTAAGGACTGAACCAGGGAAGGGCCACAGGAAGATAATGTATTTAAGGAGGAAGCTATGGGTGTACAGCCCCATACCAGGGCTGGGCCTGCTTAAAGACAGAGCCTGTGGAGGGCTAAAGAGACAGCAACCGAGGAGTATGGAAACAGGCTCCTTGTGGACTGTGTACCCTGGAAGGGGTGTGTTCTGATTCACATACAGACAGTGTGTGACTTGGCCAGAGGGCTGAGTCACTGAAAAAATGCCTGACAAAACAACTGATGGGGTCACCATAAACTGAAAGACTGCAGACACACCTGACCAAAACAGGGCACTCACCAGTGGTGGGTGCCACCCCATTACAGGGTCATGGAAGAGTAAAAAGATGGATGAAACACTGTCTTTGTATTGGATTATTGAAATCCAAGGTTGAAAAACAAATCTGAAATATGTCCAATGTTGCCTGCACCCATCCCCACAGCACTTCTTCCAATAGTCCAGCTTTAAAAAAATGATGTCAGGTTCCGATTTTGTTATCTTCACATCTGGCAATCTCCTGAACAGAACACAATCAATTCGTAGACCTACAGCCTTTGTAACCTCCATGCTAGAACTTGTCTATTTGGGCTTCATACTCCTGATCTAAAACCAGCTTCAAATGTGTTCAACTGAAGTCTGTCCAAATGGCTTCCAGAGAGTTGTAGTAAACAATCAAACAAAGTTAGGCTGTTATTCAGGGCTGCTAACAAGGTGACTTGCCCCATGGACTGCAGAGCCTGGAGTTAAGCCAACCCTGATTACACCTCAGTGGGATTAGGACATTCCATATAAAGGGCAGTAGGTGCTGGAGTAAACTGGGAGATTGTGATAGAGCAGAGAAAAAGTGTATGGGCCCAGAATAGACCTACAGCCAGTGTCAAGTCTGCAGGGGGAAGAAAAAGAGAGAAACAGGCTCAGTTCACAGCTGATTGGGGAAGAAGCAGGAGATCACTCTCCCTCTCTACATGAGGGGACCGTCTCTACAAGCCTGACAGCTGGGACAGCAGCACTGTATTCCTGAATGAGAGACTGTTGAGGAGGCTGGGGAACACCCAGCAGCCAGTGAACTGTACTATTTGACTGTAAAGACATTGTGAGGCTAGGCTGCCTCCAACATTATCTCTGATGCCTCCCCCCTTCCTCCCCAATGCAGAGGGACTGAGGCTATGGCAGGATGCTGAAAAAGTCCGCAAGGGGGTGCTATTCCAGGTGATACACTACAGACTGTTTGGACTACAGGGACCATGTCCCAAGCTGAAGGGACATAGGTAGGAAATAGTTCAGGGAAGTGGACTTAGACTGCCTGCTGGGAGGACCCTACAGGTGTTGCTTCAATCAGGGCCCTGGGCTGCGACCCAGTGGAGAGGGATGGCCTGGGTCCCACTATCCCACCTCCTTAAGGGCTGAGGCCCAGATGCAAGTTGAGGCCATACGGTTCCTGGCCTAAGGTCAGGAATCAGACACCTCTGTCAGGGAAGCAAGGGGCTGCTAATACAGGTTCACTAACCGCTGAGATGCCCGGCCCTCCTAGCACCCTGTTGCTGGGACGGTTCAGGAAACAGAGGCCTGAGAAGCTGTAGCTGGCAAGAAGAAGCAGGAGAAGAAAAGCTGCTGCTGCTGTGAGATAAATTAGCTCTGCAATGGACTTTGAACTGCGCCCAATTGTGGGAAAGACAGCTGGCAACCCCCAACTAGGGATAGAGAGAGATGTTGAACTGGTGTTGGGGCCTATGTGTACCCAGAAGATCAAATAAATGGGATCCTTTCTAGAGATTTTTTTAACTTATTTTTGAAATGAGTGAGTTCTTAAAAGAAAAGAGAGAATAGCCGAGGCCAGGTGCTGCATAGCAACCTTTAGCCAAGAGGGGGCCCTCAAGGTGCAGCCACCCCTGCTATAGTTCCCTATGCTACTCCAAATAATTCTTAATACTGTAGAGGTTTAAAAAAATATTTGGATATGTGTAAGTCTGTGAGGTTTAATTAGGCCACCAGACAACATCATGGGTTAAGAGTTACTCCTTAAATACAGAAATCCGCTACAAGATACACTATGGAATCTGTTTGTTTCTTCATTTTGATCTCTGGAAGCATCTGAAGTCTGGAAATCTTACCAGCCTTGGAAGCTTTCATTTTATTTCTGTATAAAGCGATGTTTATTTCATCTCCACCCAAACCCCACCCCAGGCCACCCAGAACTATCCTACACCAGGGAGAGGATTAGCTCATTAGGAATGAATGACACATGTTGAAAATGCATTGGACTTGGTCCATGGACATAAAAGGGAAAATCTTCATGTTTTCCCTCTATGAATATAGGGGTGTTTTTCCTCTAAGGACATATTTGGAATTTCTGTTAGGCTAGATATTTGATTCCTGAACATTCTGTCTCCAAATGTTAGGATGTGGCTATGCCTTTTAAACAGTGAAAGGGCAGAAAATGGGCTGAGTTGTCTCTGATGAGCTGCATATACTAGAAGATATTGGCATATTCCTGGACATGCATGCGGTAAATTAGAAGAGATGAGAAAATAGAGTCCTTTGAATCAAATGATTATTTAAGATGTGCTCCATTGTACATACTAATAAAGCATTATTGTTTGTATTAATTTAAGTGAAATTTATGGCATAGTTGATGATATTTATCAGCATGATACTCATATGGAAATTTAGCTAATAAGAAAAATAATGAACCCCTGTGCAGTCTTAAATTGCTTAGTAGTGAGGATTTAATGTAAAATTTGCAATTTGTTTTCATGCAAGATAATGCAAAATGTGCAAATCTTTTTATACTGGCTCACATTTATATGCCTTATCTACACACAATGGAAAGTCCACGCTCATTACAGCTTCATTTAAAGGTGCAGAAAAGCACATAATATAATAGACTTCTTAGATAACATTAGTCAAAGTAAACAGGATAATTAGAGGTGTTTAAACAGGACATCAGTTAAAAAAAAGTTTGGATAAATGAAGAAATAATTCATTTCTTGGTGAACTACACATCCATATTATTTTTTTAAAAAGCAGGAGAAAGGTGATTAAATATGACATCCGTTCTCTATTATTTTCACAAATCAGCAAATATGGACGTGTCATTGTTTTCTATTACATATGTCTTCAAATGAAATTGATTTTAATCAGAGCTATTCAGAATTGTAGCTAGTCAGACTCCAGAGGACATAAAAGACATCAGCCTTTAAGAAGATGTCCCGGGATATCTCACAAGCACATCTGGAGGTAGGGGACTGCCAAAAGGCAGTGTTTGGGTAGGGTGACCACCTTTTCAAAAGGCAAAAACTGGACACACGCAGGAGCCCCTCCCCGTCTGTGGCCCCACCCTGCTTCTCCTCTTCCCCTGAGGCCCCACCCCCTGGCCATCCTCTTCCCCCAAACTCCCTGCTTTTCCTCTTTCCCCTGAGGCCCCACCCCCAGGCCAGGCTAGAAGCTGGAGCTGGGCCGTGGTAAGAGCCACCCAGGGAGCCTGGACCATTGTTTATATATGAGGCTGCTAGCAGAAATAGTGAAATGGTTTGTGCTGCTGTGCCTCCAGAATGCAGGTAACACACCCAACATTTTAACTCTGTTTCATCAGATCTAATGCAGATGATTAACCTACCCATGGGCTGGCTTGGATGACAATTAGCTGACTGAGATTCAACCCAGATAAGACTGGATTTTAGTTTGTATGGTGGGAGAAGGAGAAGAAAGAAATGTTAAGAGTTTATGGGTTGCTTGTTTCATCTGCCCTTGGTGGGAAGGCAGCAACATCTATTTATTGTTATGAGGACGATATGATATGATAACTGCACAATAATTTTGCTATACATACTAAAGGCTTTCTTTGAGACGACCCAAAGGTAAATAGAATGAAAGTGAGCAAGGAAAAATCTAGTCTGAACATTTGGGAGCCTCCTATTTGAGATCTATTCACTTGTTGGATTAATCTCTGATGGCAAGTGGTGGAATCACCATCTCTTGAGTCATTTAATATAATCAGACTGGCCAAAAAAATTAAGACTAAATAGCTGGATCTTCTGCTGGTGTAAACTGGTGTGTCAACATAGGCTTTATAGTGCATTAGATGGACTCGATAACCTCAGTGGTCTTTTCCATCTCTAGTTTCTCTGATTGAAATTGTCATGTGCACCCCCTGAAGTCAATACAATTGTAGCTCTGCATAATTATAAATAATGCCACTAACAGCAATTCTTCCTTTTGTCTTTCTTGTTCATTTACATTATAAACATTTCAGGCCAAGTACTATCTTTGACTATGTGTTTGTAGCACATAGCACAATGGGGCCCCAGATCTCAGTTGGTGCTTCTAGATGCTAATATAATGCAAATACATTTAATATTGTCATCATCATCATCAGTGGACAGATATTAGCCCTGATAAAAGAAAATGGACACTGTTGAAAATGTTAGCTGTCACCCAGGAATTATCTATAGTAACTTTGGGCCAAATTGTGTTATACTTGCACTCAGTATGCTACTAAATAAGTAGTCCCATTGATTTCAATAAGATCATTCAAGGTGTAAGATACTGTTCGCTCTGAGTGAGGATATCACAATTTGGCCTCTTGTTCATTATGGTCCTGATTTAAAGCCCAGTGAATTCAAAGGAAAAAGATTTCCTTTGACTTTGATGGGCTTAGGATCAGATCTAAGGTGAAAAACAGAAAAAAAGTCTATCCTTCAGGGGGGGAGAAAAAACAAACAAACCATTTGCTAGCATTTTTGATCAAGTTACAGCCACTAGTTCATTGAAACATCATATTCTACATATTTCAGAATTATCTTAAACTTCCAAACCTTATAACCATGCGTGGCACATGTTGATATGTTGTACAGTTTTCTCCAGTTCCAAAACTTTTCACAGACTTAAAACCAGCAAATTTCAACAAACAAAATTTCATTGTAAATATTTTCCCCAGCGCAAATATTTTGGCATAACACTATAAGGAAGCATGTCCTGCTGCTGACAGCGATACACCTGTTCTGTGGATAAAGCGATGATATATTAGATGTTTGTTGTTTTTATCTCCACTCGCTGGAATATTGTTGTCACTATAGTTAGCATTGTCTGTCAATTTGAATAGACCACTTGTGAACATAGTGTTGAAAATAAGAGCATGAATCATCATGTGCTGTCATTTATTCAGCAGCTACAGCTCTTGCTGAAAGCCAAAAGAGACTCCCACAGTTATACACTAGTAGACAGAAATCTTGCTTTTAAGTTAAATCCCAAAACGAGTGGAAATTTTTAAAAATGTGTTGGCAAATCTGCTCACATCACTTGAGTGAAACTAACCTTACTACGAGGCACTGAATGCCCTTCATTGTAGATCCAAATTTACCAATATTCCACACAAATCTGATGATTTATTATTCTAGCATTCTGAGATATGAGTCAAGGCTGCGGCCTCATTATGTTAAGCGCTGTACAAATACTTATAAAGAAACTATCTTTACTCCAATGATCTTACATTTTAGGCACTGGGAAGAATTAAGTATGTGTTTAATTTCACGCACAATGTGTAAAATTAAGCACATGCTTTAGTTGTGCAGTTTTGAGGCTATAGTTCCACTGCTTATATTCTGCAAACTGCACAGCATAAATGCTGTCTCAGGAAAGAAAACTTTCTATATGTTAAAGAAATTATTCCTTATTTCCAAGGTAATACACCTCTACCCCAATATAATGAGACCCGATATAACACGAATTTGGATATAACGCGGTAAAGCAGTGCTCTGGGGGCGGCGAGGCTGCGCACTCTGGCAGATCAAAGCAAGATCGATATAACGTGGTTTCACCTATAATGCTGTAAGATTTTTTGGCTCCCGAGGACAGCATTATATCAGGGTAGAGGTGTATATCACAATGCAGATCTGGAAAAAAGAGGTGTTCTACTATTCTGCATGCTCTCAGTCTGCAAAATACACAGAACCCCAGGATACCGCTTCTGAAATGGTAGCACTAATGTTGCATAACAAAAGGGCAGTGTCAACACAGGTATATGTGCTTAGTGCCACACCCTGCCCGGCATAGTATATGTGGACACTCGGCAGGGGTGAAAGTAACACAAGGACTTACCGGTACAGAAGGGGTGGGACTGGGGTTCAGCCTCCCCCAGACAGCCCATCTGTGCTGCCTGGCCCACACCTCCTGGGGCGATTTAAAAGGGTGGCAATGTAAAAGAGCCCAGGGCTCTGGCCACCGACGGGGAAGGGCAAAAAGGGCAGCGACCTTAAAATGCTGCCATAGCAGTGCTTTAATGTCGGCTGTGTACTGGCCGGTAGCAGCAGCCACTTCTTACCAGTACGCTGTACCGGCCCATACTGGCCCACTTTCACCCATGACACTCAATGAGGATATGGGGAACATGTGTGAGCATGTACATGGTCAAGTAACCAAGTTTGTGTGCTAATGTAGACTTAGCCTTTGGCATTGGTGCTGTCTTTGACGTACAAAAGGGCCTTTCTTAGTGCAAGTAACTTCACTTTAGAGAGGATTCTGAAGCCTTCCAATTTAGAATAGATGTCTGCTATACTTTGCACCTCAAAGAGTGAGGCTGACAAGGAATGCTAATTAAGAATGATTACGTAATTTTATACCGGTGTTGGTTTACAATACTTTCTCTGTACAAAGAAACAAACAAAACACCAAGGAGAAATGTTGAGCGTGTGTCTCTCCTTTGAAAATATCTGGATGTTAGGTTGCTAGCTGTAAAGAGAAGCTAAAATATTTATGTATTACTATGCATCACTGTGGCTGCATGCATTATTGCTTATAGTTATTTAGGGCCAGATTCTGCTTGGTCCATATGTGGGTATGAAATAAGGCAGAGTGTGCTTCCATCCCCTCACAACCTACGTAAGGACCAGGGAGAATGGCTGGAGAACTGCTCCCTCTCTATTTTCCCTTGGGTATCAGGGCCTCAAAGGTGGTGGGGAGGGGTAGGGATGAAACAGTTCTATGCCCCCTTCCCTAATCTGTACCAGTTTGTAAAACTAAGATGTCAGTGATAGATGCATGAGACAAAGGGTGCAATAGCAAATGCTTTCAGCCTGCCTACTGAGGAGCAAAGGGAGGTATTCAATATCCCTGGGGCAGTATATCTACCAGTGTTCTTCATGGGAAGTGCAGTTCTGCTTAAATGCCGTGATCTAGTTTTTACAGATTATGCAGATTACCAGTTGCATGATTCAGAGAAAGCCCAAGTAGCATATTGAAGAAGCATTTTTTCTATCTCATCACTATTCTTTATCCTCACCCCCTTCTTATCTTCATTATTATTTCTTATCATTTCTCCTTCATACACTTCTGTAGTCTCTCTGTGTAATCTAAGTCAGAGGAAAAACTTGGTGGAACTTCAAGGAATCCTTCAAGGCTCCATCCAGTATGGACTACCTGTTTAACATGTTTTTGGATGGACCAGGAAGGTTGAGTAATCTGGTTACTTATGAAAATATTTGCTTAGTATTTAATGATACCAGAAACATTATTTACTTCAGTATGCATCCAGCCATCACTACTGGATAGATGCATAAGTAATAATATCCATCTGACTAACTTCAGGGGGCTTTGACTTGACCATAGCAAATGAGGCAACTCCTATCCTCCTTTTCAGATAAAGTCTTAGGTCTGTGTGTGGGTGGATGGAGGCTTCCTGTCTGGCACCAGATTCCTTTGTGGTGTTTGGAGGTTTGCATATTGGTGGCGCCTTTTCCTCCTTGCTTGGCTGTTGTCTATTGTGTTTTTAAGTTACCCATCACTGTATGTAAATGTCAGACAACAGTTGGAGATTATCTTTTGAGCAAACGGTCATAAGTGGAGTTCTAATGATTTTCCAGGAGAGGATCTGGCCTATTCACTCTTAAATGCTCATAGGACCCTTCTCCCAGTTCGTCTCGTCATGGGAAGAGCGGGGAGGAAGGGTGTCTCCTCCTACTGGCTTTGTCAATTTCTTCTCCAGCTTCTCCCACTCTTCTGTTGGTTCTTTATTTTTCTATACAACTACCTTTTTTAGTAATGCTAATCATACATTTTTCATAGTATTACTGACCAAAGGCAATTTTGTGTGTGTAAATGCTGGTATTTCGTCAAACTCCAACAAACTTTCCCCCACCCCCAACCTGTTAATTTGAAATAATCCTCAGCTTTCAACAGCAGAGTGTTGTCTTTAACATACATGCCATGGGGTAAGTCTTTTACATATTGATCCTTCATGAAATCATAGAAATTAGAGCTGATAAAAGACATAGGAGGTGATCTAGTCCCTCTCACTGCTAATGCAAGCTTACTTCTACAGTGTATGTTCTAGTGCAGTGGTCTTCCAACTGCAGCCCTTGCAGCTGCTTCTGTCACAGTGGTAAAGCCTCAGTTAGTCTTCAAGCAGTGACACTTCCTGCTACTTGTACGGATTTAGGGACCTGGATTGCTTCTAACCATCCTCCTTCTCTGTAATCTGTGTTTGGATGCTTTAGTTTGGTGCCAGGCTTCCTGGACTGCTGAGGAATTTTGCTTTGTGGGGTCACAGAGGCATATTTCCCAAAGTGTTAAATTGTCTTCTGCAGTGTGGGTTTTTTGACGTCCCCTCAGCAATCAGGTAGTCTGGTTTTCTGAAGTTTCATAAATGTTCATGACGCAACTTTGGTGGAAGTCTACCATGGATGCTGAAGTTTGCAAGGACCTTGTAGCAAGTGGACATCCCAATTGCTGTGTCTGCTTGAGGGGTTGGTGCATTAACCAGAGTTGGGATAATGGGTGTGTAAGGATTTGTACATCCTTCATTTTTTCATCTAAGATTTGCATAAGGAACTCAACAGGGAAATTTGAGTTCAGGACAGGGGGCTACACCTGGATAGCCTCCTCTTTCATGATTTAAGGAGTTCAAACATTGGGATAGGTCTTGACTAGGGTAGAAAGGTGGTTTTCTAGAACCAGTTAGCTAGCACATTCTCACAAACACATTTTAAAACTTTAATTTTGACAAGACAAGTTGTACTTTACCATACATTATCTAGCTGGGCTCCAATAACTGCTTTGTTGACTCTACAGTTTTAGAACATCTCCATTAGAATGTGCTATCTAATATGTTCTAGAAAAACACCTTGTCATCCTTCACATGTGATCCAATAATAGAGCCTGCACTGGACAGGTATCTGCTGGGCACCTTCAGGGTTGATTTAATCTTTTGATTCTAATTAGCTATTTAAAAGTCAATAAAGCTGCAGCCTTATTTCATAAATGTATTCTTGTTCCACATGTATCACAGCCTACTACATTTCTTAAACTTATTGACAGAATTTGATAGCAAAATGCATTGTATCTTAGTCCAACATTTGGCTAACATTTGATGAATGAATGAATTTGATAACAATGAATTTGATAGCAAAATGCATTGTATCTTAGTCCAATCATTGTATCTTTAGTCCAACATTTGGCTAACATTTTTTAAGCCTTTTAACCTCTTTATTGTATAGAGCACCTTCCTACCTATATTGAGTTTATATAGATATGAGAAATATATTTATTCTGCTTTTATCAATGCAATGCTGTCTTCAAAAAAAGATCAGGTAATGCCACACTCTGGGTTTTGCTCTCAAGAACGAGCAACTCCTGTTCCTCTTCTCCTTAATTGTACCTTGCATGGATCTGTAACAATGTACTATTTCTTTGAAGACAGGTCAGCTTCCTGGAGATAGAATGACTCTTTATGTCTGTTCTGAGGGAAGAACTGAAATAGAGATATTTTCATTTGTATGGTAAGTGCTGTTGAGTTAGATATGCATGGCTTTTATGTAGGAAGTAATTGGTGGTAAAACTCATAGATGAGGGCATTGAGGATCTGAGATTTGAAAAACTTTAAAAGAAAATGCAGAATAGTTTTCTGTGTGTTGAGTGGTAGTGTTGCTAGCAGGCTTGTTAGCTGGCTTGTTGGCTGATTCAGTGTTCATTTATTAGATGCTAAAACTTGTTTGACTCAGGATTAATAGATTTCCTCCAGAGGAGCACTGAGGAACCACCCTGTGAGGGACTTTCTGAGGTCAGATAGTCAAGTCTTTGAAGAGGATGTCTTGAACCACAACAAGTGCCACCTACACAACTAAATCAAAAAGGATATAGTGAATGGTGCACATATATCTGTTTTATGTGCTTGATTGTCATGGTTTTAATCAGCTAAGCAAGTGAGTGAGGGAAAGTTTTCTGCTTTACTCCCTTGCTTGGCCCTGCAAACACTGTGACTCCACCTCTGAGCTGGCTACTTGCATGACTGAGCAAGTGGGTGAAGAGGGATCAGAGAGGGACAGAGCATAGGATAAGTCTTGACTGGGTGGTTGGCTAGGAACATGGGAGGCGGGGGGCCTGTAGGATGTTCCATAAACAGGGCAAAGTAACTTTCTCTTTCCTCATAGTAAAAGAGGATTAGATGAGGATGTCAAGGAATTCTGACTCCCTAAATTGCATCTCAGGCTATATGATCCTGGGGCAGTGCTGCCTCTGAATCAGTGCAGATTGTAAACTGCACTGATGTAAACTGCACTGCAGATTGTAAACTGCAGTGCGGATTGTAAACTAACACTTCAGCCTTCAGTGTTTCAGTTTTTCTGTGTATTTGTCCTGCTTTTGCAAAAAAACAAACAGTTTCAATCATTCAAAAGTCTTGGGGGACACCTGCAAAGATAAGGTAACTGGAGAAGTTGGCTGAACAGACTGAATCCTGTATTCAACTTCTTCCAACTTCGAAGGACTTCCCAGTCTGCTGATTGGTGTCCACAGTCATCACCACTGTCTCAAAATCACTCATTTTGTGAGAGTAATTGATCCAGAATAAAGTCACTTTTATTCTGAAATAGAGTAGCCATACTAGGAGCAGGGCCGGATTGACTTTTTGTGGGCCTGGCACCAAACATATTCGTTGGCCCCCATGTGGCAAGGTCCAGGGGGGCGGGATGGTCAGTCTCCAGAGTGAAGGGAGGGGTGGGGGCAATGTGGCACAGTGCAGCGGGAGCAGCCCCACTCCGCACAGCCCAGCAGGAGGGCACTGTTTACAAACCTGCAGCTGCCAGATGCACACTGGCCTGCCCAGCCCTGTGCTGCCAGCATGCCCCTTCCCCTTGAGGGCAGGCCCACACCACACCACCCCCCTGCCCAGTGCCCCACCCTTATGCCCAGTGCCCCCTCGCCCAGAGACTTCCACCACAGATCTCTATACCCAGCCCTCACCTCTCCCAGAGACCTCCCCTGCTGGCCTCCCACCACAACTGCACAGCACCCTGCACACCACACCGCTCGCCCAGCACCCCCCATCCATAGACCTCCCCACTGGCCACCACCTTCCTCACAGTTCCACCAACACAGCTGCACAGCACCCCATATTCCTGAGAGGATTCTGCACCAAAACATTAAAAATTCTGTGCACAATATTTTAAAATTCTGCAAATTGTATTTGTCAATAAATAAATGTGGAGGCTCCAACATGGCAGTGGGGAGCACAGGCCACTGGTTGCATGGAGGTGGGAGATTACCCTGCAGCTTCCCCCCACCCCACCCCGGCACAGGGACTCGGCAGTGAGGCTGCACCCAACCCTGACACAGTGCAAGGGCCAGGCCTGCCCCAGAAACACCTTGGGGCCCTGCCCCCCCTGTGCCAGGTGCACCAGTATGAGTGAGCAGGCTCAGCCCGGCAGCAGGCTCCAAGTGCAGAGGGACTTAGGCCTAGTCTTCACTTACCGGCTGGTCCGGCGGCACGCCATCGATGTTCTGGGATCGATTTATCGCGTCTGGTTAAGACGCAATAAATCGATCCTGGATCGATCCCGGAAGTGCTCACAGTCGGCGCCGGTACTCCAGCTCGCCGAGAGGAGTACGCGGCGTCGACGGGGGGAGACTTCCGGCCGCGTCTGGACCGCGGTAAGTTCGGACTAAGGTACTTCAAATTCAGCTACGTTATTAACGTAGCTGAATTTGCGTACCTTAGTCCGAAGTCCGGACTAAGTGGGGACCAGGCCTTAGTGTGGGGGGATCCAGGTGGGGGTAAGAGAGTTCTCTGTGTGGCAATCTGGGTGCGGGCGGCTCAGTGAGAAATCTGGATTCAGAGAAACTCATTGAGGGGTTCCAGGTGCAGGGGCAATGGGACTCTGCAGGGGATCCAGGTGAAGGTGTTTGGGGCTCAGCAAGGGGGGTCTAGGTGCAGGAGAGGTGGGGTTCATTGGGGGGGGTCTAGGTGGCTGGGGCTCAGTGGGGAGGGTGTCTGGGGGGGGCTCATCGGGGTGGTACCGATGCAGGGGAGGTGGGGCTTGGGTCAGGGTGAGGGTGCGATGGGCCTGCTTAACAGAGGAGTCCCAGCTTCTGCCAAGGGATGCCACATGCTGGGCTCCAGCTTCTCCCCTCCCCTCCCCTTCCCTATCCCCTTCTCTTCCCCATCCCATGCCCCTTCCCCCCCACTCCATCTCCTCCCCAGGCTTGGGGGGTAGAGGGGGAACCGCCCTCCAGCACTCATTGGCAGAGTGGAGAGGTCTGGGGCCGGGTTGCTCCACTTCCTGCTGCCCGGTGAGTGCAGGCGAACCTGCTGCAGTCCCCTGGGTTACGTAGTTCAGGGGAGGGGCTGGGGTGGAGCGCAGGGGTGCGGTCTTTGGGGAAGAGGCGGGGTGGAGCAGAGGCTGGGGCAGCTTTCCTGGCCAGCTCAGCTGTCCGGGGGATCAGGCTGGCCAGGGCCCCTTCTGATTGTGGGCCTGGCGCCATGGTAAACCCAGTACTGACTGGGAGCTATTCTGGAATAGCTATTGCAGAATAGCTTACTCCAGAATACCTATACTGATCAATTTCTTGAAGAAGATAGGACTCAAGACTAAGGCACTTCATCTAAACAAGACACTTCTGCCAAAACTCTTGATTAGTGCACTTCGTGTTAAGGTTTTAGTCCTTCCGAGCCCTTCTATGCTGAAAAGTCTGCAGGAAGCCAGTTTATCTCCATTATACAAACCTCACTTATATGAATCTCTACTGACTGACCCTGAATGAAGTCCTGGAACACAAACCAGTTTTGAACAGCAAGGGATTTCCACATAATTGAGGCTTTGTTGTATTTCTTTATGCCCCACTCAACAGCTCTATGGTCACCTGGACACTCAATCCAATTCCTTCTCATTTATCTGTGAAGTTTTATCAGTTTGCTGAATTATGAGGACATACGCTAGGTAGCTTTTGTGGCAGTCAGTTATTTACTTTTGTCCATGGAGCGGGCCAGGGGGCTATAGTTCTAGTTTAAAGCACAGGCCAACAGAAAAAGCCTACTTTGTCAGTGGAGAAGATTTATTAGTCCATTTATGCAAAAAGAATGGTATGTTAGAAGAACTCCTTGGTAGGTCTTTTCTCAATCTATGTGTGATACTTGAAAGGGCACTGTGAAGCTAAAATACCCAAAACATTTCCTTGAATAACAAGATCTAATATCTGTAAGAGTTCGAAATTTTGTGACTGAAATAACATCCATGTTTTAAGATCAATTTGACTAAAATAATCATGTAGTCCCAGCAGAATCAAGAAAACAATCACTAGGAGGTTCAAGAGTTTTAAAATTAATTTTATATTTTGAGGGTGAGGGGGGAAATAGTCTACAGAGGGCATTACATGCCATTACCCAGTACTTGGTAATGACTAGGTACACAGCCTGCTTTGTACTAGGATTTAGATTTGTTTTGATCTGTAGCAGGCACTTCTTGATAGCTATCACTGGTGTGAGTTTCATTCAAATATCTGCAAGTAGCACGTCTCCTGCAGTGATGTGTTCTGAATGCAGGCATTGAACTATCAATAAAACATACCTTTTTATAACGAGTGCTAACTTTTTAAAATTGGCATGGTTAAGGGATTTGTGTGACGATATGAGCTAAACTGGAAATCTGACCAGCTTTGTCACTTTTCGAATGAATGCATTGTAGTTTATTTTTCATGTTTTAAACAGGCATCTGTATGTATAAACAGTCTCTGCTTTCAAATGCCACTGCTATATTTGTAGAAAATTTGGACAAAAAATGTCAAACATGCTCCTTAAACACAACTGCAAAAAAATGAGTGCACATCATTTGCACAGAAAAAATAAATACATTAGTTGCATACTCAGAATGGGTAATTACAGGTGGTGATTTATTTGATTAGTTACTTCTCGGGATTTTTTGTTTGTTTGTTTTGTTTTAAATCTCCCTCCACAAGCCTAGGGGTGCATATGTTAAAAAAAAAAGTATATTTTCCTGAGAAACTGTTTATTAAACTGAAGTTAAGACTAATAAAACAGTCTGCTGGCTCCTCCTTCTCTATCTTATCAAACATAATCTGGCTTTTATTCACTTTCAAGGCCCTTCACAATCAATCCCCACCATATCTATTGTTTCCTCACCCACTATCAAGATCTCTATGCTCCCCTCCAATTGGCTCATGATGCCATCTTCTACTGATGACTTCTTAAATTTACAAACACGTTTGTGCTGCCCCACACTCTTGGGAGACGCTCCCTGTAAGCATCTGCAAAGCCATCTCGTCATCCATCTCAAAATCCCTCCTAAAACACCTTCTTTCATGATATAGCTACAAAAAACTTGACAATGGTTAGGCTGCTAGAATGCAGAGACCACTGCCATTCATGCTGACCAATACTGTCTGTGTTTCTTTGTACTCCCCCACCTGCCTGTCTGTGTCCAGGTGTTGACTCTTGACTTAGGGCTAGTCTACACTGGCAACGCTAAAGCGCTGCCGCGGCAGCGCTTTAATGTGGCTTGTGTAGTCATGGCAGAGCACTGGAACAGAGGTCTCCCAGCGCTCTAAAAAAACCACCTCCACGAGAGGCGCAGCTCCTAGCGCTGGGGCACTGTTTACACTGATGCTTTACAGAGCTGAAACTTGCTGCACTATGGGGGGTGTTTTTTCACACCCCCGAGCAAGAAAATTGCAGCACTTTAAAATGCCAGTGTACACAAGCCCTTATACTTAGATTGCAAACTCTTTGGAGTTATCCTTAGATTGTAAGTTCTGTGTTTGTATAGCACCTAGCACAATGGGATTCTGGTCTATAACTAGGGACCATACGTGCAATGGTAATACAGATGAAGAATAATAATAAAGAACAGTAACTTAATGGTTAAAAAAACAGGTAAGAAATTTGTATTTATAAAACAAAACCATTAGAAGGACAAAAGGACCTTTAGTATTAATGTTAGACTAAAGAATCACCCTATATCAGGGGTTGGCAACCTTTGGCATGCGGCCAAGTACCCTGGCAGGCCAGGTTGGTTTGTTTACCTGCCGCGTCTGCAGGTTCGCAGGCTCCCACTGGCAGCAGTTTGCCGCTCCAGGCCAATGGGGGCAGCGGGAAGCAGTGGCCAGCACATCCCTCGGCCCCCACCACTTCCCGCAGTCCCCATTGGCCTGGAACGGCAAACTGCTGCCAGTGGGAGCCGCGATCGCCCAAACCTGCGACACGACAAGTAAACAAACTGGCTAGGCCCACCAGGGGGCTTACCCTGGTGAACCATGTGCCAAAGGTTGCCGATCCTTGCCCTATATATTTGAAAGTATGGAAATGTACAATAAGACATTCAAATGCCCTGAACTCTGCCCTTTGGTTATTCCCTGAGATTAGGGGTGGTGGGGTGAGAGTAAGAAATTCAAATCAAGTATTATTTATCCAAAACAAAGAGTTTTACCTCATCAGTGACCACAAACATGACAATGCCTTACTCACACAAACAGCTTTCTGTACAAACATATATAATCCACAGGGGGGAAAAAAACATACTTCACAAGATCCTGATTCGACAAATACTTCGTTTTGTTCCAGATTCAGCTATCTGGCCTTTTACTCAAAGCAGCATGTGGTTTAGGCCTATTGACTTAATTGGGACTTAAGCATATGCTTAGAGTTAAGCATGGGTGTAAATGCTTTACTTAATTGGGGCCTAAGACTTTACGATTATTCCTAATTCATGGAACCTCTATCGGGTACAACTCTCCTTAATGTATATGAGTTGCACCTCTTAAAATAAGGACCGAATTGGGCTGATGTCTACAATTATCTGAGACCTTTCTGTTGTGTTTATTAAAGTGGTATCTAAATGTCAACATAATGGATGTGTCTCCAGTGATAAAAGTATCTCTAAATACAGAGCTTGCACAAGTAAGAAAACTTGTAAAGCCAGATTATGAATTTAGAAAAAAGAGCTAAGGTTAATTTGGTGTCTGAGCAAGTCCCTTACAATTGACATCAAACATACAACTCTATACAAGTTGTACAAGTGCAAGCTCTTTCCCACATTTGATATTTCTGTTTCCATAAACTGCAGACTTCTTAAAGCTTTAGGAAAAAAGATGAAGATGGGGGAATGGCAGGGATGTACCCACAAGACCAGTACAGTGATTTTTCAACATTTAATATGTCCACAGTCATAGTCTGTGATTTTCACATATCTTGAGAAAAAATCACATAATTGCAAAATAACACATTTTACAATACAGAGACTTGATCTATAAATCCTTAATTTTGTGAATTAGGGCTTGCAAAAACAAATCCTTCCTAGGAAAGGATCAAAGGATAGAATGGAGAGTAGTATTATTACCAGGACAGAATTAAAGTTGTTTAGATGGCTGAAACATTTTTTTTTTTTTTTGCATATCTGAGTTTCTTTTACATTTTACCTACACCATGATTTTCCTCTTCTTCCTTTTCTTTCTTTCTTTTTAAAAAAGCCACAATGATCCTGTAAGGATGGAGTTTTTTACCCTTAAGATACTGATCTGTATTGCAGTAAGTTTAGCTTAATGAAAAATTTTGTATGAGAATTTCCTTAGGTTTGGGGTGGAGGGTGAGAGTTAAACTAAAGTTTAATCTATTTTTTTTTTCAAATATAGCCTAATCAAGAATTTTCAAGATTTAGCTGCAGGGAAAGTTAGAAGTGAGACTACATCTCTCATGATGCACCATCGTTTCTCTCATTTCCTTTCAATTGAGCAGCATCTTGGTTTCTACTACAACCAGTAACCTCACCAGAAATATTTTATCCCCCCAAACCTCCCTGCATATACACGCGTGACCCTTTTTAATGGCAAATATGTGAATTTTTAACATATATATTTTTTTGTTCTTCCTATTTCTCTTCTGCTTCTCCCACACCTCTACTCATCTCCCTGTGTTCTGTTTTCATTCTTCCCCTATCTATCCTCCCTTCTTTGCCCCCTGCACTTTCTGTTTTGTCTCTATGCCATCTTAGCACTTCCCCCCCCACACTTGTTTCTATGGTTGCTTCATGTTCTCTCCTCTATGGGGCTGAACAGAGCTGTCCTTGAAAGTCTGGCAACTTCCATGTATATGATCAGAGCTCAGGTTATTTCTCAGGCTAACCAAAGCTGCCAAATCTATTAATTTCCCACTGATCCAGTGGTAAATATGTTAATAACTACTTTGTTGTTAATAACTACTTTATTTCAAAAGCAAATTTAATCAAAAGTTCCTAATATTTGGAAGATTAAGGGTCTCTGCAAAGGCGTAACTTGTTGAGTTTTGAATGTAGAATAGGTGAATTTAATACATTTTTTTGTAGATAGGGAGACAGAAGTGTCCAAAGAAAGACTTATAGTTTGAAAATGGATCATTTGTGAGGGATTGTCATTTCCCAGACTTATGCATTGTTTTAAACAATCTCCAATCATATACAAATTAGGGAAATGCAACCTAGATGGAGCTACTATAAGGTGGGCGCAAAGCTGGTTGGAAAACCATTCCAAGAGAGTAGTTATCTGTGGTTCACAGTCATGCTGGAAGGGCATAATGAGTGGGGTCCCACAGGGATCAGTTGTGGGTCCTGTTCTGTTCAATATCTTCACCAATGATTTAGATAATGGCATACAGAGTACACTTATAACATTTGTGGATGATACCAAGCTGGGAGGGGTTGCAAGTGCTTTGGAGGATAGGATTGAAATTCAAAATGATCTGGACAAACTGGAGAAATGGTCTGAAGTAAATAGGATGAAATTCAATAAGGACAAATATGAAGTATTCCATTTAGGAAGGAACAATCAGTTGCACATATACAAAATAGGAAATGACCGTCTAGGAAGGAGTGCTGCGGAAAGGGATCTGGGTCATAGTAGACCACAAGCTAAACAGGAGTCAACAGTGTAATGCTGTTGCAAAAAAAGCAAACATCTTTCTGCGTGGTATTAGCAGTAATGTTGTAAGCAAGACACGAGAAGTAATTCTTCTGCTCTACTCTGCTCTGATTAGGCCTCAAATGGAGTATTGTGTCCTGTTCTGGGTGCCACATTTCAGGAAGGATGTGGACAAATTAGAGAGAATCCAGAGAAAAGCAACAAAAAATGATTAAGTATCAGGGTGCAGCCATGTTAGTCTGAATCCACAAAAACAACAAGGAGTTAAAGACTAACACATGCATCTGAATAAGTTATTTTTTTAACCACGAAAGCTTATTCCCAAATAAAGCTGTTAGACTTAAAAATGATTAAAGGTCTAGAAAATATGAACTATGAGGGAAGATTGAAAAAAAAATGGGTTTGTTTAGTCTGGAAAAGAGAAGAATGAGAAGGGACATGATAACAGTTTTCAAGTATGTAAAAGGTTGTTACAAGGAGGAAGAAGAAAAATTGTTTTTTCTTAACCTCTGAGGACAAGAAGCAAGGGGCCTAAATTGCAGGAAGGGAGGTTTAGGTTGGACATTAGGAAAAACTTCCTAACTGTCAGGGTGGTTAAGTACTGGAATAAATTGCCTAGTGAGGTTGTGGAATCTCTGTCATTGGAGATTTTTAAGAGCAGGTTAGATAAACACCTGTCAGGAATGGTCTAGATAATACATAGTCCTGTCATGAGTGCAGGGGACTGGACTAGATGACCTCTCAAAGTCCTTCCAGTTCGATGATTCTATAATTTATTGACTGCCCCCCCACCAAAAAACAACAACAATATTTTGTTCCTATTAAAAGTTAGATTGAGGGATGGAGGTATAAAATAAAGCTTATAATTGCATTGTGCGTTCAGCTTTAATGATGTCATCATGACCAACAGCCCCATGATAAATATTTACTAAATGTATTTACCTAGTAAATTGTAGAATACACATATCAGTTCCTATCCTTCAGGCAAAAACCTGAAGAAACAGATGGGATTTCACTACGCACTGAACATTAATGAACTCAGATTTCGTAATTGCTGCTCCAGAATAATATATGAAACCTTGAAAGTTTAATAAGTCCCTGTGCCTGACTCTTTTGTATTCTCAAGCAGCATAATTTTTGGTTAATCAGAAATGGCTGGTTGAAAGTCAAGAATTAGTATGAGTACAGATGGAAGACCAGTTTCTAGGAAGAATAGGAAGCAAACAGATCACTTACCGAAGCTTCATGCCTATAAAAGAGAATGGAACTTTTGAGAGAGGTAATATATTTTGGGTGTGACCACCTGGTTAGACTGGCAGTAGATTCTCTTCAGAAAACTTTCAAATATCCCAAAGCACTAGAGACCAGATTGTTAAGGGTACCAAGTGGAATTTTCAAAAGCTAGATCTTGGTGCCTAACTCCTATAAAAATGAATTTTCAAGATTTAGCTGCATGTAAAGTAAGAAGTGAGACTGTATCTTTCATGATGTAGTCTCATGAGCTCTCTCATTTCCTCTCAGTCAAGCAACATTAGAATTAGGTGCTGAGATGATTTTGAAAATCTCAGTAGGTATCTATCTGCATTTCTAGATAATTTTTAACAATCTTGTCTGTGTGATCTCAATGTTTCTAGAAAACAAGATATGATTTTAAATGAACTAAAGGCTACATGAGACAATATAGATTTCAAATGGGTCCATTAATTATTTAATCAGAGTAGGGCAAATTCTAACCACAGTCACCATAATGTAAATGTGAAATAATTCAGTGGAAGCTAATGAAGGATTTACACCAGTATGATTTTTTCCCTTAAAAAACTGATGGTTGCAAGGTGATAAGTCACTATTGTCCTAGGCTCCAGCCAATCCACAAGCGAGGAATGTGTCTGGTGACTTGCTGAGCAGGTATATAAGCCTCACAGGAGAAACAGCAGCTCAGTCTGCTCAATGTCACTCCAGGGCTTGGAACTCTCTCCTGCCTGAATATGGCAGCAGACATAGAATCATAGAATATCAGGGTTGGAAGGGACCTCAGAAGGTCATCTAGCCCAACCCCCTGCTCAAAGCAGGACCAATTCCCAACTAAATCATCCCAGCCAGGGCTTTGTCAAGCTGGGCCTTAAAAACCACCAAGGGAGGAGATTCCACCACCTCCCTAGGTAATGCATTCCAGTGCTATAAATAAATGGAGGTATCCTATCTCCTAGAACTGGAAGGTCTTTGAGTCCAGCCCCCTGCCTTCACTAGCAAGACCAAGTACTGATTTTGCCCCAGATCCCTAAGTGGCCCCTTCAAGGATTGAACTCACAACCCTGGGTTTAGCAGGCCAATGCTCAAACCACTGAGCTATCCCTCCCCCCAATAAAGCCTTAGCTTGCTCCAGCCTTGCTCTTGTTCTTTCCTGAATCTGGATTGCATTCCTTCCCCTTTGTTGTTAATATTAATTGTATTGAGAATCTGTTCACCATTACCCCTTTTAGCGAACACCTGAAGCAAAACAGTCATTAAACACCTCCGCCATCTTGATCCCATCAGTTATTAGCTCTCCTTCCCTGCTAAGTAGAAGATTTTTTCTTTCTTTCTTTCTTTTCTACCCAGGAAACAGATTACTGAACATTTCCTGTGCTGGCATTTCACTGCTGTGAACCATCATGCCGGGTGAAGTATATAAGGTGACTGATTGTAAGCACCACAACAATTAATGTGTTAGGTCAGGAAATTCCACACTGAATAAAATCCCAGTTCAGTCACAAATAGTAACTAGAATTATAAATACCGAAGATGCGGAATCCAATAGCAGACATTCTTATTATATTTTAGTGAACATTTAAACACTTTTGGGCTAAATCCTTGTCATAATGAAGTGAACTGCAAAATCAAGTTTTGCCTTTTTCCCTATATCTACAGATACTGTTCAGAGATCAAGGTATATATTCATCTGGAACTACCCAGAAAAAGTCTTGCAGAAATAATAATAGTTTAGGAATGTGGAGCAGGAATTGTATAGAAAGAATTATTCATCTTATGGGCTGTGTGCTCATCTAATTTCAGCCAAGACAATCTTGCCCCTAACATTGATGAAAGGGATCCTCTCTGATAGAGACTCAGAGAAGAACGATTGGTCGCTATGACTATAGGACTACTGCCACTGAACAACTGTCCTTGTTTCTGTGCAGCAACCACAGCTGACTCTTCTTTCTAGTTCACCCAGCTAACCCCACACTCCCCCCAAAAGTGAGTGCCTATAGTTAGATATCAATGTCAGAAGCAGAACATTTTGTACCTACAGCTATTTGGCTCATCCTTTTGTAGTATGCATCACATCCCAATTGCTGTATTTGGTTAAACAGGTGCAGAGGAGTTTATTTGAAAAAGGGCCTGCAAAACAAGTAAGGAAGATATTTTATTTTCATTTTTTACCTTTGTTTTTTCTCTTTCCTAGTCTGCTAAGTGGAGGGTGGAAGGTGAAGGTTCTGCTTCATAAAATGGTGCAGTAGTCCGATACGACAACATTTGATTAAATCCCAGCCTGACATTTTTAAATAGTTGATGTAATTGAAGTGCTGTGCACGCAAATCAATTTATTTTTTCCTGGAAAACTGACTGGTGAGTTTAATAAATAGATTTAAATAGAAGCTATTTGCCATCTTTAATGAAATGTAGTGTCTCTTTCCAGAAAACTACACATTTGTTGAAATGAAATACAATAAATTAATGTTTTGGAAGATAAGTATAATTTTTATCTATCATCACTCAAAACTGGAAACATGCACACTTAAACTTTGACCCACAAAACTTAGCTACCAGGAAACATAGCTCTTTATTTGTCAGATAAAAGTCCCTAACACATGTCTACAACATGTATTTCATCATAGGTCTCAAAATGTATTTGTAAAGAGGAAATCAACATTGAGTAAATGTGTTTCTATTGGGGTCCCAGATGATTCAGTTCTTGGCCTTATGCTATTTAACATTTTTATCAATGACCTGGAAGAAAACATAAAATCATCATTGCTAATATTTGCAGATGTGTGGAGGGGTAAATAATGAAGAGGATAAATCACTGTTACAGAGAAATCTGATCACCTGGTAAACTGGGTGCAAGCAAACAATACATATTTTAATACAGCTAAATGTAAATGTATACATCTAGGAACAAAGAATATAGGCCATACTTACAGGATTGGGGACTCTATCTTGAGAAACTAGTGACTCTGAGAAAGATTTGGGGGTCATGGTGGATAATCATTTGAACATGAACTCCCAGTGCAATGCTGTGGCCAAAAGAACCAATGTGAACTTTGGATGCATAAACAGGAGCATCTTAAGCAGGAGCACAGAGATTATTTTACTTCTGTTGTTCCCACTGCTGTGACTGCTCCTGGAATGTTGTGTCCAGTTCTGATGTCTACAATTGACTAAGGGTATTGATAAATTGGAAAGGGTTCAGAGGAAAGCCATGAAAATGATTGAAGGATTCAAAAACATACCTTATAATGACCAACACAAAGAGCTCAGTTTATTTATCCTAAGAAAGAGAAAGTTAAGGGATGACTTGCTTACAATCTGCAAGGGAAGTGGCAGACTGCAGGGACGGGCTAGCCGCTGCTTCCCGCAGCTCCCATTGGCTGGGAAGAGTGAACTGCGGCCACTGGGAGCTGCGGGGGGCCGTGCCTGTGGACAGTCAACGTCAGCAAAATGTCTTGCGGCCCACAATCAGATTACCCTGCTGGGCTGCAGGTTGCCCACCACTGATATAACATGATTCAATGGCTGGAAATTGAAACAAGACAAAGGCCTGGTCCACACTAACCCCCCACTTCAGACTAAGGTATGCAAATTGAGCTACGTTAATAACGTAGCTGAATTCGAAGTACCTTAGTCCAAACTTACCACAGGCTCCCCCGTCGATGCCGCGTACTCCTCTCGCTGAGCTGGAGTACCGGCGTCGACGGCAAGCACTTCCGGGATCGATCTGGGATCGATTTATCGCGTCTAGACAAAACACGATAAATCGATCCCAGAAGATCGATCGCTTACATCCGGACCCAAATTCAGACTGGAAATAGGATATACATTTTTAACGATGAGGGTATTAGCCTTTGGAACAATTTATCAAAGGTCATGGTGGATTCCCCATCAGTGGAAATTCTATAATCAAGATTGGATGTGTTTTCTAAAAGGTACATGCTAGGAAGTATTTTGGGGAAGTTCCATGGCCTGTATTATACAGGAAGTCAGACTAAATTATTACAATTTTCTCTTCTGGTCTTGGAATCTATGAATTGATAATATCTGCAGTAATTATAACTATCTTGCCTTACAGAATCTTGAACACAGATACTGTCAAGTGTATGGAGAATAAGGAGAGTAGGAGAGGGACACTGAGGACTATATTCTTGGTGTAAATAAAAACTCTAACAAAAATATTCCAAAAAAATGTTTCAATTATGTGGTTTTAAATTACTTTTCGTTGTCAAATTTCCTTCAATTTTATGTAAAAAACAACAACAACAACAATGTAAAAACATTTTAAAATGTTCAAAGTAAAATAATTTTAAAAGGTTTCATTTGATTCTAAATCAATACTCTTAGTGTAAATCCAGTGGAACAATGCCAATCTAAACTAATTTAGAATAGGGCAAACAGGCAGAAAAAGAACGAAGCTTACGAGCCATCTAGTTTATATGCAATGTCCATAATATATCAGAATACTCAGTTAAAATCAGTGCATTTCTTCTACTAGATACAATTGTCTGTTAATAAGAGGACATTATCCTTGGCTGTGACTCTTAGCATCTTGATGACATTACTACCATATAACCTGCTAAGAGAAAAATGGCCTATTTGGATGCTAGTTTATTAGGAACTGCAGAAAAGAAGAAAGTATCCTTTTATTTCCCTCTAGACATGCAATACTGCACTTATTTCACAATTATGCTTTTGGTTTGGAGTTACGAGGAGTTCTATTCACACACATATCTATTTTATCAACATCTATTTCAAATGTACTATTTTGTCCCTTAGATGTCACTTAGAGATGTTTCTGTCTCTTGAAAGCTTCATGATGGTTGAAGCATTCATTAAGCAGAGACATATCCATGGACAATAATATAGTTAAACTTGAGACATAGCCATTGACCTTTTTTTCTATTAACTAAATTTCTATTATTAGCATGAAAACTTGACAAGTAATTTACACCTCTTTAAAAACAATTAGCAGAACTATATTATTGTATTTATACTTCTGATTTGGTAATAAATTAATCTGTCCATAATGCATATTTGATACATTCTCAAGGTAGACTAGAATTAGTTTAAGAATTAATTATTGAACTATAGAAGCCCTGCATCTTTGAAAACAGAACTGATTTTAGGATGACATCAGTTGAATGCCAAAGTTGGGTCTGTTCATGCCAATACAAGAGCTGAACAGTCTGAGGAGAGAGAGAGAGAGAGGCTCTTTGGGGATATAAGGTACAGGGTTGGAAAAGAAAAAAAAGGGAAAAAACTTTTTGGCACCAGATTGAATAGATTCCTGAAATAATCCAGGTATAGACCTTGTGGATTATCAGTTAGGGAGAGCAGCAGAATGGGATATATAGTATGATAAGAACCAAGTAAGGGCAGCAAAAACATAATTGCAGCAGGATATTATCCTGAGAGGCCAAAAGATGAAAGGAGAGAAAAGGAGAAATTCCTCTCTCGAAATTCAGCTCAGTTTCTTTACTACAAATAACACTGCTCTACAGCCAAAATGCTTCTGAAATAAATGTAGTCAAACTTTACTAATTCTGGGTCACTGAGAATGAAAATGATGCTTAAAATTGTTGATTGGCTCTAGTTTTCGAGATATGCTATTGGGTCAGTATATACGACCCTTGACTTGGGAATGGCAGAGGATAAGTGAGTTATAAAGGGAAGGGATCTCAATTTAAACCAGAAATGACTAAAATATATCTTTGACTGGATCTATGAATAAATCTATGACTGGGTTTGGACAGTACTTGCAAAACAATGAATGATGCAATCTGAAGCTGGTGTTGCATCATACATGATATGAATTGCATCATGTTATTCCTAGAAGTCATGGATGATACAATCATAACGAAGCTTACATCACTTTGCTGAACAAATTGCCCTATATCAGCTCTAGAAATCATTCAGTGTCATGCTCTCTTATTTGTCAGTGTTTGATTTTGCAAAGGGACACATTTCTATTTAGCCAAAGTGAGCAGAGATGCCTCGTACTTGTGTGAACAGTGCAGATAACTTCTGCTATGTTTGTGGTGAAGTGACTTTTGCATCACAAAAGCGCAGTATAACCACTATAGTTAAGAAAGCCTGTCACCTTTATTTTGGCTGCAAAATTGGAGATCAGGACAAGAGGTGGGCCCCACACATATGCTGTAACACTTGTGCAACAAATCTGCACCAGTGGTTGAACAGGAAAAGGAAATCTATGCCTTTTGCAGTGCCAATGATTTGGAGAGAGCCAACAGATCGTACCAACAATTGTTCCTTCTGCATGGTGCCTCCAGTTGGGAAAGGTGCGTCAAAGAAGAAAAAGTGGACTGTGCATTATCCAAACATTCCATCAGCTATACGCCCAGTACCCCACGGAGAAGGACTGTCGGTTCCTGATGCACCAGAATCATTCCCACTCGAGTCAGATGAGGAAGAGGAAGAGGAAGAGGATGAAACTTCTGGTCCTGAACTATCAATGTCACAGGACCCACATTTTCTCCCATCCTCCTCCTCTGAACCACATCTCATAACATAAAGTGAACTGAATGACCTTGTCAGGGATTTGGAACTACCCAAAGGTAAGGCAGAACTGTTGGGCTCCAGACTACAGCAGTGGAATCTCCTGGCAGGTGATGTTAGGGTTTCCATGTTCCATGACCATCAAAAGGATCTTGTTCCATTCTTCTTCATGGAAGGTGATCTTGTAGCCTGCAACAACATCGATGGTGTAATGGCAGCCCTCAACATCGTTCACAATCCAAATGAGTGGAGACTGTTCATTGATTCATCGAAGACAAACTTAAAGCTGTTTTACTGCATAATGGCAATGTTTTGCCATCAATTCCAGTTGGTCGTGCAGTCCATATGAAGGAAACCTATGACAACATGAAACAACTTTTGAGGTGCATAAACTATGACCAACATCAGTGGCAGCTTTGTGGCGATTTGAAGGTTGTTGCTGTCTTGCTTGGTCTGCAGACTGGATACACAACGTACTGCTGTTTTCTCAGCGTACTGCTGTTTTCTCTGCAAATGGGATAGTCGTGCAAGAGATTCCCACTACATCAAGAAAGATTGGCCACTCCGACAGTCATTGGAGACTGGGAGGAAAAGTGTTCAGCATCCACCATTTGTTGAATCAAGGAAGATTTTGTTACCACCCTACACATCAAGCTGGGTCTGATGAAGAACTTTGTCAAGGCCATTGAGAAAACACAAGCAGCTTTCAAGTAGCTCTGTGGAAAATTTCCAAGGTTAAGTGAAGCTAAGATAAAGGAAGGTGTCTTTGTTGGTCCTCAGATTCGTGGATTTCTTCGAGATGATGCATTTGACCAAGCACTGCGTGGCAAGGAAAAGACGGCATGGAAAGCCTTCCAGTTAGTGGTTATAAATTTTATCAGAAACAACAAGGCAGACAACTACAGGTTGTTGGTGGAAAACCTCCTCAAGGCATACAAAAGCCTTGGTTGCAACATGTCACTAAAGATACATTTTTTGCACTCTCATCTAGATTTTTTTCCACCAAAATGCGGAGCAGTGAGCAACAAGCACGGCGAGCGATTTCACCAGGACATTGCAACAATGGAGAAATGGTATCAGGGCAAATGGAGCCCATCAATGCTTGCAGACTATTGCTGGACAGTGACAAGAGATGCTCCATTTAATGAATACAAGAGACAAGCCAAGAAGCGCCAAGTGGACACTGAATAGGCCTAAACTATGTACAGAATAGTTTTTTGCCTTTTGTTTCATAATAAATTTTATTTATATAACCCTTTTGCTGATTTTTAAAGTGTTACATAAACAGGACAGGTGAAATATTATCATGTAAAGCAACCATAAACACATGAAAAGACCTAGGTTTACCATTTATGATTAAAACTCTACTATCTACACAATATACATAGATGTTAAATGTAAAAACTTAAATATCTTAGAAACGGTAGCCAATCAGTTGTTTTAATTGTCATATTTGAATTCAGCATATCAAAATACATAATAAATAGCACATTTTATCTCTGAAGCGGACGACTTCTCAAAAATTGTAGACCAGTGTAATTCAATATGTAACTACTTTATTTAACTTTTGTCACCAAGTCTATATATGTAATGAATACATTTTCTTTTGTTTCAATCTGATCTTTTCTGACTATTCTTAATAGAGTTTGTTTTTACTTAGACTGTTTGATTCTTAAATTGTTGTAAAGTGACTGTGCTATGTTTTTGAAAGGAAGAACATTTTCCCATACATCCAGGAAGAAAACGGGACCTATTAGGGAGTACTCATCCAACATGAATCCCTAAAATGTGCCACTAACATATTGTTTGCCAATAGTAGGGCATAGGGAGAGTTGGTAGAACATGAACTGTACCAGAAATGGAGGATTCAGGTATACAACAAATGTATATCCTGAAAGAGTAATAATCTTATTCTGATTCAGAGTTTTCTTTCTGAAAAAAACAAACAAACAAAAACATTATAATGTCAGAGAGATACACTGAAAATTTTAATTGAGAAAGAAAAGTTTACAGTATGGCTGTGAGTGAAGATGAAAGGGAAAATTGAAGGGAAATGAGTGGCCTTTGTTTCTCACCTATGGCTAAATATTTAAGTGCAGCCTGAAGTTTTAAAGGTATCGTCCAGTTGTCACTGAAGTCACTAAAGTCTTTCCAATGATTCCAAGAAGGGATGAAATGGGTCCTAAGTGCGTAGAGTTGAATGACTTCTATTCAATCTATATTATGCATGAATCCATATTATTAATGTACCTCACTTACAGATCTAACCAAAATGCCTCTTTTTGTTTCATTTCAACAGGTAAAATAAAATTGTTTGTTTTACAATTCACTTAAACCAGAATATAAATATATTTATTAAACAAACACTTTAGAAGGGGAATCAGAAGTCTGCACAGCATTATCCATGAATTACACAAAATATTCCAATAAACATTTGATAAAGTAAAGTTACACTAAATTCATAGATTCTTTCATAGATTCTAGGACTGGAAGGGACCTCGAGAGGTCATCAAGTCCAGTCCCCTGCCCGCATGGCAGGACCAAATACTGTCTAGACCATCCCTGATAGACATTTATCTAACCTACTCTTAAATATCTCCAGAGATGGAGATTCCACAACCTCCCTAGGCAATCTATTCCAGTGTTTAACCACCCTGACAGTAAGGAACTTTTTCCTAATGTCCAACCTAGACCTCCCTTGCTGCAGTTTAAGCCCATTGCTTCTTGTTCTATCCTTAGAGGCTAAGGAGAACAAGTTTTCTCCCTCTTCCTTATGACACCCTTTTAGATACCTGAAAGCTGCTATCATGTCCCCTCTCAGTCTTCTCTTTTCCAAACTAAACAAACCCAATTATTTCAGCCTTCCTTCATAGGTCATGTTCTCAAGACCTTTAATCATTCTTGTTGCTCTTCTCTGGACCCTTTCCAATTTCTCCACATCTTTCTTGAAATGCGGTGCCCAGAACTGAACACAATACTCCAGCTGAG